>NC_091820.1:23085000-23710000 GCF_041296235.1 Equus asinus | reverse complement strand
CTGATTTTTTTCTACCTACATCCCTGACAATGTTGAATTTTATCTGAGCCTTATTATCCTAGAAAACAGCAAAGGTTAAGTGGTCCCTCATCCTTTTGTGTTCCAGAAAACAGCTTACTGCAAAAAACCACCCTTCCCCATAAGACAGACAAGACTCATGGATGCTCCTTTGTTGAACTATGACAAGGCCGGACACAGACCCTCAAAATTCCCATTATTTGCCTCATAAATGATTAGCGGAACTGTTATCCCCACTAATCAACCAGAACAAAATGCTTGTTAACTATACTTTGCTTAAGATTCTCTCCTTCCCCCAGGCCCCTAAACTTTAACCTACCTTCAGCCTGAGCCAGCACGCAGCCCTTCCTAACAGTCCTTCCACAGACTAGGCTGGCCATGTGACAAAACATTCCCTGATCTTCCGTCCCATCATGCCACTCTCGCTCATCCCACTTCCCCACATGCAGTTCTTTCTAGCCTTGTTGTTCCTCTCTATGAAAAAAACCCTCTTTTTGCCTAACCATTGGGAGTCTTGTAGATCTTACAGTCAGAGTAGTCTTCCTATTGCAGTAGCCCCCTCCTCTACTGCAACAGTCCCCCTCTTTGTAACAATCCATTTGAATAAAGCCCTAATCAGATTCAGATTTTTAGAAAATGTGACACTCACATATCCAAATTCTTGATCTTCTTGAAGGAGAGCTTCAAATTCCACTTGTGCAGGAAACCTTCCATGACTATCCCAGAATTCCCACCACCTTTTATGACCACTCTCTTATATCATTTCTCATTTTGCCTCCTATTGTGTGCATAATTTTTTCTTCTGCTTGATGATAACTGCCCCAGGAGGTCTCTGCCTAATTCATTCTCTGATTTCTCACAGTGCCCAGCATGGTATATGAATAAGAATCTGGTTAGTTTTTGTAAAGTGAATGAATAATGGACGTAGTATGTCTACAGAGCCTATCAAATGTCAGTAGAATGTCAACATGTCAGATAAAATGTCAGGTAAAATGTAATCAACAAGCAGGACACGTTAGGCTATTAAATTACCCATAATCCAGTCTAAATTAGATAATATATGCCAACTGTTTAGAATGGTACATATAATAAGCATTCAAAAATGCTAGTTTCCATCATCATCATCATCATCAAGATCCTCTTTTCTTCTCACCTGCATTAAAGAGATGCTCACTCAATGGAGACCACCCAATTTACAGAATCATTATGGCTGAAATTAACCAGAAAATATTAATTGATTTTTTCTCATATATTTTTAAAATATAATTTTACCATGTTTTATATCACAGTAATTAAAATTGATTGTGACAAATTCTGGTGTCAAAACAACCCTTTGACACTAGAATAAACATATAGATAACTTATTGTGGCTTTCAGTTTTTTATTTTGTGGTTGTTTTATGTACCAGAGGGAAGAAACAAGCTCTTACTGAGAGTTTATTACATGCTATGTACTGTACGGAGTGCCTAAATATAATTTAACTCTCAATTTTTTTTCTGAGGAAGATTAGCCCTGAGCTAACTACTGCCAATCCTCCTCTTTTTGCTGAGGAAGACTGGCCCTGAGCTAACATCCGTGCCCATCTTCCTCTGCTTTATACATGGGACGCCTGCCACAGCATGGTTTTTGCCAAGCGGTGAACCCCAGGCTGCCGAGAAGTGGAACATGTGAACTTAACCGCTGCACCACTGGGCCAGCCCCCTTAACTCTCAATTTTACGTAGACCAAAGAAATTAACTCTAAAAAGTTAACTTGCCAATGGTATCATTTCAGGGAAAAAAAAATCCTGTTTTAGACCAGAACTCAGGCATTTAGTAAGCATTTCTTGAAAGAATAAATGATGGTTTACTTGTTTTTGGAGGTTTTGCTCTTCCAAGAATAGCTTGCTGCCCTCCCCTACACTATGAAGAGATATGCCATCCAGGAAACTTGGTAAAATCAGGCTAATGTAAACTCTTAAACGTTTTACTGTGTTAGAAAGCCTTAGCCCTGGAAGGAACTGTAGAGTTCCCTCATACACAAGTAAGGGTTAAGACATTTGCCTAAACCGGCTTGAAACAGGACCATAACTGAAGTCACCTCACTCTAATCCAGACTCTTTCCACTATATGGCACTGCCTCAGATAACTGATGAAATCCCTTCCTCATCATTTTGTGGACATTTGAGTTGTTTCTAGTATTGTACTGCTACAGATAATACTGCAAAGGGACAACTTAATGACAATTGTTTTTCTCTCTCAGATTAATGCTTAGAAAACATTCCGTCCTCAAGAAGACCAGGGATTTTTTTCCTTTCACTTTGTCTCCCCCTTTCTGTTTATTTTCTCGTATTTATTTATTTTTCTGTATGTCTCTTCTTTTTTCTGTGTGTGTCTTCTGTTCGCGTTAGTCTTCCAAGCTGTCTTGGTATTCTTATTTTTTTCACGTTGTAGTACTTTTTGCAGATTCTACCTTTAAAATATTTTGCTATGTGTTTTACAAATGAATTGCTGGAAGAATGAATTGCAAGCTTTAAAAAAACACTTCAGTTGACCCTATATAAGGAAAATATTTTGTGCTGACTTTAAAAGACAATCATATCATTAGAACTATTGTGAAGAAATAACAGCTCATTAGGATTATTACATATTAATTCAAGAACAATGAATATACAAAGGCTTTCAAACAAAATAGTTGCATTTTACATTATTTTATGAATAAGCTGAAAGCCCTGAAATAATTACTTATATAAGAGGTTTACCATCAAGACTAAAAGAACATTTAGCTGAGTTATTTACAAAAGAATACATTTCTAAAATATATACCCAACTCAGCTTTTGTGTATTCAACATTTCAAAAAGTGTTTATTATTCATCTTCTACTATTGCTAAATAATGCAGAATTACTGACAAAACCAAAATAAACAAGATGAAGTCTTACCTCAAGTAACTTAGAGGCCATTGTGAAAGAGTGGTAATGTATCCAACTAGCCAAATAAGCAAATAGGAAGCAAAGTGTCAGGAAGCAATCTGACCTCTAAGGACGAAGGGGCTGTCCTGATCTAGCAGGAAAGCACCGAAGGCTCACTGGAGGAGATGGGCTTTTGAGCTGGCCCTTCAAAGACAGGGAGATTTTGAACATGCAGAGATCTGGTGGGTGTGCATAGCAGATGGAGAAACGGTGTAGAGAGAAACACTAGAGAAACAGACATTTGGACAGGAAAGTGGGAGGTGTGTAGCTCAGCAGTTTCAGTTTGAGGCCCTTTGTGAACATCTCCGTTATTCAGATGACTTTGCATTAGTAAAATTTGCCTAACTGTGCTACTTAGGGTAAGGCTAGCAGTCATACAAGTAAACCCCATTACTTCAGTGCTTTAACTTAATCGATGCTCATTTCTCACTCGCAGAAGCATGAAATGATATTCTTTCTGGTCAGTGATCAACTTTCCCCCATGACGTGATTTAGAGACCTGGGCTCCTTTCCTCCACCTGGGGCCTTGGCATTTTCTGCATCCAGGAATTGATAGGGGAAGAAAGAGAGAGAGAGAGAATATTCTTTTCTTCACTACTTTGACTCAGAAGACCCCCTCCTCTTTTCCCTCGCATTCATTGGTGAGAACTAGTCATATGGCTCTACCTAGAAGCAAGAGGGGCTGGGAAATATAATTTCTGACTGAGCAACTACTTCCCACCACAGCTCTATACTATGGAAAGAGGAGTCTGCTCTGCCATACCCACCTACTAAGGAACTATTTGGCAAAGTACAGAAACACATATGAAAACATATCTTAGACTCCAATTGAGGGTACACTTGATTTGTTTATATTGTTTCACCTGTATTGATAACTATGACTCCAACAGCTGCAGTGAAGTGGAAGACTTAACCACTACTAGCGGGGCATTGTTAAAATATTCTGTCATAGGGCTGGCCCGGTGGCGCGGTGGTTAAGTTCGCACGTTCTGCTTCTCAGCAGCCTGGGGTTCGCTGGTTTGGATCCTGGGTGCAGACAGGGAATCGCTTGGCAAAAGCCATGCTGTGGCAGGCATCCCACGTATAAAGTAGAGGAAGATGGGCACAGATGTTAGCTCAGGGCCAGTCTTCCTCAGCAAAAAGAGGAGGATTGGCAGTAGTTAGCTCAGAGTTAATCTTCCTCACACACACACACACACACACACACACAAAATTCTGTCATTATGCTATAGGACTCCTTTATAATCAGAAGAAAAGTAGCACAAATCAAAAACCAATTCTCAGAGTAAATTTGATTGGAATCAATGAAATTATTTGAATGAGAAGAAAAATATGCCATTACAGATGTTTGTAAATTAAGGAAAGAAACAAAAATCTTTTAAATGTTAAAAGGATTCCTATTGATTAGAAATGTAAGGTCTAAGTTGAACTTCTCTGAGTTAGAAAAATTCTTCTAATAATAAATTTATGTTTTGGATTTTAATTGCATTTTGCACAAAAAACAATCTCTCTGGTTCTTACTTTATCTCTCTGGAAAATCACCTTTTCTTAACATCTTTGTTATCCTTATAACATTTTGTCCTTTGTACACTTCACATTCTACTCTATACATTGTCCCTGGGTAATCCCACTCACTATTAAAGGTTCAAGTACCATCTGTGTCCAGATTAATTCCATATTCTTAACATCTATCCAATTGTCTCCTGGACCCCTCCGACAGACATCCCATAGACATTCCAAACCCAACATTACCAAACCTTAACTGCCACTTTCTGGGTACCCAATCTAGTTGCCTATCCAAAATCTGTCGCCCCACTACCACTTTCTTGCTATCCTTTCTATCCTGATATTGTTCCCCCTACTCCAGGTTCTCATGTGTGTCATGTGATGGCTTAGACTATTCTGAGTCCCAGGGTTGAATCTTGGATGGTCTAAGCCAGTCATATTGCAGTGGTCTCATCACCCTTTCTAGTGATTATTTTATTAATGGTCAATTTGGACAACGGGATACGGGTAGAAATTTGCTCTGGGAGTTTCTAAGAAAGCTGTCCTTGCTTTTAGTTACAGAATATAATATCGGACAATCCTTTGGCTGTCTGTATACATTGGTGTCTTCACATGATCCCATCTTGGGAAGCCAACCTAAGAGGTCAAGTCACTTGCTGAGAATGGCAGAGAGGAAAGACAAAAGAAAAAAAATACGCCTGAGAGTGTCATTTTAGAGGATGAATTACCAACCGTGGGCCTGTCCTACCTCTGGAATTCTTGTTAGACAACATAATATATGTCTTTGTTATTTAAGTCATCAGTTACTTGCAGTCAAAAAACAAACAAAAATCTTAACTAATACACTCCTCTTCAGTCTCATCTTGAAATCTCTCAAAATTCAAATCTTCCAAACAAAAACTCAGCCCCGACTCCAACACTCACGTGTAATTAATCATCTAATTCTTTTGTTCTACCTCCTACGTATGTTTCAAATTTAAAACCTCTTCTTCAAACTCATTGTCTTACCTTTGTTTTATCCCCTTGTCTGCCATCAAGACAGTGCTCCTCTAACTATCTGGAGTAAAGAACCACTTTACTATGATATTTCCAATTTATACTTTGCATAGCATCAGTGCAGAAAGGATCTATAACTTCTTAACCTCATCGAAAATAATAAATGCAGATCTTACAACTATAGAGCACATTCATTTATTATACATGTAATTATATAAGTAGCTTGTGCAAGTATACAATTGCTGTTTTGAGTGTAATTCTATTTCTTACAAAATGTTTATCAAATGATTTTGTTGAATGAAAAAAAAACATGAAAAGGCAGGTCAACACTATTGAGTTTATTTAATGCAAAGAGAAATTAGATTAACATAAAGTGATCTGATTATATACCCCAAATGGAAAACATCAACAAAACTATTTCATTAGATTGGTACTCAGATTTTTTGCTTTAATCTAATTTTAGCAATGTCATAACCAACCGGTGAATAGTAAATAGCTTACTACCTCTTTGCTGCCCTTATAATGTACTGTTATAATATTAATGGCTATTTTTCACATCTCTGCCACTTCATTCTGTTTCTTCATGTTTAGTGTTGACAATTGTTATTGACTTCATTACTCTAAAAGGGATATATCATTAACCAGCTCAATAATACCATAGCAACAAAATCTAATTAGAAATACTCTGTTTTCAGGTTATATTCTTAATTAGGGACTCATAAAAGTTGACGCATGGAAGAAACATGGCACACTCATGACATCCAGAAGCCATAATTTCCCTTAAAAAGTTTAAAATGTATGTATTTTTTTAAAAAGGACATATGGGGGCCAGCCCCATGTCTGAGTGGTTGAGTTCGTGTGCTCTGCTTCGGTGGTCCAGGGTTTTATTGGTTCGAATCCTGGGCGTGGACACGGAGCTGCTCATGGGGCCATGCTGGGGAGGCGTCCCACATGCCACAACTAGAAGGAACCACAACTAAAAATACAGAACTATGTACTGGGGGGGCTTTGGGGAGAAAAAGGAAAAATTAAAAAAATCTTAAAAAAAAGGATATATGTTTCAGTGTCTTTCTTTCATCTTTAATTTGACAGAGCAAGCCTCAACTTAAAAAGAAAAGGTTCAGGCTGTGCTTTGTGATCATTAACCAATGCACTGAAAACCAAAATTTTAAAACAAATATTAGAAATTACAAGATTTAGAAGGCAGAGGATAGAAACAGCAGCATCTATATTTGTGTTTAGAGCATGCTTCAAGGTTTAGTGAATAAAACAAAAGTGTTCTTCAAAAGATGGTAGGATGTAAACAGAACATAATTATCTAATGGAACACTAACAACAAGTGCTCATTAGAAGTTCCAAAATTTCTTTTGTTGACTCCAGAACATAGCAGCGACTACAGACAATATTTCTACATTTAAAATAATATCTCTTAAAAGTTAATTTGTATTTTTTTAATTTCCCTGGTAAACACATTGCATTGTATCATTTGGGACAAAGTCTGTGATATTCACAATGAATCTTTGATGCTGTTTATATTCCAAGAAGTCTTGGTTGATATGCTGGAGTGGAAGCCAACGTTAAATCCAACAGATGATTAAGAAATATATAGTAAGATCTTCTAGTTAAGGCATAAGAGTAAACTACTTCTTTACATCTTACATAGAATTCATAAAATGTCTTTAATTTGCATATTCATGTTGAATCGTCCATTTACAATTCATTGGATTTTTTAAGTCCTCCAGATGGAACAACAGATGCTAAAATAATGACTAAAAGCTCTGGTCAAGCATTTTAAGAAATGAAAACATTAAATCCTTTTATAATGCAAAAGCCATATATTTTGACATGAATAAGACCAACTCCATTTCCATGCAGTTTTCTCAAAGGTAGTTTTTAAAATTCTTTTAAATACATACTACACAACATCCACATCAACTGCAAGTTAAGAGTTACCTCTTGATTTCATCATCGAGAAAGAGCCTTCAATATTGAAGGGAAAGACAAATGAAAACCCTGGAACATACGTAGCAGATTGTCTCATAGTGTAAAAATAATAAAAGCGCTTTCAAATAGTTAAAACCTTTTGAAAATAACATCTATCATTTAAAATCTTATTATGTAATTATTAAACTGTCATATCAAAACCTAATGTTTTGATTTTCTTAATTCCTTCCTGTTTTCTAAACCTTAAAATATCTTCGAAAATTATGAGTAATAAAAATTTAACACAATGAAAAATCACTAGATGCCCAGTGACTTTCCTCCAGCTTGTGTATGACTAAACCTACCTCAGGTGGGAATCGAACATATTTTAAAAACCTCCAAAGAGGACAGCTCCAGCAATCCTCCCAGCATTGAGTAATGAGTTTTTCGGGAGCCATTGTCAAATGCTAAACTCATAGAGCTATAAATTTAATCTCCTCATTTGACCAGGAAGGAAGATGAGATCTAGAGAGAGTAAACATACTGCCATGTACACAGGAGACAATTAAGAAAATTCTAAATCATTATGAAAACTATCGCTTGTTATGTTTTTAATACAGTAACTGCTGGCTGTTCTTCCTTCATCTGAATTCTTCCAATTCCTAACATCTTATTATATCACATCACAGGGGTTTTTTTTTAATCCAAATAATAGTAATATTCTCAGTCCATTTAATCTTTCCTATTTTCTCCACCTCTAATGTGTGCTTTTTTCCACATTTCTCCACAAGTTCTTACTGTTATTCTTAATTTGATGTCTGGGAAAGAAGAAAAATAAACCTGGGACTCCATTAAGAATGATACACAAAGTGAGTATGATAGAAAATAGGCTTGTGGTTTTAATTTTTTCCTTTGTCCTGTACACATTAAGCTGACCCAGAGTTCAGTTTATTAAGAAAAACCCCCATAATGAAGTAGTAGCACGATCATACTGCCTCTACAATGATTCAATTGTAGATTCTATGTATTATTGTTCATTTTGAAAAATAAGATAATAGAAATTTATTCAAACTAATATTGGGATGATATAATATCATTAAGTCCAGTAGGAATCTACTGCTTAAACAAATCAGCTTGGTTTTATTTATACCAAGCAATAAATGTTTTGCCACTAAGTAGCAAAAATAAAATTATGAATATAAGAACTGTACATAAAATAGGTTTGATAATTCTCTAAAAGAAAAAATATATATACACATACGTGTGTATGAAGATATAGGCATCATCACACTTAAAACATCTAATTAATCTACTGAAATATTAAGAAATTCATCTTGCCCAATGTAAGTTTTAAACAAGTTTTAGTGTTGACATTACATACTAAGTTTAGTCTTCATATTTTAAAGTGTTTGCATGGAGTGAAGTAATAACAATTTAGCATTGAGGTTACAGCCAGATATCTTTATTCATGGTGCTTGGGACTTAATTGCCACAAAATATGTTAGAATCTTTCCTCAAGATTCTAGATCCTATTACGTTATATTTTACGCTTAAAATTTTACTTTTACATGTGTAGTCATCTATCCTCACCAAAAATGCATCATGCCAAAGTTCATTTTTCATCTCTGATTTGATGAGGCTGAGAGGATGGAGAATCTTAGGCAATGGAGGTTTCTCTAGCTTGGCCTACTAAACCTTCCACACCAGAACTTCTGTACTGAAATAGGTGCAATGTTGAGTTCTCAGTCAATTTTGCTGATGTCAAAACTAAAAGCAGTTAATATAAAGTGCCAACATAATGGCTTGACTTTCATAAGGTTTATGGAAATATCAATGCGTGTCAAACTGGAGAGCCAACATGGAATAGGGATAGAATTCTCCTTTTAAAAAACCTTTGATATGATATTTAAAAATGCACACTGAACTGTCAAGAAGGGACATTTATTTTAAGATGGACTTTTTCATGGTAAACTATCCATGACATAAAATTTACTATTTTAACCATTTTTAAGTATACAATTTGGTGGCATTTAGTACCCTCACAATGTTGTGCAACCATCACCACTATCCGTTTCCATAACTTTTTTCATCATCCCAAGCTGAAACTCTATACCCATCAAACAATAACTCCCTATTCCCCCTAGCACAGCCCTTGTGACCTCTATTCTACTTTCTGTCTCCATGAGCTTGCTTATTCTAGGTACCTTATATATGTGGAATCATACTTAAATGGTTTTTGAAATGTGATTCAGAAAGAAAGAACCAGGTTGGTAAAAAAGAAGTGACGTTAATAAGTCAATAAGTTATATATATTTATATATGCATAAAAATATACATATATATAATCAGATCAAAACCAGAAATGCTTATATTCATTATTTACACCACTTATAGCCATTGGATTTCACTTGTTAATAGATTGCATAGAAATAAGATCTTTTGAGATTTCTCCACACATATGAATCATTACTTAGCGACCAGTGAGTATTAATCAATGATTTGTGTTGATGATAATCAGTGTCACTTGAAAGACTCGGTTAAGATTATAAATATTAACATTCCATTAATTAAAACAAACCAAGGTAAAGATTCACAGATCAGACCAAATCATGACAGTGGACACTTCCATTTGTACATTTATTTATAGCCTCCTTTCACATGCCTGAGCTAATTTACTCCTCACCATAGCACTGTGAGTGGGTATTCACAGTCCTAACATTAAGACAACACTTAATGAAGTCAGGTGATTTGGACAAGGTCTTTTAGCTCAGGCATGGTAGAGCCACCAATTAAACTACTCCTAACGCTCTGGGTTCTGTGTCTTTCCCTTGTATTTCTGAGACTGAGATCACATTCACATTCTAGAGCAGTGCTGTCCAATAGAAATATAAGGCGAGTCATAAATAAAATTGGAAATTTTCTAGTAGCCACATTTAAAAAAGTGAAAAGAAACAGGTAAAATTAATTTAGTAATATATTCTATTTAACTGAATATTATCACTTCAATATGTAATCAATATAAAAAAATTACAAATGAGATATTTTGCTTTACTTGGTCATACCAAGTCTTTAAAATCTAGTGCATACCTTATACTTGAAGCACATTTCAATGCAGTCTAGTCACATTTCAAGTGCTCAGTAAGCACATATTGCTAATGTCTACTGTATTGGGCAGCACAGTTCCAGACGTTTGCCCATTTCTCTAATTAACTAAACCAATCATTCTATCAGAGTATTTATTGGACAGCTCTTCAATTCTCACAATAGAGTTTGTTGGAATGAGCGTAGGAGAATCAGAAGAAGTAGAGTGCAAATAAAAGAATGGAACTTCATTAGAAATGACGATGATGGTGAGGATTTGTATTTAAAATTATAAATTAATGTCCACAATGTTCTTTGATTTTCCTCCTTGGTAAGACATAGATAATAATGCCTATAAATCATTTTGCACAGTGCCTGCCATATAGTTGGCAGCCAAACAAAAAGTAGCTGTTTCTCTAACAATGAGGTAGGTATGAGTTTGGTCAGTGGTCTGCAAGCCTAGAAGAAATACAGCTCTAATGCCTGGGTCAGACAAGAAGGATGACTGGTGATAGGAAGACTGTTCCACTTCTAAGAGGCAAGCAGCCCATGGGATTGCATCGGTAGGGTTATCATAATGAAAACATTCTAAGTACGCTTGAAATCCAACTCTGTCAAAAGCAGCAGAAAACTAAAGGCTAGCTCTTGCTGATGAATTATGTCAGGCAACAAGGTAACACCGAACAGGCCAGAAGATTCAATCAAATCAAAAGGCATGTAAGTTTGGGATAGGGTGTACTGCTGACCAAGTGCTCTTCTTAATATGTATACTCTCATACAGCACCAAAACTAGCAGCTTTCTTTTAGATTTTTAAATATCACTCATCATTTTTTTTAAAGATTGGCACCTGAGCTAACATCTGTTGCCAATCTTCTTTTTTTCCTCTTCTTCTCCTCAAAGCCCCCCAGTACATAACTGTATATTCTAGTTGGAGGTCCTTCTGGCTCTGCTATGTGAGATGCTGCCTCAAAATGGCTTGATGAGCGGCACCATGTCTTTGCCCAGGATCCGAACTGGTGAAATCCTGGGCTGCCGAACCAGAGAACGTGAACTTAACCACTTGGCCACAGGGCTGGCCCCTCACTCATCATTTTAAGCATGGCTAATTTATAGCCTTTATTTATGGATTCTAGTACCTGACATTCTCAGAGGTGTAATATACAATTTTTTGTTTTGTTTTGTTTTAGCTGAGGGAGATTCGTCCTGAGCTAACATCTCTTGCCAATCTTCCTGGTTTTGCTGAGGAAGATTATTAGCCCTTAGTTAACATCTGTCACCAATCTTCCTCTTTTTGTATGTGAGCCACTGTGACAGCATGGCCACTGACAGAAGAGTGCTGTAGGTCCACGCCTGGGAGCCAAACCTGGGCCAAAAAAGCGGAGTGTGCTGAACTTAACCACTAGGCCACCAGGTCTGGCCCACTTTTGTTTTTCTTTAAATGCTATCTTGACCCATGCCTAGTTGAGGCCCTGGCTGGAGGCCAGACAGTTCCCCTTCTCAAGCAGCCAATTAATGCACCCCAACCACTTCCCTTATTGGGCTCTCACAGTCAGGGGCCACTATGCCCAGACCTAACTGCCCTGGAAGCCAGGCACCAGGGACAGCTCCTATGCCCTTCAGCACTTGAAATTATTCAAATTAGCGAATCAGCAGGTCCTCAAAACCTAGCTATCACCACTCCACTTGTCATACCTAAGCTGCTCCCTACAACTCCAGCTTGCTGTTACCCTGTCCCTGGGTACAATCCTGTGTGCCCCTGCCTGGCAGCCTTCTCTCAGGTTGATCTGTAAATAACAAAGATCGCAGTGTCATTGTTGTCTGCTATCAAAAGACTCTTTAAATCTTATAAAACAAGGGTCCTAGTCTACTTTGCATTTTGTCCTCAGACACGTTTCTGTGGCCCATCATGTCCTTTTTTGTCTTGCAACCTTCAGTGGGATTTCATACATGGAAATCCTGTGCAGTCTGTATTGAGGTTATGTCCCTCTAGAAGTTTTGTTTTATACTGCTCCTGGATATTACCATCCTGGCACCGTTTTTATGCTAATTTTTCGACTTAAGGGCTTTCAGCCCACACAGGTGATGTAAATTCAAACACCCAAACCCACAAGGCTATGGATTAATAGGGTACTTTTTTGTTTGTTTTAACATGAACGAAGAGCTCATACTAGGGTAGGCCAACTGGTTTATCTTCTATGGTAGCCCTTTTAGAATCTGGTTTATATGGGAACTTCAACTCCAATTTTCTACTCTTTGAGGGGTCCAAATCCTAGTCTCATCTCCTCATGTAACTAATAAAATTCAAATCCCTTGGTTGCTGATAATGACAATCCCAACACTTCTCTGTCCCCCATCCCACCCCATGGTGGCCTTAGAGTCAGGTTCTTTTAACTGCTCTAGTTTGCAGTTCTTTCTTTCCTTTTGGCACCCAAGATTTTCTTTTCAACTTTCTTGCAGGCTTAGCTAATCATTTAAAAGGCCCACCTATTCTATTTTATCCAGCATTTCTTGGTGTTTCAAAGCAGGGTACGGGGACAACTAATCAACCACATTTTCAAAAATAGATATCCATTGTTTTTTAAATTCAAAGGATCATATGAAGTGGGCAATGAAAAAAATGGATTATCTTCAAGTGCAATTTATAAAATCTAGAAGATTACCAGATACTCAGCAAACACTTGAAAAGTTTTAAAGGGTGAGTACATTGAGGTTATGTACATTAGATGAGTCATTATAAATAAAAACTCAGATTGCGGCACATGTAAATAGTATTAACTGTTCTCATTGCTAATACTTATCGTTTCTTATATTGATGGAAATCATCCAAACGAACATGCCTCCTTTTCCCCATGGCCAGAAATGGCACATCCCAACCTTGCTATTGATATATTCTAAAATGTGTACATTTTCTGCTTAAGAGTAAAAACATCATGCTTTTTAATCAAAGTTATCACACCTTGACATTAAATGTTTGCTTGATTAATACATTTTGGACAACTCATCCAATATATTGAGAGATTAAATAATAAATTAAGGTAATTAGTGTCAGGAGAGTCATCATTAGAAATTACTTATAAGAGAGGTCTTTTGCTTTAGGGAACTCCAAATCAAGATTAGACGGCCAAAATGATTAAATTCAGTTTCCCTATATTGATCTGTTTTAATCTCTTTTAATTCAAAAGGGTAAATTAATCCAAATGATCTTTGAGTTGCAAAATATGACAGAGCTTTACTTATAAAAACAGCTAAGACTGTAATATGCTCCATTTTATCAAAAATAATATATGTGATGGCTGTTATGGGCATTAGTCCTACACATTACTAAACATACAAAGTAAAGTCTGGAAAGATATGTGCCTATTATCAATTTCATCAATTCTTGTTAGGTTACAGTCAGTAAAGCGCACTTGAGTCTATGAAATATGTCAACAAAAATAATGTTTTAAAGGAGGAGATAAAAGGCACCATTTTTTAAAGAAATAGACAAAAAAATAAAAGTAATCACTCCACCCCCAGGACAGACCACAAATAGACCATTTAATTAGATCAGTGGCAGAAGAATTAAAGGTCTCATAGTAAAATGTGTTTCAGTTGAACTTAAAAGATAAATCTTTCCTAGCGATCAGCAGAGCTAATATGAAAAGTACAATGTCTTGCTATTAATTATCCAGTGGAGTAAATCATAAACTGAAGTTCAGGAAATTAAATTTTATTCCTAAATTTGTCGCCATGATGCTTTGTGACCTTGATAAAGCCACTTAACCTTTCTTTGCCTCAGCTTCCTCATCCATGAAAAGAGGAGGAAGATGTACCTTTTGAGAGCATAAATTCAGCCTGTGGTTGATTGGAAAGTAGTTTAAATGTATTGCTACATTAACTCTGTTAAAAGTGTTATACCAAGTATAAAAATGCTACTAAATCCATCACATCCTGGTAGTAATCACCTCATTCTTTTTGCTTTTTTCAAGTCAGTTGTCCTTTTCTCACTTCCTCACTGTTTTTGCTGACTCTTGCATTTTATTGGGAAAATGTTTTCCTAATGTAACATTTTCACAGTCCATTTTCTTACCATTATTTCACTCTATGATCTAGCCCTAGAAATTAAATGTCTTTTCAGCTAGTCTGACTCATTTTAAAACATTATGATGGAAATATGGTTCTTAATTTGTTTTTAATCTTTTTTAAAATTACAGAAAAATGTTTTATCCAGAAAAAAAATAAGCATTAAACAGATGAAAGTGAATAGTGTATAATTTAATCAGTTCTTCTGGAAATAATCCATATAGTGTGTACTTTTTTTCTTAGACCTAACAAATGCCAACATATGTACCATAACTAATATCTGTATTATTTTGTCTACTTTATACTGTAAGAAGAGCCATGCTGGTCTAATTTATTTTGGAATTACTGTTTTTTTAATGGATTCCCTCTGTGCATGACATTTTCTCTATACTCACATTCCCATGAATAATACAGCTGAGGGTTAGGGTTAAAGTTATAGACTGAGTGTGACTTAGAGTTAAGTGTAATAAATCCTAGGCTATGGCAATTTACATCAATACAAACTTAATATTTTCACATTTTTTAGCAATATTGAAGTACAGAAAATTGTTATATGACCCACAAAAGAATTTTATGAATAGCAAACCACATTTTATAATCTTTAAGAAATCATAATGTTTGGAAGTAGTAGACATCTGCTGTTTATGTTCCCTAGAATAGTCTTCACCTCCTTTTGGCATCTCAGATTGCCTTTGGAGTTCTACTTCCCTCCTCCTCTCAGTCCATTTGGTTGGAGTAGGCCTATGATCCAAAGAAGCCTAAACAATATCTAGTAAATCTGAAAATATACATACTCTGAATAAGCAAATCCACTCCAAGGTAAAAAATCTTACATATACGCCTACTTATATGAAAAATGTGCGTTTGTGTATGTATGTATGTGCATACAGAATATTAATGGCAATACTACTTACATTAGTAAAAAATCAAAACTCCAATTATCTATCAACAAACTGTGAAATATTCATATAATGGAATACTATAGTGTCAAAGTAATGAATAAGTTGCAGATAAATGGAATAACATGGACGCATTTTAAACACAAAACTTGGAGTTGAAAAGGCAGCCACAATACAATACACAAGATGTGGGTCCAAATTTATAAGTTTCAAAAACAGGCAAAATTTTAGCTATATTGCTTAGGCATGTACTACTAGCTAATATAACTTACAAAGAACAAGAAAACAAATACCATAAAAGTCACAATGTCAGTAACATAATTAGCAGTGGGGAAAAAGAGGTTTATATTCAGAAGGACATGCCCGAGAGTTCTGTAGTGCCTGTAAAGTTTTGTTTCTTCACCTAGATGGGTTCATTTGATAATATGTTAAGTAGCTGCATGTTTATATTTTATATACTTTGTTATATTTCACTATTAAATGAAAAGAAACAATAGAAGAAATATAGGCTGGATTCTGGAATTCTTAGTAGGATAAAAAATCATACTTAAAGAGAGGTGAATGATACATTTCTGGGGAAAAAAACAGAAGTGTGTAATAGAATGCTACACAGCTTTATACAGGACCTTTTGCATATAACACTTTAAACAATGATTTCAATTAAAACAGCAATATCTTCCAGTAAAAATCTATCGACACTTGTCCAGAAAGAAAAGCTAATATGGTAGAATACAGAATATGGTAGAATAAATCTTGAGAGACTGAAAGACATGTTAAAAATTAATATGAAGCAATCTTAATAGGGAAATTCAGCCCTATATTTGTATTTAAAAGTTCAACCACAGCTAGGCACTTGTCTCAACAATTAATATAAGGAAAATGATGTTATTTGACTTAAAGCTCAATACAAAGCAGCAATATAATGTAGGAAATAAAAGGTTGATGTAATACCCAGTAATGTTAATGAAAGTAGAGTATGGGATCTGAACTGAGGGAGTTATTCCTCCACTATATATTTTTGGCTTTCAGATGAAAAAGGTATCATTTTGTCCATTTGTAAACACAATTTAAGAGCAAGTGATTTAAAGTGGAATATATCCATGATACTGGATTAATATCATTCAAGAATGCAGATTTGTTGAGTGGCTACTATGGGTCAGACATGCTAGATTTTCATTGGTTTTGAGAACCCCAAACTGAAAATGACGTTGTTTCTTTTGTTTTCAGCTTCCACACATAAATAACCTAGAAATTGTCACTCTCATTGCTACAAGAAAAAGCTGAAAAAAATGAAAACCAAAAACTTTTCTTGGACCTCTAAGAGAACTGAGATTTCAGGGCAAAAAGCCACCACCAAATTTGGAAAGATAGGTGAATCCAGAAAGTCACCACTGAGATCTGCTTACTTGGAGCAGGAGCCACTGGAGCCAGAAACTCCAATCATCATAATCAGATTCAAATATGACACAGATATTGGAACTATCAGACAGGGAATTTAAAATAACTATGTTTAATATGTTAAATGCTCTAATGGAAAAAACAGATAACATTCAAGTACAGATGCGTGACTAAGCAAAGAAATGGAAGTTCTCAATAACAATCAAAATGAAATGCTAGGAATTAAAACACTATAACAGAAATGACGAATGTCTTTGATGGGCCCATCAGTATACTGGACATAGTCAAGGAATGAATTAGTTAGATTGAAGATAGATCAACAGAAACTTCATAAACCAAAATGCACAGCGAAAACAGAAAAAAAAATGGAACAGAACATCCAAGAACTGTGGGCTAATTTCAAAAGGGATAATATATGTATAATTAGAATATTAGAAGGAGAAGAAAGAGAGAATAGACCAGAAGAAATATTTGAAGTAATAACAGCCATAGAATTTCCAAATTAATGACAGACACCAAAAAAGAAACCCATGAAGCTCAGAAACACCAAGCAGGATAAATAACAAAATCACTCCGCTTAGACAGATCATATTCAAACTGCAGAAAAACATGGACAAATAGGAAATCTTGGAAGAACACAGGAAAAAATGTCATATCTATAGAGGAACAAGGGTAAGGATCTGAGTGAACTTCTTGTCAAAAAACATGCAAGTAAGAAGAGAGTGGAGTGGAATATTTAAAGTGGTGAAAAGAACCGCTAACCTAGAATTCAACATTCAGCAAAATTATCCTTTAAAAGGGTAAGAGAGAAATAGAGGCATTCTCTAACAAAAACTGAGGGAATTCATCACCAGACTTTCACTGCAAGAAATGTTAAACTAAGTTATTCGGCAGAAGGAGAACATATAGGTCAGAAACATGGATTTACATGACAGAAATAAGAGTGTCAGAAAAGGAGTAAATGAAGGTAAAACAAAATCTTATTTATTTTATTATAAATTGATCTAAAAGATAACTGTTTAAAGTACTACTAATAATTTATTGGATGACTATAACATATGGATAAGTGAAATGAATGATGGCAATGTCATAAGGGATGAGAGGGAGGAACTGGGAATACTCTGCAATAAGGTACCACCTGCATTACACACAAAGTGGTATAGTGTTTTTTGAAAGTGGTCTGAGATTAGTCAGAACTAAGAAGTGGAATATCCAGTGCAACCACTAAAAAATTTTTTAAAGTAAAATTGATAATAAGAACGTAGACATAAAGTGGAACCATATAAAATGTTCAATTAAAACCAGAGACAGCAGAATAGAGAGGGGGAAAGAAACAAAGAAAATGTTCAATGAATTGAAAACACTGATAAACAGAATATACATTAATCCAATAATTTAAGAATCATGTTACATGCAAATGGTCTAAATACACCAGTTAAAACACAGAGAATGTTAGAGTGGAAAAAATATCAAGATCCAACCGTGTGTCGTCTATGAGAAACCCACTTTAAATATAAAGAATCAAATAGGTTAACAGTGAAGCGATGAAGAAAGAGATGCCATGCTAACACTAATCAAAAGAGAGCTAGGTATATTAATTTCAGACAAAGCTAACCTCAGAACAGGGAAAATAATCACAAGCAAAGAGGGACATTATATAATGACAGGATCAAGTCTCCAAGAAGACATAACAACCTTAAACACATAAGCACCTAACAATAGAACATCAAAATTGTGAGGAAAAACTTACAGAATTGAATAGACAAATCCACTACATAGTTGGAAATTTCAACACTCTACTTTCAGTAATTGAAAGACCAAGCAAGCAGAAAATCAGTAAGGGTATAGTTGACTTGAACAACACTAAGTAAACTTGACTTAATTGGCATTTACAGAATACTCCATCCAACAATAGCAAAATACGCATTCTTCTCAAGCCCTCCTGGGACATTCACCAAGAAAGATCACATTCTAGGTCATAAAATATACCTTAACAAATTTTTAAAAATATAAATCATACAAAGTATGTGCTCAGATTACAATGGAAATAAATCAGAAATCCGTAAAAGAAAAACAGTTGTGGAAATCACCAAATGTTTAGAAATTGACACATTTCTAAATAACATATGGATCAAAGATTTCTCAAGAGAAATTAAAAAATATTTTGATGCAAATTATCAAAATTTGTGGGATACAGCAAAAGCAGTGCTTAGAAGAAATGTATAGAATTAAATTTGTATATTAGAAAAGAAGAAAACTCTAAAATAAAACAAACTTCTTCTCTGTGAAAGTCATTGTTAATAAAATCCAAAGACAAGCTACAGATTGGGAAAAAATATTTGCAAAACACTTATCTGATAAAGGACTTGTATCAAAAGTATACAAAGAATTCTTAAAACTGAGAAAGAAAAAAGCAAACATCCCAATTAAAAAGTGGGTAAAATACCTAAACAGACACTAGATCAAAGAAGATACACAAGAGGCAAAGAGGCATATAAAAATATGCTCAAAATAATTTATCATTAGGGAATTGGCAATTAAACCAACAGACCGATTGGAACAGTAAAATCCAAACAACAGAGTTCAGATTGGTAGAAAGATGCAGAACAACTGGAATTCTTCATTCATTGCTGATGGAAATACAAAATAATACAGCTATTTTAGAAACCAGTTTGGCAGCTTCTTACAAAGCTAAATATAATCTTACCATACACTCTAGGAATTGCATTCCAAGGTATTTACTCAACTGATTTGAAAACTTATATCCACACAAAACTTGCACAAGAATGTATATAGTAGCTTTATTCATAATCTCCAAAAACTGGAAGCATCCATCATGCACCATTCACTAGATAAATGGACAAACTATGGTACAGCCATATAATGGAAAATTATAAAGTGATAAAAAGAAATGAGCTGTCACGTATGAACCTTGAAGACATTATAGTAAGTGAAATAAGTCATACGAAAAGGGACAAATATTGTATAATTCTACCTATATGAAGTAGCTAGAATGGTCAAATTCATAGTTACAGAAAATAGAGTGGTGGTTGCCAGGGGTTGGTGGGAGGAGGGAATGTAGAGTTACCGTTTAATGGGTGCAGAGTTTCAGTTTGGAAAGATGAAAAAGTTCTAGAGATGGATGGGGTGATGGTTGCACAAAAATGTGAATGTACTTAATGTCATTGAAATGTACACCTAAAATGGTTAAAATGGTAAATTTTGAAAACCAAAAAGATTCTTTGAGCCCAACATCTAGAAATCTTCTCAATTGGCTGCCCTCACAACTCAGAAACTAGATTTGTAGTCTGCTCCTATCATTAACCTTTGTTCTTTGTGTGTGTTTCCAAAGAAATTCCTTTTATTAAATATCTGATTGCTCATACCATACAGGACGAACTTTGGGAACTCACTTGCAACACTGCCTCCTGAAATGAGACATAACTCTAACTGAACTAACTTATTCTTAGGACTAAGGCTGGTTCATTGAGATAGAGAGCAATCTACCAAGTCAGCTTCTGGACTGTGAGTCTTGGGGAAGTTTCAAAGGTGGGAATAAAGGGTAACAGAATTTGCCTCCTCAAAATATGCCTCTTTGGTTTAAGGATTATTTTGAGGAACTACAGACACAGAAGCAGCTCTGAAAACAAAGTAGGAGTTACCCTTTTGTAAGGGAAATTTACATTTATAAATGAAATCTCCATTTGTAAAAGTGTCTCCCTCTCTCTACCAGGAAGAGAAGGATGACTCTGAGTGCCTGTCAACAGATGAATGGATAAAGAAGATGTGGTCTATATATATACAATGGAATATTACTTAGCCATACATAAGACAAAATCATGTCATTTGTGACAGCATAATACCTTGGGGTGTTATGCTAAGCAAAATAAGTCAGACAGAGAAAGACAGATATTGTATGATTTCACTCATATGTGGAAGATAAACAAACACATAGATAAGAAGAACAGATTGGTGGTTACCAGAGGGGAAGGTGTCGGGGGAGGACAAAAGAGGTAAAGGGGCACATATGTATGGTGACAGATGGAAACCAGAGTTTTGGTGGTGAACATGATGCAATCTATACAGAAGCCAAAATATAATAATGTACATGTGAAATTTACACAACATTATAAACCAATGTGACCTCAGTAAAATAATTAAAAAAAAACAGTCTCCAGAAACCCTTATCAATGGAGAAGGGAGAACTTAGACTTACCCTTGCTTACCGTGCTTTTCCTAGTAACCTCCCATAACTGGCAGTGCCCCCCACCAAAAATCTTTCTTTTTTCTTTAGCTGAAGATGGTATTTAAGGTGGTAACTTGGGCCATCTTGGGGAGGTACTAAGTTTTCCTGGGTATCTTCCACGTATATGTAAGGTATAGATGCTAATAAATTTATGTTTGTTCTTCTCTTGTTCTTCTGTCTTTTACTACAGGGGATCTCAGCCAAGGACTCAGAAGGATAGAGGGAAAATTATTTTTCCTCCCCTACAAACCTTAACGTATGCAAATTTTTAAAGACATCATTTAGGAGGATGGAGGATCCTAGGATGGAATGCAGAATGTGATAAAATAAAAAAAAAACAAAACCTTACAAATGTGTGAGACTACCTCACTGAAGAGGATGGGGGGAACAGGTGATGACCTAAGTAACTTTGGGAATGGTGCGGAGTCTGTAAGATTAAAGATTAAAGATTAAAGGCAAAAGAAACTGTATATAAACTATAATCTAGTTGATACAGTTGTTTCTTACAGGGGTACAGGTCAACAATTCTGATCTCATTATACATCTATATTGGAAGTGAACAATTAAGTAAATGGATGGCAGATGGTGGGTTTCTCACTATTGGACAGGGAGGCTACAGATAAGCAAGGGGAAGAGGCTGTAATTATCCCTATGGTAATAGATTAGAGTTGGAGATATCAGTATGAACTCATATTTAGTTTAACATAGATACAGATAGTTACATATACAAATATTTATAGGTAACGTGTATACACTTGGGTTAGTATATACATATTTCCTCGCTCTGTCAATTGAGAGGTCTTAGAAGCAACTATACTCCAGTGGCAATGAGTACTCCCGATGCCCACATCTTACTTTCTAGTACCATTCTCCAATAAAAGGAACAAAGGCTCTGTGGAAAAAATAGCTGATTCCAGGACTGGGGCAGGAAATACACAAGATGGGCCTGGAGCATCTTGTGGGGCCAGAAAATAAGGAAGTGTTCAAAGACACACACACACAGAGATACACACACACACACACACACACACACACACACACAATGACGGGAGTATGTCAAAGAGACAAAGGAGTCAACTAAAAGAGCTCCTAGGGCCAAAGCTGGAACACTTTGAGCAACAAAGTACATCAGGTGATGTTGAATTACAAAGTATATAATAAATATCCATGAGTTCACACTAAATTAGATAAATGATTGAATAAGTAGATAAATGTGGGAAAAATTCTATCCCATGCAGAAGAATTCCAAATAACTTATGTAGATACTCTGCCTTCAAAGAGGTGAGGGCATAATTCCTTACTCCTTAAGCATGGACTGCAGATGGTGACTTCCTCCCAAAGAGTACAGTGTGGAAAGCAGGGAAAAAGAGTAACTTTACAGTGGCAAAATCTGACAAAGACCACCACAGGTGATAAAGGTCGAGATCAATAGTGATAAATCATGTTGATAGTATGATATGTTGTGATTTTACTTCTATAGTCTTCCAAGAATATATAAACCTAAGTCTAATCATGGGGAAAATATCAAACAAATCACAACTGAAGATATTCTACAAAATACATGGCCAGTAACCCTTAAAATTGTCAAGATCATCAAAAGCAAGGAAAGTCAGAAATAGCCACAGCCAAAAGGAGCCTAAGGAGATATGACAACTAAATGTAATGTGCTATCCTGGGTGGGATCCTGGATATTCTGGGTGGGAAAAGGGACATTAGGGAAAAAAAACCCAAGGGAATCTGAATAAGGTATGCACTTTAGTTGACAATAACCATCAATATTAGTTCATTAATTGTAACAAATGTACCACACTAATGTTAGATCTTAATAGGGAAACTGGATGTAGTGTATATGGGATCTCTTTCTACTGTCTTTATGATTTTTGTAAAATGGTTCTAAAGTAAAATGTTTCTTTTTAAAAAAAGACATTGCCCTGGACTCCGACTAGCTCATGTTCTTGCAGAAAAACAGGAATGTCAACAAACAGCTATAGTGCAATGTGGTGAGTGCTGCAATGGGGATTCTGAACGTGCTAGGAAGACATGAAGAACTACATGCCTCAAAACAGTGGTAACATTTTAGCTGTGCCTTGAAGAAAGAGTAAGAATCAGCCCTGTGACAATGTGGAAGAAAAAGCATTCCAAAGGGAGCACAGCATGAGCAAGGATTCAGGGGGAGGATATTTGGAGGAGAACAGCAAAAACAGCGTGGCTGAGGCTTAGAGAAGATGGTGGAGGCTAGAGACGATGCTGAAACATCCTACATTTAAAAATTTCTTTAAATGTTTAAAGTATACCAAAAGTGAAGAGCAGGTTTATTATTTTTTTTTTCACTGTGATCTGTTTCCCCGAACCACTACTTCATTTAAGTAGACACATAAGTTTTGATAAGCGAAGGATTTCCCACAAAAGCTTACAATATTGCCTGAACATTTAGTCACTTTATTTATCCAGAAATTTCCTTTTCTCTTCACATGTAGGATTCTTTCTTTTTCATTTTAAAGAAGCGTTCTAATGTACTTCAAAACATTTGTTTATTAGCAACTAATGCAGACCCACTAAAACTTAGTGATATAATGCTGTGCATGATATTTATGTTAAGTATAACACGATCATGATATGCAGAAAACCAAGTACAAAATAGTGACTAATGATCATCCAGAGAACTCACCTTTGTTGCTTTACTGAGTGATACAATTTGGGTTCTAAGACGTGTTCTTGAATTTGGCCATGGGCAAAGTAAATGTGCTCTAGTGTCACAGCATTTAAAGCAATGTTATGCATAAAGACATCTTGTCGATAGACTTGTTAATATCTAAAATGCATTTTAATAATACTATTTTCTCATCCTAAGGCACGCAGCTCTCCCATCCACCCAGAATTTCCTATAGCGTCAAACTTTGCTTTATAACTTTTTTGCCCAAATCCATGTCACAGGTAAGGCTACTTAAGTTAGAAAACTTTCATTAAATGATTCAGTAAGTTTCTCTTGGATATTAAGAAATAATTATTCCTCTTCATATAAAGAAAAGAAGATATTTTTGGAGAAATGAAGTTAGGAAAACATAGTAGCCCTGGGTAGCATTTAGGAGAAAATGATTCCATTATTGGTTATACAAACTAGCTTCATTTAAGTCGTTTTACCATTTGGGACCCAGTTTCTAGTCTGCACAGGCTTGTTTTCCAAGTGCCTCTTACTAGATAGTGGTTTAGTATCCTAGTATTTCTAGAAAAGGGAAAGATGTGCTTCACAAGGGTTAGTTCCACCCTCCAAAGAACGAAGACTAGAAGTACCTTCATCTTCTTTTCAGAATAGACGTTTTTTCATTATATTTTAAAATTCCTTTGTCTCAATACCTACTCCTTGGAAAAGCTACTTCAGTACAGATTGAGAGCAAAAAATAAATAATAAAAAATTCAGTATTTATTGTAAATAAAATTCAAGTATTGACAGTTATATTTTTCACTGTTCTGTTAATCAGAGAGGTAAAGTGATAAAGTGTTAATTTTAATTTTCTATACAGAGACCTACTACACACAGCAAAACAGGAGAGCAAAGTAGGGTAAATCATACAGATGCATACCACAGGTACATAATACAAGACTGAATGTCTGTTCATTATTCAAGTGTAGCATATACTGCAAGTGTCGGTTATTTACTGAGTCTAATATTTATCAAAGGCATTACCAAAGAGTACCTTATTTAACTAAATTTTCTCTCCATCCGAATAATTACTACTTACCAAATGGATTTCATGAAATCGAATTTAGTTTTTAAGTCAAAATATAATTTCAAGATTTGAAAGAAAAGATGATTATTATAAGATGAAGTGACGACCACACAACACTTTTCATATATAGGAAAACTATTTTAAGTGAATCAATGAACAAATGAAAGTCTCTTGAAAGTCCGTGATATCCTTTTTATACTTTTCTATATATGTTTCACAAATATGATTGTACAAAACAAGTTACTGAGAAGACTCTTTCTCAGTAAGATGAGAATAATATCTTTAACTTGCTAATATTGCTCTTGCTTTTTCCCCCTTTTTTCTCTCAGAACCAATTATACAGAAGTACACTATAAAGTAAAAGAAAACTAAGTATGCATACAATATTTTACATGACATAAAAATGAAAAAAGTGATGCCCCTTTGGATATAATTCTACATTTTGCAAATTGATTTCATACCTATTACCTTACCTCATTTGATCCTTGCAAAAACCCTATGAAATAAACAAGGCAAATTTTATAACTGTCATTTTATACATGAGGAAACTGATATTTTGAAGGTTGTGGTGATTCAAACAAGGTCATACGACTAGCGAGCTGTAGATTCATGATTACAGACAATGTTCTGAATCTTGTTGGCATGTCCTTCTACCTTAGCAACCAGATATGGAAATGACTCCACATACTGCACCTCATATAGTTATTCAATTATTGTACCTAAAACTATGTTATTTTCAAGTTCATGAGAATACTTATGTCAGATTCATAGAGTAATGAATGAAAAAGTAATTTTTCTAATTTGGAGCAAGACAGGAAGACAGAGGTAGATTTCATATGTTCCATTTCAACACTTTAGAAAATGTTTCCAAAAATGATACCATTACAAAATACAAGCACAATTTTCTGCAATTGTAAACTCATTATTTCAAGTACTTTCAAAAGTTAACATTTCTATAATTCCCTAAGCATATTTTCTTTAACTTTCCAAATGCATTTTAGTGCAACATGATTTAAAAGCAAGGAGAAATAAGTTTTACCTATAGAAATCCACTTAGCATTTGGTTAAGTGCTTCCTTTCATTGCATACATTTGATAAAATCAATATGCAGCACAAAAACTAAATTTAAAACGGTAGTTTCATTACTTGCAAGTGAAATATGGAAGACTGTGCTCACCTGTAACAGTTAATTCAGTAGTCCTTCTCACAACGAAGCCTCCATATTTTAATTCACAGGTATAATTTCCAATGTCGTCTTCTCTGACTTCTCTTATAAGCAGGGTATCTCTTTTGAATACAATACTTGGCCTCCAAGTTTTTGTCCTACATTCCTACATGAAGAACATAAAATTTTTGAGGTGCATAAAGTAACTGAAAAATAAAGTATTTAAAACAACCAAACTAAAAGCTTCTAAAGTTATATTTTAAACAGGCTAAAGAGTTTGGAATTAATGCTAGATTTTCCTATCTTCTCCACATCTCCAGGAAATCAAGTACCTAAATATGAAAAGAGTATTTTTAGCAAGAGTCACTTTATTAATTCTTAAGATTAGTGTCTCTAAATCAGATATGCATTGATTTATTAGATATAAGAAAAGGAACATTTGTTCAGATTACTCCTGACATCATTTTTTAGAAGCAAATACTCCACAATTGATGATTATAAAATTAACCACCTTGATACTGATAACATAAAATATAAAACGAATTATTTTAGTGGAAAGTAGAAAAATTAATTCTATAGAAGAAAATGTTTCTATTTCAATACTTTAAATCTTTTAATGTTACATTTAGATATAATTCAATCTTCATGGTATGTACACTATATAACCCATGAAAGAAATGGCCAAGATTTATATGCAAGGTCTTTATAGTTCCATAAATATCTAATTTCATTGTTGCTGGGTCTAACAAATTATGGTCTCTGAATTAAGCTTTGGGTTAAAATGATGTTGGCCCAGGAGATTTCTGCTTTTGCCAAGCACAAGTCCATTTCCTCTAGCCAGATCCGAAATCAATGGAATGAGAATAAAATAGCTTCAAACCCTGACATTATTCAGAGCTAACATTATTTCTAAAAAAATTTATTGCCGAATCAAATTTTTGCAGGCCATTATTTTGATTATGTGGCTCAATGCCTGTGCATAATTGAGGGACAATTATCCAGTTATTTCAGACCAAAATATACATTTCATAAGCTCATATTCATTGCAAAAACTGTCATAATTACATAAATTATGAATGGAGACTATATTCCCTTGACTACGGAAAAATAATCTGAATTTTTCAAGAATTTTAAATTCCACATATACTGTACTTCCACGCATCACTCCCCTAGTTATGGTCCTTATATAAGGTCATAATGATTGGAGAGATGGTGGAAACACGACTAAAAAATCAATGTGAGGCCAGCCATTTAATAAATTGAGTGTGTGAATGTATGTGTGTGTGTCCAGAGTTCTAATGTTTCAGCAAATTTTGAGATACCGTTTCAAAAAGTGAGAAGTGCATAACTCTTAAGATCAACTTATTAGCAAGCAACAAAGAAATTGCACATCTAGAAGCTGAATGTACACATAAGAGCACTAGAAAAATATTTGTTCTTGGAGACCTTGGAGCAAACTTCCCTAATGCCTCTTCCCTTTGAAGTAATCATTAGAGCTTGCTCAGAATCTGCCTGTGGAAAGCAGGCAAACCACAGAGAATCAGGGAGAGAAATACTCATACAATTAAAAAAGGGAAAAAACAAAACTCATCTGCACAGGAACAGAAATCAGTGGGGCTAATACTGGAGGGCTGTTTAACATTGGCTAAGATAGAAATCCAAGAAAAGAGCAGAAAAATACTTCAACGGTTCTCTTGATATTCTGAATCCTCCATTGCTTATTATCGAGAATCAAAATTAAGTCTTACTCAGAGAAGGGCATTACTAATTTTGGCAAAATCCTTTAAAAACTGTCAAAGATTTGCTTGTTGTTTCATTTCTACCAGGTTTGGAATTCATGAGCAATCAGTCGTGAGGGCTCACATTCTGTAGATTGGCGTTTTTGGATCTAGTTACTAAGAGGTCCAGCTTCCTAAATGGCTACTTCCAGTGAGTTGAAAAAAGCAAATTTTACACTAGGAACCTATAAACCATGGATAAAATATTCCAGACAAATGTTCATAACATCTCTATTGTATTTTCTTGAGTACATTCAATAACAAAAACATCTATTATGGTATAAATAAAGCTGAAGAGTACATTCAAATCCTAAAATTCAGAAAAGTCAATGATGTGATAGGAAGGACAGGGGTTGGATTATTCTGCTTAAGTCTAAAGTTTCTTTTGGTTTTTGAAAAACAGTTAATCTAACACTATTTTTATAATGTTATAAATTTTCATCAGATGTTATTTTTCAAAATATGTATGCTTTTATGTGAAAATAATTAGAATATGCACAAAGATACTCCCATTAAACAGAACATTTCAATAAAACGAGTGTACCATTTTACCACAGAAGCAAATTAATCTTTTCTCTCCTTATGTGGGGACATTTTGGACTGTTTATATGAAGAGCTCTGAAATCAACGCTTAACATACATTAGTTCCTGAAATTATCAACATAGATTATAATAGACTTGAAATAATCGTCAGTATAAACAAGAAATAAACATAAACACAATAGCTTATTACAATGGACTACCAATATAAATATTGACTAGCATTTATTAAAACCACTGGTTTGAAAATTTATGATGGGCAAAACTTGCTTTAATATTTTAAGAAGGCAGAGCTGAACTATATCACACCCATTTAAAGTTTTTTATCCAACTTGTTCAAGAATAAGATACACAGTAATCTATTTATAAGCAATAAAATCATTCACAGGCCATACCTTATACCATAGGATTTCAGGTTCTCTGGTTGGTAGTAAAAAATCTTCTATGTCACGGCACGAAATTTCCTTGCTTTTGCTAAGTTCAGCTTTATCAAAGTATTTCATCCTGGAATTGTAGCATAGCCCAGTGTCATTTTCGCCCACCGTCAGCGAAATGGATACTTTCATACAGTAAGTGGAGTTTCTGTAACGAAGCAGAAAAAATATGGTGGCCTGGTGTGAACAAAAAGCAAGTGCTGCCAAGGCAGTGTATTTACTTCACTTAAAACAAAAAAGAGAGAAAAAACCCCAAAACTGCATTGATTGATTAATGCCAGGTTGTGGTATATCATGGCTTATTCCACAGGACTCTCTCTTGTCACCCAGCTAAACAGTGCTTGGTTCTGTGAAACCATGTGTACATTTCTCATTTGCTGGAAAAAAGAAGTTTTGTATCATATACAGGTTTGGTTTGAAAAAATGTTCAATAAAGATTTTTCTACCTGGAAAAATGAAAGGAATAAAGGAAGATTTAGGTCCAGGAAAGAAGTTAGGCCTGGGTTTATGCTAAAGTTGGCAAACTTAATAGAGAAGTAGAAAAAGGTAACTGACCTATTACGCATAACGGAAGGACAGCAATAAGGCTGCCCAATTCTTATAGTACTGGTTGTCTTCATAAGAGGACAAGCTATCAATGAGTCTAGGAAGAAAACAATCTTGGGTAAAAGTATTGCAAACTCACTATCTTTACAAGCCCATATCCCTTTGGGTTGAGACTTGGAGTCCAGGTTTCAGACAAGGGAAACATTCTAATATATTAAGTAAAGACAACCCCATACAGATTGACAGATTCTACAGAATCAGTTCATTAAATCAGTGTCTCATTTTACTCCTAGCTGCTTCCTAAATCAGGTTTATAAATTGGAATACACGAGAATAGAAACCATGTTTAGAGATCTCTTTGAAAGAGTTGGACCAAAGGAAGTTTTCTTGTAAATTGCACTATTTCTGTTTGCTAATTAAGTCTCTGGACTTTCAATGAACATCGATAATGTGTCAGGCATGGTGCCAGGCAGTGAAAATAAAGAGGAATAAAACATCAGATTCAAGGTTTTGTAGAGAACTTCTCATTTGGTAAGTGCCCAACGGCTTATTTGTGTACTTGGCCATCAAAGTCTTAGATTTGTGTTTCACTGATTAGTATCTGCAACTTCAGGCAACTTATTTAACTCCTCTGAATCTCAGGTGTGGGACAACACTTATCCAAGTATTAAATGGGATATTGAATCAAAATCTGCTTGGCCTGTCATAGATGCTCAGTGATATTGGTTCCTCTCTGTTCTGCATTGGTGCACATGACCACAGCCCCCAAGTCCTCCTCCTTATCCAGCCAAGGTGCTTTGACATTTAAGCAGCAATTGGATTTAGATTCTAGCTTTTTTTAAAATGCTAATATGACATGATGAGAATGGCCAGAAAATAGATAGGTTAGCTGTGGTATAATAAAAAATATATTTGGTCTTTGTCCCTGGTTCCTGGCACAGATCTCATAAAACTCTTGGAATTTCCTGATTGATAAGTGTCTTTTGTTATTCGAAAGGAGCCCCTTTTGATTACACCTGAGTTTCTGCTAATAAATTGACTTAGGGTGGAGCCCCTTTAGCCTCAGGATGGGACTGGTCAACAGAAAGACCAAGTGACCAGAGGGTTGGAACTTTCAGCCCCACTCACTGACCTTCAGGGAAGGTGACAAGTGCTGGAGAATAAGCTCTATAAAACCTCTAGAACACAAAGACTGGTGAGCTTCAGGGTTGATGAACACGTGGAAGTTCTGAGAGGGTGGCATGCCTGGAGAGGGCATGGAAGCTCTGTGCCTCTTCCCCCATACCTTGCCCTATACATGTCTTCCATCTGGGTGTTCACTTGTATCCTTTGAAATATTCTTTGTAATAAATCAGCAATAGTAATTCAACTGTTTGCCTGAGTTTTGCTAGCCATCTAGCAAATGATTGAATCCAAGGACGGGGTTGTGGGAACCTCTGATTTGTACCCAGTTTGTCAGAAGCACAAGCAATGACCTGGACTTGCAATTGGTGTCTGAATTGTAGTGGGGGGACAATCTTGTAGGACTGAGTCCTTAACCTGTGGGAACTGATGCTAACAAGTGATAGTGTCAGAACTGAACCGAATTGTAGGACATCCAGCTGGTGTTGCAGAATTGCTTGGTGTGAAAAAAAAAAAAAAAAAACCCTGCACATCTGGTGTCAGAAGTGTTGAGAGGAGAAGAGCAAAATAGAGTCTTCCTTCACAGTTAATTATTCAGCTTTGTATAGGGTAACAAAGAAAACTGCTACAAAATTATTACGTAGAATTATTGAATGTAGATGTCTCTAGCTTCGTATAATATGCAGCCTACACGTACATCTAAAATACTTCATGGGTGAAACCCTTAACCTTTAAACAAAGTCAATCAGCAGCCTTAAAAAAGTCCTGAGAGAACATGTTCAGAGATTTTACTAGAATGATAAGACATATTCCCTGCCCTCAGCCCCTCCCAATGCAGGAGAAGTGATACACAAGTAAACAGTTGAAATCCCATGTGATAAGCACTACAAAGAGCTATATACTACCACAGTAGTGTCAAAGGAAGAAACAAGACTTCACACAGTGATACCTGGTTGTCTTAAACAATAAGTAAGAATTTGGCAATTCTAAGGAAGGCTATTTCGGGGAACAGTATGCACAAAGGCTTGAAGGCATGAAACAACTTGACACGTGTGAGGAACTGCAAATAATTTGGTGTGGCTGGATTATGAAGTAGTTATAAGGGAACAGCAGGAACTGAGCCTGGAGAGATGTGCAGGAGCCAGACTGAAAGTCATGCAAGCCACTGCAAGGAATTTGGACTTTCTGTTAGGAAATGATAAAATTTTGATTTTGGAAGGATTTTTCTGATTGTAGTGACAAAAATGGATTGGATTGGAAGGAGGACTAAGTGCAGTCAGACAAATTAGAAAGCAATTGCATTCATTTGGGAAGAAACATGGCAGCTGCAACAAGGCAATGCCCATTGAGATAGAAAGGAGGGATCATGTTCAAAGTATATTTAAGTTATAGAATGGATATGAGAGTGAAGGAGTAAAGAGAGAGGCATCCAAGATGATGAAGAATTTTTCTCAGATGAGTATATGAAAGGTAGAGTCAATCTTTAAGCATGGAAAATACCGAAAAAGAAACAGCTTTGAGAGAAAAGAAAGTACGTTCAATTTTAGCTTGAGCTTCACACCCAAGTGAAAAAAAAATCCTCTTTGGGTTTCTAGCAATATTGCTCATGTATTATTTATTAATTTTACTCTAGTACAGACTAGAGCATGCTCTTCCCAGGCTCATTTTAAGATAATTTTTTTCAGAAAAAAGTAATGATCTAAGTTAAGCTATTAACTACCTTAGGACACATTCAAATGTGTTGTAAGAAAGCATTCAGGTTTTGGAATAACACTGATAATTGTACAACCTGTTAGAATTCTTAAAGAACGGAGAATTTTCTAAGAAGTAAATCGGTGAATTCTAATTTTGAAACTTCCACGATCATCTTTTAAATTCATGAGTCTTAGGTTTTCTTTCTCCTCAAACATTGATTACTTTTGTTTGTTTCTCCACACCTCCTTGTATCAATCACCGGATGTTCTTTAATACAGGCAGGGTCCAGTTAAGTGCAAGATCGCCAAAGTCCACCCGCAGAGGTTCAGATTCCAGCTCAATTCTCATTATTTTTGAAAACTAGAGAAAGTGACTTGGTTCCCTAAGCTTCCATTTCCTCATTTGTATAGGAGAAAATGATACTAAAGACCCCATAGGTTGTTGTGGGAATCAAATATGTTAAAATATAAAGAGGTTAGAACAGTGCCGGTCTTACAGCCAGCACTCAGCAAGTGTTACATCTTATTATCAGTACTGTGTCCCTTTTCCCTGCCTCCCCTCTATTTCCATTTTGCAGTATGGTCACACGGTGTTTGATCAGGAGGTAGAGCAGACAATATCGCCATGACAGTGCCTTGGTGTTTGGTGTTTAATTAGTGTGAAAGATAAGAATTCAGATAAGTTCTTACATTTTTCATCGGGGATATCTGAGTGGGCTGGACAAGAATGAGTAAAGTTGATGAAAAATAATATGGACTCCTCACTCCAGTTTTCCCCTCCTGCTGTTCTATAAATGCAACTGACCCCTGATTTTCAGAAAGTGCCTCCATATGAGCACACTTAGATATTCTTATTTTCCTGGCTTTTATTCCCCAGCAATGTGAGGTGACTGCCGATTTACAACTGTCTGGTAACGTCTGGAATTCCAGACTCCCCAGGAAAGCACTATTTTCAAATTACTTTCGATGTTTTAATACTTGTTTACTGTTTCTGTTCATCAGGAGGTGATTCAAAAAGCTAAAAATAAAGCAGCATCCAATGAACGCTATGGTCCTATTTATTGAGAAGAGCTAACAGGACGCAAGCAACTTGTGACAGATTAATAAACATATGATCCTCTTGAGGGGAATTACGCACTCTCAAAGTAAAGAGCACCATCCGCCATCATCAAATTTGCAGGATGACTGCTGTGGTGCTGTGGCTCCCTGCCATCAGGGAAACACTGTGGAATTGGGTAAATGGGGTAAGGAGAATGCTCCTACAGGACTTATGGTAAAAGTCGTCCGCACATACCTACTTGGCTTCTATTATTTACAACAGATGAGCTGCAATCTAGGCAAAAAGTTAAATCATGACTGCTGGTTTTAATGTTTTTAAAATGGTTATACATGTATGTGGAGAAAAAAGCTGTTCACAATTGAGAGCCAACACTCAATTATCCTGTGCAAGGAAGAAATAATATTAATGTGAATTTTAAAAAGACCTAGTTTTCTCTGGCAAGGGTGACCCTGCAGTACACACCAAGTACACACAATGTTTTGTACAAACAATTCAGACAGAGTTACTTCTTTCAACTTCCTGAGGTTACAGCAAAGAGACTCAATGCCTAAAGAAGTCAACTATTTGTCCAAGTTCTACTATCTAATTAGTGGCAGAAATGAGATTAGAACTCACACCTTTAAACTTCTAATTCATTTGTCCCTTCTATATGCTACAGAAGATAATTAGTGCTGGGTTAGCACACATAAAATATATATATATATACACATAATATATTTAGCATTGTTTAAAGCAAAAGAAAGTTACCCATTCTTAGCCTCTGATTTTATATTATTTCAAATCCCAAAATAGATGTCTTCTGGAGAAAGGCAGCATATACTCCAACTTGGATTTCTTTGAAAATATATGTCCTTAAACTCCCAAAAATCTAATAAGGACCAAAAGGGAGCAAGTAGCAGATCTCAAAGAAATATCATGGTTTCTTCAGCATTTTCTGCTACATACTTTCTCTCTCTCTGTATGTATACATACTTGCAAAAGGACTGGCTATTTTTTTACTATTTTTTTTCTTGAGGAAGATTAGCCCTGAGCTAACTACTGCCAATCCTCCTCTTTTTGCTGAGGAAGACTGGCCCTGAGCTAACATCCACGCCCATCTTCCTCCACTTTATACGTGGGACACCTGCCACAGCATGGCTTTTGCCAAGCAGTGCCCTGTCCGCACCCGGGATCCGAACCAGCAAACCACAGGCCGCTGAGAAGCGGAACGTGCGAACTTAACCGCTGCACCACCAGGCTGGCCCCCAGGACTGGTTTCTGAAAGGACTGGTTTAGGGTCCTGTCTTATAAGGGGGAAAAAAATCTAACCTTAAATCCAGTGCAAATATTAGGAACTAACAGATATTTTTGGACATAATCAAGAAACACATATATGACACAAAAATAAAATTAATTTCCATAAGTACAGTCTCTGGAAGTCAGTACAGTGCATTGAAGTTCTCCACAGGTTTCTTAGCAGTGTGCTACTCTGAAATAGACAAAGATTCTGAATTGGCATGCATGGAAGCTACCAGAGAGCTTCAAATTCATCTTTTAAAGGATGACAAAGCTGCACAACTACAGATTGAGGTATGGAAATTTGGGTAGTGCAGGCAGGAGGTAAGAAAGAAAAATATGTGTAGGAAGGGAAATTTTATATATTACCTGATGAGCTGATAAAAGTATAATAAAAACCACGTTGAGCCATACCTAAGGGTAGCACAGTTTCAATAATTCTGTAATCACACCTCCTATGCATGATAATACGTAGTGTTCAGTGTCTCTCTTCTACTATAACAGAATTACCAGTAAGATGATTGTTAAATATATCCTCTAACAGCGTCACTAAACACTTGACCTACATATTATGCTAATTCTCAGGTCCCTAGGGGAAATAATAACATTTCCATAATGTTTGGAAATCTTTTCCCACTTTATGAAGTGCTGAGAAAGACACAGGGATTTGACCAATGTTTTTAAAGAATTAAGTTGTTCTCTGCTTCTATATTTTATATAGTCCACTCTAACATTCTTTGGTCATTTTTCAAGTCATAATCTTCATACATAATTGTTTTGTAAAATTAAAAGCATAGAGTATTTTTGAAGTGTCATAAACGTTTGGGCACTGAAGAGCAGCACAGAGGCACAGCAGATCTGAAAGTCCAGCAACTACAGACCCAAGCAGAACTGAACTGTCTGTAAGGTGGCTCCTTACCCATAAATTTGACCATAGTGTCTAAGTAGTTGTGAAAATAAAGTGCTGAGAATCAAAAACGTCAGGGTTTGATTGTGGAGGGAACATCTTATGGTTTGTTAAGCCTTAAAAATACTTTGATAGTTTATTTAAAATCTTAAAGCCTTCCAATTTTTTCTATATTTAAAATTTTTTTCTATCAGTCTTTATGGTGATGCCTGAAGCTAAGCATGTGGTCCTTCTGCTATATCTTATCTTTCTTACACACACTATGTTTATAGCTACTGGCACTAAACGTGAAATTTGTTTGGATTAGGTTTTCTTTCTAGAAGAGCTCTGGAGGACCTATTGATTTAACTGTGGTTGAAATCAGCCCTCGTGAAGAGATTAGAGTGAGACCACTGAACAAATGGTAAGACCTAAAAATGCCAGTTTATTGCCTTCTCATTTGAATTTTTTTTCTTTTAAATTTAACTGGTAAATTGAACTTCATTCATGGTCTTCTGCTAACTATAAATTCAAAATAATTATCTCCCTCTTTTTTGGTGGAAAATGCTTAATATAATTTTACCGTTTCTATTTTTCTAGCCTAATATTCTAGAATATTAGATTTGAGGAGGCCTTGGCATGTGAAATCCTAGTCCAGTATTTCTCTGCCTGAGTTATTCCTGGGCATGAGCACTTTCGAACTTTACCGCTGTAGACCCCAAGCCCTCCTTTCAGACTACTTGAGGGAGAAGAAAAGGGAGAGAAAGAGAGAACAAAACATGTCACTGAAGGAAACTGAGGCCCAGGACGTGGGTTCAAGGTCACATAAATTGCAAATAATTTCTTCAGAGAAGCTATGGCTGACCTCCTGGATCTTTATCCGTCTTATTCCTTTGTTTATTTTCTTCATATCAATCACAATTTGTAATTACTTATTTCCAACTATTTAGCTGCCTCCTCTGTTAATATTTAGTCTTCTCATAATATGTAAAATAAGAGAGTTAGATGTGTGCTTTTTGAATTCTTAGAGGCACACTTTTTTTTAACTGAGGTAAAATTCATACAGCATAAAATTAACCATTAGCTATTTGAAAGTATACAATTAAGCATCATTTAATACATTCATGATGTTATGCAACCATCACTTCCATCTAGTTCTAAGACATTTTCATCATTCCAAAAGGAAAACCATATGCATTAGCAATAACTCCCCATTTTCCCATCACCTCAGCCCCCGGCAACCACCAATCTGCTTTCTGCCTTAATGGATCTGCTTACTCAAAGTATTTCGTATAAAAGGAATCATACAACATGTGGACTTTTGTGTCTGGCTTCTTGCACTTAGCATAATGTGCTCAAGGTTCAGCCATGTTGTAGTATGCATCCGTATTTCATTCCTTTTGTTGGATGAGTAATACGATATTTAGCTTTTTCGTACATAAGCTGATGGACATTTGGGCTTGCTTCCATTTTATCTATTGAGAATAATGCTGCTATGAACATTCATGTACAAGTATTTGTCTGAGTCCCTTCTTTCAACACTTTTGAGTATAAGAGTAGAAATGTTGGGTCATATGGTAATTCTATGCTTAACTTTTTAATGAATCAGGCACTATTTTTTTAAAACTTCTTAAGCTCTTTCTCCCCTTCTGAACAATCCGGTTTCTCCTGGCACATGAGAATAATCCATTACAGGAATGCGTTTACTGACAGCCTGTTGAGGCTATGGACTTAAAAGGTCTAATGATTTCCATAAGTGCCTAGTACAGTGCCAGGCATATCGTAGGTACTCTCAATAGATATTTGTTAAATGAATGAATGAATGAACTATTAGTTAATGGTTACATAGCTCTGATTACATTTCTTTTTTGCTTAATCTCGCTAAACAACTCTCAGCTACAACCCATCATACTAGTTTTTACCCCTTTTCGTGGTATGCTTCTTTGAAATAAGACACACTTCTTGACAGTGAATGTGGCAAGCAAATAGGTGTCTTCCAGGCCCAGTAAAAAAATTATAATACAGCTGTAAAGATTTTCTAGCACTGAATAGCTACCTGCAATCACCTGATTCGCGCCTTCTCCCACCCTACATATAGCAGAGCTTCTTCTAATGGTAGTTGGCCTTCCTGATTTGAAAGATAAGGGAAAGGGAGGATAAATGTGTGAGCCACATTTGGGTCAGTTGCAAATCACTTTTTTCCCTCCAAGCATCACACAGGCAACTTTTTCTAAAGTGACTGTGTAGTTCTTGTACTGTAAATCTTGCTCCTGGACTGTTGTGGAGAAGAGGTGACCCAGGATCTAGATGCTCGACTAATCCTACACCCCAACTCTCTCATATTATAATGAAAATTCTGGGGAAACATGTAACAGGGTAAAACAAAACCTATATTGATCTCTAAAGAGGAGAGAGAAGTACCAGAGTTCGCTGAAATCGTAGCCATTCACAAACAGATTTTTCAGAGTTAGATTAAGTTTTCGAATTTTAAAAACATGCTTTTTTCCCTACTACACATAAATCAAATCTGGACAATGTCAGGAAACAGCCCCCACAATCAGTAATTATATTTTTCTACTAATGCTTCTCTAAATATTTTTTAAATGTTATAATGGCATATGCTTCATTCGGTTTTACTTTGCAGGGTCAATATTTCCTGATAATAGCTTTGCTTTCCTTGACTTCAAAAGAAAAATATAAGTAATAAAGAAAATTAACTGTGAAGATAGAAAATAACCTTAATTATAAAGGACATTTATATCATATTCTTAATTACATATAAAGAAAAAAACTGAATATATTCCATAAGATTGACAGAAGTGTGTATTTCCAGACTTTGGAGATTAGAACAGCATAAAGATATATTGTTTACCAAAATTCACAATCAGAGTTTCATGTAAAAATGTGACCTCTTTGAATTTAGCACATTTAGAGAGTGGTCCAATTTCTGCAGACACAAAGAAGACAGAACAGCATGTCTGTATTCAGGAAAACTATTCCACACCCAAGAAATGTTTGGGGGAAATGGAAATGCAAGCCAGAAGTGCTCCCTGAAGGACAGGTCCCAGCCACTTGTCTCAACTTACATGTTCATGGCACCAGCTTGGTGCTCTAATTTGAAGGTAACATGTGAGATCCTGCTTGCTCTTTTCATCATTTTCTAATTTCACATTTTTCAACTCTTTCATCTCCTTTTCTCCTGTTATGATTTGAGACAGTTTCATTCTATGTAAAATTCAGCATATTGCCCCCCTCCCTTTTTTTGAGGAAGATCAGCCCTGAGCTAACATCCGTCGCCAATCCTCCTCTTTTTGCTGAGGAAGACTGGCCCTGAGCTAACATCTATGCCCATCTTCCTCTACTTTATATGTGGGATGCCTACCACGGCATGGCTGGACAAATGGTGCGTAGGTCCACGCCCGAGATCCAAACCAGCAAACCCCAGGCCATGTAAGTGGAACATGTGAACTTAATGGCTGCACCACCAGGCCGGCCCCAGCATATTGCCTCTTAAACTTCTTGGAGCAAAGGCATGCCATTTCATAAAAACAAAACAAAACCATTAAGCCCAGCAGGGGGACACTCAACATAACATAGGAGTGAATATATAACTATCATTTATTAAAGGAGTGAATTAACTATTACTTATTGAACATTTGAAAGTCATTCATTCAGTCAATACATATTTATTGGACAAAGACTATGTGTCTGGCCCAGCTGGGGATAAAGCAGTGAGTAGGCAAAGTACTTGCTTTTATGGAGCTTGTAATCTGCTGAGAGGAAATGATGGAGGGAGGAACATTGTGTAAAAAGCTTTATATGATACCACTTCACACCCTTTAGGATGGCTATGATAAAAAAATGGAAAACAAGTTTTGGCAAGGAAATGGAGAAATTGAAACCCTTGTACTTGGCTGGTGGGAATGTAAAATGGTGTAGCCACTGTGGAAAACCAGTTTGGCGGTTCCTCAAAAAATTATACATTGACTGAGCATATGATCCAGCAATTCCTAAACCGAGGTATATACCTAAACGAACTGAAAGCAGGGACTTAGATACTTATACATCAGTGTTCATAGCAGCATTACTTACAACAGACAAGAGGTGGAAACGACTAAAATGTCTATCAAAAGATGAATGGATAAAATGTGGTGTGTGTGTGTGTTTACATATATATGTATATATATGCAATAGAATATTATTGGCTTTTAAAAGGAATGCAATTCTGATATGTAATACAACATGGATGAACCTTGAAAATATTATGCTAAGTGAAATAAGACAGACACAGAAGGACAAATATTGGTTGACTCCACTTATATAATATACCTAGAATAGACAAATTGATAGAAATAAACTAAAACAGGTTACTTGAGGTTGAGGGGAAGAAAGAACAAGGAGTTATTGTTTAATGGAAACAGAGTTTCTGTTTGGGATGAAGAAAAAGTTCTGGAAATGGGTAGTCGTGACAGTTGTATAACATTGTGAATACACTTAATGCCACTAAATTATGCAATTAAAATGATTAAAATTGTAAAGTTTATGCTATGCATATTTTACTACAATAAAAATTAAAAAACAATAGCTACAGAGATTGGATTAGTGGTTACTCTGGTAAGGAGGGAGGGAGGGAAAGGAAGGAGGGAGGGAAGGGAAGGAGGGAGGGAGGAGGGCGAAAGAGGTGACAGGGCACATGTCTGTGGTGATGAATGGTAATTAGTCTCTGGGTGGTGAACATGATGTAGTCTAGACAGAAATCGAAATATAACGATGCACACCTGAAATTTATATAATGTTATAAACCAATGTTACTTTAATAAAAAAATTTTAAAATGTAACCAGAAAATTTTAAAAAACCATTGAATTGTACACTTTAAATGGATGAATTTTATGGTATGTGAATTATATCTCAATAAAACAATTATCTTTAAAAAGCTTGATATGCATTATCTCATTTACTTTCCTTTTATGTCATCTCATTTAACTCTCTCACTTTAAATATCACGTCTGTATTTTGTCGCCTGTATTTGTATCTCCAGCTCGGACCTCTTTCTGAATTCTAGATTTATATATTCAGTTGCCTATTTACTATACTTGAAATCTAAAAAATTATTTCAGACCTAAGGTGCCTCACAGACAAATCTTTACTTTTACCCTCAAATCTACTCTTAGCCTAGTCTCTCCTACTTCCCTGATAGCCACACTATTCACCTAGATGCTCAAGCAAAATAGCCAGAAGTCCTTTGAGACATTACCTCAACAGAAGTAGCAAGAGGCAAGTGAGGAGGCACTAAAAACTCAATAATCAAGATAAATAATATTTCAATGCAATATTTAAAAAATCAAATTAAACCAAAAAAAATCCACGAGAACAGTAAAGCCTTATAATTCTTCAGTATATCACTGTGTTTTATATTTATCAATTATCACTAATTGATATTTTCTTGATTTTCTTTCTTTATATAGATATATATTTTCTCTTGCTTACAGTGTAAGCACCATAAGAGAGGGAGGCTTATCTGTCTTGTTCATCACTTTATCTCTTAACTATATCCTCTAGTTCCCCGGCTCTCCTGCTAACTGACTTCTAGGTTGGATTTTTCCCAAATGAGATCAGTCATTTTGGCTTCTGGGTGGGGTAACACCACTTCTTTCCTCTTTTGTTCCCTCCAGACAGAGGGGTGGTTGTGGCTTCCTGCCATTGCTAACCTTGGGATTGCCTCATGTCCTTCCATTTCAGCTCTTCTAACATATTTATAATCCATTTCCCATAATAAATTCCCCCACTGAAGTGCTTGGAATGAATTCACCTTAACTGACTAGATCCTGGCCAACACAGTGGTTTCAGAAACAAATATCTGAGTGTTTAAATTCTACATAAATTCTTAAAAGTCTCCCATGAGGTAAAAGAGAGATAAACAAATTATATAATTATATGTTTGCAAATGTTACAAATAACACTGTTTAAACAGAGTACATTTAATAAATTAAGGTACTTTTGCATTTTCCAGTCTATGATGAAAGTCTTATTTATATATCTAAAACAAAAAAAGAGAGACAAGGAAAAAAAAAGCAGAATTAAACTGTGAGCTAAATTTAAAGGCAGAATTATACATTTTTGGGGAAAGACCTTTTTATTCTATATGATTTATCCATATTTCACGGTTGATTTTTTTCAATACTTTTTATGCAATTTTAGTATCAATTCCGGTCAATAGTAATTTTCAGACTTTTCTGACTAGAAAGAAGAACCATTAATCTGAATCACCTACAATTCACTAAAGGAACAAATGATTTAAATACCAGCAATCTAATAACTTTACTTGGCCAAAATAGGCCATTTTTAGAAAAAAGAAAATGGTCTAATAATTTGTGTTTCTTTATAAATATAACATGCTTAGAATGTGACAATTATATTAAAGATTCTTGTCAACAAAGAATATAGGAATATGACACTTTGCGGTTGTCAGAATATAACACCACAGAGAAATGTTAGAGATACGATTAAAAATTTAAAAACAAAACATGAGAAGGTCTAATTTTTATCCAAATGTGATAAAGAATACAAGAAGAAGAGGAGGTCTCATGGGCAAAGGAACCTACTGTGTGATCATGGACAAGTGACTTGTCTTCCCTAAATTTCAGTTACCTGATTATAAAATTATAAGGATACATAATCTCATAGAGTTGTTGTGAGAAGCAAATAGTATCCTGAGGTAAATATACTTTGTAGTGGACAAACCGCTACGTAATATATATTATTGCCGTTACTATTACCTGAAGTGAGGGTTTCACCCCTTGGCTTATTGTCAACCTCACTACATCTCTTGAATCTTCTCACTTATGCCCGATGTAGTTTCACAAACTCTTCATTATTTATAACATTTCACCAGTGGCTAAATATGGAATTTATATCAAGGTCACTGTTTTTTGAAAGCTTAATCTCCTTTCCAGCAGCACCTCATAAAAGAGATAAATCACATAGCTCTTTATATTTAATCTCCTTATCCTACTATGAATACAGCCTTCTTCCATTTCTGTTCTCCAGATTCAACTTTTCATTTTTATAGAAAGGTTCAATATGAATAAAACACCCTTTCTGGGAGCGAAGTCCCATACATTTGAAATTCAGTTAAACTTGTCTCGTACTGTTGCCAGAAAGAGCCGCAGTTGATGTGAGGCATAAAGTGGAACGCATCCCCGGATGCAGCAGTAGGGAGAAAAATAAATAAATAAAACACCATGAATGAAGGCTTGTCTATTATTAGCTCTGCTCTCTTTTCTTAGTTTTAGATGGCTGAATCACCGAGGGGAGTCTAAAACTGGATAGTTAAATATTTGTGGATGCCAACAGCTGTGTACACAGAACAGACATTTTGAAACTCAGTATTCTCGCAAGTATGGGTCATATGAAAAAGACTTATCCCTAGTCAGAGGAGAGGTAGAATAATTACACAGGACTCTGCAACAGTCAACTGTCAAAACTTCTTTCCTGTCAATACTATAAGATTATTTCTCAAGTTCTTTTCATACGAAAGAACTGTTACAAAGACTTGAAAATGGCTTTATTGTATACATGATTTCCAGTTGCAATATCTGCTTCTTCCTTGAAAGTCCATTATGATAATAGCAAGAACAAAACAGAGAGAGAATTCTTATGGAATGGAGGAGTTCAACCTCATTATATGCAGTCTTATCAGGATGCAGGGTTTTCCCAAATTATTCTTCATACACACAAGAAGAATATCATAATGATGAACTGGACATCGTCTCCTTGAGTGCTTTTTTAAAGCTACAATTTGCGCAATAGCATTGTAATCATTCCCACTTTCAAAGCTCTTCTGTTTACTAGTCTTTTAAATGCAATTGTAATTGACTACCTTGGTGGCTAATTTGCAAAAGCTATTACATTGCTTCTGACTTCTGGTTTTCTTTTACTAATATAGATTTATTTGTAATCCAAATTATACAAAGTATTGCTAGATAATTTGACTTTGTAGTTACTGATGTCTTTATTTACCATTTATTATGTCCATAATGTATAAAGCACATAACAGGAGTAAGTCATTAATTTGAATTGTGGCTTTGGGTATGTTAGTTTCTCATTTGTCAAATTAAAGTCTACATGAAGGCTTACATCCTTTCCTAAAATTTCAAAATAACATTATGGATAATATCATTACACGTTATATTTACCTGATCCCTTGTGCGTTATTGAGAGATTCTACACAGAGGTATTCTTTGTGTGCACGTGTACGTCCTCTTTGTCTACCAGTAACTTATCTCTTTCTCTTCACTAATCAAAATATTTCCGTGGTAGTGTAAACTACTCTCCTTACTTTCTCAACACAGGCTCCTCACTTCCTCTACTATGGTCTGAATTTTCTCACCACTATTTCTCAGAAAATGTTGTTACTAGGGCTATCAATAGCCTCCTGGCTTTCAGTCATTATCTGGCTTGAGCACAATATGACATTTAAAGCTATTTACGTCCATTCATCTTGAGATTTTATTAGAAGGGCCTTCTCTTGGTTTCCCTTTTGTGCCTCTATTCATTCTGTCCTTCTCCCTTAAATGCCAGTATTTCTCTAGGCTTTTGTGCTTGCTATTCATTTCCTCTTGAGTGCTCTTATGTTACCAAGTGATAACCAGAATGAAGTATTCCTGCCCCCACTGATAGATAACAGTTGTGTACTGGTGGGGTACAAAGTAACAGAGTAAATGTTGTACCTTTTTAAGAAATTGAAAATAAGTAAATTTTTAATGAATGCATGTCAAAGGTGGAAAATCCCCACCTCTGAGTCCCAGCCCTCCTGAAGCTAAACCTGAGGGCAAATCCTATTACCAGGTTCTTTGTTATCCATAAGAATTGGACTAATTACCTCCCTCAACAATGTTTGAGAGTATCTGTTTCCCCACACCATTAGCTAACATGATAAGCCATGAAGTGATTTAACCTTTGGCAATCTAATCGGTAAAAACATGATCTTTTACTTTAGTTTTCACTTGCAATTCTATTATTTGTGAGGTTGAATATCTTTTCATATACTTAAATAGCATTTGTATTCCTTCTTTTGTGAACTATCATTTTGATCCTTATTTTTCTCCTGGGTCAATGATCTTATTTTTATTAATTTGTAGGAGGTTTTTGAGGCAAAATTCTGAGATGGGAAATACTGGCAAATGATTTGAGACCAGGTAGATTAGAGCACTGGTTATTGGGGAATCAAAAGAAAGGAGAATACAAAGAGTATAGGACCAGAGGTGGTCATCCCTTCTCAGGAAGAGAGAGGTACCTTTGAGAGGAAACATGTCCTTTGAAGATTTATGGTGAAGAAAAAAAAGGAACTGACTGAAGTTAAAAAGCTCTAATGAAGTAAGAAGTGTCAAAGAATCAGAAGAAACCAGACTTGTGAAAAAAAATGTACCATTTGCAAAAATACCATTACCACCAACAATAACAAAAATAAAATCTACATACCATAATGACAGCAAAAGAAGGTGGTCTTGAAATATGAAATTAAGTAAGCCATGATATCTCCCTACCTTACCCACCTCAAAGTATCTTCTATCGCTGTTTCAGAAGGCAAAAAGCCAAAAAAATCAGAATCAGTACAGCAGAAAACACACTGCATACATAAACATCCATACTTGCACAAAGCAGAGGAAACTTTTAATTCAACACTCCAACAGTAGCTTTATACTTAAATACGCAATTGCAGAATTGGAAGAACAATATGAATCATAATGTTTTTTTAAAAAAACCTCCAAATAGTAAAAGACAAATAACAGGAAGATATGAAACAGGAGCTAGCCAAACTCAGGAGAGAAAGGGAATAAATGAGGACTAAATTACAAGGTGCCTGTGGCAGGCAGAATTTCTAAAATGTCCAGTGAAAGATGATTCGTTCTGATTCTCAGAATATGTAAATATAATGTTACCACTCCTGTAATTATGGTATATAATGTGGTACCCGAATTTAAAGTAGGGAAGATTATCCTGGATTATCCAGATGGGCCCTAGAAAGCAAAGACTTTTCTCCAGCTGGTGGCAGAAGAGGAAGCATGAAAATGATTCAGTGTGCCCACACTGGCTTAAGGATGGAGGAGGACAGTTGCCAAAGAATGTCAGCAACTTTTAGGAATGGAGAGTGGCCCCTGGTTGACAACCAGCAAGAAAATGAAAATCTTAATCCTATAATCACAAGAATCTGAATTTGGCCAACTACTTGAATGAGCTTGCAAGTGGATTCTTCCTCAGATCCTCCAGTTAAGAGCCCAGCCCAGTCAACATTAATTTTGGACTTGTGTGATGCTAAGCTGAACCTACCCTGTGTTATGACCTACAAAATTGTGAGGAAAAAAATAAAACAAGTGCTGTTTTAAGCCACTAAGTTTATGGTAATTTGTTATGGCAGCAATACAAAACTAATAGAGTTCCGGAGGGAGAACAGGTATGACTACAAGTGACATAGGCTCATAAAGGATAGAATATAAAAGAGACAAGAAAATGTAGTAATAGAAGAAGGTTTAGAAAGAACATGATGGAAAAGACAGGAAGGTATTATCCAACATACTTATAGCTGAAATCTCTGAAGGAAAAAAAGCAAATCAAGGAACAGAAGAAATATTTTAAGACTATAGTTCAAAAAATGTTTGCTAAAATAAAAGCCCTAAATTTACATATTAAAAGGACCTATCATGTACCCAGGAAAACTGAGAAAGAATGGCCAGTTTCAAGAAATATCTCAGTAAAACTATAACACTTTAAGAATAAAGAATGTATCCTCTGAACCTGCAGAGAAAAAGGTCAAGTCACTTACATAACAAGGAAAGCACAAAGCACAACAGCAGAGCAACATTTTCCAGAATCTAAAGGAAAGGACAGTATGAGCCAAGATTTTATAACAAGTTAGGTTTTAAACATTAAAAAACAGGATCTCAGGAAATATTGTACCTATGAACCCTTCCTACAAATAGAGAACGAGAATTTTACAATGAAAGAGTAAAGATTTGGAGAAATTTTGGTAGCGAGCATACTTAATTAAAGATCTGGTACTAAAATAAAGGCAATATGAAGGTTAGAGGAATAACGTGTATATGTTATTTGCTCTGATAAAACAGGAATAACAGAACCAAAAAATTCAAAAGAAGGGAGAAAACAATATAGAGTAACCTGATTCATTAACATGTAGGTGAGAATTAAAATATTATTTAAAGCTGATACAATAGTAAAAATTTAAGTAAGAAAAAAGAGGACTAAAATGATTATATAAAGGTTTAGTATAAAGATAACTTGTGGGAACAAAAAAAAATGAACACAAAAAATACTCTTTTATACCATAAAATAGTATGGCAGAGTTGTAAGATCTTTTTATATTAAGGATATTACTTCTTTTTGAAGTATATTGCAAATATTTTCTCCCAGATGTTATCATTTAATTTCATTCTGATTGTATGCCATGCAGATTGCCTTTTATTTCTTTGTAATGATTGCATCAATCTTTCACTTTATACCTTCTGGATTTTGTGTCTTTTAGAAAGACTTCCTCTACTCTACAATTACATATATTCTTTAATTCGCTGATATTTTCTTCTAGGAGTTTTATAGTTTCATCATTGATCTATTTATTTTTATAGAAACGGTAAGATAGACAAAAGTTTATTTTTTTCTCAAACAGCTTCATTTTTAAACAACACCACTGAGTGAAAACTGTATCTGTTCTCTGCTGACATGTGATGTCACTCTTAGTGTATAACAAACTTCAGTGTGTTTTGGGAATTAGTTCTTAGATCTCTAAATGTTCAACTTATCTTTGTTGAAATTTATGCACCAGTAACACACTGTTTAATATGATATAATATCTGGTAAGGCAAGTCTTCTGCCATTGCTTATTATTTAGGACAACTTCTTCACTCTTCTTGGGTGTTTATCTTTCCATGCAAACTTTAAAACTACATTGACTGGTTCTAATGGGGCATCTTTATGAATGATCAGTTTTGCTTCAAGATAAATAATTTAATGTACTGCATTTGTGAAAGAAACATGAAATTTGCATGTGAGTTTAAGATGATAGCCACTTGGACACCTGCCATCAAATTCCCTATCAATGTTTCCAAGTGCTCCTTGGCTTTTAGGCATAGTTTCATAGAAAAGTAGAACGAAGTCCGGCTTTGGCATCAGAGATTTAGGTTTGTACCCTGCCTCAACTGCTTACTATTTTGTAACCTTGAGCTCATTACTTAAGTTGGTAGAATGTCAGTTTTTTCATTTGAAAAAGGAGGGTAAAAATGTTTGCCTTGTAAAGTTCCTGGAGCACTACATATTGTATTTTGAATAACTTTGAAATATGCCTGACTCTTGGTGAGAACTCTCTGGAAAATAATTTGTAATAGATGTTGACAGCATCTTCATCAATAGCTTCAATCTAGATTTCTCTCCTAACTCCAGAATTGCCATGATTTGACTCCTTTTATTTGTCTGATAAGTTTCTATTCATCATTTAAGAAAGCTCAACTATTACCTCTTTTGGGAATAGTTTTTCTCATTTTCCCATGTTTAGCACTTCCTCTCCTTTATCATTCTGTCTAAAAGTTTATAAATTGGGGTGTATTCTATTTATCTAGTTACTTGTTTGCCTCCCCAACGAAACTGTGAACTCTTCCATAGCAAGTCATTTGTCATTGGTACTATTGTCTCAATCCTAGCATTTTATCATAATTCATTCTCAAAAGTAGTTGTTGGTTGAACGAACAAACATTTTTTATGGGAAGGAGGAGAGCACATAGGACATATTTATATTTGTACTTTTCTATTCTTTGTTCTTTATTTTACAAAAGCAAAGGGAAAAAAAGATGGCACTGCATCAGTCCCTAGAAATGATTTTTATTGTTATCTTCTAAAACAGCATAGACTAGACATGGATGCGTGGCCCAACTCGCCAGTAGTAACCACAGGCACCAGAACAGAAAGTGTAGACCACGAGACACAACACCTGCTACTGGGCGGAATGCACAGCCGGAGGTGGCACGCAGGCGCACAGAAGGCTGTGCGGCCTGAGCCTGCCATGTCGACTTCCAACTTCCCGCCTAGCCAGGGGAAACAACGCAAGGCGAGGCAAGGCGAGGCCTAGCACACAGGCAGCAACCCATATAGAGAAAGGTATTTTCGGAGACTTGCAAGAATTTTGCATAGTGCTTCCTTGGGGGAGGATTTCTGGGTGTCTATATTGAAGTTAGGCTGGTGGTTCCACTGTGGAGTTGGGCGTTATGCAGAATTATACATGATACCAAAGACACGATTTTCACTTCGCTTCATCAACGCACTTACGCTTTCTCTTCTTTTAGGGCCCCTGTCTTATGCGCCGATGGTCAATCTACACCCAGGAGGGCAGGGATACTCGCTGATGCTCAGGGGAGAAAATGGCTCGTATTCGGAGACCATTCGACTGTCTTATGAAGAGGGGGAACTGCTCCAGTACTTGGACGCAGAAGAATTACCTCCTGTTTTGGTGGGTCTCCTGGAAAAATCTCAGGTGAACATTTTTCACTGTGGATGCGTCATCGCAGAAATACGGGACTACAGGCAGTCCAGTGACGTGGAGGCCCCTGGTTACCAGAGCAGGCACATTCTCTTACGACCAACCATGCACACATTAGCCTGCGATGCAGAGTCCCTAACCAGCGACAGCCAGACATGGACCCAGGAGGACAAACTGTTGCTCGAGAGCCAAGTGATCTTAGCCACAGCTGAACCACTGTGTCTTGATCCTTCTGTGTCAGTAGCCAGCACTGCAAACAGTCTGCTCAGTAACAAGCAGAAGAGGAACACTGGCCCAACGAAATGCTGCTTCAAGAGGTGCTTGAGCCGGGCTCTGAGTCGGCAGCAGGAGCTCCCTCATGGCCCACCTCCACCTGAGCTAACAGTATGACTTATTGCCAACCAAGCAAAGAGAGTAACGCAGGTGAGCAGTATGACCTCAAAATTTCTGGAGCAGGAAATTGTGTGGATGTGTGGGAACAGAGACCCTGTGACTTGGTGGTGCCTTCTGAAGTGGATGTGGAGAACTATGCTACAGGGAACAAGTCTGTCAACTCTGATGACTCCCAGCCAACAGGCTGGCCAGCCCATGAAGTAAAAGATGATTCTGCATTTGAATGGGAAGCTGGTGATCAGTACCAGAAAACAAAGATGTTCTTCATGTGTTCACTTAATGATCCACTTATCTCTGGAAAAAGAAGTTCACATAAAAAAGTCAGATGTGAGAGAAAGATGTCTCCCCTCGACTCCTCCAAAGATGACCATTCAAATAGTTTCATGCCTGGGTCGAAGACTGACGCTGGGAAGGTAGTCAGTCAGTCTGAGGAATTGGTCCAGAAGAACATCAACTGTCCAGTCAAGATGTCACACAGCTCCAGTGGCTCAGCCAATCTCAGCCCACTTTCTCCAGGGAAGGAAACAGAACAGCCTAAGACTGTTGGTTCAGTCAGTTCAGTGTCGATTCAGTCTTCAGTACTGGAGAAGGGAGTCAAACCTCCACCTCCACTCATCAAACTTCCTTTGAGCTCAGGAAAGAGTTCCACAGGTAACAGTTTTCCTCCACAGCAGGCAACCAGCTTTCATAAATCTCCATCTCCTGCCTCTGCTTCTAAACTACCAAGTCTTTCCCAGAAATCCTCTGCGGAAGTGAATCAAGTTAGCACATTTCCTGCAGCTGCCCTGTCCACTGCCAGCTCATCACAAAGAATCCCAGCTACCCAGGTCACGGCCAACTCCACTAGCCTCAAGGTCATTGAAGTGGTGGGCCCTGTTCATAAAGCCCAGGCTTTGGTGAGAGGTCCGAACCTCGTGCTGAACTCTACCACTCCGGCCGCAGCTCCTGCAGGAATCAAGCCCAGCAACCTGCCGTCAGGAGGTCGGCCACCAAATGCACTGCTGGCTACAACACAGGTACCTTCTCAAGGAAGTGTTCAACTTAATTTTAAAAATGTTCCAGGTCTCAGGCCCTTAACTCTACTCCAGCTTCCACAAGGTTCACTCATTTTGAACACCCAGCAGCAGCCGCAGCAGCCTCAGCAGCCACAGCCACAGCCTCAGCTGAAGCTGCAGCCTCAGCCTCAACCACAGCCGAAGCCTCAGCCGAAGCTGATGCTGCAGCCTCGGCCTCCGTACCAGCCTCAAGCCTCAGCCTCAGCTTCAGCCTCAGCCACAGCTGCAGCAGCAGCAGGGGCTCTATCAGTTGATTCCACAACAACAATTTCAACAACCCACAACTTTTCATCCCCAATAGCCAGTGCCGCAGGGTTCTGTACAAGGTTCAGCCAGTCAAAACCTGACCGGATCTGCTCAGCAAGCTGTTGCCATCCACCTCAGTGGAATGGGAAGTTTTATGCAGCCCCAGACAGCTGTGTTGTCTCAACTCTGCTCTGCCCAGGGAAGACCTGGGCAAAGTCTTCCTCAAAAGAGAGTCCAGCTCTCCTCTGCCTTGCAGCCACAACTGCAGCCACAGCTATAGCCACAGCAGCAGCTACAGCTGAGAATCTTGCAGCACCCAGTGGCTATGGCAACAGTAGCAGCCCAAACTGCTCAGCCACATCCACCCACTGAGCACACAGTACGCTAGCCCAAAGGTGAAATGAAGAGGCACACGAACCACTCCAAAATCCTGAGTCTTGCATTACTTTTTTCTCTTTAAAAAAAAAAACACACAGGAGCATTGAGTCAAAGGATTTCTAAGTTTTTACTTCATTTTTGTCTTTAATGTCTCAATATTTTACATTGCTAGGTGTACAAACTATACAGAAGCACAACTCTATCCTTTTAAAATAAAAACAGAGAAATGATTTAATGAAAAAAAGATGGACTATGGGTGCTAGCCACTATGAGGTTAAAATCCCAGCTCTGCAATTTACTAACCATAAGCCTATTCCCTAGCTTCTCTCAATCTCCATTTCCCTTATCTGTAAAATGTGAATAGTAATATATACTTCTTAAGTTTATTGTCAAAGTTAATGTAAGAAAGATATATTAAATATTAAAATTTAAATTAATTTTTAATTAAAAATATTAAATATTTGAAAGAAGTAAACATAAGTACTTAAGCTGAAAATAAACTATAGTAATAATATTAGTGTGAAGAATAGTTTTGTTACATTACATAAGAGTCAACCTCAGAATCAACAGCAAATATGCCACGGAAATTTAATTCTTAAAATAACCAGACTAGACTTTTAAAAGTAAGCAAGGAATTTGAAAACCTAAGGATTTCCTTATGTATTCAAATATATATATAGAGAGAGAGAGAGATTGATTTTAATACTCTATTAATAAACAGTAGCCTTTTTACTCTACCTAGATGCCCCACATGGTGAATTCTGTCTGATGAAACTGGATGCATTAGACACTTGTAATTCATTCTTTAGTAATTGAGGGATGATTTGGATATATGACTTAATATCATTTGCCAGAAAATATTCCTTAAATACATTATTCATCTGGTGCTTATTATTTTGCAAACACTTTGTAATATACAAGTGCACCTACTGTCTGCCATTCATCTTGCTCCTCTATTCTGTCTCAATTATTTTGTCCCATCAGACGAGATAATAATCATGAGAGAGAAAGGTAAGTTTCTTGACTTATAGTGGGTAAGTGAATAAAAAATGATAAGTTTAGATGAACTGATGAAACAGATTACAACAGGGAATTATAGGGAAAAGTAGGAATAATTGTGATATGAAAATATCTTTAAATATACCTGCTAATTAAAAATGATTTCTGCATATCTTAATATATTTTAGGATAACAGAGTAAGGTAAAAAACTAAGTGACTAGATCAAACCATCCTCCCCCCAAAAACTTGATTAAATTCATACATGTGGATAACACTTTTAAAATAAAACATTTTATATATAAGTGTAAAGATTTACATCACTCAAAAATGTTATCTTCCTGATTTTCTTGAACTGAAGATGGCTTGAAAAGAATGAGCTATTGAAAATGTCAGAAAAATATACTTGTTAAATAGTTATTTGTTGAAACACGCTATTTTGTTGTAATGATATTTGCTATTTGAGCCATCCCTTTGGATGGCGGGTAAACATCTTTCACTTAAAATGTACAAATATAATGCCATTAATCATTTCCCCAAGCCTATCAGAACCTTTCCTGTTTGGTGTTAGAAAAATTCACAAAGTAATTGAATTAATTATCAAGTAATTTTAAATGACTTTAAACAACAGAAACTCTACCTGTATCCCCTTATCATCACAAACTACTTTTAGTCAAACTTGTGGACTCTGAGGGATTCTTAGAGAAATTCTCAGACTTCCTTTTTAACAGATGAACAACAACCAACTTAAGGTAATAGTATAAAAAAGTTGGAGGAAGACTGAGTCCTGACACTAGCAAATGTATTTATGATAAAATATTTCCATCTGTGATATTTCTGACCATATCATACTCCTTTCCATAATTACCCTCCCTGCATCTGCGTACTCTGTGGAATCGAGTTCAAACTATTTTGTCTGGCCATACGAGGGCTTTTTTGATGTAGATTTGGCCTATCTCTCCACCCCGTCTCCTACCACTTCCACATTCACATCTATGGCTTTGGCAGTGCTTAACTATTGCTGCTCCCCGTGCGCCATGTTCTTCCTCACTTCCGTGTGCTGGTGGAGACCCGGGAACTCCTCTCCATTCTCTGCTCATTACTTAACACTCAGCCTAGGCACAATCCCTCTGGAGTCTAAGTCTGTTTCCATATCACCCTTTATTACAGCACATTTTAAACTATTTCACAGCGTTGTGGATCAAATTTGACAGTAAATAGAAAACTAAGAATTGAAAAAGGACATTAATATAAATATCCTTTTCACATTTTTTGTTTATTTTTTCAAACACAGATCGTATAACTTTGCATGCATTTATATAGCATTAGTGCTTACAGTTGAACGATTAAAAATTTACTCTGTATAATTATAAATATATGCAATGTATATTTATATTCTGTAACTCTGTGTTGAATGTTGCAATTGTCATTTTAAAATATCAAGAGTACTAAGTCAGAATTATCGTAAAAAAGAGGATTTATATAATAATAGTACTTTTATAAGTATTTGAATAGAATTTGTCTTTACGTAGAAGTTAAAGGAATACTTACATAAAAGAAACAAGAAAATTAAATACAGCTTTTTTGTTTTCTTGGCTTTGAACCAAGAAAATCTTCCAGAAATTATGATTCAGTCATAGGTCATTCTGATGAACTGTAACAGAAATGTCTTCTTTTACAAATTCCAAGGCCGGAATGAAGAACAAGAAGAAGACAAGTCAATAAGACACCTCTTTTTATTTCAAATCACCCCATTTCTTGTTCATTTGTATTTCTCAGAAGTTGTGAATTCTGGGCATATACTAAGCTATGCAAATAAAACAACATTCTCCATTCTCTGTTTACCTGTTAGTACATCATGTGATAATAGTCAGATGGAGTCGCATTAGATTGGGGTGCTATGTTTGGGATGATAGGACTTAAAAACAGATGTGGGGAAATGGGAAATTGTTGCTCAATGAGTAGAGTTTCAAGAGGAAAACAGTCTAGAGGTTTTTGCACAACAATGTGAATGCAGTTGGCCCTCTGTGCCCGCAGCTTCGACATCTGCAGATTCAGCCAACTGTGGATTGAAAGGCGTATGTTGGTTGTATCTGTACTGAACACGTACAGAGTTTTTTTGGTCTTTATTCCCTATACAATACAGTACACTAACTATTTACATAGCATTTACATTGTGATAAGTATTATAAGTAATCTAGAGATGATTTAAAGTATATGGGAGGATGTGTGTATGTTATATGCAAATACTATGCCATTTTATATAAGGAACTCGAGCATCCTCTGATTTTAGTATCCACAGGGGTCCTGGAACCAATCCCTCATGGATACCAAGGGATGACTGTATACCTAACACTACTGAACTGTATACTTAAAAATAGTTAAGGTGGTAAATATTATGTTTTTTACCTCAATTAAAATTTTAAAGCAACAACAATAAAACAGATGTGGCATACGAAATACTTCATTTTCAGCAGCCTTAGGGGAACCTCAGTCATATATGTACTTAGAGCACAATGATGAAGAGCATAACCCTCTGGAGCCAGACTGTCTAATCTCAAAACCTGGTCCGGCCACTGACTAGTTGTGGGACCATGGGTAAGTCACATAACCTCTCTGTTCCTCAATTTTTTCATCTGCAAAATGGAGATATTTAATAGAACCTTTTTCACAGAGTTGTTCTAAGGATTAAAGAAGATAATATTTGTAAGCTGCTTACACATTCCATAAAAGAAATTATCCAGAATAACTGAACTGGAGGGGTTATTCTTACCAAATTTAAAGGATATGTTTTAGATGATCTAACACAATATAGGCTATCTGACAAACATGAAATCATTCTGGTGAGCAAAAGGAACCACCTGGAAGTGGTACTAACTCTCCAATGCAAATGAATGAGATCTGCATTATCGTTGATTTATAAAATGGTGTGGCATCAGTTTTCTGATACTGTGGACACAGCAAACAAATGGTAGTTTCTAATATAAGCCCCAAATCAAACACCCCAAAAGGAGATCCCCTGAAATGCAATTTAAGTTTCCTCATGCCCTCATAGCCTACTTCAGTGCAGGTGGCTGCAGGACCTTATGTATTTAATGACTCATGATTCTCCCAGGCAAAGAGGGAGAAGGCCAGTGAGCACACAGTGTTTCAGAGCAGAAGGGAGCCTGTGGTTAAAGTTGGAGGCACCAGTCAAAACCAGCAGTGCCCAACCACTCTTCTAAAATGCTTAACAGTAACTATGAAGGGGTTGCCATACTTTGCATTCATTCATTCACAAATATTTATCGAGCACCCATTACAGGACAGACTATGTCAAAGCCCCAAAGACAGAGCAGTAAATGAGACATAATGTCTTTGAAAAACTTACAGTCTAGTACATTAAGAACAAATAAATATTAACAAAAGATAAAACTCTAGCTTGGCTTTCAAATCAAATTGTATTTATCAAGCACAATTCATGCATTAACCTTTTTACTTTTTTATTATATTTCAAGATGGTATGGCATTTGATGATAATTTTAAGAAACACTGCAATTTAGGATTTAAAATGGAAATAGCAACAGACCTCCAGATGTAGTGTTGACATAATAACACTTGTTTATCACTTGCCCTCATTTCAGTTTAATAAGCTCTCTTGGCTCTCATCTTTCAATGTTTAATCCAAAGCAATTAAACTGATATGCAAATGCCATCTCCATTGCTTTAGGAGTGACACTTAACACACAATTTCATTATAATAGGCAACTGGAATATTTGTAGAATGATCAACTCATTTTTATTTTTAAAATATGTGCTTTTCTTGTGATGCATCCTTATAAATAAAATGTCATGCAAATTTTATTTGATAAATGCCATGTGGATAATATTTGTCCTGTATACTGAACACAAAGTCCACACCATGCCATATTTCTATTTAAAAACCTGCTATTCTTTTGCTCAGTCTCTACAGAAAGGAACATTTTAGCTAATGAGGAATATTAGCAAAAAGTACAAGATAAGCAGAAATGAACAAAGAGGAGGTGTGTGTGTTCGTGTTTAAGGCAGTCTGTCTTTTAGGAGTCAATTCTAAGTAGAGAATCAGAACATTATAGTGGAAATACCAGATACACTTTATGCGAATAGATTCAGTTAGCTAAGCTTGTATGGTAGGTTATTTGTATAAATGGTCCCAGTTCTTCAGTCCTGCCTGCATCCACACCCTTTGCCATGTAACCATTCTGACTCTGAGTCCATCATGTGACTTGCTTGGGCCAGTGGCATGTTAGAAGTCATGAAGCAGGAGCTTCAATCAGTACTTATACATCTCCATCTCTTCTTCCTTTGTTGCACCCCTGCTGTTGACATGAGAACATGCCTGAGCTGGCCTCTGGAGGATGAAAGTCTCATAGAGCTAGATTCTAGCCTCCCCAGTTATTCCATCTAGGGCCAACCTAAATGAGTCAACAAGTAGTTGACTTCTAGAGAGGAGGTCAGTTTTAGTTTAGGAGATAGTATACTTTCTCATCTCTGAGAGTCCTTTTTTTATCATCATCAGTTGGGAAAAATGCATTATGTAGGATGGTACATATCACTATCTTAAGATTTAATAGATTTTCCATTAATCATTATTGACATATATTCAATAACACCCTTAAACACTCAGAGGCTTTAGAAAGATACTCTATTAAGAAGAAAGATGTATCCAAATTTGAGCATTTCTTCAAAAACGACATACTTTTCAATTAAATGCTTTGGTCCAGTAGCTGAAAAACCATTTGATGGACAAACTAATATTAATAATAAATGTATATTAAGACCATAAATTCACTCAATAAATATTTATTGAGAACTACTATGTGCTAGTCATTGTCCAAAATTCTGGGATACAAAACAGATAACCTTTTGGACTTTAAGTGGTTTTCTTCGTGAACTCAAGTAAATAAATCCTTAATTCAACCAAATACTATAAACACAACAACATAAAAATCAGCATTACAAAATTTGTTTTGACAGAAATAAGCTGAAATATTAAATTTGTGTTAATGCACAAAAAGGAAATGAAAATATAAAAGAGTGAAATGTGTGAGCTATAATTAATCTGGGCTTAATTTTAATTTTGACTCCTATAATTATCTCCTGACTAATCTATTCCATCTGTGACCCAAGACTTATATGGCTAAGAATCATTTAAGTGAATATAAAAACCTGTAGTTTTAGCATGATCCCAAGACACACAGTTGGTCAATTTACCAAACCCTGAATCGTGTAAACCCATATCTCCTGGTGGGAGAATTTAAGGGTTTAGAGAATGGGGCTAAGGTGAGGTAGATGGGGTTTAAGTTCAAGCTTCACCATTTATTAGTTGCCTGACCTTGGGTTAGTTATTTAAACTCTTATTACTATATACATTTTTTAAATTCCAGAGTCGTATTACACTGAATATGGCCTTTTAATATTGGAATTATTAATAGCTCACAGATATGGTTTTTTCCTCTGATTCTATGGCTCCATGCCATACTTTCTTACCTATATTAAGAATCTAAAATGAAAAAAGCAAAAAGAATTCTAGCCAATTAGCATAACAATTTACCTCACACACTCCTCTTTACTCTGATCATCACACCTGAATTTGCAAACTAGATTTTTCTGACACCCAAGAAGAAAGAAATAATTACTATTTTTTGGTTATTGTTTTATGCCACAAATATATCCCGGCTGTAATCACTGAAGCACATCAAAAAGAAAAGTATCTTAAAAAACGTATGTGACAAAGCTAAATAAATGGTTGCGACACACACTGCCATTTATAACTATATAGTCTACTTGTTACATTCTTCCTAGAACTCTTCACGTATTGTACCCATCCCTTGAGTTCTTCTCATGACATTAGATATAAGATATACGTATTATTAAATACAATTACTGTTGGTTAGTAATGGCTTTCTAAATTCCAACCTCTGCACAATCATCATCACCACTTATCTTTCAAAGAAATGTGGCATTGTAAAAAAAATTAATAGATTGTGACTTAGAAGCATTGAGATTGAGTGCCATCTGTATCAGTGTGCTGGTTGCTTTGGCAAGTCTCCTCACTCCTCTGAGCCTCTTTGTCCTCATGTATAAAAAAATGACTAACAATATCTGACCTCACTCATAGGCTTGATATGAGGATCACAGTTAAAATGCACGTGAATATGAATATAGGTGGAAGATTTTCATAAATAATAAAGTTATATGTTACTAATTTTCTGTGAGTCTTAGTTTCTCCTACAAAAAGCAATAATAATTTCAGCCTCATAGGATTTTCTGAGGATTCAATGGGAAAGTATATGCAAATTACCATAATGCCAGAGACAGAGGAGTGGCACAATAAATGATTAATGGTGGCTAAGTAACTTTAAACATTGAAATCGACTTAGAAATTTAGAGACAAGGAATTACATATATATATATTTTCGCATATTATAATCCATAATATAATCACATATATACCCTTTTTCATTTGTAGTACATTAAATTATTCCACGTGAGAAAGAATAGCAGGGAAAAATCTGATGTGAAAATAACATGGTGAGATTCAGACTTTCTCTGATTCTCCCTATTATCCCCAGATAAAAAAAAATCATAAAGTATTAGATGTCATATTATTAGCTTTCCGTTTCTCTATTGTTTTTACGTATTGGCTTGATGAGTAATTGTACCGAGAATATTCTTTTGAGGTAAAAGTCCTTTGTTATGGATAATATCAGATAATAGCTCCAAGAAAAGAGAAGACTACAAACCAGCTACGATTTATGTGGCCCATAGTCAAATGTTCATTAATTGATTTTTTAAAAATCTGAATACATACAGGATAGAATTCCCCAGGATTAACAGGGGTTCCTGAATTTCTAGTTCCTCCATCATTCCTTCTTGTCTTACCTCCTTTAACCAGGTTATAAGCCCCATAACCCCTTCCTGGCTTCATTTAATTCCCTGAAAATCTAAATGGTCCAGTCAATCATCTTAACAATGCTCTCTTTCTATCCATGAGTTTCTCACTATGTCTTTTCATTTCACTCAATTTTCCAAGTCCTGACTCCTTCTCCAAAGTCACGCATCCATTCTTCAACCACACAATAAAATCATCCAAAAGGTTTTTTTAAAGATTATTTTTTGTAAAATCCCTACACATTAATGAGAGTAACTATTTCAAGGTATTTGAGGTTGATATAAATTCTCCAAAAGAGAAAATGAAGTTGAAATGGAGATTAGAAATAAAACCACCAGAAGCAAAGTAAGGTCAGAGAATGAGAACTATGTCCGAGAAATTTGAAATGTTAAGTAGAAAATCTGGTTGAGAAGACTCCTATATAAGGAACAGTGAGGAAGTCTTATTTTTAGTAATATGGCAATCTAGGTTATTTGGACCAACCTTCTCACTGAAAATAAGTAAAAATACTGGATTTTTTTTTCTCAAAATGAAACACTTCATAAGATTTGTGGGCCAAAGTCTAAGCAAAACCAGAGCTCAAAGAGTTAAGTTGCCCACTGAAAATATTTTCCTGAGAGCATTTACTGGACCTAGTAATCCCAGTTGTCATAGCCTAGGGTTTAATGGGGGCACAGGTCCAGAAGGGTGGAAATAGAGGGCTCAGTCAAATCTCAAGTTGAAGAGAGCCCCCATCCGGTAAAGCTAAAGGCTAAACCCTCAGGAAAATGAAACATAACTAAACTTGACCCTGCCCAACCCCTTAGACATCCTTAAGGTAGATTTATAGCACAAATTCATATTACTTAGTCACCCCCCCAAAAACCTCAAGCTATGAATTTCATTTAATTTACAGTGATTCCAGAGTGATCACACCTTAGGCACATGCCAAGGCAAATGGAAATCCTTTCTAGGAGCGTTCCCCTCCATCCTAGGCCTCAGAGAATCCTCGAAAATAATATTGAAAAGAAAATGATCATCTCGTTGGGGAAAAAAACAAAGGAAAACCAACTAAGCACAAAAGGAAATAAGGTGCCTTGAGCAAGAATCATGAGAAAGAACAGAAAACAGCTATCTTTCCACCCTCTGTAGTGAAACTACAGATACTAGAATTAATCAATCAGCAATTTTAAAACAAAGAAATAAAAGACAAGCATAAAGCATATATAGACATTTCTATATCTGTCTACAAAAATTACCTAACCAACTTGAAATAAAGCAATTCTTAGAATTTCCAGAAAAGAAAAAAAAACTAAAACCTCAAGGGACAGGTTTAATACCACATGAAATACAGCTGATGAGAAAATAGAACTCAAGCATACAGTGGTGGGGAGGGGGCAGTCCCTGAAATAGGGGCGTGCCCACCATCCCCCCAATGTCCTTCCTTACTCAGGGTGAGGCTGGACAAATGGATAATGGCATACTTTTTATAAATGGGATGGATCTTGAGGGTCACAGATGATGGTAAGTCAGCTTTTATAAAAGCACAAATGTAAGGACCCCAAAGCCACAGATTTCTAGGCTGCACCCTTGGCCTTGTTCACCCTTAAAATGAATGCTTTGCTGCTTATATAAAGGTTAGGAAGAAAGAAGAGCAAATCAAAATCCACTCAGAAAAAAAAAAAAAACAGGATGTTCACCATGTATGTTAGAAGTTTCTTCCCAAATATTTAATTCTACATTTTTTTCAATATGAAAGTAAATGCAGAGTGTAAAATCATGATACTTTTGTACTGTAATCAGACTTACAGAGAAAAATAACAACCAACCACTTATTATGTACCAAACAAGGTACTAAATGTTTTATGTAAATCATCTCCTCAACCTTGAAGAAGGCATTAATATCGTCCTTTGATATTTCATATTCAGAGAAGAGAATTAAGTCATAAATGATGGGGCAGGATTTGAACTCAGGTCTGCTGATTCAAGAGCTCAAGCTCCTAATACCAAAAATAGTGTTATTTTAATAACACTCTAATAAAATAATAAAATAAAGTCAGGTTAATAAAATCAGGTTAAAAAAGCGGTGTCATCTTCTCTTTTTTGGAGGAAGATTAGCCTGAGCTAACATCTGCTGTCAATCTTCCTCTTTTTGCTGAGGAAGACTGGCCCTGAGCTAACATCTGTGCCCATCTTCCTCTACTTTATATGTGGGATGCCTGCCACAGCATGGCTTGACAAGTGGTGCGTAGGTCCGCACCCGCGAACTGAACCTGCGAACCCTGGGCCGCTGAAGCAGAATGTGTGAACTTAACCACTACACCACCAGGCTGGCCCCGTCATCTTATTTTTAAGAAAGATCTTTTATACCTATACCACTTCAATAAAGTTCCCCCCAAATTCCTTCCCAGACCTTTGACAACTTACCATCAAACTAGAAGACTACTGCTAGGTAAAAGGACTCAATCCTAAATATGTTTTTTACCATTCTACATTGTGAACAATGTCTTAAATGGAGATATAGAAGGCAACCTGATATATATGATCAATTTGGCATCTAAAAGATCATGCAGGTTAGAGCAATGGTCAACTGTAACAGTGCAAAGTGTAACACCAATGAAGGTAAGAGCCTCTACTTGGTTACACAGTCAGCTGCAGGAGATTTAGACACATCAGCAGCAACATGCTGACTATGAGCCAGCTAGGGGACGTATCCAAACTGATTTCAGCTAAAATAAAAAAAAAAAATCACAATATTTAGACCAAGGGAGGGGGCAGTGCTGCTCTTCTCCATGCTAGTTTGACCAAAGGATGGGGACGTGACTGGAAATTGTGTCATATGAATCACTGAAAGAACTAGATACGTTTAGCTTCTAAAAGAATATAGGAGCATAAGAAGGGGGAGAGGGGACAGAGGCAGAGGTGACAGAGGTAGACACGTGTCCCCAGACATCTGTCCATAGAGAGACTTAAATGATTCCTGTCAGGGATTTTTAAATTCAATTTTGCATGTTAGATTTACTCAGCTTAGAACCCACTCAAGTTTTATTCTCTGTTTTTTATGAGTTTATTTACATCTGGGAAAACTCTAGCAAGGATCAGAGCCAAAGAAGGCATAAAGATATTACATTGCCTCTAAGCACTGTTTACACTCCCTGCATCACTGGAAGAGTAGGCTAAACAGGGACGTTATAGCTTTCTTAAAACATCAGAAGAGCTTTCATAAGAATGAAGAATTGCAATTGCTCTAGGGTAGGTCCCAAGATAGACAACTGGGCTCAAAAGGAAAGAACTTTGGAAAGCTCAGAATAAAGAAGAAATTTCTAACTGAATGCTGCCAACAGACATGCCTGCCTCAGGATGTCATGGGCTCAAGCTTGAAATATAGGATAGACAACCATTTGGCAGATAAGGGGAAATGGCATGTAAGACAAGTTCATAGGACTAAATGAGTTACAAAGCCCCCCTCCCACAACCTAAGATTATTTTAGACTAAAATTCCCAAATCTCTTTCTCTTCCTTTGACTCTCTCCGGAACTTCCAACCTCATTTCCAAATACTTGTTTGAAACAGTCATCCTCAAAATTCTTCTAGTACCTTAAATCCATTCAGTTAAAGACCAGAACATATCATCCGCCCAATTTCCTGTTTTTATTCTGATACCACATTATCCTAGTCATCCAAGCAGGAAACCAGTCATTATGGGCCCATCCCTTTCCTCCTCAATCAGTTGCTAAATCATGTGGATTCTGCTTTACACAATGTCTCTCACACCCACCTGCTCCTTTCCAGTTCTCTCCCACCATCCTAGTCAAAGCCTTCACTATTTCTCACTGAGGCCATTTGTTAACGAGCTGTTAACCATTATCCCTCCCTCTGATCTCACCTCCATTCTATTTACCTGATATATGACAGCCAAATCAATTTTTCTCAAAAGTAGGCTGGATGACACATCTCCCTCTTCAAAATTCATTACCTCCTACTGAATTAAGTACAACCGCCTCACAATGGGATATGATCTAAAAGCTACATTGAACTTTTCCATTCTCTCTTCTCCCTGTGATCATAGGTGCAAAACGCTCCATTTCTGCAAATCTTTTGATTTTACATCCTTGGATTTTTTTCTCTATCTTAGGTAATATTAATCCCTTGCCTTAGTGCCCCTAATTTTCATCTTTTTAGTCAAAACTTCATTACAAACACTATCTATTCTAAGACATCTTTATGTGTGTGATTACTTTCACTTATAATCTTTTTTTATTGAAGTCATAATAATGTAATAACATTGTGAAATTTCAGTTGTATATTATGTTTTGACAGTCACCATATATATGTGCCCCTCCACCCCTTGTGCCCACCCTCCAACCCTCTTCCTCTCTGGTAACGGCTAAACTGTTCTCTTTGTCCATGTGTTAGTTTATCTTCCACATCACTTATAATCTTTTATTGTCTTTTGTTTATATTTTCTTCAGGCCATAATGTAATCCACTTTGCATTATAAGTATTTGCATACTCAGAAGAATTCTCCCTATTACACTTCAAAAGCCTCTAGCAAAAGGACTGTCTATTACTCATCATTGATGCTCTGTTGCATCTGGCACAGTGTAAGTGTTCAATAAATAAATATGGGATAGATCAATTAATACTGCCATTTCTCAGGATATACATTTCACTCTTGATTTCAAGTTGGTATTCTCATAAAAATCTGATGAGTAAGTGCATAATTCATACACAATCATCACCACCACTGGACAAACCTGTCAAGATGTATTTCCTCCTGACAATCAACAGTGAGGGTTTAATACACTCCAAGGAAAGTAATTCACAAAATCCATTAGCCCTCTGGGTCAAGAGTATATATCACATTTGCAAATCAATTGTCTGCTTAAAACTCCCTTCCTTGTGGACTTTTTTTTGTTTTATTTAACACGTATATATGTACATATACATACATACATATATATAATGCTTACTATATAGGCTCAGGCATTGTTATAACTGCTTTGTAAAATATAACTCATTTAATTTTACCTTGCAGTTTGATATGTAAACTCCAATTCAGGGACGATGCTAAAGGTATCTTTTATGATGACTGCTTAGCCATATACCCTTTTAAGTAAAACTGCCGCACTAGGAGCACAGACAAGCTCAGTTGGAGGCAACCAAGCATCCTCCCAACTCCTACCACTCTACTCCTCACCACCACACACACACACAGACAAAACACTACAACGAAGACGAGTTGGAACAGTGGTGAGCATTGTAGAGGGCAGAATAATGGCTCCCCAAAGATGTCCACATCCTAATCTCCAGACCCTGTGAATATATTACCTTCCAGAGCAAAAGGGACTTTGATGATGTGATTAAATTAAGGGTCATGAGATGGGGAGAGTATCCAGGATTATCCAGGTGGGCTCAATCTAATCACAGGGATCTTTACAAGGGAAAGAGGTAGGCATTACTTTAATACTGACTACACCTGGGTAAGGATCTTGACATCAGAGCAAACGAGAAGAAATAGGTCTGTTCTTCATTGGAGCCTTTTGGGGTTTAAATCAAAGAGCTGAACTGGCCTTAATAAACAAGAAGGAATATATTTTGGTGATAACCAAAATAGCCAGAAAGTAACATTCCTATTTTAGAAAAAACATTGAAGAGCACAGGGAAAAAATTACCAAACTCTTGCTAATTACCCAAGTAACTGAGTTAATAATATTCCATAGTTGTTTTTGACTCTGATTTGTAATGTGATTTAATAATTCAATGAAACTGTCATATATTACACATGTATACACACGTATTTGTATATACACCAATTTCTACCATACAGCATTCACAAAATGAATCCTAGGTGGATTATACATCAAAATGCTTTTTGTAAAAAAGCCATAAATGTACGAGAATATATTTTCTGATACTAGGCTAGGGAAGGCAGGAAGGCTTTCTTAAAAAACACACAGCAAGGGGGGAAAAACATGAAAGACAAGATTGATATGGTTAACATAAAATTAAAAAAGAAATTTAACAACATAAGCAAAGTAGAAAAGGTAATGCATTCTAAGAAAATATCTGCGATATATAAAATCTGCAAAGGATTAAAAAGAACAATTTACAAAATATTATCTATGACTCAACAAGAAAATAAAATAAATCAATATTAAAAACAGTCAAGGGCTATGAATAGGCATTTTAAAGAGGAGAAAGATAAAATAGTAACTATATGAAAACCTGAAATTAGTAGAAATCAGAGAAATGCACATTAAAATAACATGTCAATACCATTTTCTCTTTTCAGTGCTTCTAAAAGACAGGGGGCCTATGAACTCTTATATCCTGCTAGTGGGTAAGTAAATTGGTACTGACATTTGGAGGATGATTTCACAGTATCTATTGAAATTAACGATGTCTGTACCCTATGACTGTCAGTTCCCGTTCTTAGTGTCTATCCCAGAACAATACTTGTTTATGTGTACATGAGGCATAATTATGGATTATAACTGTAGCATTGTTTGTAATGGTGTGACATTTGGACAATCCTAAATATCTACCAATAGGAAAATGGTTTAATGAAATTTTTGTGTAGTCTGTGAAATATTCATCATCAGTTAAAAAGAATGAGTTAAGCCTATATGTACGGACACGGGGAAACTTCAAAGGTGTATAAAAATAATCTGCAAAACAGTTCATGTAATTTCAGCAAAAAATATGTTTGTTTGAGCTCTAGTCTTAAAAGATGGTTACCCATGGAGAAGGTAGAGAATAAAGATGAGTATTGGCCAAGGGAGACTAAGATGTTCCATGTGTGTTTTATTTTTTTAATTTTTTTTATAATAGGAATGGATTTTTGTTTTTACTTGTTTAGTTAAAAATACATGAAAATTATAAATACTTTAAAAAGAAAGAAAGTGAATCAAGGCTAATGTCTACCTAAAATGAATAACTGAATGAGTGAATAGATGAATGTGGCTTTTTAAAGTTCCCTTTTCTGTGAACATAAAATATATTTCATGTTTATGAGGATAAAATTTAACTCCGTAGATGAAAATATAGACCTGAATGTGGCAAAAAAGCCACTAAAAATGAATAATTAATTTTATTACTTTTTAATTTCAAAGATATATGATCTTCTATTTCTATTTATTCTTACTCATTTCCATTGAATTACTTTTCCGGTTGAAATACAATGATACGGTCAACCACAAAAGACTAAGTGAAATCCCAGATCAGTGAAACTTTCTGAGCAGATTTACAACTTGCATTTGGGAACAACGGAAAGTAAAGCATGTTACTGAACAAAGAAAGCATGGGCATAAAAATGGAGCATTTTCACATGCATGACAAAGCCTTGAAAATATCTTCATGCAACATGTGCTAATAAATGTCGATTTTCATATTGTAGTTGCCATCCTGTTCATTTGCATTAACCTACTTTTGAAGTGTCCCTAATGCAGAATGTCCTCCCTGTTCTCCTACCTACACTTGTGTGTGTGTATGTATGCCTGTGTCTGTGTGTGGGGGGGTGTGTGTGACTAATGAGGGGCAAGAATGAAAGTTTAATTAAAAAGAGTTTCTCGCTGATGTTTGCTGGGAAAGTTTAGCTCTTAAATGAATGTTAGAAATACACAGATGCACGTGCATATATGGGTTTTCTGACGTAAAACAGTATAGATGTCTTTGCTCATAGAATGTCGTGAGGTTGGCTAGTACTTTATGGAGTGTTTCCTTCTCCTGAAATTCATCACAGAATCCTTTTTACCATATCTCTATCAGATAATGCTATTTGATACCTTCAGAAAATTAAGCATTTAATAAAATCAATGAGGTATTTTACTTCTTGAATTTCTACTATGTGCTTGGATCTATGGAATAATAGTTAATAAGCACAAAGATGGAATGTAGCCCCATTTTTAGAGGGATTCTTTGGGAGCAAAGGAAAATACTCACTTTAGACCCAAGAAAAGGGAGATGTCTTGGCTTGTACCACTTCTCTGTCCCTGCCCTATTTACTCATGAGCCATTTGGTCTCCCTTCATGGCATCTCAGCTTCTCCCTGTTTGGCTTGTGGGGACCTCGACTGGCCACCCCAAGATATGTCTCTTTGGCGTCAGGATTATTTGAGGCTGATTGTTTTTGATAAACTGGGACAGGGAAGGAGGCTCTGAGGAATGGAACTTGCCCTTTGTTAGGACACATTTATGTTTGTAAGGTAAATCTCTACCTGTAAAAGGTGCCTCCCTCTCTGTACTAGGAAGAAGAAAGGAGATGACCTTCTCTCTAAAAACTCTTAATCAATACCAAAGGCAAGGACTTAAATCTGCATTTTATTGTGCTTCTCTGGTAACCTCCTGTAACTGACTTCCCTCCCCCTCCCAACATTGGCATTTCTTTAAGGATTAAGCATCTTTCCTTAGGCTAGGAACTGATTGCTGCGCTCACCTGTGACCACCCAGCTCCAGAGGATAGACTTGCCTCCTGCTACGCCCACCGAGATAGCCGACCACTACCTGCTGTGTCCATCAAGCAATGTGCTGACAGGGCAATCTTGTGACTATTGTGGGAGGGACATTTCAATCACATGTGAAACACCCTGTTTGGGGGTATATAACCACTCTGTGCACCCCACTTCTTCGGTGCCCTTTCTTCCTTCGGGAAGAAAGGCCCCGGGCCATGCTTCCTCATAAAGCTTTAATTTTCTCTTGCTATTCTGTCTCATGTGAATTTAATTCGTTCTCCGGCCAGACGAACCCCCATTTGGGAAGAGCAAATGTCTTCCTCCTCTACAGGCTCATTGGAAAAAAATATGGAAAATAAATAGAAGAAAGTAAAAATTACCTGAAATCTCACCATGGGAGAAAACCATTATTAATAATTAGGCTATTTATTTTCTGTAGTTTTCCAATGACCTTGTATTTTCTTTTAACAGCCAGAAAAAGTTAAAACTGTTTTCACTTTAAATGATAAATACAGGGGGGAAATCAACAAGTATATTGTTTTGATTACCTAAGTAATTAACACTTGTTGACAGACAGTTTAGGAATTGTCATCTCTAACAGGCACTGATGAAAGAGAACTCCAGAAGTAATGATGCTGAGCTGTCTAAGAGAGTTTTTCTGTATTAATCTGTTTGAAATTCTATTTCAGAAAAAAAAAAGGCTTTATTCTCTAACACTGGGACCTGTGACCCAGCCGCAGTGCCCTCTTCTCCTGCTTCTTTGACATTGCGTAGTCCACTTGCTTTGTGCTTCTTTTAATGATGTTTACTTGAACTTAAAGAGAAATGGATTATCACCATCATTATTTTAAGCTGCATGTTAGCATAATTAGACAATTCATGTGATACTAGCCTACATTCTAAGTTATGTTTACAATTTAAAAACTGACATATAATTTAAAAATAGACCAAATTAGTCTTCGTAATGCGATGTACCTCTGCCTTTTTCTACATCTTCCTCTGCTAATGTTCATCCTTTGTTGTGACTGAGGAAGGTGAAGACAAAGCTGCCCAAATGCATCACTAATGGCCAGATGCAAATCTATTTGTTGAATGATTCATCCTTAATAAAAGTTCCCTTCTTGACCCTTCTCTTCTAATCACACCTATCTTCATTTTCTTCTGTGTTTTTACTGCTACATGGAATTAAAATTTGGAAAAATGTGACACTATTATTTTCCATTCAGATATATACTTGATTATCTGTTTACTGTGTTTCCCCCATTAGAACCTAAGATTAATGGGGACAAAAGCCATATTTTTTAAATTCGCAGTTTAATCTCTGATGCCTATCAGAGTCCAGAAGCATAGTAGGTTCTCAGTAAATGCTTTTGAATGAATGACTTATTTTGATCCTTAGATTTAAGCCCCTATCACTTCCCTGTATCAGAAAGTTTACCTTGAAGCTGCCATAAATAAACAAAAACAACAGCAATAATGGTGCATTAGTATACATTTTTCCATTTACTTTTAAAAATATTTTGAGCTTATTTTCACTTCTAAAATTGTTCTCAATGCATTCACTATTTTTATTCCAATATTAACATAGTCCATGTTCCAGTTCCCTCCTTACTTTACCCTATTTATGCAATTGAAAATTGCCCTCCTACCAAAATAACGTTCTTCCCTTTTGCTCCAACTAAACTTTTCTTCTTAAAACTACCACTGGCTTTTCATTGTCCTTCAGATTCCATTTTTTTCATCTTTGCCTTCAATTTTAGTCATCATTATTCCAGTCTCTCTTCACAGCTCCAACGTTCAGTCGTTCCCTCTATTTTACTCAAGCACCTGTCTCCTGTGCAGTCTACCTTTTTTTATATACGTGTAAGAAGTGTGCTACGTAGCTATCTATCTCTGTACTCATTTATCATGTATTTTTAATAAAAGAATCAATGGATTATATACTCCACAAATTATTGCACTTAATTCTCTGCCAAGGGGATGTCAGCGGGCAATACAAAGAGCCTCACCTTTTAGTCAGGGCTGCAGAGGTGCCACTGACATTGTGGGTTTATTTCCTGGAAGTGAGTGACTACATATGTTAAGTTGGAGTCTGTATCAGCGTGTTGATATCTAAGTCACTATGTAAGGCAGCAACTTCCATTTTCAGACATACCTTTCTAGCTGTTTTCTCTCTGCCATACTAGGTGCACAGGAATAGTCCTAAGCTAAGGATGACAATGGTGAAATGATTAAAACGATTATATAAGTGGGCATTTGAAAATTCCCTTACCTAGGTTTTATTTCAGAATTATGATTAACTCATTGCTCAGGAAATGTCTCTAACTTCAACTGGATCTCTAATGCATACTAAAATATGTATCGTTATATCAATATTTTTAAGTACATTAGATACTGATTTCTCTTTCACATGAAAGAAATCCAGAGTACAGATTACAGACCTGGTATGGCAGCTGCATAGTGACCTCAGAGACACCACCTCCTTCTAGCTTTCCATTCTATTATCCTTGTGTTATGTTCCTTAGACCCAGAGCTCTCACCATAATGTCCATGATTCAGAAAGGAAGAAGGGAAGGGGCAAAGGGCCAAGGACCAAAAGAGTGCTTGCCAGCCGAACCAGCTCCCTGGAAGGAAACTGCCTGGAAGGCCTATCCAGGAATTCCTAGACCTCATTGGCCAGACCAGTGCCACATAACCACGCCTAGGAGCAAGGAAGGGAGAAGAACGCAGTTTTCTTTTAAGCTGGGCACATTGCTCTATCCTGAATAAAACTAATTTCATGCCGTAAAAAGGAATGAAGTACTGATAAATGCTAAAAAATGGATGAACCTCATAAATATTATGCTAAGTGAAAGCCAGACACAAAAAGTCACATATTTTATGAATTCATTTATATTAAATATCAAGAGCTGCTAAATCTATAGAGACAGAATGCAGATTGGCAGTTGTCAGGAGCTGGCAAGAGGGAGACACAGGGAGCAACTGCTTAATGGGTACGGGGTTTCTTCTGGAAATGCTTGAAAATGTTTTGGAATTAGATAGAGGTGGTGGTTGCACAACACTGTGAATGTGCTAAATGACACTGAATTGTTCACTTTCAAATGGTTAATTTTATGTTATATGAATTTCACCTCAATAAAATAAATAAGTGGAATTTTAAAAAAGCTTTTGTTAGTAAGGAAGAAAGGAAAGAAGAATGTCGGGCAGGCAACCATTAGTCTCTAGCATTGCCTCCGTTTTTTTCAGTTGGCACATATTTATTTAGCACCTACTATGTGACACATAATGGACAAAGCTACAGTGTTGAAAGTGATGGACAAGTTCCCGATCTTAGAGTGGGCCTAGAAACATCTAATGAGAAAAACATCAAAAGATCCCAATGGAGGACATCCTACAAAACACCTGATCAGTTCTCCTCGAAACTGTCAAGGTCATGAAAAACAGAAAATCTGATAAACTGTCACAACCAAGAAGAGCCTGAAACATGATGATTAAACATAAATATATAATATTTATAAATCTAAATGTAAATATAAAATATAGTATCCTGGATGGGATCCTGAAACAGAAAAAGGACATTAGGGAAAGACCGAGGAAATCTGAATAAAGTATTGACTTTAGTTAATAATAATACATCAGCATTGGCTTGTTAATCGTGACAAATGTACCATACCAATATAAGTAGTTAATAGTAGGGGCAACTGGATGTAGGGTATACAGGAACTTTCTGAACTAACTTTGTAATAATTCTGCATATCTAATCAAGCAGCTATAAAATAAAAAGCTTCTTTTTATAAAAAGGGCATGGATGGTATTTCTCCAGATTTTATACCCTTTCCCTACTCTTGAATTCCCTTTTCTGAATCTTAAAGTAGTTTTGTCAAAGGGTAAGTTACAATGATACATCTAATATACATTGAATGTCTACTGTGTGCTAAGTACTAGATTAGGTTCTTCTTGATGTAATATATCATTTAGTCTTCATCACAATCTTTTATATTATCCCAAGTTAACAGGGAGTGAATGGAAACACAGAAAGGTTATGTAACTTGGCTGAGAGCACATAGCCAAAATGACAAGGAGTCAAAATGATCTGCCTCCTTTAAATTTCCACTCTGCTAAGTTGCCTCTCATAATAGACTGGTCCAATTTTCTTCACAGGGTCATTACCACAGTGAGATGCAATATTTAAGTGTTTGTGTGTGCGTGTGCGCATGCGCAGCTATGTTTGCATTTGCTCAGTGTATGCTTGGGAGAACTCATCGCTATTCTCAGTCCATGTGGCTCAGGTGGGCTAATCCTATCCCTGGTCTTGGGGTTGGGCAGATGACCCAAGACTGGCCAATCAGAGTACTACATTTCCTCGGCAAGTAGGGTTGGTTCAGGCAGGGACAAATGATCAAAGCATGCAACTGAAGCCAGACCAAACAAAACCCTAGAGCTTTCTCAAGTAGAGGGCACCAGGGAACATATAAGCCCAAGGCTGTCAAGGGCCATTTTAGTCACCAGAAGGATAAAGCTTGACTGAGAATGAAGCCAACCCAGGGACAAAGGAGAAATAGCAGTTAAGAAGTGGAGAAACAGAGATAGGGACAAGGACAGGGCGAAGAGATGGAGGAAGAGGAACCAAGTACTGATAATATCAGTCGAGCTTCTGGATTCAGCTATATTTGTAGTTGTGACCGTGACAATTCTACCACTGGAGTGTTCACTTACTGAGTTAATATACCTCTTTTGAACTATTTTTACTTATATTGCTGTCACTAGCCCCTCAGAGAGTTGTAACACAGAAAATGTGGATGAAAAAGCAATATTTTTAATAATAACACAAGCTCTTCTTTTAAGCAAATTGTTGTCTAAAATTAAAAGCAAATATTTAACAACCTAGCTAAGCAAACTTTTAATAATATCTACAGAACCTTCCTGGAAATGTAAAGAATCAAAACCCATAATTTAACACTTTTAGACTCATTATAAATACAGCATTGCCTGTTCAAATGCATTTGGCTCAGATATATATATGTGCTATTTCCCATATAATACGAAAAGTAAACATCTCCTAAAGAATTTAAATTCATATGCCTCCCAGGCACTTTATAGTTAACTCAGCCAACAATTTATTCACTTGCTCAATGAGTCATTTATTCAAGTCTTTAAGAATAGAAATCATGCTAATTGTTGAAGCCAAATAAAATTATTAAGATATGACCTCCCTATCCCGAGGGAGCTCAATCCAGAGAAAATGGTTTATCAAGAAATTAAAAAAAAAATAATTTTAATGTAATGTGAAAAAATTATAATAATTAATACCTGTCAATTATTTTCTGTTTGTCAGGTACTGTTTTAGGCTCTTCGTGTGTAGTATCTTATTTAATCCTCAAAAAAAATCCTATGATAAATATATCATTATTACAACTCCCATTTTTCAGATGAAGACTTTGAGGTTAACTGAGGTTAGGGTACTTTCCCAAGGTCACACACACAATGAGCATGAATTTGAGGGTCATGAACTGCAAGGCCTCTCTTTCAGCCAGTACCATATTCCCTTACTGCTATTGATTTTGATTTCAAAGTTGAGGATACTAATCTTTTTTCTACTTTAAATGAGAAAGTCATTTTATAAATATACGCTCTTTTATCCCCTTGACAATGCTTTAGGATAAAATATTCCATAGCTTAAAATGTAGGACTGGCAAGGTTCAATTGAATTTTAAACTTCAAAAACTATACTAGTCTATATTCTGATAGAAATATTAAAAATGTATATAATTATTTATACATATATTATTTTAAACCTAGGCAAATATTCTCAGTTATTTTTTAAGGTAATGCAGTAAGATTTCCAAAACCTATTTTATAATAAAAGTGTATGCTTGTAGTTAGCTTTTTATACTTGGAACTGTATATATTCTCATGCTTATCTTTCATTTTCTTTTCCTTCTTCTTCTTCTCCCCAAAACCCCCAGTTCGCAGTTGTATATTTTAGTTGTGAATTGTGCATATCTTTCTGACAAAATAAGACAAAGTTATTCACAGATAAAGTCAGAAAGCAGAATGATATAGGTGTACATATTTTTAATACAGGTAATTGGCTCTGGAGGTCAGCTTTATGAAAAAAGAATAACAGATATAATTCAGATATATTTTCATAAACAGACAAAAAGTCTATAGCTATCACATACTTTTGGAACTATTTTACACACGCATGTGTGTCTTTAAATACAAGAGAATCAAGGATACATACTTTAAAAATTATATACCCTTTCCAATAGCTGGCATTTTTACAAAAGTTAAAACACCACTTACACTTTTCTAACAAACTTAACATGTATAATTTAAATACACTTTCAAATATAGGGGGAAAATAGCTGTCACAAGTCCTCGCTCTTTGTTCTGTAAAAGGTACAAGGAGTCAACTAGACCTCAAGCCAAATCCATCAGTTTAGAATAATACATAAAATCAAGCATTCTGTTTGGCTTGATTTCCTCTGCTAAGCCATGCTCTTGCCAAACTTCAGACTTGGAACCTCCAGATCAACGATAGAAGAGTTTTGTTTTGTTTTGTTTTGTTTTGTTTTTTGGTGAGGAAGATTGTTGCTGAGCTAACATCTAAGCCAATGTTCCTCTATTTTGTATGTGGGATGCTGCCACAGCACGGCTTGATGAGTGATGTGTAGGTCTGTGCCCAGGATACAAACCAGTGAACCCTGGGCTGCTGAAGTGGGCACATGAACTTAACCATTATGGCTCTGGGCTGGCTCTGATATTTTTGTTTTAAGCCAGCAAGTTTGTGGTAGTTCATTACAGCAGCCTCAGGAAAATAATAGAGTAATATTATAGCTCAATATATTTTGTAAAGTTACCTAATAGCTAAAATAAAGCATTATATAATTTCATTCATTCAATATTAACTGAGCGCTTTTATAAGCCAGGTTTATCCTTTAAATCTATGTGGATATTTTTGTGATTGTGTGCTCTGAGAAATTCTCAATTGCATCTCCTGCTTCTAAAGACCTTAGAATGGTATCCTGAAAAATAACTTGTGACATTTCATGCTATTCGGTTTATTTTTTTTCATTTGTTTGTTCTACTAATGGTTTAATATAGATCTTAATGATAACATTCACAGTAATAATAATAGTTAACTTATTGCACACCAAACCACAAATCAAGTATTGTATTAATTCCTTTACATATGTGATCTTTTATGATTGTGATAATATCCCTATGAGGTAGGTCCTATTATCCTCAGTTTACAGGGGATAAAGTTAAAACTTCAGGAAGTCAAGTCACTTTTCTAAAGTCATAAATCTAATAACCTTGATTTTATGATTTCAAAGCCTGTGCCACACTTAATCACTAAGACAAATAACCTCTTTTGATATTACATTTCAAAAATAACACCCACATTTTTATGGACAAAAAACGAATATATATGAAACAAGATGTTAAAATTGAAGTTGGAACTAGGCATGAAGTTACAACAGACGTGAAATACTAGTGTGAGTTACAAATCACTAAATAGAGATTTTCAAAGGAAATGGGTAAGCATCTGTTCCTCACTCTTGAACTCTTTGCTGGCTTTCAGATTATAAACGGTTCACAAAAGCACAGAGATAGGATTTTGTGCAGATACTTCCTTGGAAAGAGCCGTTGTCTGCCTCCTCATGGAAGAACTGGGGTTCTCACCTATCATCTTCAGCCAAGTGAAGGGGTCTTCTATGGGACTCCTTCAAAATCTATGGGGTTCTTTGCAGTTGGGAGACATGAAAGAATGAAATTCACTTCGCACTTAGAGGTAAAGCAGCTGCCACAGCACGATAGATGAGACTGTTTCAAAACTTTGGGGGCAAAGGTTAGGTGAGTGTTTTTCTACGCATTGGGTGTCTATAAGATCCCTTGCCCAGAACTGTCCCATTTTATGTCAGTTGTTCTATTGTAATTATTAATAGTGTGCCCTTCCACTTGCAAAATATCTCAGTTTGGATGATAAATCGTAAGGTCAGCCTATTGCTGGAATACACAGAAAACGAGCCAACATGGGATTGACGTGGGCTCTGTCCAGTGGCCATCTACAGGAGTAGAGTAACCTCAGCAGCAAGAACATGGAGGTGAAGCCTAGATTTTTAGGAGAGAAGGAGAGAGAGACCACTCTTCTTCATAGAATAGAGATGGAGCTACCTGGGTCAAGGAAACTGCAGGAGATAGGGGAAGTATAGAGAGAGAGAGGGAGGATGAGGGGAGTGAGGGAGAGGGGGAAAGGCAGAGTGAGGGGGAGAGGCAGGGGGAAGGAAGAGGGAGATGGAGGGAGAGGGAGGAGAGAAAAGGGGGGAATACATGTTTAAATAGCCATTAGGCCCAGAAAGCTCTTTCTAGCAACTTTTTCTGCCCCTCTCCTGCTCTGACCCTGGAAAAGCCAGAATGGGTTGGAAAGCTGTGGGCAGGGGAGCGGAATGCCAAGGAAGAGAAGTAATAATGTCTGTCTGCCTGTCCTCTTTGCTGTAATCTTCCTGTCTGGAGCAGGCCTAAGCTGGGAGAGTGGACACAATTTAACACTAAATCAAGCTCAGAGGTTTGAATGCTACCTTGGACTAGATATTCTATGCTTAGACACTTACGTGTTAAAGTGGTCATAGGGGTCTCTATGAATTAAATGTGGGCAGATAAAAGATCACCTCCACTAAATAAACCTTAAAGAATGGCATTTGAGTATGTTCCAGATGGTGCTTGTTCAAAATCTTGATTATATATACATTTTTAAAACAGCATCATGGAGATATAATTCATATATAATACACCCAGTTCAAGTGTTCAATTCAATGGTTTTTAGATATTCATAGAGTTCTGCAACCATCACCACAAAGTAACTTTGAAATATTACATCCCTCTAAAAGCAACCCCAGACCCATTAGCAGTCCCTCTCCCAGCCCTCCTCCCCCATTGTAGAGTCATTTATTCAAAAAGGTAAGGAACAAATGGTATTACCTGGCTAAAAGCTTAATTTAATTTATAAATTAGAAAGAAGAAGAGAAAACTGCCCAATGTCAAAGAGTGAATAAATTAAACTAGCTGAAAAGAATTAGATGGGGGGAAACTGGAAGTTAAAAGATATATTAAGGATATATATTTCGCAGATGCAGTGTCAGTGTAGTCATGATATTAATTTAAGAATTGGAGGTCATTTGATCTCTGTCATGGACAATAAACAATATAAATCAACTTTCATTTTTTTGTTTGCTTTTTTCATTTCATAGAATACAATGGAAGAGAAACTTTCAGAAAATGATATATATAGCAGTCATTCTCAACCCTGGCTACATATTAAAATCACCAAGAGAGTTTGTAAAAATACCAACATCCTAGTACCCAGGATAATTAAATCCGAATATTAGAGATTCTAATTTGGAAACAGCATTTAAGCACTGCTATAGAGTAGACTAATTCTCATGAGGATCATGGGTATTGAAACTGTTCAGGTTTGGGAGGCAAGTGTAAAAGACAGCAGGCTTAGATTATATACATTACCTTCTTCTTTTTCTGGAGAAATATTGTGTAAAATAATGGGAGTGTGTTGCCCATGTGGAAATATGGAAGCAGAAAAATATTTCAAACAATTGCTATACAGGAAAGAGCATAAATTCTCAAGTTCTGTGAAGTTGGTACAGGTTCCAGCCCAAATATGGGAATGAGAAGTCACATAAATTCAATGAGCCTTGAAGTTTCAACTGGGCATTGGAAATAACAATAGTCTACTTATGTGCAGGGTCATTGCAAGAATAAGAAAAACTGTTTGTAATGTTACCACTACCAAGGTATAACAAATGGTGCCTATGCTACTCTTCAGATAAGTCACTGCAAATACTTAAAACATAAATTAAATAACTTTTTCTTTAGGATGTTCATTTAATGAGTGAGGTCTATGACCCTTTCGAACAAAGCATTCTCAATACTACTAATATTTTCAAGTATTATTAAAAGTACATTTACAAGGTAAACATAGATGTAAGTAGAAAAGTGTACCAATGTACAAGACATGTTATATAATCTTCTATGCTGCAAGTAGGGTGGCTGCTAAGTACTCTGCCTCTATTTGGTGTAAGTTCAAACGCAACAACAGACTTTCTCTTTGGACAAAACTTGACAGAGTCTTTGGAAAGGCATACAAATGAACTGGAGAGATAGTATCCTTGACTAGATCTAAGGTCATAAATATGTCTTTACATACAAACCAATTCATCATAAATAAGACAAGAAAATGCAGGACCCTTTGTTCAAAGACAAGTGTCAATGAATTAACAAAATGCTTTGAACGAAATCAAGTGTTAACTTTCTCCTATCTTAACTCCCACAACATAAAAGAGAAAGAATAGCTTTGGTGTTTCTATATAGCTACATATATAAGGTTTTCAAAGAAATACCAGTATTCTTATATAAAAATACGTAGACAGATAGGTATTTAACTAACCAAGAACACAACAAAAGGAATGGTTCCTTGTGAAATCTATCAAGCAACTGAAATGGTGTCTGATTTTACATGGTGTCTGATTTTTAAAATTTTCAAGTGAGTAGCGAGAATATAGATGGTGAAATAAAATAATAAAGTTCAGAATTCAAAACAAGTATGAGAAAAGGATAGTGGCAATTATTGCCAATTAATTTTAAAGAACTGCATAATGAAGAATGCAGAGTGTGAACAAATGGAAATGTGAAAAACTTCATCTGTCCTCTGGAATTATATTCCTGGGTGAACTTTGACAGCTTTATCAATTTAAAAAAATGTTTATCTAGTGCTGATTCTGTGACAGATCCCATGCTAAGAGCTGTGAATACAAACATGATTAATAAATGCATATTCCCCTGGAAAGGATCAGCTGGGTGACTGAGATGCATCTTCATACTTTATTCTTTTTAATTGTCTGCGTCAAACTATTTGAGGGATATGCATGGTGACTATAATATCAATAAATTAATCTAAATATCTGTCAAAGTGGAGGAATTTCTGATGCTATGTTAAAAAGAGAAAAGAGAACCAAGAATAATTAAGAGATATCTCACACAGAGCTAAATATAAAAATGTTAAAACCAATAGCAGCTGTTTTTTTTAATTACAAGAAATCAAATCTTTTCATAAATTAAAAAAAATGTAAATAGCTTGGTCCTTATTAGCAAATTTCGCAGACTTAAAGTATCACTGAATAATAACAATATAAAACTAACTGCATATTATATGAGCCACATGTGCCTAAAGCAGCATCGTGGAATTTTTCATGTGATTGTATAAGAACTTATGAGGAAATAAACTAATTTTATAGATATGTTAAAATGTCCGACATGCTTCAAAATCCAAAAATGATATCCTTTTGTACCTGAGTGTGTGTGTGTCATGTTCAGTTATGTGAAACTGCTGGTGTAGCAGACCAGAAAAGAAATAAAGAATATTTGAAACAGGGTATGGTGCTAGGAATGAAAGCGAGGAGACAGAACAAAAGAAAATACTTGGTTGGCAAAATGTGCAAGGCTTGGTGACTGACTGAATGGGAAAGCGAGGATGTAGGAGAACCAGAATGCCTTCCTTGTTTCTAACATAGGTCGCCCTAAAGATAGTGTGCCAAGAAAAGAGGGGGAGAGACTGGCTCAGTATGAGTTTGGACATAATGAGTTCAGTGTGCCTGTGGAACCACAGTATAGAAATATCAGATGGAGAAGCAAAGGGTGGGAGAAGGCATGGGGACACCAAGAGGGTGTGCAGAGTGAGAAGAGTAAAGGAACTGGATGGAAGCATGGCAGCATGTATATCAAAAATGTGACTGGAGGAAGAGGAGCTCATGGAGAATACAGACAAAGTATTCACAGAGGAATAAGAACAGAGGATGGTGTCACAGGAAGCAAGTGCTGTAAGGCTTTCTAAAACAGAGTAATCAACAGTGTCAAGTGCAGAAGAGAGACCTGGTGAAGAATGACTAGCACATATTCACTAGATTTACCAATATAAAAGTCAACATTCATTATAAAAATAATAGTTTTTGCATAGTGAAGGATAAAGACTGGACTGCAGTGGATTAGGAGGAAATGGGAGATTAAGTCATGGAGATAGAGAACTGAGATTACTCCCTTGAGAACTTTGGCTCAGGAAAGGAGAAGAGAAATGAAATGGCAGTTCCATGATAGAGAGGAAAGATAAAGATGACCATAGAGTTGAAAATGAAAATAGATAAAATGGGGCCAGCCCAGTTGCGTAGTGGTTAACTTCGCGTGCTCCACTTCAGCAGCCCGGGGTTTGCCAGTTCAGATTCTGGGTGTGGACCTATACACCGCATATCAAGCCATGCTGTGGCACGTGTCCCACATACAAACTAGAGGAAGATGGGCACAGATGTTAGCTCAGGGCCAGTCTTCCTCATCAAAAAGAGGAGGATTGGCAGCAGCTGTTAGCTCAGGGCTAATCTTCCTCAAAAAAAAAAAAATAGAATCAAGGACACAGGTTAAATAATTATCTCTCAAATGGAAGATGAGACCCTCATCCTTGAGACAGGAAAAAAGCATAAGGTTGGTTGTGGTCATGAATACATTTACGATTAGAATATCTGGAAGGCAAGAGCATTCATAGCTCATGGTCCCAAATGTTTAAAAATTGTTCAAGTGGGATATGGGCTAAGGAGAGAGGAGGGAGAAGAAGGGTCAAATAGGGGGCTTGAGGAAAATAGTCCAGTTTTGGAAGTGCCCTTCAGGTGAATATTAAAGAGAGCTGAGCTTAACAAGTGAAAAATTGGTGAATAGCTCTTACCACTGCATAAGGCTACAATTAATAAACACAGCAAGAGAAAGCAACTCCATGAACTTCGCTTCTGTTATTTTTTTCCTATTATGAAGACTCATTATTGAGTTTAATTTATTTTATTTCATAGTGTAATTGGAAAAATAAAGGTTTTGTTTGCAAGGAAGGATTTTATTATGAGATTTAAGTTTTTCAACAGGGAATATTGTTCAGAAAACAATTTTTAAAGGCCAGAACATTAATAAGAAAGCCTTATTTAACAATAAATGCTTAAAATTGATTTGTATTGTTTATATTTTGATTTATGCCTCTGCTTATATTTGCGCCTTCTAATTGTAGGCAACGATCTGCCCTATAATTGACATAATACCTTTCCATGACCCTCCGTGAAAAGTGCACATAGAACAGTTGCCTAATAAAATGCAGAGTGACATCCTATAGGATTCTGGGTTATTAAATCAAGCGCAAATTTAAAGAATTATTGTCTGGATTTATTACTCTTTCCAAAAGTTGAAAAGTGATATAATCTAACCTCCCTTTAAGAAACAAATCTTTTTGATAATTCTAAATTATGTGAGCTAAAAGAAAATATCACTGCATGATTACACATACACACACACACATTCTATACACTCATATATGTTGATATTTTTCAAAAATATAAAAAGTAGTAATTATAATAAATTAAAGCTACTCCTGTATCTATGTTTACAAATAGTCACCAGTGGACTTCACTGTAACAGGCTCATTTACTTAAAGGTGTGTTTCCTTTTAGCAACTGTAAATTCTTTCAAAGTGATGTCAGCACTCTAGCAAGAGGTGAGCTCCTTAATGGACCACAGGGAACAACATGTAACCTATCTCAAAATACTTGTATCAGACTCTCAAACCACTTCTAGAAGAATTCTCTGGGCAGAGCATTCTCTCTGTATTCTCTTTTGTATTTAGAAATAGAATGTATTTTGTGCCAGTGACAGCACATATAGGTCAAAGGGATGCAGATGATCCTGATCTTGGTCTTTTATCACTCTCCTTAGTTCTCCATGTTCCGAATATAATCAAAGCCTCTCAGAAATCCTCATCTTTCACATTAAGTTATTTGGAAACCTTAGAAACTTGCTACTTTAAACTAATATTTGAGAAGAGTGATCATGCATAAGGCCAATATCATTGCATTTGCAGAGATTATATAGTTTTCGTCCTAAAAAACACATTGAACTCCATTTTTTACAAGAATAGGAATTTGTCTAAAATTATTGTAGTAAGCAATAATAATATTAATGGTAATGATGATGATGAGTTTCGCAACATAAAATAGATCATAGCAATTTACTGTCTCCATGACTATGAGGCCTTAACCATGCTCAAATCTTTTTTTTTTTTTATGAGGAAGATTATCCCTGAGCTAACATCTGCTGCCAATCCTCCTCCTCTTTTTGCTGAGGAAGACTGGCCCTGAGCTAAAATCATGCCCATCTTCCTCTACTTTATATGTGAGACGTCTGCCACAGCATGGCTTGACAAGTGGTGCATACGTCTGCACCTGGGATCCGAACCAGCCAACCCCAGGCCACCAAAGCAGAATGTGCAAACTTAACTGCTAGTGCCACAAGCCCAGCCCCTCAAATCTATTTTTTAATCTGAAACTTAAGCAAAGAACATCATTGTCATTCTCATAATGCTATTGTGAATTATATTTTGGTCAAGATTCTTTTATGTGATTTCTTGTATAAAGTAAATTAAAGGATTAAGGTCTTTACAATATTCTCTTTATTTTTTCCCAGAAATGCATCTTTTTTTCTATTTGGTCATGAATATAATTAAGATAGAGAGCAGTCACCCAGAATTTATTCGTTGGTTTTGTATGTCTACAAAAATTTAATAAAAGTCATCTATTCTTTCCTCATAAAAAATTACCTACGCAGGGGCTGGTCTGGTGGTTTTGTGCTTAAGTTTATGTACTTGGCTTTGGTGGCCCAGGATTCAAGGCTTCAGATCCCAGGTGTGGACCTACACACCACTCATCAAGCCATGCTGTGGTGGTGTCCCACATACAAAATAGAGGAAGATTGGCACAGATGTTACCTCAGGGACAATATTCCTCAATAAAATATTTATATATGCACATAAAATAAAATTTGCATCCAATTTCAGGACATTTAGATAACCTCTGAATTCCCTCTGGGACTTTGAAAATAGGTTCAAGGTTCTTAACTTTAACACAGCTTAAGATCCCTTGATTTAAGGTATTCAAAATAAACACATTTATTTATGTCTTGTGTCAATATGGCTCTGTACTCAACACCAAAAGAAACAACAAAAAACCTACCTATTCCTTTCTTCTGCACCCTCCCCCCTGCCAAACTCATCCCCCTGCTGTCCCCAGTCCTGGGGCTATATACATACATTTATTTCTCTTTACTGAAACTTCCCAGTGGAGGGATACTTTTATAAAACCACTTGCTAACTACTCCCTAGACAAATGCATCAGGAAATTAATGTTAAATTGATTAAAATTAAAAATCTCATGAACTTTGTGAGACCCATTAAAATCAGTAATAAAATAAGAATGTTTTCATTAGCCTGTTCCATCATCAGAAGCCAGAGAATGAGATAGCATCAAAATGGCATTCATACCAACTTTATAATGCCATAAATGGGAACACCCATTGACCTTTATGTGGAAGCCTTTAGTTTGTTGTTTTTAAGTACCTCACACATTATTAATAAGAAGCATACTTACCAAAAAAATAAAAGGGGCAACATTCACAAAACTAATATTTAAATATATATTTTGGAAAATGCAACAAAGTATTTTATTATCACTTGAAAGTTGATACTTGTTCTTTTCATTTGCCTTAAAAGACGACAAAAATTCTAAGAAGGGATTAATCTAAAAACAACGGAGTTATCAAAATAATTGTTGCTCCATAAAGATGAATATTTCCCTAAAAATATTTTTGAAACTGGGAAAAATCTTGAACATGTTTTACTGGCTCTTTGAAAGTTTCATCTTTGCATATTTTGCCACTAAATTTAGAAAAAATGAGCAGCATAACATTATCACTTATGGTATCACAGTTATTCCTGTCATATTATGATTAGCCCTGATTGAAATGACATTTCCAACATGTACCAAATTTGTGAAAATGGTAATTACATTCTGCATTTACATAAGGTTATTCTTTTAGCTTGCCAATTGGTTATACAAGTTTCATAGGCATCTTTCTGTGAAATAAAACAAACATTGAACTCTACGCATGCTTAGATCATGTTATTATTTTGTAAGAATTCCCTCTTACTTTATGCCCACCAATAATTATTAGAGATATACTAATTTACTATATTTTAATATAATATTTTAGTATACTATTTATACTAATAGAAACAAAGGAAAAATATGCCATCAAATTCATGTGCAGCAGCTTTGTATTAAAATGTTTTGCTTCTTTCCAAATAATGCCCAACATGCAGGAGTCTTGGTTCTTTAATCCTATATTGTGGTGTGCTTTCCCATATTAGTGGGATATCTATATGGTTCAAATTAGTTAAGTAATCCTTTCCTGATAATATTCAGCTACAAAGAAAATCTCTCTTGGGACATAACAGTCCACATTCTCAAAAGAAACCCAAAATCCCTTGTGGTGGTTATATGCTATATATATGTATCTATATGTGTATGTATCTATACATATGTGTATGTATCTATACATATATATACAGGTTATATGTTTCTATACAAATTATGAATTAAAGTTCAGATATTTACTGAACAATTTCTATGCATCAAGCACAGTGCTAGGTTAACAAGACTTAGTCTGAGTATCAGCACTATCTCACATAGCTGGTTGCTAGTTCACTTACTCTGAGCCTCATTTTCTCATTATTTAAATGGAGATAATAATAATATTACTTCCTGAGCTTGTTGTCTCAAATAAGAGGCTGCATGTCAAAGGGTTTTGTTAAGAGTATTGTGCATATTATTGTTACCTCACAGGATTATTGGGGGACTAAAAGGGGAAAGTATATGAGGAATACATTGAAAAAATCTTTAAAATATCATGCAAATGAAACGTGGTATCTTTATTATCAAATAAATTCACCTATGCACACACACAGGCACACAAATGCAAATGCTACTAAGGTTGCAAGGTTTCTCTATTTTCTCAGAAGGCATTGTATTTAATGTACACTCATGCCCTCCTTTACTTAAATATTCAGTACTGATTCCTCAGGGAATGAAACAAATCAACAAATATGTAGCAGGGAATCAGAAGCATAAATTTTGGAAAATTTTATGAAGTTCCTTAAGGTTTTTCTTTCTGATTCAAATAGCTGTCACAGCTACAAACAAGTTTATCCTTCTATCATGCATCAGTAGATGTTATCCTAAACAAGCCATTATGTATAAAAATACTTCCCAACAAATAATTATCTATGAATAATATTCTTCAAAATAAAATAAGAAAATGACAGTATTCATGAACTAAGTACCTCTGATGAACATTTTAAAAGCCAAATGTGGTTAATTTCTTAAATGAATTACGAGAAAACATTGGTCCCCAGACCTCTGAGGGATAAAAAAATACAAACTTGTTTTCACCGTCATGCTAATTACTGCTGTCTTTGACAGCCATTTTGCATATTTTCTAGCATTTTTCTTGACATCAGTAAAAAGCTGGCAGCCATGTTATCTTTTGTCGAAACTTGGAATCAGGGTTTCAGCATTTGTGACGCAATATTCCAAAATGTTTGGGGAGGATCTAGGACTTCTAGAATTATGATTTAGTCCCATAGAAAACAGGGTCATTGATCCTGCTTAGTTATTATTCTTACTTTATAATTCAATATCACAAATAAAAATACATATGCTTCCGCTTTCTGTCTGCCTTTAATTTTCATTTTTCCTAATATACCCCAGGACCTCTGGCCACAGGGCAGGAGGGAACTTTTGCTGACCTTGAGGCCATCTAGGAAATTGAGCATATTTGACTTTCTTCATGTTCATCAGAGATAGTTCATGAATACTATCATTTTCTGTGGCTGTGGGATGTTTACCATAGCATATTTCTCAATTCAAAAATAAAATAAGATCTACTCTAGCAAAAACTCAACACTTAGAGGAGTAGAAGAAATATTTTGGAACTGAGAAGGCAGTCAGAGAATGGCCTGAAGGGCACTGGGGTTATCCACAAAGGAGGAGAGAAAGCAGGCTGTTCAAGATTTTAGAAAGAGAAGTGAGGGACTACACAGTTGTGCCTTGGGCGGGAGCAAAGTAATGCCTGGGGAAACAGCCATGATTTATTTGGAAGCCGCTTACACTCAACTTTTTCAAATTTGTTATCTTTGCCTCCATCCCCATATCTGCCACTCCTGCCCCTACAACTATAATCCTTGGATTTTGCCTTGACTGAGTTCTCTCTCTCTCCCCTTTATCTTAACACCTTAGTTTATCCCAACATTTAGTTCTTTCTTTTGAGTGCATCTCCCCTCATGTCCCCTACCTCAGCATTAAGCTCTGCCTCCAATATCACTGGGAAAATATACAGTGTCTCTTTCCTTTTCTTCTTTGAAACCAAGCTCCTGAAAAGCAGGAATGACTGAAAATTCACTGCCCAAATTCATCCTCTTTCTGCTGTTAGAATATCTCTTAAAATAGGTTATCATGGGATGACTCAGCTAGCAAACCTCTCCTGACTTCTTGTTTCCAGAATTATGCATGTGGACCTTAAGGTTATTGCTTCAATGACTCATATTGGGCTTCTGACTATTGGTCTTGGGTTGTGACTCTACTGCAGGCAGTTGGCTGTCCTGCCTTTATGTTAGAATCACTAGGGGAGCTTTAAACAAACAAGCAAAACACAAAAACAATTAAAAATGTAGATTCCCAGGCTCCATCCCAGATCAATGAAATCAGAATCTCTGGGAGGTTTGAGCAGGACCTGGACAACTATAAAAGTCTTTCCATGTGACTCTAGTGTACAAAAATATTTGATAGCCACTAGACCATGTAAGATAGAAGCCCAATTCCTTACCTTGATATGAAAAACCTTTGACCCTCTGGTTGGAATTAACTTACGTTTATTGAAAATACTGATTATTCTTATTAAATACTATTATTATTTATTATATTGTTCTTACCTAGAATCATCTCCTGCTGGTCTATCTTGACCTTTATGTGGAGTCTCAGTCATTTATCCTCACTGTCTGGAACCCAACATGGAAATTAACAGCTCATAGCCTTTGCATATCCTTTTCCCTTAGCCTGGAATGATCTTCTGACCCTAGGCTGTCTCATGGATTACTGCTCATCCTTCAAGGCCCAGGTCAAACATCAACTTCACTAAGATAGGTTTTTCACATTTTTCTAAATCTCCTGAGCTGCCTTGGCATGTCATTCCTATTTTTCCCAGACACTCTCTGTGTCACAGGGTAACATGTCTTTAGAGTACAAGTTATGTGAGTGCATGGCCCTTTCATTTCTGCACCCCTAATGTACCCAAAGCACATATCATATAGTATTTCGGTAAATGTTCTAGAATGAGTGGATGAAAGTATGAATTGCTACATTAGGAACAGTTGGTGAAAAAAGAAGACATTTTACAGTCGTTGTACTTTTACTAAGTGATAGGCATCCTATGAAGGACTTTACACACATTATTCCATTGGTTCTCAAAATAACCACAAGAAAAAGTACTTCTTAGATCCCCATTTTACAACTGAGAATACTCAGAGGTTGTCACTTAGGTAGTTTAATTTTCAAGACCCCTACATCAGTACAACTTTACTCTTTGTTCCACGACATCTTTTCCCAGGAACTAATGCTGCAAACTAATATATAGCTTCATTGGTGGCTTCAGAAAATTCCTGAAAATAGACTTATCTGAGCTATGTAAGGGTCAACTAGCTCTGTCTCAAACAATAAGTTGTTTATCTGGGGGAAAAAGCCCCCTTTTTTTGACAATGGATTGTTCAACTAGATGAACCCTCTCACTTACCAACAGCTCTTTACTCAACAAGACTTACTCCAGAAGCCTGGACTCACTGGGTCCACCAATCCTTGTCTACTATATCTTGAATTTTGCCCAATTTCAATCTGATCTCTCCATTCAAAGACTTGCTTTAATCTACTTGAACCCAGATTGCCCAAAACACTTCTGAGAATCTGCTAAGACCCTGTCAAGGTGTTGGCCTCCTTTACTGCACTAAGTAATAGATTCAGCTTTGCTTGATCAATGTGTTATACTTGTAGTTATTTTGGGATGTTGACACTAATTAATGGTACTCACTTCCAGAGTCATAAATGAATCTTTTGCTAGATCTGGGCTTGTGATGACTATCCTACACTGTCTCTGTTAATAAAATAAAATTAGTTTTCCAAATTCCAATCAGTCTTACAGCACCTGTATTATAATATTTATAGAACTGTTTCCTAACACTTACACTTTTTAGGATAAAAGAGGGTCTAGAAGATTGTTTTGAGCATACATTGATAAGCGAGAAAATGAAGGTTTTGATATGGATGGATAAACTTCATCCTTTGAAGCAAGAAAGTATGCGGGCTGAGGGCAGGGTTAGAGGAGTACACTAGTGTTGCCAGGAATGGTGAATTCTTAGTAATATTTACCGGATTTGCTTTCCTTTTGTACATTTGCTGTGGTTTGTGTTGCTTCCCTAATCTTTTTTGGTGTGTCACATTTTTAGGCTTCGTGGACAGTGAACCGTTTCCTAAAATAATTGCTAACACTGATTGGGTGTTTACTGTGTGCTAGACACTGTTCTAGGATGTTTAGCTCTTAGGTTGGAGGAATAAACTTTGAGTAGATCTCACAGGGAATTTTAAACTACTCTAATGGCCACAGAACTTATCTTGAAAGAAACTGCAGCGTTTAATCTGGGGAGGTGACGTAATCAGACTTACACTTTAGAATATCCCTTACTTTGCTGAGCAGGGACTAGGAAAGAAAGGATGAAGGGAAATCAGTTGGAAGGTTGCTGAAATTGGGAAAAGACAGAGGATGTTGAGTGTGTGTCGGTGTATGTATGTTCATGCATGCGTGTCTGTTTTATTTAGGACTAAAAGATGAAAGGCCTGTCCCCCTCTTCAAAATCTTTAGGGTTATTTTGAGAACATTGTAGATTATATAGAAAAATTTAAACCTCTCTGTGGTTAATATTTGTATTATGGCTGTTAATCTCCTGAACATGATCAGCAGTAATACTTGCAAAGTAAGAATGATCTGTTGCTTTGGTGTGTGCTGGAGTGTGAAGGGGGTGGACAAGGAGAGAGTATGGTTGGGGTGGCAGAAAGGAAGCAAAGAATGTTTAGTATATGTTATTCTCAAACCAACCTGTAAAAACTGGACTAATCTCTTTGACTTGAGAGTATAAGGAAGCAACCCACATAGCTCTGAGCTTAGATTGTGATACAAGGTCTTAGCTCGAATAAGACAGGTTAAGAGGTCAACTCTAGCAAGGGGAGTAAGAGAAAGAAAAAATGAAAAAGGACCCTCTTTTTCACCAAAGTCATACTTGTCCTCCAGTCTCCCTCTGGAAAGTTTCCCTGTGACATATCTGGATTATGTGCCCATCTCTGTATTCCCATAGCCCTCTGTTTCTTGGAACTTACAAGACTGCATGTAGTTATTACTTTACTAATCTGCCTCTCCCATGAGAAAGAGCTTAATCAATGAAGGAGACCATATCTCAACAGTGCCCAGTACATAGCTCAATAGATGTTAGTTGAGTTAATACATAAATGAACGAGCAAATCAAATAGTGTGTAATGTGTAAATGGCCCTAAACACCTTATTACCTTTTATTGTTGATTTAAAAAGGAGTGTGCCCTAATGTTTTACTCAGATATAAAAGTGGGCTTCCTTGGCCAACATCACACTGATACCAAAACCTGACAAGGACACCACGATAAAAGAGAACTACAGGCCAATATCACTGATGAACATAGATGCAAAAGTTCTAAACAAAATTTTGGCAACCAGAATTCAGCAATTCATCAAAAGGATCATACATCATGATCATGTGGGATTCATACCAGGGACACAGGGATGGTTCAATATCCTCAAATCAATCAACGTGATACACGACATCAACAAACTGAGGAATAAAAACCACATGATCATCTCAATAGATGCAGAGAAGGCATTTGACAAGATCCAACAGCCATTTATGATAAAAACTCTGAACAAAATGGGCATAGAAGGAAACTACCTCAACATAATAAAGGCCATATATGACAAACCCACAGCCAACAGCATACTCAATGGGCAAAAACTGAACGCCGTCCCCCCGAAAACAGGAACGAGACAAGGATGCCCTTTATCACCACTCTTACTTAACATAGTACTGGAGGTCCTGGCCAGAGCAATCAGGCAAGAAAAAGGAATAAAAGGAATCCAAATAGGGAGGGAAGAAGTGAAACTCTCGCTGTTTGCAGACGACATGATCTTATATATAGAAAACCCCAAAGAATCCATTGGAAAACTCTTAGACGTAATCAACAACTACAGCAAAGTTGCAGGGTACAAAATCAATTTGCATAAATCAGTAGCATTTCTACACTCCAATAATGAACTAACAGAAAAAGAACTCAAGAACACAATACCATTCACAATCGCAACAAAAAGAATAAAATACTTTGGGGTAAATTTAAGTAAGGAAGTGAAGGACCTATATAATGAAAATTACAAGGCCTTTCTGAGAGAATTGGATGACGACATAAGGAGATGGAAAGACATTCCATGTACATGGATTGGAAGAATAAACATAGTTAAAATGTGCGTTCTACCTAAAGCAATCTACAGATTCAACGCCATCCCAATCAGAATCCCAATGACATTCTTTACAGAATTAGAACAAAGAATCCTAAAATTCATATGGGGCAACAAAAGACCCCGGATTTCTAAAGCAATCCTGAGAAAAAAGAACAAAACGGGAGGCATCACAATCCCTGACTTCAAAACTTACTACAAAGCTACAGTAATCAAAACAGCACGGTACTGGTACAAAAACAGGTGCACAGATCAATGGAACAGAATTGAAAGCCCAGAAATAAAACCACACATCTATGGACAGCTTATCTTTGACAAAGGAGCTGAGGGCATACAATGGAGAAAAGAAAGTCTTTTCAACAAATGGTGCTGGGAAAACTGGAAAGCCACATGTAAAAGAATGAAAATTGACCATTCTTTCTCACCATTCACCAAAATAAACTCAAAATGGATCAAAGACCTAAAGGTGAGACCTGAAACCATAAGGCTTCTGGAAGAAAACGTAGGCAGTACACTCTTTGATATCAGTATTAAAAGGATCTTTTCGGACACCATACCTTCTCAGAGAAGGGAAACAATAGAAAGAATAAACAAATGGGATTTCATCAGACTAAAGAGCTTCTTCAAGGCAAATGAAAACAGGATTGAAACAAAAAAACAACCCACTAACTGGGAAAAAATATTTGCAAGTCATATATCTGACAAAGGCTTAATATCCATAATATATAAAGAACTCTCACAACTCAACAACAAAAAATCAAACAACTCGATCAAAAAATGGGCTGGAGACATGAACAGACATTTCTCCAAAGAAGATATATGGATGGCCAATAGGCACATGAAAAGATGCTCATCATCGCTGATCATCAGGGAAATGCAAATCAAAACTACACTAAGATATCACCTTACACCCATTAGAATGACAAAACTATCTAAAACTAATAGTAACAAATGTTGGAGAGGTTGTGGAGAAAAAGGAACCCTCATACACTGCTGGTGGCAATGCAAACTGGTGCAGCCACTATGGAAAACAGTATGGAGATTCCTCAAAAAATTAAAAATAGAACTACCCTACGATCCAGCCATCCCACTACTGGGTATTTATCCAAAGAGCTTGAAGTCAGCAATCCCAAAAGTCCTATGCACCCCAATGTTCATTGCAGCATTATTTACAATAGCCAAGACATGGAAGCAACCTAAGTGCCCAGCAACAGACGAATGGATAAAGAAGATGTGGTACATATATACAATGGAATACTACTCAGCTGCAAAACAGAACAAAATCATTCCATTTGCAATAACATGGATGGACTTTGAGAGAATTATGTTAAGTGAAATAAGCCAGCGAGAGAAGGATAATCTGTGTATGACTCCACTCATATGAGGAATTTAAAATTATGGACTAAGAACAGTTTAGTGGATACCAGGGGAAAGGTGGGGTGGGGGGTGGGCACAAAGGGTGAAGTGGTGCACCTACAACACGAATGACAAACATTAATGTACAACTGAAATTTCACAAGATTGTAACCTATCATTAACTCAATAAAAAAAAAAAGAAAATCAAAAAAAAAAGTGGGCTTCCTTGCTTAACTAAATTTGAGAACTACTAGGTTAAGCAAAGTTTTGTTTTTTAAACCAAAAATTTAAACATTTTTCTTCCTTCTTGAAGAACCCATGAAAGACAACTGTGTTGTTCAGTATGGTAGCCACTAGTAACATATGGCTACTTTAATTTATATGAAACAAAATTGAAAATTCAGTTATTCAGTTTTACTAGCCATATCTCAAGTGTTTATCAGCCACATGTGGCAATTGGCTACTGTATTGGATAGCACAGACATAGAATATTTCCTTCATTACACAAAGTTCTATTGGGTGGTGCTAATTTCACTGACCCAGAGATACTACTATTCCTGAAAACGATCTTTGGAAAGATCTCTTCCTGAGTTGTCTCTATCATGGGAATTTTTAGACTATAAACTGTAATGCAACTCAGCCATATTCTTTACTGCTTGATTCATATTGATTACATTTAGACTGGAAATAAAGCAAGTAGTTGCTTTTAAAAGCTAATCTTCATTTATTGAGTGCCTATTATGCACAAAATATCTTTTATACTTAGAACTTGGTAAAAATAATTACAAGATAAAAGTAGCCAAAGTAAAAATCTTTATGCAACATCATCCATGAGCTACTTTTAAAACCATTATATACTGCTTTGATCTCTACTTTTGGCAATTTCTAATTGTGAAGAGTCCCTCTAGAAGGCAATTTGCCATACTCCATTGTACTCCAATCATTTGGATAGTCCTAGAAAGTTCATGGGGAAAAATGGCAATTTAGGAAATGGAAATTAGATTTTTCAGTTCATTTTCTCAGACAATGAAAAAATACACTTAGAGTAACATCAAAGAAAAGGAGTTTTATAAACTTAAATAAATAGGAATGCATGGAAGGATTTAAATTGACCAAGGTAAATGTTTCTCCCACCAATACAGAAATAAATGCTGCAGACTTCATTTATGTCTGAGTCAGAACTCAAGCTAACTTTTGAATTTACAAAGAAAATTTAGGAAGAGGATTAGAAACTCCTTAAGAGGTGGTAATAAATTGTTTAATCTTTGATTCTTCTGAGCTCCCTCATTGTTCTGTTATCATACACATTTCTTATGATTTGAAATGTTTTTTTGTGGTGTGATTTCTCAACTGAGTGCCTCTTGGGACAATGACATAAAATACTTAACATTGTCATGCATCTTATTCATTGCTCTCCATTATGTTAATGTTCACATTCCAATGACAATTATTTCCATTTATTCCTCTCCTTACTCCATTAGCCTTCCCCATGCTGTCTCATTAGTCAGATTCCAGAAATGATTTTTTTGCCCTTTCTAAATCTTTGTTTTAATGTGTCTTTTTGTTGCTATTTTGCTTTGTTTAGTTTTCCGGTTTCAGTGTCTTTGATTTCTTCTTGTTCTATAAACTATTATAGGAGAAAAAAATGTCGCAAAATAATTTTCAAAAATGTAAAAAAAATTAACCTCATACCAATATGTAGTGGATACATGTCAAAGGTTTAGCAAGAACCAGAAGAGGGACAAAGTTGGTTCTAAAAAAATACCAGAGACTGGTATATATAATCAGTCAAATTGACCAAGATGGCCTTAACGTTTCCCTTAGCTTGCCTAAACTTCAGACAGGTTTTTCCTGGTTAAGGCCTCCTACCAGCTACCTTCCTTTAGAAAACTTGCAATTATAAATTCTTGCTCTGTCTATTGAGATGTAAATACTCTACAATCCAGGAATGTCTTTCTCAAGCATCTGGGAGCCATCCCTTTGAAATGTAATCATCAAGAAGGATAGCACCCTTGTCTCCCAGTCTCTGTGGCAGCATAGGAGTCGAACTTTGATAAGCACCAATTAGGCTTAACATATCGACCAACTTCTACCTTAATGTCTTCTAGTACTTTTCCACCGGCTCACCACAGTGCTTAAAAAATCCCCTGCCTTTTGTTTCCATGGAATTGGATGCAATCCTCCCACCCCTATTGTATCAATTTTGAATGAACCGTTCTTGCCATTTTCAAGAAGTGTCCAGTGCAGTATCTCTTTGACAAAAGAAAAAGTGCTGGAATAAGATTGCAAAATTAGATACAAAATTGACTAATGTCCTATAGGGCAATAAAATTGCAACATCTTTGAGGTTTTCTTTTCTTCTGAAGGTAATTAATTTGCATACCTCTCAGACAAAAATAATTTGCAACTTATCAGTTTGCTACAAGTTAACATCTCACTTTACAGAGTCTGAGATAATAACCCTCCATCACGTGTTTTGAAGTAACTTAATTAACACTCAAGGCTTCAGAAACATCTTGTCAAATACTGGTCAAGCAGTTTCAGTGAATTTTATTTGTTTTAATTATTTTTTTTCTAAAGTTTGGAAGGTCGTGGCTTTATTTACTCTGGAAGTTTTCTAATACCATGTATCTAATCATTTAGTTACTTGTCTGTTTCCATCAATTTCTAGATTTCATCAATTCTAAGAGGTGCATTTTGCTCACATTTTATCATTTCTGAAACTAGAATGTCTTTTACAATTGCTGTGATAAGAAAGCATCGTGTCATAGTATATTGGTACAGATATCGATTGTGTCTCTTACAATATTTGGCATCTTACATTCAGTGAAATGAGATAAGTGCCTGCAGGGAATTTATGGAGGTTTCTTTCAAGGGAAAAATACACAAATGATGACAAAGCTTTCCACTTATCAAAATAAACTTCTGCAGCTGTGTGTCCAGTTATTTCGAGTCCACATCGTGACTCAAATTTTGTGCTCTTACATTTCCCTTTTACGCTATGTATAATTTTATCTTGGTTCCAAATCATACTTCCTGTAGTTTTCTGTATTTTTTTCTCTGCTGCTATGGCTTTTCATATCTCCTATTTTATTTCCATCATCTCTTTATTTCATCAAAGTGTATTTAAATTCATTAAGCTGCTTGTATATATATCATGATTATTTTAGTGGTGATAACAAATAAAATATAGAAAACTTCCAAAGGAAATAAAGTCATGCCTTCCCAAATTTTAGGAAAAAAAATAATTAAAGAAAAGAACTGAAAGAAGCTGCTTGACCAGCATTTGACAAGGTGTTTCTGAAACTTTCAAATAGTTAATTGAGTTACTTCAAAAGAGCATTAGAAAATACATGCAAAGGGTCATTATGTCAGACTATAGTTAGGAGAACACTTCACTAAATGAAGAGGATAGGATAGAGAGTGCAGAGAGCTTGAACAGCATAGATACCAGCACAATGGCAGGAAACAAGAAAGTTTTCAGAAACAAAGTAGTTCTGAGTGGCTGATGTGAAAGATGAGTAGGGGAAAGTGGCTTAAGGAGACACTAGAGTAATAGTTACGAGAAAGATGGTAAAGAGCTTTTGGACTTTAACAGAGTTTAAAGTTTCTCTTGTAAAGTTGATGAATCACTGAAGGATTTTTAAATAGGCAGTAATAAATTCAGATTTATAGTTTATAAATATCACTTTATAAGCAGTGGGGAATAAAATGTCTAATAGCTGGATTGGAAGCAGTCGAACATGTGGGAACTAATGAGAGATTAGATTAGGGAGTAGTAATGGACACTGGGGCCTGAAGTTCTGGTTCACCATCAACCTGGCATGAAAAGCATAGGGATCTTATGGATTCTGGGTTTGCCATCACCTCAACCAAGTGAGTCATCCTCCTCAAAGAGTTAGTGAGACTGAATTAATCATGTCTGTTACCCCTAGTTTCATAAATTGACGCCAAAATTGTAAGCATCCCTTCCCCCAAGACACACACCTTTTCTGCACTAGCATCACCATAATGCTGTATGATTCATTCATTCATACACTCATTCATATCCGGTGCCAATACATATCCCACGTCTCAAACTCTTTCACTGTAACCTCTGGTATAATATTTCCATAATCATATAACTGCCCTACATCCTCAGCATTCCCTTCTCTTCCTGGCATTAGCCCAATAAAGCCTGGCTCTCCTCTCTGATTATCACTTTCCCTGCAGCCATCTCAAGTGGTGCCTATTTATTTCCTCGAAGTCTGCACTTCGGAGACAGGAGCTAGGGTTAGTATTCTTGCTTCTTAGTGTGGCTCCTAAATAGTAACTCATCTACTCTCTTCTCCAAAATCCTGCTCTTTTGAAATGTATGCCAGTCTGTTATATAATCTTTTTGTCCTTTCTGCTTTCATTTGCCAGCCTTGTTCAAGGACAGCTTTGGCACCTGTTTAAAGATTTCCTCTTCACATCGAGCTCTGCCATCAACCTTGGTGTCTTCAAGATATAAGAGGATGACCCATCCTAACACCATATACGTTCCTCAGGGTATGCTAGATTACAGATGACCCTCAAATCTTAGTGGCTTTTAATAACAAAAGTTTATTTCTCACTCAAGCTGTATGTCTGCCACGGATTGGTTGAGGGTTATGCTGTCTCCTCACTCCAAGACCCAGATTTTATCATTTAAATCATTACAAACTCAGACCTGATTATAATTTCAGATAACATCATGTATCTTTCCTCTTTAACAGCTGTTATAATTGCAATTTTACATGTATTTTTTGTAATTTCTGATTGTGTTTCTTATCTTTTGCACTGTAAGGCTTATGAGGGCAGAGGTTATGTCTGTTTTTCCTAGTCTCAGATTCTTCAGTGATTAGCCCAGAGCTCGATACATAATAAGTATGCAATAAATATTTATTGAATTAAATAAAAGATAGAGGGATGAATAGGTGAATGGATGAATGGATGCTTGGATAAAAATGACATTGATTGGAGAGAAAGAAAAAGAGAAAGTAGAAGGTCTTAGGGAAGAAGTATTAAACACTGGCCATAGAAAGGGAGGTAATTATGGGAAATCCAGGAGTAGGTAACTGGTAGTCAGATTAAAGTTGGAGGGAGAGTTGGTGGTGGACACCCAAATTTGCAAATTATCAAGATATGAGTAGCAGTTGATTTAAAAGCAATAAATGCTTACATGTTAGATTGATTGCATTAATGGCTCCAATTAATGGTTCCCCTGCATCCATGCACCCAATGCAATGTTACTTTGCAGCTCCTCCCCACAAGAAGTCTACTTTTCTATCCCTTGAATCTGGGCTGGCTTTGTGATTTGCTTTGGCCAACAGAATGAAGCACACTTTATGATGGTGTGCCAGTTCTGAGCCTAGGTATAAAGAGCCTCATATGATTCTATTCTCTTTCTTGGAACCCAACCTTTTCTAATGAAAAAATGAGTTAGACTGTGGAGGATTAGAGACCATGTGGAGGAGAGCTCAATTTTACCAACTGAGGCTTTTAGACTGGGCTATACACAGATAACCCCAAAATATGTAAGAGATTCCAGGCAAAATGAGTAGAACTTCTATTGACCTACGGTTGACAGCAGATGCATGAGAGAGCCCAGCTGATCCATAGACTCATGATCAGTATCAAATTGCTTATTGTTTTAACTTACTGGCTTTTGACGTGATTTGTTACACAACCATGGCTTACTGACACATGAAAAAGGTAAGTGCTAAAAAAGTAAGATTTTGAGAACCATTTTAATTTTGTGTGTCCTTATGTATTTTTAATTATGGAAAGTTTCAAACATGCAAAAGTAGAGAACACTACACAACTCCTATGTACCATCATCCAGTTTCAACAATTATCAACATATTGCTGATTTAATTTCATCTATATCCCTACCCATTGGCCTAGCCACCAGCTAGATTCTTTTGAAGGAAATCACTGACGTCAATTATCTCTTTTCTCAAATTAATTTTAAGTACATATTTTGGAAAAGACAACTTGAACTCTTTGAGAAAGAAAGTAACCCAACATTCTGGTAGAAGCTTGCTAAAGTGATTAAAAGATCTATGCAACCAAATTCATTTAAATTAACTCTTATATAAGCTTGACCTTCAAAAGCCACAAACGAAAGAGAAAGCTGAAAAAGAAATTTCTTCCTGACTGATAAAGGGGCAGTGTTGGCCTTGTGGATATTCATGTAGGGATCACAGTCTCTTTCTTTAGAATCAGAAAAGAGAGTCCCCACTCAAGTGCAGAGAAGGAAGAAGAGATCTAAAGCTAATCTTATTTCCAGATGAGATGCAAGGCTTTCTAGAAAAAAAATCAAGAATAAAGGTTATTTCTTATAAGATACTTAACATATATTGGAGGGAGTGGAGACGTAACTCAATATGGAGTTCCAATGACCTAAGAATTTTCTGGCAATCAAGTGTCCCATAAGTTTGTGCCTGTGGAGGAGGAGGAAATTTCTTATTAGCATAGACAAAGAGGAGGTTTACTGAGGCAGAAATAAAATTACACCTTTAACTCTTCTAAGTATATATATATGTGTATATATATATATATATACACATATATATATATCTTGAGGAAGATTAGCCCTGAGCTAACTATCTGCTGCCAATCCTCCTCTTTTTGCTGAGGAAGACCGGCTCTGAGCTAACATGTGTGCCCACCTTCTTCTATTTTATATGTGGGACGCCTGCCACAGCACGGCTTAACAAGCAGTGTGTAGCTCTGCACCCTGGATCTGAACCAGCAAACCCCGGGCTGCCCAAGCAGAATGTGCAAACAACTGCCACGCCACCAAGCCGGCCCTCTAAGTATATTTTTCTTGAAATATGCATGTAGAATTTTTAAGTGATCTAGTTGATTGAAACGTTTTAACAAAGATATTTTTTGGTAGAGAAAGAAATAGAGCATGAAGTAAGTGCTAAGTACAGACATTTTAACAAACCACTGTCATTTAGTGGCTGTTGTCCAAATATAGGTAAGAGAGAAATGAAAGGTCAACTAGATTCACTAATTCATTAATAATAAATAACTTGATGGGACCTAGGGCCAAAATACTTGATGTGATTTCTATTTTAAAGTGAAAATTTTATACAAGGCTTACTTATACTGTAGTTCATGTAACCTATAGAAAGATGCTTTGATGTTTACCCCCATTTTTTTCTTTTTCTTTTTTTTTTTTTGAGGAAGATTAGCCTTGAGCTAACTGCTGCCAATCCTCCTCTTTTTGCTGAGGAAGGCTGGCCCTGAGCTAACATCCGTGCCCATCTTCTTCCACTTTATATGTGGGACACCTACCACAGCACAGCTTACCAAGCAGTGCCATGTCCGCACCCTGGATCCAAACCAGTGAACCCTGGAAGCCGAAGCGGAATGTGCGTACTTAACTGCTGTGTCACCAGGCCAGCCCCTACCCCCTGTTTTTTGTGAGAGGTTCAGAGAGATTAAGAGTATCATTCAAGCTTCACACTTAGAAATTTGATCTAAGAACTACACCATGTCATCTCGTTCCTAGCCAGTGTTTATACTGCTATAATATAACACTTCTTTATAATAGATATTATTATAAACAAGCTTCAATATTGGTTTCACATATATACACTAAAATGTTTTGGTTGTTAAAAAGAACACTTTACAATATTTTCAATATCTATCTACTCCTTGGGAAATCATCATTGATGATTCATCCCTAACACTGAATCCATCATCAAATTCTATGGAAGTGATGGCCTGGTAGCTCTCCTGTCCTCCTCTGGATTCCTATTATCACGTCCTAAGTCTAGATCCTCAATACTTCCCATCTGATTAGCCCTTGTAGCCGATGATGCCAGTACCCCACCCATATGGCTACCATATGAAGGCTACTTCCTACTAACACCTGAAACTCTCCGTCTGAGGGCTTTTATCTGGCCTTGGGACCAATCTGGGTCTACATGAAAGGCAAGCCAGAAATGCTGGAGAGCTAATGCTTCTAGAAGTCCTCAGTAAGGGACGGATGGGGGTTGGTGGATAAATAACCCAGCTTCCTCTCCCCTTGGGTGTGATAACTCTGAGGGCATGTCTTCATTTCCTCCCACAGTTCTCCAGTGGACCTAATTTCCAGTTGCCCACAGGAGTAACGGGCTTTATAATTTACATTTTATTGGTTTCCTTCTCTTCCCCATATCACTTCCTCATCACTCTAGTGATGCTTCCTTGGAGTCTGCTTCTTGGGGAGCCCAATCTAAGACAACCCTATAGTTAGATGTTGCTCCAAATCTTCCATTCAACTTCCTCACACACTGCTGCCAAATGAGCTCCCTAAAACTCAAATCTGGGGCTGGCCCTGTGGCCGAGTGGTGAACTTCAAGTGCTCCACTTCGGTGGCACAGGGTTTCACTGGTTCATATCCTGGGCACGGACATGGCACTGCTCGTCAGGCCACACTGAGGCGGCATGCCACATGCCCCAACTAGAAGGACCCACAACTAAAATATGCCACTACTTACTGGGGAATTGTGGGAGAAAAAACAGAAAAAAAAGAAGAAGATTGGCAAAGTTGTTACCTCAGGTGCCAATCTTTCAAAAAAAAATAACTCAAATCTGATTTTGTCATCCACCTGCTTAAAGTCCTTCATTGGTTCCCCGTATTTTCAGTATCGTTCTACCTCTTTAGTTTTGCACCCAAGTCCATGAACTGATCCCTTCCTGCTTCCATAGCTACATCTCAGAATAACCCAAAGCACAGATACTTTGCTATAGTCATAGAAAATTAGAAGATATTCTAATTATATGTATATTGAGCCTTATACTATTATACTAACCTTACACTATTTCCCCACCTAGCATCTCTTCCAAACCTCCTTTTTCATCTAGCCAGGTTTTACTTCTTTCTCAGAACTCAATGCTTATATGTTCAAGAAGCCTTTCTTGATTTTTTTTCTGAATTACATGACTCATCTATACACTGATTACACTCCGTTCTTTCCTCTCATAGCCTTTGTCATATCAGACATTAATTGTTGACTTAATTAATTTTCTCCCTCAAAAGACTATAAGACTCTTTTTTTTTTTCTGCTTTATCTCCCCAACCCCGCCCCCATACATAGTTGTATATCTCAGTTGCAGGTCCTTCTAGTTGTGGGCATAAGATTCTTGAGAACAGAGACTTTGGCTTTGACTCTTAGCCATCACTTGGCCAAGAAGAGCTCTCAAAAAGAATTTGTTAAATAATTTTCTGGATGACTGAGTATCCAGAATAAATTTCTCTATGGCACTAGGCCATCCTGGATCACTGTATCGCCTAAGGAAAAAAAATCAAACTCCTGCACCTGGGATTCTATCCACAGCTCCTTCTTAAATCTATCCACAAGCTTCCTTTCTACCATCATCTGTATCTCCTCATGTACCACCTTGTACTCTTCATTCTGGCCACATACATCTGTTGCTCTTTCCTTCTCACCATGGCTGGCATTGTTCTACTCCCACTGTATAAAATAAAATGTCCTTTCCATTTCTCTCCATCAAGAAAAATCCATCTCATGCAGCCTCATTGCATCCTGTTCTGCGTATCCATCCCTGAATCTTCCTGGTTGCAACAGCAGTTTGTCACCAGATCTCTAACAGTATTTGCCATACAGATAATTCCTTATGAATCTGTCTTCTCTGGTTGACTGTGATGTCTTCAGGCCAAATCGTGTCTTGACCATTTTTCTTTGTCTCCCCAAACAAAAATTCAGGTTCGATGCTTAGTAGGTGTTCAATAAGTCTTTGTTGAAAGCACAAATAAACAAAAGAGAACAATATTCCAACTAAATTACATATATTTAAAAAGTATGTGCATGTGTGTTCATGTATATATATGTGTTTGTATGTATATTCTCTAAATAGTTTTAATGTTAGATACTGATAAACAATCTGAACCTATATACTCTGATATTTGATGATCAGATACTAGCAATGAATCAATTTTAAAGAAAATGATAGATATCCTGTGGAAAATAATATGTTTATGTGAGCAACAGAAAAAGGGTTTGGAGCAGTGAACATAAATCTCATCTAATAGGAAAGTAATCTCAAAGGTAATGATTAAAACCTGGAATGACAAAAATACATCAAGTCTTTTATCGTGTAAAGGCACCAATAAAAACTATAATTTTTTAAGATCAGAGGTCTTGTTACTGCTCAGAGCAAACAAGTCTACAGGCCTCACATTGAAATAAAAGAGAGAATTCAGACCTGCCAATTTGATAGCCTTGTTAAACCAGGGAAGCCACAAAAAACACTTGCTGATGAGGAAATTATGGCAATTACCAAAATTGTCAAGGGAAAGGTATGACAATATATAAAAATTTCATGGCTTGACTTTAAGATCAGAAATTAATATTCATGATAAACATCAGAGTCAAGGACATAGAGCTTTGCACTCTAGAGTTAAAGGTCTTAAACTCTAATTTTAGAGTAGTCATTAAGTGCTGTTTAGATAAACAAAAATGTTATTTCCTCCAGGGGGGCTATTAGGGCAAAGAGAGCTGTCATATTCACCTAATTAATGAAAACAACATTCATAGATCAAGAAAGTTTGATATTTTCAAATCTTTGCTTTGTAAACCAAAGCCTCTGAACAGACATCCAGAGCAGCAATTTTCATGAGAATATAGTTGCTTGGAAATTCCACTTTAGGAACCAGAACATTTTCATTCTTTTGTACAAGATATCTACATGGGATTTCTACACTGCATCAACAAGGTTAACACATAGGCTGTTAGTCTGCAAACTACTGGTTTCCTTAATTAAGAACGTTTCAGTAGGTTCAATAATCTGCAGTGCTCGTTCATTTGAAGATCACAGCAGTACAATCAGAAGGCACCCTGCTATATCTTTACTGCCTATGACTCCATTTGTAAATTAAATGTAGATGAAGAGGTAAAGTCTTCGTAAAAACATTAACTATGGAGTACATCCTTAACATTTTAGAAGGAAGATGTACTCTTTATATTCAATCTTCTAATATTTTAGAAGGAAGCATATACCTTGTATTCATTCACTTTCAATCTAAGACATGCTGTGTACTACGTCAGGCACTGGCTATCCTCCATCAAGAGACTCTTTATACTTTTAAGATTTTTTAAAGCACCTTGTTGTCCCTGAATTTGTATGAGATGTAATTCTCTTAAAAGGATCACTATCACTTGAATATAAATTCTCAAACTTGATGTGGATAAGAAAAACGTGGATGCATGTTGAACTGCCAGATTCTCGGTCCTTGTTTCCCCAGAAATTCTCATTCAATAGGTATGTGGTGGATCTAGGAATCGTTTTTAAACTAGCATCTCTGGTGATTTTTTAATCTAATTATATATCAGACCATAATTTGAGAAACATTGAGAGTTGCCAGGCAATTTTAGAAAAGGATACATATGGAAGTTGAGGTTCTGGAGATGAATTCCCTTCAAATTTTTGTGGTACACCCCTTGGAAATTCTCTGTGTAACCCCAGAAATACTTGAGTTTCAGTCGGAAGAGTGCAGTCCTTGAGGGTGAGCCTATACACCAAGTGGGCTAGGTAGGCCTGTGAGCTGATCTTAAGGAAACTTGTTTTCCTTCTTAAAAGCCAAGGCACCAGTAATTATGGTGTCAAAGGCTCTTTTCCAGAAGAGACTTCTAGCTACAGGAGTAGCCCAATCTGGCTTAATTCACTGCTGTCCTTCCAATCACTAGACCAGTGGCGGGTGTAGAGTAGATGCTCACTAATCTACTAGAAAATTCATTCAATTCTGATTGCTTAGGGTATCAAAAATTCCTAGCCAATTCAATTACATCAACTTAGATGCAACTAATTCCAAAACTTCTTCAGTAACAGAAATAATATTCTTGTTTTAATGGAAATTAGTGGCTAGTTTACCATTTACTGGATTGGTTTACAGAGTCAAGACAAGACAGCCTAAGCCTCAACATTTAGGATACATGGGGTAAAAATTTATTGTCAGATTATTGTCATCATTCCTCAAATACAAAAGCCATCAATAATAAAATGAAATGATAATTGTGTAAAAACTTTACTTATTTTAAGCAAATAGAGGAAAGTCTGCCTGAAATGCCAAAAAAAGTCAACTATAAAATACATTTTGAACTTTATTGATGAGTAATTGACAAATATAATTGTACATTTTTAAAGTGTACAATAAGATGATTTGGTATAAATATACACTGTGGAATGATTACCAATAACAAGATAATTAACACATCCATCAACTAATTATGAAATCTTTTAAAGAAATGAATTTTTCTGAGTGTCAGTGATTACGGAATCAGAGGATCCAGCTTGATTTTCAGTATTTCTAAATATTAGCTTTGTGGTCTCATATCCTTCCCACATCTACATTACAAGATTCTAGGCTAAATAAGACCTGTATATACCTAGAACAGTTTATATTGTAGGAAATAGCCAAGAATGGCTTGACATTACCTTTTTAAAACAAAGGCTAAGATCCACATGTGACTACTTAAAATTAAATACCATTAAAAATTCAGTTCTTCCGTTGCACCAGGACCTTGGAGAGACCTAGTGAATGGAAGCCACAGGCTAAGAATGGCTGAGTATAAAGCATTGCAGCCTGGGCCTTGACAAACCCTGAAACTATCTTACAAGTTCAGGAATGCCTAACTTATAATTACTTTATATGAGAAAATAAACTATCTTGAGTAAGCTGCTTTTCTATAATATGAAGTATAACTAATGATGTAACATTGCTTTGAAATGATGTTTTCATTTCTTTTTCTTCTTCTTTTTTTTCCTTTTGGCTTTAGGACAATACATCTTCCTGAAACCATTGGACCATACTTCAAATGTTACTCATTCACTCCATAACCTTGACTATTTTATAGGACTGCCTTTTATGACCTTCATGGGAGAAAATGGATAGTCCCAGATCTGTAATTGTGAGATATAATGAAATCAGTTAAATGCTTATTCAATTACCTCTTTTAAGTTTTTGTTTTATAACCTCAGATTCTATATTATGAAGCAGTTACTAAGTGGAGACCTGCCTGAAAGCCAGAAACACCACTGTAAAACCTGCATAAATCTAGGCCACAGCAAACTAATGAGAAAATTCACTGATTCTTCACCTAAGATTTAGGGAAGATGAACATAAGGAGTTTGTATGTATCCTTATCATAGTAACCTGGCTGTCTATTTATTTCCTGAGCAATGAGACATTTTCTGGGGACCAGAATTAGAAATATTTGAAAGAGGAGGGATTTTCCCCGCCAAGTCTTCTTCAGGTATGTTAATTAGGTAATTCTATAATTGGTTGTGAGTATGACTTAGAATCTGAGCAGAGGGAGTAGCTATTGAGGGCAGGATGCATATGTATATGTTGGGGGTAGGTATGGTGGTACTGAGAATATTAATATTTATTAATCCTTTCAAAAATGTTAAAGAAGGAAGGCTGTGGAAATAAATAAAATAGAAGGTTGTTCAAGAATATGTAGTACTCATTCAACAAATACTGATAGAATTTAATAGGAAATTGAGCCATTTCATTATATGTGGAGGGATGCTTCTCAGCTGTGCCAAAAATGGCTGCTAATTTTCCATCAATATCTGTTTCCTCTCACTCCTCAGTGTAGTAGATGCTTCTGGCATCCCAGAATTTCTTCACCAGCTATTGTACCCAACCCCCAGCTACTGTGGATGTTGATTGGTCAAGGCTCACACCTGTACCCTTTTCTGGAGAATTGCCTTAGCATGACCAGAGCCACATCGACAGAGATGACTGAGAAGTCCAGGCTCTGGCCCCTTGATTCAAGGCAGGATAAATTCTGTGGTGCAGTTTATGTTCCATAGCTCCCCGTGGCATCAGGCTGAGGCTAGACTTCTGAAAACACATCTTTGCCTGGCTTTTTCCCCTGTAGATTTACTCCCGAGAGCCCTCCCTCAACAGATCACTTGTGCAAGAATCCCTGTCTTGGGCTCTTCTTCTAGAGAAATGAATTTAAGATTCTCAGTAATGGACCTCCTGTATTATTATCAGACACATGGGTACTACTAATAAAAACTACATATCCCAGCTACCTACCACTACAGTGTGATGTAATTATGTGAATGAGTTCTGGCCTATGAGATATAAGTAGAAGTGATATAAGTAACCTCTGGTATTTGTTCTTAAAGGTAGGAAGGGCCATATTCTTTGTTCCTCTTGCTACATCTTGCTGCTTATAATAGCATGGATATGGTGGATAGAACTTCATCTTGGAAAATAAGGATGACGACCATACTCTAGGGAGAACACAGTCAGAATATAGAAGAAACCTGAGGCCTAGACAATTAGGTAGACACCACATAAGCACTGAACTGCCTACATCTAGACTTTCCCTGGGCAAAAAACTTCTCTTAAGACACTGTTATTTCTAAGATTCTTGTTATATACAATAGCCTGTCCCCAAACTGTGACAACTGATCCAAAGAGTTTTCTTTGTTCAGATCTCAATGTTCATATATGCATAATAGAGATGCAAAGATGAACGATGTGTTAAATCCCTGGTCCAAAGGAAAAGAAATCTGAGTAAAATATGAACTTTAGTTAATTAAAAAAAAAGACTAATAAGTAGACTAATATAGAACCTAGAAAGAATCCCGGACCACTTTCTTTATTTATTCAAATGCTGTGTGGGACAGCAATGACGGGGTAATTCTATTTAAGAGTGTCCCAGTATAATGGCTTAGAATCGAGGCAGTTTTATTTCTCATGATCCTGAGAAGTTTTTGTGAAAAAGTTTAGGTTTGTACTGGAAAAGCATTCAGATGTGCCTCTTGCTGTCCCCTTTCCTTGTATTTATTCTCCATAGCAACATCCAATCAAGCACCACCTCTGATGCATTTTTAACTTCCAAAAGTGATCATGAATCTCTTTTCTCCTTGCTATTCCTACCATTAATACTATAACCATAGAATCCATCACCCCACACCTCAATTATTGTAAAAATTCCTTGCCTGTTTTCCATGTTCCAATTTCTCTAAACATTCATATACTTGCTGCAAAATAATTCCAGAAAAACTGCTCTCAGCTTTTCCACTGCCTCCTTGACACTTGCCTGCCATTTAAGTCTTAGCGTCTGTTTTACCATTCTTTATAGCTATCCCTCTCACCATCATCTACAAAACCCCATTTTCCAACAAAATCGATCTACTCACTCTATCAGGAAGAGGCTGTGGCTTTTTTCTTTGTTAATAACAACAGCTTCTACAAGTTTCTACTGTTGGCTTAACTATTTGCATTTTGCAAGGCATTTTCTAGATCAAGGGTCAGCAAACTACAGCTCACCAGCCAAATCCATTCCACCACCTGTTTTTGCAAATAAAGTTTTATTGGAGCACAACCACACCCATTCATTTATGCATTGTCTATGGCTCTGTCCTGCGACAACAGCAGAGTCAAATACTTGCAATAAAGACTATTTGGCCAGCAAAGCCTAAAATTTTTACCATCTGGCTCCTTACGGAAAATGTTTGTCAACCCCTGCTCTAGATCATTATTTAATTTTTCTTCTACTAGTCTTCACGAGAACTTTGTGACAGAGAAATCTTCCTCCATTGCACTTTCCCTAGCTATGTGTTTATTTTTCAAAGTACTGCTCAAATCAGAGGCCCTTCATGAGCTCTTCTAAGAAGAGTCAGTCCCTTTATTATCTTCTCTACATTCATTGAGATTATTGTTCATATTTTTTACTTGGGAACCATACACAAAATTAGATTTAGAAAGAGCCTTAGATAATCTCAGGTTCATATTCAACTTTTTCACTATCCTAAACTTTATTGGTCAGCTGCTATTACTTTATTAGGCCTGGTCACTTTATCTTTGTTTACTGCACTAATATTTGCAGTTAACTTTTTTTGGGGAATAATTTCCACAAATAAAGAAAAAATAATACTCACACTATAAAAGTATAATCATCAATAAAGTCTTGCTAGATTGTCAGTGACTTGCATGCCTGGCACATATTGTTTGCAATTTAAAATTTTCCTCATGATAATTACCAATTATGTCATATCACAGACTTGCAGTAATGTTTGGGAAATACAAGTGTACATGTTATATACATGACTGAAAAGGGTTCATAGGATTCATTTTACCTAAAATGGAAACAATAGAAAGAATAGATAAGAACTCAGAACTTACAAATGTATCTTTGTCAGTGGCCTACCTATTCCATATTAATTTGATATTTTTTGGAGAAAATTTGTAAGTCTCTGTCTGCCTTGAACATGACAACACCGATTACAAAGAGTTCTCAAAGCTTTCTCTTTTATACAACTTGGAAAGATAAGACAAAGCTTTTCTTAATCCAATGAGCTAAGAAACTACTCCATCATCACTCAGGCAGAATTTATTTCATCTTCTTAGTGAAAAAAAATTGGCTGTTAGGTTAAGAAATATATTTTCAGGATGGTAAAAAAATTGGTAAATTGAATAGGCAGTTCACACAGCTCTTGGCTTTTAATTAAATCAATTGGGTTTGATGTTTCTGAAAAGAAAGCACTCAGAAAGATAGCAATCTGGCTAATTATTGCCCTGTTCAAAAATAGTTTGATCCTTTAGAAAGTGTCTTCATGTCTCAGAAATGGAAAGGAGAGTAAACTTACTATCTGTTCTAGGTTGATCTACCACTTCAGCATGTTCTCCAAGCATTATAAGAATTATGCAACTGGGAAATCTCTTTGAAGCCTATTATGGCAAGAAACACATGTTCCCACCAAAAGATTATAGAAAGAGTGCCTAATGTGCAGGTCTGCGGTTTCAATTTATCATCCATAAGAGAATCTGCACCCAGATTTGAAACCTTATTTTAAAGACTTTCAATTGTATATGGATTTTTAAAGGACTAGATTATGTAGGTTTAATTGCATTTTTATAATCTATAAATTACAGCTGATATTCTCAAGGGTGTACTCCAGTTTCAATTAAGAGAGGTACTTTAACAATTAGAAAATCAAGATTGTGAAACTACTTTAAGTCCTTGGAACACATATGCATATCACCATTAAAATTTCTGGGTAGGAGATAAAACATTTATATGGACTTTGATCGACCTGAACAAATTACGAAGACTCTTAGGGACATAAACGTTTAAGACTTTCTAAAGTGATGCTGACATTATTTATCCTCTGATCCAAGAAGGACTTGATTTTTAAACAATAACCACATACAACAATAATAAATATTACAATTATATTTTATCATACAGGTTACAATTAATGACAAATTATTATACTACACTTTTAGCAGTTACTTGTTGTGGGTCTTTTAGGCCTAATATATTATTACTTTCTACTTCTACCTGGTGACAGTGAGGGCATATTACAGGGAGAGAATAAACCAAACTGTCTTTTAGAATACCAAAAATCATGATGCAGGATAAGCAGTTCATAATTGGTATTAGTTTCAGACAAGAGATATCATAAGAAATAGAACTTGGTGGTGCAGTGGTTAAGTGTGCACGTTCCGCTTCAGTGGCCCGGGGTTCGCCGGTTCGGATCCGGGGTGCGGACATGGCACTGCTTGGCACGCCATGCTGTGGTAGGCGTCCCACATGTAAAGTAGAGGAAGATGGGCACAGATGTTAACTCAGGGCCAGTCTTCCTCAGCAAAAAGAGGAGGATTGGCAGCAGTTAGCTCAGGGCTAATCTTCCTCAAAAAAGAAAAAGAAAAACGAAAAAGAAATAGAACTATTTTATTTTCTGATGGAAAACTATAGGAATCAGAAATGATGTAATTCTGGCTATAGTGATGTTTTCCACAAGGTATTTTAAGAATACTAACTGCGATCACTAATTATTTCATTCAATAGCTTATTCTGGGGTGCCTTCTCTGTGACAAACACTATCTCACATTGATTCTGAGGGGAAAACATATCATTGATAACATGTTTGGGATACAGTGTATACTCTATCATCCAGAGTAGGTAGCTAAAAAGATCTTCTGGGTAAACCCTAAGATTCTTAGTAAGGAGGGTCTATGAGGCATACCCTAAGACTAGCTATGCAAAGAGGTGTCTAAGAATCTTTGAGACATTTTCTTCCGGCATGCTGACTTGAACACCAAAGTAGAGAGGCATCTGTTTTAAAGGTATTTGTGGATGTGGCTTCTGCTTAATGGACGGGATTACAATTTAATACATAAAAGGCTCACAGCATTTTAAGGAACCATGATAGCTTATACTAAAAGAGACAGATAAAATTCAAATTTAAAAGAGGCCTCTGTCCCCTTAACTTTCTATGGAAAACAAGAGGATGGACCCAAGACCCACAGAGAACCACTCCAAGTAAGAAATGGGCCTAATCAAGAAACTAGTGACATGTGTCCAGCTGGATTTTAGAATTGCTAAGGGCCAGTGACTGCTCTGTATCTCCACTGAGTGTGTTTTTATTGTATCCTGCACATTTTAGATACTATGAGAATTTGGATCCTATTTAATCTTTTTTTTTTTTTAAGCAGGTAATCCTCCTGTTGAAATTTAACATGAAGGCCAAGTGGCTATGTATGTTCAGCTTTGTCTTCGGCCTTGCTGACACCTTCCTGGTAAAAGTATGGCATTGACTCACACTGCCTTGTTGCCTCCAGTGGGCGAGTAAGCTCACTTCCTGCTGGGCCTCACTGACACCAGGAGAAGGAAGATGGGAAATTGGATATCAACTAGCCCTCCCTCCCACCACTTCATCCTGCCTTGTTGAGGGTGGAAGCTTTGCCCCCCTCTGAACCCCACTGATACTGCAGAAGGGTGAAGCTTAGCAGTGACTAGTCCTGCCACACAGTGCCTCATAGATTCTCATTACTACCAGGTGGGGATGAAGACTCAGGTTGCCATAGTACCCCACTGATACTCTCCTTGCAGAGGAATGTAGTTCCTGCCTAGCTCCACGAGGTGAAAAATGGAAGATCAGTCCCCCACTCAGGTGTGCTGACCCTACTCCAGCAGGGGGATCATATTACTGCTGCCTGCTTCTGCTAGGCAAGAATGGAAGATTAGCTCCTTGGTAGGCCCTTCTAACGTCATCTGGCAGGGCAATTGTAGCATTGCGGTCATGTCACTCCTCAAGTCCTGAGGTCCCTAGACAATCCTTCTTCTCACCTTTCACAGACTTCTATGCTTGTTTGTTGTGTTATACCAAGCCTTTTTAGTTGTGAGATGGAGGCAATGGGAGGAATGGGGCTACTCCATCTTGGTGTAACTCCATTGTATTCTAACCTGTGATCACAGTATTTGTAACAATTTATTGTACGCTTGTTTTCTCTTATGTAATCTACCTGAGGGTGAAAAACTGGTGTTTTTTAACATTTGTAATCCTGGTATTAGCATGTTACTCAGTAGATGTGTGCTAAATGGATCACAGAATAAATGGATTTCACTAGGTACCTTTTAATAGATGCTTAATATGTACTTTCAGTGAGAAAGAAGAGTTATGCAGTTTCTAAAGAGAAAATCAAGACGGGCCTAGAAACTAGATGCTAGATAGAACACATTATAGATGTCATTTGAAAAAACTAAATTTTTAGAAAGAAATTAATACACAAAAATCAAGCACATTTCTAATACTACTAACAATGTACATGTTGAAAATGAAATTAAAAAGATACTATCATTTACAAACACACCAAAGAAAATGAAATACTTAGGTATAAATTTAACAAAATGTGTACAGGATTTGTATGCTAAAAACTACAAAATGCTGATGAAGAAATCTAAGAAAGAAACCCTAAATAAATGGAGAGACTTACTGCATTCATAGACTGGGAGATTCAACATGATAAAGATAACAATTTTGCTCAAATCAATCTATAGGTTTAATGCAATTTCAATCAATATTCCAGTAAAGTATTTTGTAGATATAGACAAGCTTATGCTAAAATTTATATGGACAACAACAGCTAAAAACCTACAATAAAAAACCTACAATAGCTAAAACAATCTTGAAAAAGAAGGATAAAGTGGGAGGAGTCATTCTACTTGATATTTAGTTCCACTATATAGATACACTAACCAAGACACAGAGGTTATGGCAGAAGCACAGACACATAGACCAAAGGTACAGAATAGAGAACCCAGAAATAGACCCACATAAACATGCCCAACTGATTCTGAATAAATGTGCAAAAGCAATTCCATGGAGGAAGTATAGCTTTTTCAACAAATGGTGTTGGAGCAACTGGACATCTATCCAAAAAGCTAAGCCTTGATCTAAATAAATCTTATACTTTATATAAATATTAACTCAAAATGGATCACAGATAAATGTAAAATGTAAAGCAATAAAACCTGACAAAAAATTAATTAAAAAATCAAGCGAAAATGGTAGGGATCTAGGGCGAAGCAAAGAGTTATTATACTTCACACCAAAAGCATAACCCAGAAAAGGAAAAAAAGATGAATCGAATCTCATCAAAATTAAAAAACTTTTGCTCTGCAAAGGATCTTGTTAAGAGGATGAAAAGACAAACTACAGATTGGCAGAAAATATTTGCAAACCACATATCCAAAAAAAGACTATTATCTGGAATATATAAAGAATCCTCAAAACTCAACAATAAGAACACAAATAATCCAATTATAAAGTGGGCAAAAGACATGAACAGACATTTCACTGAAGAGGATGGAGTTGGCAGATCAGCACGTAAAAATGTGTTAAACATCATTAGCCATTAGGGAAATGCAAATTGAAACCAAAATGAGCTATCACGATACACTGATGGTTACAATGAAAAATAATGACAATACCAAATGCTGCAAGGACAAAGAGAAACTGGATCACTCATATATTGCTGGCAGGAATGTAAAATGATACAGCTACTTTGGAAAATAGTTTGGCAGTTTCCTAAATGACTAAAAATGCAACTACCATACAACCCAAATTCACTCCCAGGCATTTACCCAAGAGAAATGAAACTTCTGTTCACAAAAAATTGTACATGAATGTTCATAGAAGCTTTATTTTCAACAGCCAAAAACTGGAAACAACCCAGATGTCCTTCAACGAGTGAATAAACACTGTGATAATGTCCATACCATGGAACACTACTCAGTAATAAAAAGGAATGAACTACGAATCCATCCAAAGACTTGGATGGATTTCAAAGGAATTATGCTGAGTTAAAAATCCAATTCTAAAAGGTCATTACTTTATGATTCCATTTATATAATATTCTTGAATTGAAAAAAGTAGATATGGAGAACAGATTAATGGTTGCCAGGGGTTTTGGATTGGTGGGGGAGGAGGGGAGATGTGGATAATAGTAGGCATCCTTGAGGTGACGGCATTGTTCTGTGTCTTGACTGTACCAATGTCATTACTCTGATTGTGATACTGTAGTATAGTTCTGCAAAATGTTACCATTGAGAGAAACCAGATAATGCTTTCATGGGATCTCTCTATATTATTTCTTGCAACTGAATATGAAACTACAATTACCTCAAAAATAGAAATTTTAGTCAAAAAATAGCTGCCAAACAACTTAGTATGCTACCATTTTGGGAGCATTAAAATGCTTACACGTGCACTGGCTAGCTCTGCATATGAAACTGTTCATAGGCCACAAAAATTGGGGGTCAAGTGTATAAAAAATTTATTTTTTTTAGAAAGCAAACTTAGTCTTTTTTTTCCCTAAAGATTAGTACCTGAGCTAACAACTGTTGCCAATCTTCTTTTTTCTTTCTGCTTTTTCTCCCCAATTCCCCCCAATACATAGTTGTATATTTTAGTTGTGGGTCCTTCTAGTCATGGCATGTGGGACGCCGCCTCAGCGTGGCCTGATGAGCGGTGCTATGTCCGCACCCAGGATCCCAACGAGCGAAACCCTGGGCCACTGAAGCAGAGTGCATGAACTTAACCATTCAGCCACAGGGCCAGCCCCAACAAACTTATTCTTTTAAACGGCAATAAAGGAAAAGAAAAGAAATTGTTACACAGCTCTCCTTCATTCACTTTTTTACATAAAAATAAAACAGAAATTCTGGAAAGAGAAAATTGAGTAAAAACCCAAGTACTAATGGAGCAAAGAATTATGTGGTATTGTTTTGTTCAAAATAGATACTAACAGAAGGGAGTAGAAAGTTGTTCATTATACTGATAGTAATGTTCAGTGTCTCCATTATGTACATCATTTAATTGTATATATTTGGGTGTAAATGCAAATTAGCCGTACACGAAAAGTCTTGTTAAAGCTTTTCATTGATAAGTTAATACCCAGATCACTTATCAGAAAGAGTAGAACCTTTGAGTAGAAGCTCACATTTTCAAACTTCTACAATTCTTTGTAAGTGGATTATTTAAAAACTAATAGTGCCAGTCTTGTGGCCTGCTAGCACTAACAACATGCCAAAATGTCACTGACTCAACTGACAGCCCTGGGCTCCCTTCACGTCAACACCACGCCATGCTATTAAAGCTGCTGTTTATAATGATTTTGAGTACCATTTTCCAAACTGGAAAAGGGAGCCATATCAACACTAGTTTCAAATCAATTGGAATATTTGAATTTCAGTGACAAAAGTATCTTTTTGTGCAGTTTATCACTTTCTACAGAATGCCACTTGACACATATAAAACTTTAAGGTGTTTGTCTTTGAGTTTCACCTTCCATTAAGATGTAGTCATAGGAACATATGGCAAATATTGTTTTTGAAAATTTTGGACATTTCATTCATTATTGCAACTATAAATTCAGGGACATTTTAATGCAATTTCTCAGAGCATTACATCAAAGTATGTATTTAAACACATCAAAGAATTGCAACCTCAGTGCTTTAGAAATTCAGATTACTAATGTGAATGCATCATTATTTTCCCATCAACAATAAATAATGAAATTAAGTGTTAGACTATGTACATTCAGCTCAATTCTAATCTTGGATAAATGAGGACATACATTTGCCTATCTTGAAGAATTACCTCTACATATGCATGAGCAATCAGAAATAATGATTTTTTTTAAAGAAACACAGCAGATGTGAAATTAAATCAAATTACTATTAGTCAAGTGAGAACAACCAGTCCAAACAGTACTCTTTGTACTAATACGGCAATTATTTATCAATGCCCCTGCAAAACCTCTACTTCTATTAAGAGATATGTCTAAATACGAAGGATTGGATTCCCCCTTCTAAGGGAAAGAACAAGAGTTGCCAAAAGAATGATGCATTTGTTCTTTTATAATCCTTTCAACATTTTTCCCAAGCACGACTTTACTTGCATTTATTTATATTTTCCAAAATTAGCTCTAACTTATAACATATGTTGTCAGTGTTAAAAAGATAAATTTCTGCTTAACTTTTATGTGGCTTTGACCTACTTTAACGTCCTAACACACCTATGGCCATGACTCGGCATAAAGGTAATTCTTGTAGGTGATGGTGAGTGGGAGGTACGATCCTTATGACAGAGGAGCGATAGCTGCCAATAAGAATTTCAGAAGTAGAAGTCAAATTTTGATTGGAAAAGGACATGAGATGATTCTGAGACTTTCTCCAAACTGAGAATCGATTGCTTTACATTTGGCTTTATTTCTCTTAATAAACCAAAATACAGAAAGACAGAGAAATAGATTGAAACACACCCTCTATCTGTCTATACTCTGCTTTGCCAATGCTCTTATAGTCTAATGACATCCACAATCATTCGTGTAGGGTGTGATTCACAGTCCATGAAGGGCTAAACGCTTAAACTGAGATTTTTAACTGCTAACATGTTACGTGGATACTGTTTCAATGCATTATCATTAAGCAAACTACATAGGTCTCTTCCACAAGCGGACAAAGATGTGTGGACATGTGATGAGTTTCTTTCGGGATAAGGGCACAGATTTTGTTATTAACTTTTTCATTGGTCCTGAGGGACCTGGGAAATTTTTTGTATTGACCAGCACTTTTAGTTAACAAAATGATCTGGAAGACAGCCTTCGTATTCCTGTGCACATAACCCGTTACCTAAATCATCTTTGCAGATGTGTGTGAACAAGAGGTATCTGCGCTCTATCTGTCTGTGAAGGGCAATAACAAAATGTTACAGCCCATTTAGCAATAAACTATGCATCCTTTCTGCAAGTCTTTGCTTACATTTTATTTGCAACATTTCACCTCCTCTATAAATTTTATTTCATAGTCTTTAGTAATTTCTGGCAACATAAGTAGATACCCAGATGGTATCTCTTTTCTCCATAAGCCAGAAATAATGTCTCAATATAAATTCCAATCCCATCTTTTTATGATTTAGATTCTACATTTTAGAAAGCAGCAACACATACAAATATCGAGACAATACCTTGGGTGAAAGAGACAGCAGCAAAATTTAAGTATAAGAAAGCAGCACGTGACTTCATTGATCCAGCAGTAATAGAATTAAAAGGATACCTGATGACACAGGCGTAAAGACCACTGTCCTGTAGTAATGTTGGCCGGAACCAAATGGAGTCCTCTTCCTTACTCATTCTATTTCCGTCAAAGGCTATTGGCTCTTCAAAGTCTCCAGGACCAGAGCTTTTGTACCACATCAAACTGAGTCCAGCACTTTGGGCTAGGGAATAATTTGCTCTGATATAACCATAAAAGAGTGCACATTTGATTCGAACAGGCTCTCCCACCAAAACTTGATATTTCTTGATATCGACAGACCAATCTGTGCATCCATCAGCTAAAATAGAAAGAAAAAAGAGAGAGAGAAAACATTAGAGAAAATTTTCAGCAATTAGTTCATTTATTCATTTATTCATCAACAAATATTCATTGAGCATCTATATTGGACCAGATTGGATTCTAGGCACAGAGGATGCAGCAATGGATAAAACTCAGAATGGCACTGAAGAGTAATTTACCCTGCTAACAAACAGCCATAATCATCACTTGGTTTGCTTCTGCTGGTACTTATCCTTAGTTTCTATCAGTGTGATGGTTATTGGTTTATTGCCTTCCCACTCTAAATCCACCTTTTTGCCTGTTCTTTGAAAATGGATCTTGACCTTTGAAATATTTTTCCTTTGCTAGCTGGCACTGAGGCCTTGCTGGTAGAAGGTGCTGGAGAGACATTGCAGGAGGAAAGGGTTTTGCTCCCTGGTTCCAGCATGCTTGCTTGGAAGGCTGTTGCTGTGTGCGAGGCTTCTCCAGCACCTGGCTCCTGCAGTGTGTGCTTCTCCAGTACCCAGCTCCTGCAGCTTTTGGTAGCCAGCAGCTGGGCAGTATTTTAGCAGTGGCTCAGGTGAGACAACTTCCCATGAACAGCTTCCCCAGGTACCTTGGAGAGCAGTTCTCTGTCAAATTCCAGAGGGCAGATTTCCAACAAATTCTGCTAGTGTGGCACTTTGGTGACTTCTGCCATTCGGGAAGCCATGCACTTTCCTTCTAAGGTAGGATCTCACTGCGGTGGTGGGAGGACAGGGGCTTTTCCTGGGGTGCTCTGTCTCAGCTATAGGGGTAACGGCAGCCATTCCTCTATTCTTTAGAGTTCTCTTTTGCTATGGACCGAATGTCTGTGTGCTCCTAAAATGACCATGTTGAAGCCCTAACCCTGAATGTGATGACATTTGGAGGAGGGGCCTTTGGGAGGTAATTAGGTTTAGATGAGGTCACGAGGACAAGAACCCTCACGAAGGGATTAGTGCTCTTATAAGAAGAGACAGCAGAGCTTGCACTCTCTTTCTCCCCCCCTCTGTGTGCTCACAGAGAAGAGGTCATGTGAGCACACAACGAGAAGTTGGCCATCGACAAACCAGAAAGAGGGCCCTCACCAGAAACCAAAGCAGCCAGGACCTTGATCTTGGACTTCTCAGCCTCTAGAACTGTGAGAAATAAATTTCCGTTGTGTAAGCCACCCTGTCTATGGTATTTTGTTAAGGCCTCCTGAGCAGACTAATACATCTTTCTTTCTTACTAGCTAATCTATCATTTCTCCAATATCCTGTTACATTTAATAATTCTTTATATAAACTTGCTTTTCTTTTTTCTTTTGAGGAAGATTAGCCCTGAGCTAACATCTGCTGCCCATCTTCTTCTGTTTGCTGAGAAAGACTGGCACTGAGCTAACATCTGTGCCCATCTTCCTCTATTTTATATGTGGGACTCCTGCCACAGCATGGCTTGACAAGTGGTGCATAGATCCGCACCCAGGATTAGAACCAGCGAACCCTGGGCTGCCAAAGCGGAGCATGTGAACTTAAGAGCTATGCCACCGGATGGCCCCTATATAAACTTTCTTTTGTTCAAATTAGTGTGTGATTTTTCTCTCTGATTGGATCCACACTGATAAAATCAGGAATAAATGGTTTACAGCCAAACGAGGCAGAAAGAAATACAATAAAAGTGAATCAAGCTCTGGTAGTAGTTTCATAGTCAGAGAGGGAGGTAGACAGTCACTTTGCTCTCATTTCTGGGAGCGTCAGGGGAAGCGTAAAGTCGAAGCCATGGTGGGAAATGGGGCCGACGGGGGTGGGGACCAGGTGGGTTTTCTGGGTTTCCTAGAAGCACCGTCTTCCAAATGGCATCTTGACACCATTTTTTATCACCCCTCCCCCTGCACACACATACCAAACAGCAGGTCCCCACAGGACAAGCATGTCTCCGTTGTCATCATCACAAAGAAGTTGTGAATTTCCTGCTTAGAGAGTGTAGTTGCCCAATACTTAGCAAGATAATCAACTTGACAATAGCTCACAGTATACAAATAGTGTGCAAAAGGGCAAAAGCCAAGAAAAGAGGACCTCTCAGAGCAGCAACATCTGAGTATTGCAAGCAGGGCTTAATTTACTAGAGATTAAAAAGAGGGCAACCTACAGGGTCTGACAATAGAATGAGTAATGTAAAACTCAGGAGAAGGAAAATGATCAAGATGAAAAGAAAGATGTACATTAGAGCAAAGAAGACCCATAATCTACGGCATTATCTACATTTCTTATCTTAATATTTAACATCTTAGGAGAACTTAACTATGACTGAGTTTACAAATTTTTGTTTACCCTTCACAAAAATATAAGACTTTTGAACCCACTGTTCCCTCTATGTGGAAACTTTTTCACCTACCAACTGCTTGGCCTCCTCACTCACCTCCTCCAAATGTCACCTCCTCAAAGAGGCCTTTTCTAACTGCCTTTCTAAACATCAGCTTCCTATCCTGATCACTTGATCCAGATTCCACTTTAATATTTTTTCACAGGACTTATTGTTATCCGATGTTACCCTATGTACCTACTTTTTTTTTTTCTACTTTTTCTCCCCAAATCTCCCCAGTGCATAGTTGTATATCTTAGTTGTGGGTCCTTTTAGTTGTGGCATATGGGACGCCACCTCAACGTGGTCTGACAGGTGGTGCCATGTCCATGCTGAGGATCCGAACCAGCAAAACCCTGGGCTATGGAAGCAAGTGCACAAACTTAACCACGTGGTCTCGGGGCCAGCCCCCAGTACCTACTTTTTGATTGTTTTCTGTCTCCTTAGTAGAATGTAAGCCCCTTGAGGTCAGGGACTTTGTCCTTCTAACTCACTTCTTTTGCCCCAGTGTCTAGAACTGTGCCTGCTAACCAGCTCAACATACATTTATGGAATGAATGAATGAATGAATGAGTAAATAAATTAATATTTAAATTTTGTAACTGGAGAAACTGAAAGACAGCTAATAAGCGGAAGTGCAGGGACTCTCATCCAACTATGTCTGACCCTAGAATGCATTCTCCCTACTGCCCTAGTATGATTCTGTTTCCTAATAAAGGTATTTTCAATTTTACAACGTTCTTTAATCCAGTTACTTTCAATTATCAAATTTTAGTCTAATATTCTTATTAAAGAGCTCTGTTTAGGTCCTGTCTAGACTAAATGTGCTGTAAGCTTGGTAGATATCATCAATTTCTGAACCATTGTCATCATTCCTGTCAATGACTGCTTCAGAGCCGGCACATCACATCAAATAGGATGACAGAACCGTGCACCGATATGTCAAGGTTATATAATTACATGTGATATTTATCAACACATTTTTGTACATTTGTCCCACTGCATGAAATGAATCCTAGGTGGGATTTTATTTTAAACAGTTATAATTCTGGGGATAAGCATGAAATTATCTTGTTTTACCACTATATGGATTAGAATACAATTCTAGAATCAAGTTATTGTATCTGAGGCCATCTGTCACAGAGGATATCGCTGCCAGTGAAAAAGGCTGAAACACCTTCAAGGTAGCAGTATAAGCAGTGAGATGAAATTATTCACTCTCAGAAGATTTGCAAGACAAACCAAAATGCTTGAAGCTAAAAGCAAAAATATTTAGTCTAGAAAGTTCTAAAAAGTTAGTAACAAATTAGATCAAGAGAACAGAGGCAAAGTTGCATGTGGGATAGATAGAGATATTAAGACATACTTTCAGAATATGCTTACTGATAAAAATGTCGAAAGAAAACCATAAATATTACTGAAAATTAGAGTTTTTTGTACTTAACTCTCAATCAGAAAAAAAGGTTCAAACAGCTCAGAGTCACACACCGAGGAAAAGGCATAGAGGAGATGAAGAAATAACAGCACCTTGGATATCAGAGACACTTTATGCTCAGTTTAATATGGAAACAGATGTAGGATCTATGGCCTAGGAAGTTTTACTATCATTAAACTAAATTATGATTTTCAAAAATAAACTATAAAATTACTAACGTTTTAATATTTTGGGGGGAAAGATGGCAAATAATATAAAGAACAACTTAAGATCTTTTCAAATTCTTTGGATAAACATTTAAATAAATGATGGGCTTATGTCTTTTTTCAATAATTAAATTAAAGCATTTTGCTGAATGAAATGAATGATATGTCATTTTTCCTTTAACTTCTTGTCTCATTTGCACATTTTCTCTCACTATAGGTGTTTATACTAATGTTTTTCCTTAACTATTTGAAAATAAGTTAGAGACGTAATGATATTTCATCCCTAAATACATTGGTATGCATCTCCTTATGAATGAAGATATTTTTTTTTTGGGCCCAGCCCTGTGGTGCAGCAGTTAAGTGCACACATTCCACTTCGGCAGCCCGGAGTTCGCCAGTTTGGATCCCAGGTGTGGACATGGCACTGCTTGGCAAAGCCATGTTGTGGTAGGTGTCACACATATAAAGTTCAGGAAGATGGGCATGGATGTTAGCTCAGGGCCAGTCTTCCTCAGCAAAAAGAGGAGGATTGGCAGCAGTTAGCTCAGGGCTAATCTTCCTCAAAACAAAAAAAAGATATTTTTCTTATATAGCCACAAATTATTTATTTTAATCCTGCATAGTGGGACATCTCAAATCTTAAAAGAAAATGAGATAACTTAAAACCTAACTCTTGATGACCAGAATTGCTACCGATATGTTCCATTTTCCCTTCAGCACACAAGCTCTGTTGGCTTGGAAACAATCATTCTAACAGCATATTTCTCGACACTGTTAATTCTATTATATAAGTTACCAGGTAGCCTTTATTATTATTATTTTTTTAAATTATCATCAGGTAATTGTGTGGAGCAGTAATGTTTAACCTGCTTTCCCGACTTTCAGAATAAAATACACTTCTATAAGCCTCCCTCAGGAATTTGGCTATTGGTATCCTCCTTCTTTGATGGAGGATTCCATGGGAATACTCTAGTTCAATGACTCCTTTGCAGTATATATTCCTTCAGAGTCAATGAGACTTTACGAAGCCATGAAGTGGCATTGGGGGTGGCAGTTGGAAGCATCATATTTTTCATTTTTGTTACCAGCCACAATGTTCTGGGAGTTTATATGAAGACAGTGATGGAGTTAAGATTCACAACTAATTCATTTACAAAGAGTTCATACTGATGTACCATTTCATGAACAAAGGCTGCACAGACTACAAAATGTAAATATATTCAAATGAGATTAGGGAAAGTATTTTTAATTAAGTCACCATTACTACATATATAAGAGCTCAAAATATTTCCATGGTAACAAGCTTGAAGTTTGTACTCTTAAAAAAAAATCTAATCATAAAGCTTATACATATTGCACCCTAACATGAAAATGTAAGACTTTACTTATAAAAGGGCAAATCACATTACTCTTAAAGTATCTACTTGGATAGGTACCTTGGAATAATGATAAAATCATTAAGACATCTGTGATAGTGTAATAGACGACTCCCACCGCGATCCCTTTACTCAACTGAGGTATCCATTCTCCAGCTACTTCGAGAGTTGAATGCTAACAGCTCACAGTTGTCTACTTCTCTTGAAAATTACCCTTGATTGACAGGACCCACCCTGCTAGGAAATCTACACCCCCTTGGGTGTGCTCATGGCCAATAATTGACTGATGTGCTTGGACAAAGGGCTGCTCCTTTGCTTCAAGCAGGGACAATTCCATAGTGCAGTTCATGCTCAAGAGCTGCCCTGTGTGTGGACCATGCCAAGCCCAGAGTTTACCTGTGACCTCCTTGCTGGAGTCTTTCCCCTTTCCTGTCCTGCTTCCCTTTCTCCCTTTTAGGTTTTCCCTGAAGAGCACTCCCTCAATTAACGACTACATCAAATATCCTGCCCCGGGCTCTGTTCTAGGAAAGCTGATCTAAGACAGATTTGCATATTCATATAGTGAGAACTACCTTCATTCTTGTTTCTGTCCTAGGGGCTAGAGACATCAAGACATAGCCCTTGTTTTCAAAGAGCTCACAGTCTACTAGAAGAGGCAGACAGAAAGTAAAAGCACAACATGGAAATGCAATGATAAAGAAATGCAGATGGCTGGTCAGGAACATGTTCTGTGAAGGGAAAACATTTGCGATGTCTATCCAAACTTAAGAAGTTAGCCATGCATAGAACAGGTGGACAAATATTTAATTTGCTGGTAAACACAAAAGCAAAGACATAAATAAGAAATAGTATAGTTTTGCAAGAACTAAAAATGGCTTTGTGGTATAGAAACAAGTTTAAAGCAGGAAATAGCAAGAGATGAGGGGAAAGAAGTGGGCAAAGACAGATCGTGGGGGTACTTTTATGAGATGTAAAAATATTTGGCTTCATTGTGAAAGTGATGGGAAATATTAAAGAGCTTCAATAAGGAGGTGATGGAGCCAGTCTAATGGTTTTAGACATGCTATGCTGGGTGAATCGTTAGGTAGAGATATAAGGTAGAAGGCTTTGGCCAGGAGAGTGATGTTACTGAAGGTCTGAAGCTGGGCAGTGGTAGTAGAGAAGGAGACAATTTGAGAAAGATTTAGGAGGTAAAATTGGCAGAAGAAGGTGATTGACTGAATATAAGTGGGGAGGGAGAGGAATAATGCTAGTTTACTCTGCAACTCATATCTTTTGTCATTGACTGAAATATCTTCCCGAGTCAACTAAAAAAATCAACAACACCATGTCTGTCAAGTGGTGGGGTCTTTGAAACATTTTTATAATTTCTTCAATGAAAATTTTTAGGCACTGAAAATATAATGAAGTTTGAAAAATGACTCAGACAGATCTTACATGCATATTTCTTCTTTTTTTAAGTTGCAATGATCAAAAATAAATATCTGACATATTGGCATCATATGTTTTTACCCCTAGCATGCTTGGAAAAATCCAAACTTGAGAAATGAACACAGTTAGAGAGTGTGGGCCAGGCACATAAGCTATCACAGACACTGAACAAAAAAGCTGAGGCTAGATTTTAATTAGGTGGATTCTGCATTTTATCTGCCCTGGCTGCTACTCTTTCCAAATGTGAACTTCGTAAATGAAAAATGGCAATGTTGGCATCCTTCTGAGGAAGAAGCAGAGATGTCCCCAAGTTATCAGCAGCAATGGTAGTAACAAAATACAACACAAGTTAACCAGTATACATCGGTTCACACAACACTTCGTCCTCATCTCTACTTTCTGGATTATGTTTATCTGGGCTGGAATGGTTCCAGATTCTCGCCTTTTTTATATACGTGTGTGTGTATATATATACACACACATACATGTATATATACACTGTAACAATTTTGGCAAAGCTCTTTCAAATATATTGAAGTGATTTGTGTGTGTGGTAAGAATTGATGTTACTCAAGAGGCTCTGCCAATTATCAGGAATCCAGTTTCTAGAATACACTTTGTCTAGTAAAGCCTGGAAGTTATCATCTATCACCCTCTCAGTGTAGGTCATCTCCAAGTGGGTGTAGGCCTTGGTCAGCTGTCATCAATTTTTTTCTGAGATATGGTTCTCTCTTCATCAGGGGAGAGCTGGTGCCAAGGCAAATAGGATCTTGGTAGTGTAGTTAACCCTCTATCCTATCTTAACCTCCTAATTCTAACAGGCATTCCTGATACTAACACACACAAAGCTGTGCATTGCTTAGCATGCACTGGGTAAGGATTTTTAAAAACAATTTTGTTTGGATTGTGAGGAAGATTCACCCTGAGCTAACATCCGTTGCCAATCCTCCTGTTTATTATTGGTTGAGGAAGATTATCCCTGAGTTAACATCTGTGCCAGTCTTCCTCTATTCTGTATGTGGGTTGCCTCCACAGCATGGCTGATGAGTGGAGTAGGTCCACACCCGGGATCTGAACCTGTGAACCTTGGGCCACTGAAGTGGAGCGCCCAGAACTGTTAACTACTCATCCAAGGGGCCAGCCCGAGGATTCATTTTTTAAGGTACTTGTTTTCTAATGATAAAAAGAAAAAAGGGAAACTACAGGAGAGTAAAAAGAGAATAATATTCATGTATAATCTATCCTTTTGTTTATTTAGTTTCTCTTTCAGTTGAAATCATACATTCTATAAAATATTGTATCATACTTTTTATGGAATATTTTGTAATAATGGCAAAATAGTCCATAATATTGCTACTTTATAACTTATTTAACTCTTCTGCTGTTAGTTGACTTTGTTTTTCCCCTAGGTTTGACTGTTCTAAATAGTTCTGTGTTAAAACAGCTTTATACACAATGCTCCACAACCTTCTCCTCAAAAAAAAAAAAAGAAAAGAAAAAAAGTGTTATTTCCTCAGGACAGAATCCCAGAAGTACAATTACTGAATCAAACAATACATTTTTGAAGGCTTTATACTAATTTGAAAATAGATTTTCAAAAACTGTCTCATAACCTGCTTTCACAATAGCCATCTACATAAAGCACCTATTTTACGACATATGCTAAGATTTTAACTCTTATGCACTGTTTCTTTACCTGTACACCAAGCACAGTTTATGTACTTTTGTTTAAAATTACAAAAATATAGCATCAGCATAAATATCACTCACCTGATAACTGAACGGCAAAGTTGTCACAGCCATCATTTATCAACCCTAATCTCTGGTTGGAATTATCATACTTATTTTGCTCTATTTCAAACTATTTTTACTCAACATTATAATTCGATCCATTTACTTCTGTATTGTGTTTTCAATGAAAGATTGTGTTAATGCAAGCTTTTGCACTTCTTTTGGCCCCGCTCTATAGGGAAGCTCCTCACACATGAGGAAACCAATTTTGTTGGCGCCTGCCACAAAGACAAAATATGGCAGCGAAGTTCCCTGAAGCATGGTAAAGGGATCGGTTGCCCAACTTGGGGGCCCCTTTTGCTCAGCCATAGCGGCCTCTCACATTTCTGGTACCTCTCTTCTCACCCATAATGCCTCCTAGTCCATTACAAACCACAGCAGTGTTTTGTATTTACCTTTCCCCCACTGTTGTTGTTACCTTTTCCTTTACTGGATCATGTCAGGAGTGAGTCTTTCCTCTTTGCAATGCTGTCTAGAGATACGGCCTGTGACCCAACAGCCAGGAAATAATGACATTGACCCAGTACTTGCCCATATCATCCAATAAGGGAAGAGAAGCCATTTTTGGGAACAACATGGGGTTTATGTAAAGCACGCTTAAAATCAGTTTTCACTGTTGACCATTTCTCAACGTCAACAGCCCATTTGCTGTGGGGTCACCAGAAATGCTACAGTATTCCCAGGATGGGAGATGGATAAAGAGGAACTAGGGGTATGATTTTTATCTTTCCTGGCGAGGAACGTCTAAGCCAAGCCCGAACAGCACATCACTGGATTGGAGTAGTAGTCTGGCTTTGGTCTTTACTGCACATAAATTTCTCCTTGCTGACCTAATATATCCTGGTTGAATAAAATCAACACCTTGTCCAGGGCAAAAGAAGGCCAGATGAGCTTTCATATTTTCAGAAAAAAAAAGGGGGAGAAACAGACTCCTGGGTTCTAGAGGAGAGTTAGCAACAATGACTCTTAGTTCCCTCTCCTTGCATTTTTTTATAGGTTTGAGGAGTGTTATATTCCTGACTAGCAGGGAACTAACTCCCTGTAATTCAAGGTAAATATTCATTGAGTGTCTTCAATCATAAGTTGACTGCTTTATGATCAACAAGGACCCATAATATCCCCTGAACGCCTCTCGAACTACAATAGTAGCCCTTCCTAACCAGCCATGCTCACCAAAGGAAGCACAAAGAAATATACATCTGTAAATGTAGTGCTTTTAGATCCATTGCTTCTGTAAATCAGTTCTGCTTTTACATCATGTCACATGGCACTTCTTCCAGACTTTTGGACCTACTTCTGAGCTACTTCATCTGTAGACAGTCAGAAAGAAATCAGTCTTGAGCATCAAACAGAGTTCAGTGAGGCCTTGGGAAGTTGACAATGAACTTATTTGTGCCTCAGATTACATCATTCATACACTTATTCAGCACCCACTGTGTGACAGGGAACACTAGGTTCTGGGAGTAGAGTAGTGACCAGAACAGAGTTCCAGCTCTCACAGAGAAGAGAGACAAAAACCATAGCAATATAAGGCATCAGGAAGCAAAAATAAGGCAGGTTAAGAGGCTGGAGTGCCTGGGGTGCTCTCAATATGGTGGCCAGAGAAGGGTTCTCTGAGGAGCTAACATTTGAGGAGAGAGTAAACTGAGCAAAAGTATAGGATAGCACACATTTGAACCACAAATGTGTGGTTCAAAGCAAAGGTCCTGAGATGGGAATGTACTGGAAATGTTTAAGGAAGGGCAGGAAGGCTGGGATAGTTGGAGGAAGTGAGTGGGAGACAGACTGGCCAGATTGTCCAGGACCTGTACTCATCTGCAAGAGGCAGAGAGTCATCATTTCACAGAGTTGAGGTAAAAACTAGGAAGAGAGACACTCAATGTGCAGCACCCATTGTTGTTGTTGGAGGAACTTCTTTGTGTGCTTTCTTTTGTCTTCCTGGCAGTGTCACTCTTCAGTGGCTGGTGTCCCACACATTCACATGGCCACACTGAAGTCAATATTAAGTCTAAGTCACCATGTACCATAAACATTTATATTAGTTTCCTAGTATTGCTGTAAGACAGTACCACAAACTGAGGGGCTTAAAGAATAGTATGCTTTCACAGCTCTGGAGGCTAGAAGTCCAAAATCAAGGTGTCAGCAGGGTTGGTTCCTGCTGGGCACTCTGAGGAATAATGTGCTCCACGTCCTTCTCCTAGCTTCTGATGATAGCAGGCAATCCTTGGCATTCCTTGGTTTGTGGACACATCACTCCAAACTCTGCCTTCATCCTCACATGATGTTCTCCCTGTGCGTCTCTATGCCTATGTCTCTTCTCCTCTTCTTACAAGGACACTAGTCATATTGGATTTGGGGGACACTCTACTCCAGTGGGACCTCCTCTGAACTAATTATATTTGCAAAGACTCTATTTCCAAATAAAGTTGCATTCTGAGACTCCAGAAAGGGCATGAATTTTGGAGGGACCCAGTACTAATTTGAGTCCATGTTGATTAGTGGATGGGCTTTTCTGGATAATCGAATTGGCTGGTAAAGACAAGAGTGGAAGGTACTCTATATCCAGATATAGATAAAACACATAATGACATTCTTCTGAATATAAGTTAACCAGAAGGGGCTCTGGGATCTGTATGTGACTCATTCACCATGAGGAACATTATTTGTCATTCTCGTTGTGGACATGCCTGTTAAGGAGGATAGAGCTGGTAAATGTAAGTAAGAATATAATAGGGTGGTACATGATCTCTGGACAAACTAGACTCAAGCTCAAATCCCAGCCACGTCAAGGTCAAGCAAGCCACTTAAGCTCCCAGGGCCTTCATCTGCATGTTGAAAAATCTACCCTAGAGGGTTGTTCTGCTATTGATAGAGGAAATCTCCCAGTGCTTTGGGCTTGTGCTTCTGCCTGTTGCACGCCCTGGAGGGATTGAGGAATGACAGGTAGTGAGGAGTCAGGGCCCCGGAAGAAAGAGCCAGAGCAATCACTTCTCAGATAATTGGTCAGGAAAACAGCCTGATGGTGAACTTGGACTGTTTGCAGTCTCTGACTCAATTGTATTATCTGGGTCAACAGGTGGACTAGGGGTTCTACAATCACCCCAGGCCAAGCTCCACTATAACAATCAAATGAACTGACCGCTAAGGCTTGTTCAAACTCACAATCAGTTTTCCTTGTGAATTTCCTGGCTTTGCTTTCTTTTAAGGCCCACACTTGCCTTTGGCCTGGGAAATAGTCTTCACTGGGGTTGCTCTTCCATGCATGAAGATACGTGGACAAATCTTCAATGATTTAAGGTAATTTTCTCTGCACCATTCTTTGACAGTTAATCTGAAAGCCCCATCTCTCTGGGTTGGATCATGTTATCCCTGCCTTGCACGGCAGTAAATTCTGCTTAAGACTCTTAATGTCTTTAAATTTTTATTTTTCTTTTCTTAATGTTTAAAAGTTGCATGAGTAAGTGCCTAGCACAGTACCTGGAATATAGTGGATGTTCTTTTCCATTCTCGCACTGAACAGAAGCAAGAAAAGCCCCACTGTTTTGGTGAACACAAAATGCATGTTGTACTACAAGAAAATCTGCATTCATTTTCAGTTGTTGTCTTATTCTGAGCATAAGGAATTGATACAGATATGTAACACCTTGATCCATATGGTCCATCTTTTAAGAGTAGAGCAATATAAATTTACCTTAAAGAATTTTTTTCATTCTTTCCATCATTTATTTCTTCTGTGTTCTCCATTTAATATACATCTTTATTAGCATGTATCATATTGAATTAATATTTGCCTACAGGTATTTCATTCATCACTCAACTGTGGGGACTTTGAGAACTGGAACTTTACCATAATCTATATCTCTATCTATTTATTTATCTATCATCACCATCCATCCTTCTAACTCTAATCTATCTCTAATTATATAGCTACAGTTATTTTCATATCTATATCTATTTGCTTGACCATTGTCAGGGTATAATAGATTAATATGTTGGGGTAGGCAATCAATTAATGTGTGCTGAATAAATGAGTGATTGACTGAACAAACGCTCACTTAAATTGGTATTGAAAATGTGTATCTTGAGCATCAGGACAATCACTCATCATTATTGTTTCTAAGTATTTTTAACCTTATTAATTTCGAAAAAATTAACAATATGCATTTTTCTTTTCTTTCTAAAATTGCAAAGCAATACAGCTTTTTGACTCAGAATAATTTTATTCCACAAAATTGAACATAGTTCAGAACTCAGTAAATCCTTGTTAATTTGTTAAACATAACACACTGTTTTACATTCATTAGGCATACTATTATGCTATTTATTTAGTTCATGTGTATCTCCACAAAAATCCTCTATTTGGACCATAAAAAGGATAAGGATTTGTGCATACAGATAGGTCAAAAAGTATTGCCAGCTTCAGGCATTTTATACCTTTGGGACACTTGTTGGACACTGGATTAAATAGCAACATGATGAGCAACAGATCAAACAGTGATCAAATTTAATCTCTTTCCTAATTTAGAGGTGCCTCACAGGGAAAGCCTGTTGGATGGCAGGACACCCACTCTGCAAATTGATCCTTTGAAGAGAGGGTAATAGGACTTAAGGCACATAGTTACTTTCATTTTGTTTTAGAGCACACAGCAGGAAAGAATTCTATCTTTAAAGATTGCAAGTTGTAAAGGTCTTTAAATTTTAGGACAATTCCACATTGGAATCCAGGGCTACTGTCTGCAGCAATGAACACATGAAATAATCATGTATTACAGTTCAAATTGTGTTTCAGTGTGATTCCACATATGTTATCTACCACCTACCATGTGCAACTCACTGTTCTATGACAAAGATTACTGAGACTAGTGTTGACCTTGAAGAGATCATCTTTTAATAAGAAAAGACATGTCACAAGTGCATATAGCACAAGGCAGAATGGAGAAATTCCAAGAGTAAAGACAGCATTGCTGAGGAAACACAGAGCAAGAGGTTTGTTCTATCTCAACCTAGAACTGTCTTTATTTCTCAAATAAACAAATGGAGCAGAAATCTGACTGGAAAGGTCAAAAAGAATTTACAAAAGAGATAGAATCTGAATTGTGCCTCAATTTAAAACTTGATAATTAGGAAGAGAAAATTCCAAGTCAATGGGCTATCCCAGTTAGGACTGTAAAGGGAAAGGTTCTAACATTGTGGAACGGGGTGAGGAGGAGAAGAGTGTAACCAGGTGAAAATAAGATCAGAAAGGAGGGTTTGATAAGACACATGCCAAGAAACCGGAACTTAATCCTGCAGCTCAGTTTACAAATTTTAGTGTGCATCAGAATCATCAGGAGAAGTTGTTAAAAGATAGATTGTTTGGCTCCACCATCAGAGTTTCAGATTCAGAAGGTGTTGGTAGGGACCCAAGAACTTGCATTTCTAAAAAGTTCACAATGATAGTTCTGGAATGACACTTTCGAGAACCACTGCTCCAGTCAATGTAGACAATGAGAAATGTCTGTGAAGGAAGCAGTATTACGTGCTCTACATTTTATAAAGATCACTCTAGTGGCAATATCAAGGATGGATTGGAAGGAGACATGTAGGAGCAGGCAGACCACTTAGAAAGTTCTTAAAATAGTAGAGGTGAAGAAAAGGAAGTGACAAAGGATATGAAAAGGAAATGTGGGGGAAATCGTAGAGGTAGAACCAACAAGACGGAGAGATTGATTAGCCAGGAGAGATGAGGGAGAAGGAGGAGTCAAGGATGACCCTCAGGTCTCAACCCAGGATTCTTGAGAGTATTGTGACATCATTAACATAAACAAGGAGAAGAAGCAAGTTCGAGGTGGCAGATGACAAGTGTGGTCGGAGCAGAAGACTCATTTGTTATCTTACAGCATATTTTCTGCCTTTATTACAGGTGTTTATATAGCAGGACATATTGCTTACAATGCCCAGGCTGTGCAACAAAAGCACTTCTGAGTATCTTTTCCATAATATGAACTCTGCTGGGCATTACAATCCCCTAGAGTTAGAGAAAAATTCAAGGGAAATGGGAATGAAGTCTGTTGTGTATTTTAATATGCATTTGCTTTCACATGAAGAACATCACACAGATTAATTGTCTATTTGATTAACTTCTTGCAGAGGTTGTGGGGGAAAATTAAACACACACAGTTTGTGTATTGCTCCTTCAAGTGAATTTCTAAATGAGAATTTTAAAAAAGGTTAGAGCCATTTTTTAAGTGATGCTGAGTCTATTTTTATCACTGTAGAAGAGGTCTCGTGAAAATACACAATATGCTGCACACATATTAGCTTTACACACAACTATTTGGACAGTCATCTGCATTCGTATGTGTAATTACATATCTATTATGATGGGAATCTATTACACTGTATTTTTTCAGGGTAGTACAAGCAAGTATCTGTGTACCTCCTTCATGATCTTTGTGTCTCGTTTTTGTCATGGGTGCCAAAATAACAGCTCATTTTATTTGTGTAGAATTCCTTCACTTACATAGTATCCTCATAAACACTATCAGACTTCAGTAAGAAAAAATGTGGTAGTAAATTTAGAAAAAATATCATAGGGAATTTATCATATCTTTTCATGTATATTTAAAGAGCCAAGAACAGGGGGGAAAAAAAGTCAAGTATAGAAGGTTTCCTTGAACCTTAAACTCTATTTTCCAGAGGTTTTGTTGACATGCTCTCAGGTATTCTTTAAATAATCATGACAAGTAGAAATTTATGTTCAGACAATAGAAAATTACATTGATTCAGACTTCGTTGTTTTGGTTTTGTTTTCTCCTGTCTTTGAGAGTACGACCTTTGGGCGTAGGGCAAACGTGTATACATTTTTTGAGGGCTGACAAATTTGAGAGGGTGCACTTATGTGGAAAATTGTACTAGACTGTTGTTAATATGGGCATCTACCAAATTCAATGCAAATTTAAATTGCTTCAGTGTTACTTAGCAATTAAAAGATCTTCCGCTGCTGGCTTAAGTGAGATTATCTTCATAGTTTATTAATACTGATTAAACTTAAAACTAGAGGAATCTTCTGGCCTAGCTGATGCTACCTCATGATAACATTTATTGCAGTTAGTCATTATTATTTACATAAAAGTTTAACTTATCAGTGAGCAGCAGTTTGCTTTTTATATGCTTAACCAATAAATATACCTTTAAAGAGGAACATGAAAGTTTTCATGTTTCATCCAACTCAATACTCTTTCTTTGGCTGTTGTACCAAAAAGCCATAGTTAGGTTTCTTTATATACCCCTCAAATATTAAGGCCCTAGACCCTCAGTAGTCACACCATGACCGTTCCCTTTAATATGTTTCAAACAGAAAATATTTGAATTTGGGGGAAAAGGAATGAATTTACAGTATTTAGTCTGAGCCATCTCTGGAGGGAGGCATTCATTGACTCATTCTTTATTGCAACAAATATTTATGGGGTACCATATTTATGGGGTACTTCTGTACCCTAAACACTGCTGGGGCTGGGATGAAGCATTTGATAATCAAACTGCATACCACATTAAGCAGAGTTCCTTTCCTTTATTCTGAATTTACAGCTTACATTGTTCCCAGTATAATGTCATGGGCAAGATGGGACATTTGTCTCAAACCTTACTTTATTTTCCCAATCTGGCATTCAGAAATACTTTCAAAGCCAAATAAAGCAGTGTTGTGGGTTCCTTTTAGTGATCATTCATTAAGGGTTTTTTTTTCACTCCTTTTATCCTTCCCTACTTTTCAAAGGCAAGTTCTTGTCTTTGTATTTGACAGCAAGAGCCACACTGGCCTATATAGAGACCAACTTGCGTACCACGCAAATATGAGAAATAAATATTTACTATGAAATGTATAAAGCCTGTGCATTCTCTTTCTTAATTTCCATTACTGTGCCATAAAATAGTCAATCACGTATTCTTTTATTCTATAAATTGGAAAATATTGAATAATTCAACAGCTTGGAAATTTTAGAACTTCATTCAACAGAGTGCTGTAGTCCCTGATCTCTATTTTAATATGCTGCCAGTTATTGCAAGTCATAATAGCACAATACAGGGCCCGAGATGAATATCACTCACTCAGTTGTTTCCTTGAATGGCTTCGGGGTATGAAGTAAACGATACTACATCACTGTCCTCTCAATGAGATTGTTCTGCTGGATAAACAAGCTCCCCGCAGGCCCTACCTGCTGATAGGACCCAGTGAACCAAATATTTAACACTTCACAGAGGCTCCTCCCTGCCATTCTTCAATATTGCATGCATGATTTTCAAGAGAAAATTTGATGCGAAGAAGTAGAAAATTGAGCTACTGACTCCCGGGTCCGTTGTTACAACCTGGCTTAGTAACAAAGCCTCAATTCAATTTCTGGGTCCTCTGAGATAACAGAAGTTTCAAAGTTCCCAATAAGATTGTGGAAATCTAAATTCTTGTTCTAGTTGACCAATTTACACATGGTATTCGGTGAAATCAGTCCGCTCAAGGAAACCACTGAAACAAAGCATGGAGTTAATGCAGTGCTTGTTCATTTGCTTGAAATATTCACTGAAAAAATTGACTCATGCAGAAAATGGAAATTTTTTTTATTCTAGTGTTTAAAAGATGACACCGTTGCTTTAAAAATACTTCTTTCACTATTAGAACAAGAGCTCACGTAGGAGAAAAACAACACGGCTCAGAAATAATGCTTTGATAGTTTTCATATGCAAGGATTTCAGAACACGAAGTTTGGTTGAGTTGTATTTGTATGTAATTTGTGTGTGTGTGTGTGTGTGTGTGTGTTGTTCTTGCCCCTAAGTTCAATGTTATAATATTAGTAAACTTATTGTCTTGTACTTTTCTTTCATAAACTGCCTAAAAGAATGGGGTCAGAAGCATGCTCTTTATAGTCAACAGTTCATGTACATCACTCTCACAGTAGAACTACAATGTCATAAGTGCTTTAATACAATCATGAACAGAGCACTATGAGAGTGTTAACCTTTCCTAGGGGAGTCAAAAAAGGCCTTCATGGGGGCATGCAAGAGATGGGGCTTTGAGATTAATCATGAATGCAATGACAGCAGTTCTAAGTGAGAAAAGGCAAGCTAACAATGTGAGTAATGAAATGATGGGGTATATTTGGAAAAGAAGTTTGGTTTGGATAGAGTATAGAGATTGTGGTCCTAGGATAGGCAGTAATGGAGGAAGTGGTTGGAGAGGGAGGGCCATTTGTTTATTTGTGTGTCCTCATGCCTAGACTAGCCATGACCAATTGGTGCAAAGATGGCCCCCTAACCAAGGGCAGTCAATTTCTAGACAGGCAAATAACCCATGTCTTAGTGTTATGCGAAAAGATGAGCTGGCCCAATCATATTCCTCTTCTCTGAGTAGAAACAATGGGCTTAAGGTAGATTTTGGCCAGAGAAGCTGTGATGATCATATGTAATCCAAAGTTATAATGGAAAAGCAACTATGAATAAACAGAGAAAGCTAGTCCTAGAGAGATAAGAGTGTAGACACTGCACAAAGAGAAGCTTAGAAAAAGTTTAGAGACCAAGAGACCCATTAAGGAAAGGACTAGAGACCAAAGAAAGTTCCTAGAACTTAATTCTTGACTTCTTTTGAGTTCTGAACCTAAATCCCATGCATCCTTATAATAAAGCACTTTGTTAAGTAATTTGAATGGGTTCTGAACTATGCACCTAAAAAAAGTCTCATTAAATATTTTCGTAATTGGGATTGTAGTACAAGAAGCACAATTTCATTTTCTGCATTATCCATTAATAGTACATATATGAATTATTCTTTAAATTTTATTTGTAAAGGTTATTGTTAGTGGCTGCATATATATCCACTCTATTAATGCATAATATTATTAGATATTTAATTTGTTTTAACTTTCATTTTAACATATAGTACTATGATCAATGTCATTTTATATACATTTTGTTGAATTTCTGATTTTGCATCAATCTTGAATATCTCAAGGAGGATTACTGGGTCAAAGGGGATCGTATGTTTTGCCAAATTGCTTCCACAGAGCTTGTGCCAATTTATATTCCTGTATGCAGTGCCTGAGAGTATCCATTTCAGATCATCCTAGCTATATAAACTACATTTCTACAGCACTGCATTCTCCTTTATTCTGTGCCAATACTTCTCTTTCCAAACCTACCTATATATCTACAAACAAAGGAAGAATGGTGGTCCTGATGAGATTTTCCCCAGTGTACATATTTTTGCACACTTTTCCTTCAATTTCCAAGTATACGGTGATGATTCTGAATCCATCTGTGTTCCTCTTTGGTGATTTTCAAAACCATCACCCAGTTATTAATCTTGGTAAGCTGTAATGCAGTGACTTCTTATTAATGATGGTTGTCGATGTGAGGAGGGCTTGCTTATTCATGTATTATCTTACTCTGTGTGACTTACTTCAACCTGTTGGATCATAATTGGTGATCTCTTCTAACACAATTAACCTTTATTGCTAGTCAAAACATTTTGATATATGTTTCATTACTACACACCAATAATTTTAAATCTGTAAATTTATACATTCACACAAGAATAAATATATTAAAAAGATTCCACATTTTCTCTTTTCCTGAGTTTTTTCTTATGAGATAAATCTAAAATCTAACCAAAAGTCAAGCGTTAAAAAATAAATCAATTCTATTTCAAGAAAGGTAAATTAAAACAGTTATCACCCTACAATAATGGCAAAGTACTCCTGAATTAATATAAGTTAAAGGTAGTTCTTTATCTTAAATTGTGAAATCCATGTATAGTTGTAAATGTAAAAATATACAACTTATTATTTTGAACTTTGTCAACAAAAAATAGCATATATATATATACACGTATATATATTTAGAAAGAGAAAGAGTGCATACAATACTACACATCAAACTCAATGGCTTTTCTTAAACAATTAATATTGAGAATAGAATCATGTGACAATGACAAAACTATGATGAATGTACTTGCTATTTGGTTTCTTCCTCATGGCTTCTAGCCTTAGGCTAGCCAAATATATGCAGTAAAAAAAAGACAAATGAGTAAATCCATGCATTACCTTTCCCTTTCAACTTCAAGTCCCTAAGGTAGAAATCTGCTTTGTGCCAAGTTCAGCAGTATCTTCATTCCTAGTTTTTTCCTTAGAATTAACTTGAGAGCTTTTACACTCCATCCATTTCTATCCCTTTCTCGTTGACGGCAACTCAGAAAGATGGAACAAGAGGGGCCTGTTTTGTGTGCCAGCGATTTGAGTCCATGGTATATTCAAACAGGCTCTGATTTGTTCTGAAAGGAAGGAAGCAGTAATTCCCCAGAGCAATCTGAGGGTTCTACTCCCAGCTCTCTTGCTCCTCTGCACAGTTATTCTGATTAGGGGAGCGGAGTGTAAGGATATCAGCATGAACAAGTTCACTGAGTTTTGGATCAGCGGGTCCAACCGAGGCCAGTCTGAGAGTGTACCATGAACAACGACTGCAAATCCTTGGCTCCCTCATGAGATGTTCATAACTTCAGAACTTTAAACAGTTTCAGTAATTCATGTCCACTAATGTCCTCTAATTAAGGCACAACCTTTTAAATAAACTGACAATTAGTTATGTGATGTGTAAACAAGAAGATAATTTTTTAATGGCCCATTTAGTCCTACAAACCTTAGACATTCTCTTCAGTACAAACAGTCACATATATTAATTGTTTATGCTTATTCCACATTCACTTAAGCACATACATACATGCTATTGCAGTTTTGAATTGACTCTCTTATTAAACTATGTTTTAAGCAAGCAAAAGAAATAAGGACAAATAGTATTTTTAAAAGATAACTACTAGTAACAATATCAATTTGATTTCCATGAAAACTTGCTTGTACATTCTCCAAAAGGAGATAAAATGTACACATCACACTTGGTTCTATGATACGTATACTCCTTGAGTACATAATGAATGCAGTAAAATCCCCATTATAATATGCCTGCCTAGATATTTGATCTGATTATGATGTATATCAAAATTATGTTTTCTGATATATACGCATAATTGTATACATTATTCTATTTCTACATTATAGAAAGTCCTTAATACAGTTGTATTCTTCCTCCTGGATTCTTCTTTGCTAGTTGATTATTATAAAATGTAAAGTAATAAGTGCCAAAGTAAGTAACAAAACAAAAATATCAACAACCCAAAATAAATGCAACTCTTTGGGGTCAATCAACCAACTAAGACTAGACCAATTTTAAGGAAAGATATTCCTTGCATATCTAGCATTACCAGACATGTCACATTTCCAAAAAACTACGGCATAGTAGTTCATTTCTAATTGAAGAGCTTTGATTTACAGACACATATTAATTCATAGTTATTTAAGTTTCTCAGGATAATTGAAAACTATGCAGCTTAGACTCCATTAAATACATTTTAAACAATAGCAAGAAACAGATTTCGACAATAGAGGAAATCACTGAAACCAAAAGCTGGTTCTTTGAAAAGATCAATAAAATTGATAACACTCTAGCAAGGCTAACCAAGAAACGGAGTTTGATAAAAACCACAGTACAATAATTATCTAGACTGGTTTGCATTTTTACAAACAGGTACATGTACAGTAAATGAAAATCTAGTTTTTGAGAATAGAGTATATTTTTTCAATGCTTATATTGTTATATTATATAATAGATGTTATATTATATAAATACAGTTACGTTTGAAAATTATAAATTTATATAAAATATATTACATTATATTCACACTCTTTGTGGGCACCTATTACAAAGTATCCTCTGAAGCCAAAACAAAACAAAACACCCTAAATCTTTCCTTGTCTCTTGCCCCCTTCCACTTATGAGAACGCTCACTAAGAGATGGAATTACAACCCATTTCAGTCTGCAACCACAGATGGCTTCAGAACTCTTATGGAAGAATAGCCTTATCAAACTTTCTCCAGTGCTGGAGTCCCCTGGTGTTTCACTACTCAAAAGCTGCATTACTTATGGAAAACTCAGCTACATAAAAATGCTAGCATACTTATTCCAGAGACTAGAGCGGAGGGAATATGGCCCCCCCCCTCCCAGAAGTTCCTAAAAGATGAAAATTCTGATTCCTGTCTCTATTAAAATTATGGTAAGCTTAGGGGGAAAAAAAGGCATGCTTTTGAATATACCAGCTTTTCAGGCCAATTTGTGTTTGAGAGTGCCAACGCACAATAGCATAACATACTATACGCACTAAAATACCATGAGCAAACGATAAAAAGGAAATTTTATCATCTCCATGACTGTGTATAAAGAAAGCATACAAAGTATGTGTTTTTGTGTGTCTAAAGTAAACTTAAGCCATATGTAATTAATTACTTTAAAAGATTTTAGAAAACCTGAACAGCATATTTTCCTACTCCTCCCTAACTGGGAAGCTAGAATGTATCAGAATATTTTTAATTTGGATATCTATAACTTTTAAAAAGAACACATTGTCTGTTTTACCCTTGCTCTATTAAAGAGAGAGAGAGAGAATGAATGAATAAATAAGATTATAGATAAAAAGCAATTACTACCGGTGAGCCAGTTCCAGGGTGGTTTTAATAGAGACCAAGTACTTACCCCTTGGACTATCTCTTATTCCCTTCTCCTCCAGCGTCTTTTCTATCCCTAGCCTAATAGCGAAGGTTGAATGTGATAAAGAGACTTAATGCCTTCTTATTCAGGTGAAACCACAAACTTGACTTATCTCTGTAACATAAGCCTATGATTTGACTAGGGATTAGTTTATTTCAATTCTGTACTTTGCACAGCATGCCTGGATATACTGAAGGACAGTCAGAGTCAAAGCAGACACATATTTTAGGGATAATCAAGCTTTGTGATTTGGATTTTTCTCCTCATTACCATGAGACAATATTTCCAGTTTCCTTACTGAGAATTATGTTAAAGATAACTGAGACACAAAGACTTCTGCTTCATCCTCTTCTAGTAACTGAGCATTGATTAGTTTGCTACTGCTGTTTTCCAAATTTATGTTCACTAAAATTATTTTATTTGGGGAAAAATAAAGTTAATATCATTAGCAACAAATGTATAATATACAATCCTTCTTTCTTTATTTTCTTCCTTCCAAATACATATAAAATATGATTCCTGCCCTCAATGAGCTCACTCTTTAATGGGAGGGACAAATACATAAATAAGTGTAATACAATATGATTTGTTACTAATCGTGATATGATATGAACAGAATATTTTGGGACCACTGATAACAGAGGAAGGGACAATTACTCTAATCTTACCATATGTTCTTGAGCAACTGATAGGGAAAACAAAATCTCTAAATTGATGCTAAAGTGCTCATCAGCAAAGGATTATATTCACAGCCATTCAATCTTTTGGTAACTGGCATTTGATTCATTTTAACGTAAGACTTAGACTCTATGTGATTTCGTTATTTTGATAAAAAAACTAATCTGGGTTATATTTCTGACTGCTCTAACTATTGAAACCGTTGGACACTGCATTGAAAAGATTTTGAAACAGATATCTCCACAATTAAAATATTATTGAACAGAGAAGAAATGTAGATTGTTTTCCAGAAACTCATGCAGATAGGAAAAAATTCCACCTCTAATAATCAATAATAAGGAAGTTAAAACCATGATCATGATTATTATTATTATTTTTGCCTATTAGTAACTTAAAAAAGAATGGTGGGGTGGCCAGCCCCATGGCGTAGTGGTTAAGTTCAGCGTGCTCCACTTCGGTGGCCAAGGTTCACGGGTTTGGATCCCAGGCACAGACCTACACCACTTGTGAGCCATGCTGAGGTGGCGACCCACATACAAAGTAGAGGAAGGTGGGCAAAGATGTTAGCTCAGGGCTAATCTTCCTCAAGCAAAAAAAGAAGTAGATTGGCAATGGATGCTAGATCAGGGCTAATCTTCTCCAGGAAAAAAAAAAGAAAAAGAATGGTAGTCAATGCAATAGAGATTGTGGTAAAAATGGCACATTTTCACACTGAGGAAGTAATTATCTATTTATTCATATTATAAAACCAACAAATATTTAATGAATGTCCATTAGAACAACAATAATGGTAACTAATATGTATTGAGAACTTATACTGTGCCAACCACTCTGCTAATAACTGTATATGAAAAATTTCATTTAATCCTTATAAAATCCTATATGTTAGGTGCTATTATTATTATGCCCACTTTATATTTGTACCCAAGGACAGTAGTTAATTCATGTCAGAGCCAGGACACTCACCCAGACAGTCTAAATCACTATAATCCAATGTGCCAGGTAATATGTTTAGAATGGCATATACAGTGGTGAACAAAACAGACACTGTAGTGATCTTCATGGAGTTATATCCAGTTGTGAAGAGAGATACTTATCAAGGAAACCAACAAATGTATATTTAATAATATTATACATTGCACAAAGGTGACCAGAGAAAGGAACAGTACTTTGAGAAGGAAGAAGGGCTACTTTAGATCGGGGAGTTGGGGAAAGCCTCTCTAAAAGCAGACCATTAAAAATGACCCGAGGCATAAGAAGAAACCAGACATGGGAAGTGTGGGAAGAGCATTCCCAACGGATGAAACAGCATAGTTAAGAGACTGTGCTTGCTCTGTAGGGCTGGGAGCTAGAGTCACAGTTAGAGAGGTGGACAGTATGTAGATCACATTAAGAAATATGGATTTTATTCTAAGTACAATGAAAGTCACTGTAAAGAAGTAGAAGAGACAAAACTTAATGATGGATTCGAAGGGTAGCAAGCAGGGGTGTGGAAGAGGGAGAAAGCTGCAAGCATGGTTTTTGAGTTGAGCAACACAGTGGATAATGCTACCATTTAATGACTTGAGGTCTGAAGGAAGAACGTGTCTCCAAGGAAGATCAAGAATTTAGCCTAGGACATGCAACTGATTGTAACTCTTTCCGAAAGTTAGCAACCAGCATTTTGAAAGAAGCTGAAGGGCTATCTTTTGGCCTACAATTTATCCCCAATAAATAATTCAATCATTGAAGATACTATCTGTACACAGACGGTTGTAGTTAAAATGTCAAAGCAATCTGAAAGGCAACAGTGGGGAATCATGGAGTGATAAGCAATCACAGCCATTAAAACCATACTTAGGAAGGCCCACTCCAAGTTGTAAAAAAGTTTAGTGCATTTTAATAAAATATTTCTATATTATAATATTTATTTATTTATTACACATTTTAACTATTTATACATTTTTATTCCAACTAAAATAATTAGCTGTATACGTGGAGTAAGAATGGTAGTTATAATACCATCAATCAATCAATGAATCTAGGGTGATAGGTTATTATGGATGACATTTTTCATCTTTGTTAAAACGCTTTAATCCTGTGATTGCCATTGTGTTTGGGGGGGGGTGTGCACACACACATGCATACACACACATATATACTCTCATGCAGGACATTCACTTTTGAGTGAGCACTATCCATTTAAGTACATTTTTTGTTCTTTCTCCAGGCTATAATCCTCTAGTGGCAATCTTGTTAAGTCAAAGGGCAATTGTACTTTCAACCTGCAGACAGGTTGAATAATCAAGGCGTCTTAATTTTTAATTTAATGTCTATGTCCTGACAAGTAATAAAAGGATGAAGGACTAAATAATGCACAACAGGAATAAAAACCTTGTCACCCTCCCACTCAGTTTTCTTACCTGCACTCTGGCAAACTAGGTTAGGATGTTGTTCGCTCACCCTTATCTATGCCACTAAAGTCTGCCCAATTAGTTTTATCCTCAGTTAGCTCTCAAAACTTTGTCTGTTTTAACCATTTGCTTTTCATTTCTCTGTTTCCTCTATCATATGCTAAAATAAATTACCCCAGAATTTAAATCCTAATTAGAATGAATTGGGACAAAGAAGTGGAAAATAAGGAAAGTCATTATAATAATTATAACTGTCCACCAAAGTAATAGACTCTATGTCTTAAGAGTTACGTCTTATGGGACTATTCAAGAAAAGGCTGGAAAAATAGTTCTCATGGTTAGAATATTAGAGCTATGGTTCCCAGACTTTTGGTGTTCCAATAGTCATAACATTAAAAATAAAATAATGGGAGGATGGGCCAACTTAAGCTTGCCATCTTTATATGGCCTAGTAAATGTTTTTAAACAAAACAAAATAAAACAGGACTACAATCTTCATCTACTGTCATTATCAAATAAATGAAACAGCATGATAACAGCAAAATTGAATGTAAAACAATATCAGAATGAAACCACAGGCCTTTAAATTCAGCTGTATGTTAAAAAAAAACACTACTACTCTTTTTTTTATATTCCTAAGAACCAGTTTTGTTTTGTTTTTTTACGATCTCCATCAAGAGCCAGTAGCAGTCAGAAGGCTGCAGAATATTTGGGAACCACTACATGGATTTCTACAAGGGTTCTTTCGCCACCAATGATAATAATAAGAACTCTATTAGCTTATATTTCCAGGGTGTTTACCATATTCAAGACACTATGCAATAATGCACCTTCATTTAATCATCAAAACAATCATTGAAATGGGCAGGTAATTTTACACTCTCCATTTTCCAGATGAGTAAACCGGAGCTTCAAGGGTCACAGTGCAAGAGAGTACCACAGATATAAATTCAGATCTGTCTGACTCAAAAATGCATACTCAACTCCCAGTCTGTGACTTCTTTTCATTTTTCATGCAAACGTAACTCTCACGGAAAACAGACCATTATACAATAACTTCTTTTCCCTCCATTTATTTCAGTTTTTGTATAATGTGAACAATGATGATATACCTTAACATCTCTGTTTTTGTTTTTGCTGTTGTCTGTGTCCCTGTTTTCACAGATCAAGTAAGAACACAAATTTTCCAAATGGAATATCCCCAAATCATCATGGGAAGAGTTAGTTTTTTAAAAAATTTCTAGGTAATATAGTTGCATTCAATTTTAATTACAGCTTACTCAAAAACATGCATTTCAGCTTAGCATTTACCAATCAATATTTTACTGGCCCTCTTCATTAGAATTCCTCTAATGGGAAATGAAACATGCAAAATGATCCATGATACCATATGTAGGTTATATTTCATAAGAAGCCATAACCTCAGGGGCCAGCCCGGTGGCCGAGTGCTTAAGTTCGCGCACTCGCTTCAGCGGCCCAGGGTTTCGCCGGTTCGGATCCTGGGTGTGGAGATGGCACCACTCATCAGGCCACGCTGAGGCAGTGTCCCACATGCCACAATTGGAAGGACCCACAACTAAAAAATACACAACTATGTACCGGGGGACTTTGGGGAGAAAAAAAAAGGAAAAATAAAATCTTAAAGAAGCCATAACCTCAATTTACTGTTTATTTCTCACAGTAACCAGGCGATCTTAAGCATATGACTGTATTTTGATATATAGATCATATGAGAATTCCCAGTAGTAATACAATTTTGAAATTTGATTTCCTAATTATAAGTTTATCTAGTATCAATTACATTTAAAATCATGATTAATCTTATATTATTTTTAGCTTCCTGAGACATAGATTTCTTTAACTAAGCTAAAGAGAACAGCATTTAAGAACTTCAAACTCTGTGTTAAAATCTGTGCCAAAATGAATATATACTAAATACCTAAATATAGATTTAGCACCTAAGTTATAAATAACAGTGGCTTAAAGAAACATAACATTTATGTTACAGTATAGCAAATATTTTACAGTTTCAGCCCTAAATTTGACTATGTAGTCAGGTTATGGAAAATCTTAACACATGCTTTTTATTCAAACCAATATATTTTCACTCAAAGTTAAAATTTATTGATTATTCAGTATAGAAACAGTAGAAATAACTTTAAAAACTGGGCTCAGAAACTATGGTGTCTTTTGGAAAATGAAACTTCAAACAGAATTCACTATTGTAAGGTGGATTTGAGCTGTACTTTTTGTTAGAAATAGAAAAAGCTTACATCATAAACCTCTTGAAGAGCTGCCAAATTAGGGTCATGGAAGTCTGAGCCTAGAGCTGATAGCAAAGGAAATCCAATTTGAGTCTGACAAAGAGAAGCTGAGGTCTGTGTATGTGTAACTTTACGGGGTAGATGGTGGGGGAGAGGAAAAGCAAATTGTATGATATTTAACATTAGTATATTGCCAATGGTGTTATGACATCAAGTAACTCCTTAGTTTGCATCCCTACAATTTATAAACTCCCATAGAAGACTTAAAAGATGGCATTTGTACTGTGACCAGCAAACTTAGTTTATTAAAAATATGCCATTTGCAAACATGACAGCCACTGATGCAATATCTTATAATAGGAAAGAAACCCAAAGAGCACCTCTGGAATTCTGCCCACATATGTTTATGATTTCTTCTTAATTTAGCCCATAAATGCTAATAGCTTCTCTGTGGGGGAATGTTATTACAATTAGAGCACTTGATTGGAAACAGGGCACATGGATTTAGGAACAACTTCATTTCTAAAAAGAAATAAAGCCAAATATGGCTGTTATATTTGACTATTTAAGTGGAGTAAAGCTTATAGCAATGCCTGATTAGTAAAACTCAAATATCAGGGGGCCAGAGTGGACCCCAGCCTATGTGTGTTATGTGAACAATGCTGTGTAAAGTGAATGAAAATTTCAAGGATATTATTGGCATTTAAAGCTAAAGCACCACACAGAGGAACATGAAGGTAAGATGATCTTAATTCTTGGGGTAAAGTTTTAACCTTCTATTCTTTTTGAACTGCAAATTAGTTCAAGCCATCCTTCTTTACCTAATAACATTCATTGTTATTCACTATTTTTTAAAAACAAAAATGTGGCCCAAAGAAAATTCTTCTTAGGGCAATTACATGCAGGTTTTCTGTCATTTGCTGTAAATCATGTGTACTTAATATTACTAGAGGAGAATTTTTTTCCCTTAGATTTGCTCCTCTGCGTAAAGTGCTATCATTGAAAAGTGACATAGGACACAAGAACTATTCCAAAATTGACCCTTAAATGATCTGGGAAAACTCCAGTTCAAGGACTGAATTTAAATGCTGGGCATAATAAAGGCTTTCACAAGTGCTGTCAATGGAATTTCTGTTCTATTAAAACAACTGAAGGATACATTGCTTTCTGGAAATATTTCTATCCTTCTCCGTCACCATTAAGCATACTGTTCTCAAAATAAATTCCCCCGGGACTAATTTTCCTTATAAAAATTACAGCCGGAGAAGTTATAACAACACGTTCTCATAAAATAAACCATGAAGCTCTCTGCAAAGGAATAGAAGTCAGCATTCTAGCAGTGAAAACTTGGCAGCAAAAATCATATCCCCTGAGGAATTGTGTGAGAAATTTTGATGGGATTAAAACATGCTGCATGACATATGGTATATATTTTTAACACATATAATGGGAGAAATAAATTGGAGGAAGCATCTAAGCATTAATCCCCTAACTCCCACATCTCGTCCCATCCGTTAGGGATTTATCTCTTTCAGTTTGTCACGGTAATGTAAGCATGAAAGGATCTTTCCTACCTTCTGGAATTCAACTTTAGAAAGGAAGATAAAATGCCACTATTATTTATCTGCATCGTTTAAGGTGCTCTTTTTGTACAGAACAGAGAGATGTAAACAGATAAATGCAGCAACCTCAACGTACAGGCTGTTGAACTGAAATCAGTTTTACTAATATTTCTTATCGGTGCTACTATCTTCCATGCACTGAAATGATGGAGTGCATCAGGCAGACTTTGCCAAGAAAAATTTACTTCTGAATACATTGGTGCTAACAATAAAACTAGATAAACTGCAATAACTTACAGAAACATACTATGCTTGTTCTTCTAAAAGGAGGGAAAATTAAAAAAAAATGTTTTGCTCTCTATTTTTTCGAAGTATTTCTGTAAGCAGTTCAGATTTTATTTTATATATGTTGCCTCTTCTGAATTTATTACTTTTGTATTTCATTCAATTAATAACTTTTAATAGTGGGAAGAGATATGGCAACAGAGCAATTCTTCCATATTTATCATTATGAGGACAACATACACCATATATAAACATACAGCAGATTCATATTATATGTGTGGACATGAAGTCACTCAATCTCTCTAAGGGCTGCTCAATGTAAAATGGCAGTTGGGCTGTTTTCAGGATTAAATGAGTTAAGCCAAGCAAATACTTAGCATAATATCTAGCAGATTATAAGTTACCAATAAATGTTAACTATCATCACCATCCTCATATCACCACCATCACCACCACCACCATCATCATCACCATTTGTACAGAACAAGGCCTTGTGGAACTAAACTCAACCCAAGAGAATTTACTCCTGGATTAATGGCCCGGTGTTCAGCACACTGAAACATTAGGGACCAAATTATCAAACTACTTACTATAGTGCTACAAGGTAGGCATTATGTTCATTGTACAGATGGAAAAATTGAGGCTTTAGAATAAAAGGTTTGGGTGGAACTTAGTGAAATCAGCAACTGACATAACTTCCTCTCTGATGCTGAGTCCTACATTTAGGCTGTGTCTTGCCTTTCACATTCACTACTAGGAAGGTCGAAGTAATATTTAGAAAATCAGTCACAAGAAAATTATTGTCCCTTTTAGTTGATTTATTTGCATCATTTTTGCCCCTCATATCATTGTTGTTTGCTATTTAATCATTTGTGGTTTTTTTCTTTTTGAGGAAGATTAGCCCTGAGCTAACATCTGTCACCAATACTCCTCTTCTGCTGAGGAATGCTGGCCTGAGCTAACATCCATGCCCATCTTCCTCTACTTTCTATGTGGGATGCCTACCACAGCATGGCTTGTCAAGTGGTGCCATGTGCACACCCGGGATCCGAATCAGCAAACCCCGGGCCGCTGAAGTGGAATGTGCAAACTTAACCGCCGCACCACCAGGCCAGCCCCTAATCATGTGTGGTTTTAAGATAAGCAGCCAGAAACTGGTCATGAAAAGGGGAAAAGAATAAATTAATTCATTAGTTAATCAAACATATTTTTAAAGAACGATTATGTTAGCCTGTAGAATTAAATGTAGGACACTTTTAAAGAAGAGATTAGAGCCCATGACAATAATTTAAAAATTATTCCAGAAATTTTATCAGGTTGATGTGGGAGTAGGTAGACTGGGAGTCTTGTGAGATCCCTCAAAGGTAATGAATCAGTTTCTAGAATATTGTAGGAGTCAGGAAGAAGAAGAAAATATTTAAAATAATTGTATTGCCCCCTCCCAAGCAACAAAGGGAACATAGAATTCTGCTCCAAAGTAGGAAGACTGGAAGTGAAGACAGTAGCTCTAGAAGAACAAACATGAGTGTTCTTTAATACATACACTAAAATATCTTAGTTACGGAAAACTCAAAAGGTTAACCACTTTCTAAGAAAAGCAGTATTTGAACAATAAAAACATCTTCAATAATTTTTTTAACCTAATGACATAACCTCAGAGGGCATTAGGTCCTTGTGTTTAAAAAACTGATTCATTTTAAGAAATAAAATTAAAGATAAGATGAACTAGGAAATTGTAATACTTTTATTATTATTCTCCATATAAGGATAAAAAAATGAAAAGCAGCCAAGTCAGACACATATCAACAGACACGCTTTTATTTTTAAGAACAATTCCTAGTTTCAGGCTTTTTCCTCAGACATGATATTTTAGATTAAAATATCAATTGCATCTTTTGTGGTTTCACAGCAGCTGCAGCTAATCTCTTGACTCCTGTCACTGTCGAGCTGCCAACATCAATTTTATATTTATTTCAAGGTGACTTTGGAATGTTTCATCTGTCTTATATATGATTATTCTGCTTCCATTCAAGTGTTTTGACTTGTTCCCCAATCTCATCATACCAGTAGTCCACCGTATAAATACATACACCTTGAACTGGAACATTTCTTTTTTCCATGAATATAATCTTATAACCCTCTTATAGTTTTAAAACATTTAAAACTTGCTCGCTAGTTTTCTTTCTCTCTCACACACACACGTATGCACATGCTCAGAAACATTTGTACATGTATATTCCATTTTGCAATGTATATGATAATTGTTTCATACAAGAGGTCTTTTAGTAGAATATCATATCGATAAATATAAACCATAAACATAAATTGTAGCTTGAAAAAAGATTAAAGTTTGAAAGATGGTGGCATTTGTTCTATTTACTCTTTGCTTACTAAAAGGATCCCTGCATCTTTTCCCAGGAAATATGTCAAATATAAGAAGCTATTCTTTGTTCAGGTTCATTCAGATTTTTGGTTCTTCAGCTGTTGACTTTCTTTTCCTACAGTGTCTCTGTGCTCATGGTGAACTCTGGATAAATACTCATGGATCTATCTCCACATTTCTGCCCTTTCATATACAGCCTAAGTTCAAATATATTTTTCCCTTGTAGATGAGATTTTTATCAACCTACCTTTTGTTTTCCTGAGAAAGATTAGCCCTGAGCTAACATCTGTTGCCAATCCTCTTTTTTTGCTTGAGAAAGATTAGCCCTGAGCTAAGATCTGTGACAATCTTTCTCTATTTTATATGTGCAATGCCGCCACAGCCTGGCTGACAAGTGGTATAGGTCCGTGCCTGGCATCTGAACCCAGGAACCCAGGCCACTGAAGCAGAGAACACTGAAATTAAGCACTATGCCATGGGCCGGCCCCGGCCCCCATTAACCTACCTTTTAAATTGCCCACTAAATACAAGCCCAGTTGCTTTATATCAAACAATTCTAAATGTGATTTTCATTGATATCATAGACTCAATAGGGTCTTTGTACCCATTTATCTTTCACTTAAATGCTCACCACTTTTCAGTTCTCCTAAAGCATTTGCTCCCTCTAAATTCATAGCTTCACTTTTAGTCCCTGATATAGGTCCTAACTGCTCTCATCTGGATTTCTAACCATCCCTTTCCTGGTCTCCTGACTGGATAGCTACTATAATTAATATGAAATGATGTACCCCAAATCTCCAACTTGACCTGATACTTTAATCACTTAACACCTTAGATTCCAATGCCTTTGAAAATTAGGATTCAGCCAATCCTCCGGGTGCTCTCAGTTTCCTTACATGTAAAGGAAAATAATGACACCAGTCTCACGGGATGGTAGTCCTGAGAGAATGAGGAATTTGTGTAAAATGTTTATATTGGTTCCTGCCACACAGTAAACACCATATATATTAGCTTCTATTATTATTATCTTTTTCCTCTTAATTATTTTGGCCTTCCTAACAAGTTTTCATAGACTACTTATCTTTCATGGTCATGCCTGTACATTCTTTTGCTTTAATCTTTCTTCTGACTTTTGTTATCCAAATCTTAACTCTTTCTACTCAGTATGTTTCTTTTACTATTGTATTACTTTAGACTATTTTCAATCTGCTTGTTTAAATCACTATCCATTTTACAATATAATACCCAGAAAATCTTTGAAATCTCACTACCTCGTTATTTAACATGACTGCTTTTAATCATAAGGGCAATATTTTCCACTTCTCCATCTCTTCATATATTTTCTTTCCTATATTTCTAATTGGGTTTATCCACTTGTATAAACATTAGGTAACGAATAATACATTATATTAGGTAACGTCTTGGACACGTTCATTCACTTTTTCATTGTTTCCCAGAGAGGTAACCTTTATCAGGTGATGGATAATCATGAACATTATTTTTTTAATTACTTACATTATGATTTTGGACTAGAAAATAGTTTATTTCTGGTGATTGCAGTATATTTTAACTTGAAATGTTACAGGACGTAAAAAAGCATTTACTAGATCAATAAAAATCTGCATTATTCCCAATGTAAGAGTCTGCAAAATGACTTATAAAAGAGACAGTAGATATAAAGAGATAATCTTTTTCTTTTTTTTTTTTTAAAGATTGGCGCCTGAGCTAACAACTGTTGCCAACCTTCTTTTTTTTCTGCTTTTTTTCCCCCAAATCCCCCCAGTACATAGTTGCATATTTTAGTTGTGAGTCCTTCTATTTGTGGCATGTGGAACACTGCCTCAGCACGGCCTGATGAGTGGTACCATGTCTGTGCCCGGGATCTGAACCCGTGAAACCCTGGGCTGCCAAACTGGAGCACACGAACTTAACCACTTGACCATGGTAAGTTTCTTCTCAGTACATGAAGAATTTAACATGTAATTTCTATTTAAAAGAACACTTGATTTTGCCACTTGAATCTCGGGATTGAAAAAAAAACATACCAATATATGCAAGGCAAGTCATGAAAATTACAGTATGGTAGTAGATAATTTTAAAATGACATAAGATTTTATAATATACAATCTTGTTTAAAATTGGATGGAATTATACAGTGTCCCAAATGTGGGAATTTTTTTAACAAAAATTGAAGAACCAAAACAATAAACAATTTAAAAACCCGCATGTTTGGCTGACAAAGAAGACAAGCAAGAGCAACGATATTTTTGTAATTTTGTTTTAATTTCTATAAATAATTGGTATGCTTGATTGTATATTTATTTAACCAGACCTATGAAATTTTTATTTCCCTTTATGCCCTGGCTACTAGGAAACTCAGAGAGAAATATGGTACTCAACTACAGAAACCGTATTAGTGTTCTTTTTTTTTTTTTAAAGATTGGCACCTGGGCTAACAACTGTTGCCAATCTTTTTTTTTTTCTGCTTTATCTCCCCAACCCCCCCACCCCGTACACAGTTGTATATCTTAGTTGCACGTCCTTCTAGTTGTGGGATGCGGGACGCCGCCTCAACGTGGCCTGACGAGCAGTGCCACGTCCGTGCCCAAGATCCGAACCCTGGGCTGCCGCAGTGGAGCGCGCGAACTTAACCACTCGGCCATGGAGCTGGCCCCCATATTAGTGTTCTTGTACACTATTTTTGCTTCTATCTTTTCTCCATGGCCCTAATTTTCTATTTTAACCACCATACTGTATACACATTGTTTCAAAGAATCCATTCCCAAATCATTCCGGAGTTACCAAAGACCTACTTGACCTGTTCCACTCCTACCCTGTCTCTCTCATCGCATCTTCTAGCATTTCCCCCCCAACTCGCATCACTTTTTGCGGTTCCTTAAACACAAAACATGCTTTCACCTCAGGCCTTTGCATTTGCTGTGCCCTGCCTGTAATTCTCTTTTCTTCAAAAAGCTACATGGCTTGCCCCTTTACTTCCTTTAAATTTATTCAAAAGTCAACCTATCAGAGGAGTCATCTTTGACAGCCTCTAATATGACACGTAATCTATATCTATGTAGATATATATGGATATAGATATGTTATACGTAATATAAATGTATATGCCCCATCTCCACATATACACTGTACTCTTATCTTCTATACATTACTTTTTTTCATACAATTATCACTAACTAAATTATAAGCTCCATTAGAGTTAGCATTTTCTTTTGTGTTTGTTGGTTTCTTCACTCTATTAGCAGTGCCTTGAACACAGAAGACACTAAATATTTGTTGAATGTAAGAATAACTAAATGGATAAATAAAAGATACAGAATCTAGACAGAAGAATCTGTACACTGATTCATTATCATAGAAGAAAACAATGCAAATTCAGAAATAGCAAATGTTCTAGTGCTTTGTCTTTCAAGATTCAAATTAACATCAACCTAGTTGCAAAGCAGAGGTTATAAAATCCAATTTAATTTTGTCTCTTTGCTATTTCAGCTTAATTTAACATCCTTCCCAATTTCACTTTCCTGAACTTTGAATCATTCCAGAAAAGAAATGATCCAAAATAAATGTTTCCTGGTTTAGAATTAGCATGGTTGTTGGGAAAAATAATGCATTTCTCACAAGTGAGATAGGATTGAGGTGGCTCAAACCAAGCCAAATGCCAAGTAAAATGAAGGGATTCTCATTAAAAGGCTTGTTTTGTCCGATGGGGGATTTGGGAGTCCTGTGATTCTGTAATAATGTTATCTGTTATAAGAGATTAGGCAAACGAAAGCCAATTAAACAGCTGGACAACAGCCAAGTCATCACTGCCAACACAAATGAGAGTTGACTTGAAAATATCAATGGAAGCACCTGGACTTACCTGAACACCTTTCTTTTTCCTTGTGGAAAGCTTCTTATTTTTAATAATACGATGCAGAGAAATAAATCTTAACCTTTTAGGTATCATGTAGCAAAAGGAATGGAGAAACAATACTTAAGAAGAGACTGGAAGCAATGATGAAATGGCCTCTGGTGTTGAGGAGAAACGATTCTCTACTTTGGGTTCCAAATGCCAAAGGGAACGAGAAACCTCAAAAGAACATTTTCAGCACTCCGTAAACTGGCCCTCTAAAATCTTATCCCCAAGCCACAGTTTAATGGTTTAATGCTTTCCTCATTTTCCCAAAAGATGAGGAGCATTGATTAATGTCCATCCTACTCTCATACAAGTTCATTAACTTGGATTTCACCAGGATGCTCATCAAATATCTTCCATCGTTTAGCTAAATTTTTGTTGTTGTTGCTCTTATTTCTCAACTATGTTTTTTTTTTATTACTCCCTTTAGGATTCCTTTTTCCTTAAGTGGCGTGGTGAATGCAAGTGGCAAGTGTGGTAATGAAATGAAAGAGAAAAATGTGATATTCTCATTAATGAGTTATAGGCTGAAGTATATTGAGGAGAAAATTGAATCGGCAGTTCTTGTGTACAACTAGAGTCTACATATCTAAGTTACGTCAATTGTGTATGATTTTCTAAATTATTGTATGAAAATCACTTTCACGCCTCAAGAAAAGAGATGTCATACAAAATGATGTGTAAAATTTCTTATGCAACATTTTACACTACTAATTAAAAAACATTGTGATGTAAATTGGGTAATAAATGGGAATTCCTTTCTCTTTATTTCTTCTGCTTTTTCCTTATTTCACTGTTTTGGCATTTGGTACCTTAAGTTATACATACTTTTCAAAAATATCACTCAGCATTAATGAGGAAAATTAGGCCATTGGGGCTTCCTAATTATAATGAAAATGTTCTCCCATATTCACATAAGATTTTGACTTGTTCTCCACTCTTTTCATACTCTGAAACCCATTTTTCACTGTTGTAATCTATAATTGCTATAAGAAATACATATTTTGATCTTCATTGTTCTGAATACAGAAGGTGAGTCTAGTTCATATATTGCTTAATAATTGGAAAATGGTTAAATAACTGAGACTCTGATGTAAAAAATTAAAAAAAGGTAACAGTGCTGTCAGTGTTAATGGGATGTAAACGAGATTCTGTAATGGATTACTGCCTTTCTGGGTCGCAACATCCTCTCCATAATCATTTAAGAATATTAGTCAGGCAAAAACTATCAAATGATCTCAGTTTGATGTCAAAATATCTATGAAAGTTTTTCTCCCTCCTGTTTCGTGTTCACTATTACCAGATTCCTAAGACAGCGAAAGTAATTCCAGCTGAATGCACACTTTTATTCTCAGACAGAATGCATTCTTAGAATCCATACTTCCCTCTAATCTCTTTAGTTTTAAATTTTTTTGAGTAGGCCATATAATAAGACGTAAAAGGTATGAAAGTGTCTAAATTAAGAAGTAAGACTTCTTGCCACTGCAGTCTACCCAGCCAACCAGTCCCCATCCTTAGAGGCAACCTCCTTATCCAGTTTCAAGTATAAACAGGCCAGAGATATTCTATGATCATCATGGTACGTGTGTGTGTGTCTTTGTGTGCATGCATATTTTTTCCCCCAAGCAGTAACATACTATAGTCTTTTTTTGCACTATTTTTTAATTTAACAATACATTTTCAAGATCTTTCCATGCTAGTACATATAGAATTGTCTTTTGCTTCTTCATAGCTGAATGGCATCCATGTGTGGATGAACTATAATTTTCTCAACCAGTCCTCTATTGATGCCTATTTAAGTAATTTCCATTCTTTTGCAATTCAAAAAACAATGAATGTAGACACACACACCCAGGCACACAATGTATGACATGGAGGAGTGTATCTGCAAGGTAAATTCAAGAATTGCTGACTCAAAGAATGTGTGTCATTCTGGTCTTGATAGATATTGCTACATTGCTCTGCATATAGGCTCTATCAATTACACTATCATCAGCAGTGCACGAGTACCTGATTCCCTACACTCTCACCATTTTAAAAATGTGTTAACCTGATGGATGAAATTTTTGTTTGTTTAGATTTACTTTATTATGAAAGGGGTCGAATATTTTCATATATTTCAAATCCACTTGGCTTTGCTTTCCCATAAACTGTTTATTCATACAATATGTCCATTTTTGTATTGAGTTGTTGGACTATTCTTATTGATTTTTAAGAGCTTTTTATATGCTTTTTATATTATTTGTCATATGCATTGGATGCAACTTTGTGTTTGTCTTTTTCTTGTGTTAATTTTGAGCAACTTCAAAGCATCCAGAACTATGTTACCTCTTCATACCCCACCCTTGTTCCTCTGCATGTTTGTAAGGTTATCTACAATATACAAGCACCTTCTCCAAATTAGAGAGAAACTGTCAAGAACCCTAGTGTGTTTCACTAACTGCTTACAATGCCACATAAAACACACATGGCTTTACAGGTCCTGTTTTTAATCTCTTCATGTCATTCCTGCTACCAAACAACTGTTTTCCTTCTCATGATGTTTAGATTAGGCCCCAAAGAGGACATTCTAAATCCCATCCTTTTATTATTGTTTATTACCCAAGGACACTTATTTTACCTTTTCCCAAAGCTTCTAGCTTTCAATGTGCTTACCTTTCACTATTATTGACCCTGTTTTGCATTTCTCTCTTGTTTCTTTATTTCTCTCTGTGTGTTATTAGAGTATGGCACTGCAGTGTCCTTAATGTTTGTATGACCTGTCCCCAGGGCCAAGTGAGTATAGTATCATTTGTGTAATAGTCCTTGAAATAATGGGATTCTATTTTTTTCCCTTTTTTCACCATCTATTCAATCAAAAAATAAATTAATAAATATGCCTGTTTTGTTTTATAAGCTCTTTTTTTCCCAATACCTAATACCTTTTGTGACATGGAATTTTGATGAATTTAAAGCAGCCATACAATTTTAGAAAATGACATTTTATAGTAAACATCTAGGCATAACTGACAAAATTGCAAAGCTAATTTGTGTGTTCCATGTAAAACAGAATATACGAACCCAAGTGAGGTATAATTATACGATTGGTTGTTGATGTGCTCTCTCCTGTTTGATCTAAAAAATTATTTTTTCACATCTTTGAGATAGGGGTCCATTTTTGTGTTTCACTTTATGTTAAAAATAAACCACCTGTCAAATTAATTTAAGTATATGCCTACTACAGAGCAAGACAACAAGTATATATCTACACACATATGCATACACACTACTCTCTTTCCTGCCTGAGGCCAAACTTTCAGATCTCTCAAACTTTGAGAACAGCTCTAGACTTCAAAACAACTGTGGTTAGAGAAAGAGGGGCTGAAAACCTTTACTCCTTAGGAAGAATGAAGCATTCCCCATAGAACAAGCAACAAACCAACAATGTAGAACAAAAAACCATAAAAATAGTGCCCACTATGCTGTGATTGATTTCCCACTTGAAAGGAAGCGTATTCTCTGATGGGTTAGTAACCTATTCACAAACCAGTTTTTTTCAGAAAATTTGGAGTAGCAACATGAGGCAGAAGAAAGGAAAACTGAGGGAAGAGAAAACAATTCCACGGCAATCATTCAGAGAAGCCACACTGGGTGTTACGAGAATCTTCTCATCAGGTGAGCCGGCAGCATGATGGTGATGAGAGGTAGCTCAGCTCTCAGAGGTGGGGTCGGGAAAGAGTCACCTGTACCTCATCACTGTGGCACCTGGAGGCATAAGACATTTCTACTGTATATGGGAATAGAGTTTGGGTGTTGCTAATTGCGGGTGCTGAGATGGGGGCTAATTAACCAGTTGCATTTGGCTCAGCTGTCCTTGAGGCATTGATTACTAAAGGCATCTTGCACAAGGTGACATTCCTAAAAAAGGGAAAAGATGTTAACAATTCTGAGTCTCTACTTGTACCTGTACTAAAGTGCCAGCAGATCACAATAACTAAGACTCAAAAAGATGATGAAGAATCACCAAAAGAGAAAAGGAAATTCCTATTTGAGATATTCTATATATTAAGACAGGAGGGACATCTTTGAAGAATTCTATGGGGGCTAAAATGTACATGAAGGTGTTCTTGTTATGGTATCTGAGGACTGCCAAGTTTGATTCATCTGTTAAAGATGGAAGTTCCAGAGTTGAGAGGAACCTCAGTAATTGAAATACTCACGTAACTCATTCACCATGGAGGATAGATAGTGAGATTTTATTGCTTGTATAGACAGAGTGAAGGGAAATAAATATTCCTCAATATATAAAATGTGAATGCAATTGTATTTCAAATGCAAAAATAATCATCATTTAACAGTTTTGCAAATGTTTATTTGCTGACTCTTAAACCTTGACTTCTGAAATTTCATGCCAGTTTTGATTTAGGGATGGAAGATGAGAAGCTTAATTTTTAAAAGGCATAAAATAAAATCTTTAAATCACTTCTGAGGTGAGCTGAATGCCCCGGATAGAGTAAGTCTCCCATCAAATGGTATTAACATCTAGAGAAAGTCTTTCTATGAATTTAAGAATGCTAAGAACCAATGTCTTTTCTTTTTCTAAATAGTTACTTTGTTCAAGTGTATTGAGACTCAAGTTTCGAGGATCTAAAATGCTCTACATAAAACTTTCTAATTTATTTCACTTTTTGTGTCAAAGATTCACCAGACTTATCCCTGAGATGTCATATTACAGTGTAAAGTCACTCTTGCATTGGTTTCTATGGCATCCAATTGCAAAAATTTTAATGCAGCTATCAACTTTCCATTCCAGCGTTGACTGCAAGCATCAGTGTCAGGGAGACTGTATTTGTCTTGACAAGTCTCCATCTGAATATAATACATATACAGTTACACCCCTAAGCTGTAAGTCACCGGAATACTGGAAACAAATAGATAACAGGGAAACGCATGGAATTACACAATGTTGATGTGCATGTGTGAGAAAGAGACAGGAGAGAGGACTGCTTCATAATTCAAGACTTTCTAAAAGGTAGAGATGCAATCTTTCTCTTTCCAAAAGTGTCACTCAATAGGTATAAAAAGCTGAAACCATATAGTTATTTGGTGAAAGGAGAGAGACTCAGTCCAGTTCCGAACTAAGTGACTGAATCAGAGGCTCCAGATCTTACGGGGAGGAGATCTTCAGAGGGAGATGAGAGACATAACATTGGAAGAACGGGAACTAAAGTAGAAGAGCAGCAGGAAAGGGAAAAAGTAATAATTACTTTTTAAGTTAAAATCATATATTTAGAAAGTTAGTTGCATATCTCTATTTCTATTCATTCCATCACTCAGACTCCTAAAATACTTTGCAATTCTCTGGTCTTAAATTTAATTGGTGGGCAGAGTCTAAATAGAAAGGCTGGAGATGAACTCTATGATTTCTCCCCACTGTACCATGTGTGGAGAGATAATGAAAGCCTCCATGAACCTGTAAGGTCTGGGCACAAAGAGGCCACGAAGCATTCTGGCCAAGCATTCAGAAGTAATGTCCCTCCAGCTGGGCCTGGAGAGAAGCAATGCAGGCTCTTTCTTTAGGATTGGGTTATTAGATTCAGAGCAGAGTAGTAGAAATGGGATTTCCACTCACACATATCTGGATGTGAATGCCAACTCTGCCACTTTCTTTGTGATCACGGACAAGTTGCTTACCTATTCAAGCCTCAGTTTCACCATCAATAAAACTGAGAAATATGACTTGCTTTAAGGATCTGACGTGAAAATTACATAAGATAATATAGGCAAGGCACCTGGCACAAAGCCTGGGCCATATTAAATATGGATATGCAATATCTAAGAATTGCTGTAATTAACACTATTAATTATAATTTGAATTATACTATGTTATTATGCATGCTATCATTTTGAATTATATTATCCTTTGTAGCCCCTAGAACACTTGGTAAAGTCCTGGACATATGATAAATGCTCAATCACTACATTTGAATGAATAACTGAGCCTCAGTTAGAGAGAAAAGTCATATACACAACTTAAAGATCCATGTAATAAAGTGGTTCACCTCATATGATTGTAATCATGAAAGAATCCAGGTCCAACCTGATAGTTTCATTTCTCTTGCAGCATTTAAGTTCAGAGGCATTATAGCATAATTGATAACACAGGGTCTGGAGCCAAACTGGGTTCAAATCCTATCTTTACCATTTATTAAACGTGTGAACTGGGGCATAGGTCCCCCTTCTGAAAATAGGAGTAAAAATAGAAGAATCTCATGGGACAACTGCGCTAATAAACCACATGAATAAAGCATCTAGAATAGTGCTTGACACTTACGAAGTACCATTGAAGCACTAACATTCAAATTAGTGACTGATGCTGAATACTACCAATATTTGACCACAAAAGTCTCTCTTTAATAGTATATATAATTATATGCAATTCAAGCATGAAAAGTTGAACACAGCTGAATGTGGGAAGGAGTAGATCCAGTCTCAATCCTGACTCTGTAACTAACTGGCTTCATGACCTTGAGTGAATCAGGAACTTCTCTGGATGTTCTCATCAGTTAAATGTGGGCATGGGTAGATTTTGTTTGTGGTCCATCATTTCTGTACTATGATAACATTCTCCGATTTTTACTGCATCTTGTAGGATCATTTATCTTCCCACGGGAGTGCAGCTTCAATTTTACAAAGGAAGTCAGTTGGAAAAAAAACTCTTATACAGAGAATTTCACTTAGCTATCAACTTTCTAGTATCAAGTCTATTCCATACACAATAAGGCAGAACTATAGTGAAACATCCTGGTGCTATTTCTTTTTAAGACCCCTTCACAGTTGCTGTTGCCATTGGAAGCGAACTCAGAAAAACAGTAAAGTAGCAAGATGTGTGAAAGAGCCCTTTTCAGCTCTCAGATTTCAGCGAGCTCTCGGTTTCAATACGTGTAATTGCAAGATCTTTGTCATATCACATCTACCTGCTGTATTTCCTCTTTTTGAGCCCAACCCCTTTTCCTCCAGAGCCACCACAGATGATGTGAAGCACGTGGTGGCCATGTAAAACTGGGATTATAACACACCACAGAAGCTTTGAATGGTAGAGGACTTCAGCAATAATTCCGCCTTAACTCATTTTTAAAATGAGAGAAATGAAGCAAAAAGATGTCCTTTAACTTGTTCAAAAGGATACAGACAATTAGAGATAGAGCCAGGACCAGAAATGAAGTCTGTTGTATCCTAATCCTCTGTATCATGGTGCCTTTGTGTAAAGAACTGCTTGGTTAAGCCCAAAAGGGGGTTTGCTAAATCAATTTCTTACCACATTCAATGTCATTATACAGTACGTTTGCCTTAAGAATGACCCCATATCTTATGACTCCACTAGCTCCTATTCCCATAGGAATCATCCAAATTATCACAACTCTTTTTAATCCCAAAATGCAAAACAGTCCTGCCCTGCATACAAAGTTTTGCGGGTACTCACTCTATGCAACAAAGTCGAAGAATTCTGTATGAGAGCGATTGAGAGCTTGCTCCCAATCCCTCAGTTTGTGAATTTAGAATTGGGCCAGAAATATGGTACCACTTGACAGAATACAAAAAATAAATAAATGTTTTCTTCATTTGTGGAATATAGTGTCACAGAGACATTAGCAATGGTTAGTGGCTCACAGGAAAGTTTGGAAATGTTAGCAAATTTCTGACTTCAGTCTTTTTGAGAATCTGCAGTTACATTCTGGAATTTGCTTTATGTATTAGTGTCACAGAGCATTACCTTTAGTTAAGGAAAATTCCATTATCTTGTACTTAAATTTCATAAGTCATACACGTATTTATCTTTATAAACAATTTCTAGTCCTCAAATTGATTCCAAGTACACACTGTTTCATTGGGTTGATTTCCCTTCGTTCTTTAGGTAAAAATCTAGTGCCAAAGTAAAAAACTAGAAAATATTTAATCTATTCTACTGACATTTGTTTCCATGGGCAGACTTCGATTAAAAAATAGCATTCACATACCTGTATACCACCACATCCTCCCCTCCAAACTGATCTACATCCTAATCCCCGGCACCTGTGAATATACTGAATTACATGGCGAGGGAGCATTAAGGTTGCAGGTTGAATTAATATTGCTAATCAGCTCACCTTAAAAAAGGAGGAGTACCCTGGATTATCCAGGTGGGTCCAATGTAATCATAAGGGCCCTTAAAAGTGGAAGAAGGAGGCAGAAGAATAGAGTCAGAGAGGGTGATATGCCTACTGAAGAATGGTCAGAAAGATGAAACGTTGCTGGCTTTGAAGATAGTAGAAGGGGCACAGGCCATGGAATGTGGGCAACCTCCAGAAGCTGGAAAAGCAAGAAACAGATACTTCCCTAGAACCTCCAGAAGGGATGCAGCTCTGCTGACAACTTGATCAGTAAGACCTGTGTCAGACTTCTAACCCCAGAAGTGCAAGACAATAAAATGGTGTTGTTCTAAGCCACTAAATTTTTGATAATTTGTTTCAGCAGCAAAAGAAACATAATGCACACTACTCATTTTTTAAAAACTACCATTGAAAACTGGAAATTGAATGTGGTGTGATATTCAAGGTTTTTGTGTAAAAGATTGATTATATTTTTTTAAAGTAAGGTAATTGAGTTATCAAAACTCCATCACATAAGAAACCAGGACTAATGACAAGGAAAACAACTATTCTACCTTCTGCAACAGATTAGACTATACAAGATAAATTTTAAATAGATTACTACAAACGAGTAAGACTATACAATTTTAACACAGATCATGAAGAAAAGTGTTTTGCTATCAATGTTTCAGTTTTTCCTAGATTGAAAGGCATATATGGTATATAAATCTTATGTTTAGAGGTTGTCATCTTTTTTAAAGAAAGATTTGTAAAATACAAAGAAATATGAAGAAAGTTCAAGTTCAGATTTCTTAAAATCCTCTTTAAATTATAACTTGCAATACTAATTCAGTAGATATTAAGAGGTCATTGATAAGGAAAAGAGGGGATTGTGCATTTTTTTTTGTTTTGAAAATGAATTTCTAGGCCATGTCCTAAAGACTTTACTACTGAAGACAGCCACATCTGCCTTTGACTTCACTGTCATTTTGTTCTTCAGGTTACACATGCCTGCATCCACTCTCTACACTTGGTGATGCACCTGCCAAACACCTGTAGTCTATTGATTACTACAGGTGACTGCAGGTTCATGATGAACAATTGTGAGTCACTGAAGATATCAATAAAATGATGCTTTTACCCACCCAAACACAATGCATGGCCAAACTGGGTCTGGGTTAGACTAGAAAGAAATCGAGACAAGTTAGGAGCAAAGAAACCGTGTGAGACGCTGTTGTCATATAGGACAAGAGGGTGACTCCCATATTCACATGTAACTGAGTAAATAATAAAGCAAGGATGGGCTTAAGGAATGGCATATGGAAAGAAATTACACAATTGTGGGGTTGAGGGCAAGCAATGTCAAACAACGACAAAAATGTGTCAACACGACTCTAGTTAACAGGCCTATGGAACCAAAATGATAATCATCAATGGGTGGTGAGGGAAGAACAAATAGAAACTCTGAAGAATATGATTAAAAATGTTGAAAACATTGTATTATCTAAAACCATCAACAAAAATCATTCACTCTAATTTCTTGAACACCCACTGCAGGGTATAACAATTCCAGGTGATATTTAGATAGTCAGATAATCTACCTTCTCCCACATATGAGGAAACATTAGCAGAGAGGAAAGAAAGGCCATTTATAAACTCTGTAATCATCATTCAGCTTGAGAATAACAGAAGCAGGTGTGTAGGTCTTTCTCTAATACTCATGAGCAATAGGGATCTACTGTACTGAGAAAACACAGCTTGCTGCCAAATCTGATGCACTGTGCTTTTGCACTCTTTTTCTATTCTCAACAATAAGGAAGGCTCCACATCATAGCTATTGAGTTCATTCAGCTGTTCTCATATCATTTCCTCCACGGTCTCCCCATAAATTTCTATTGTGCCAACATGCAGAGAATTGATTACATTCTTTTTCATCTGTCTTTGAAAGTTGCAATCAAATTATTCTCTGCAATTAAAAATGCATGAATGTTTTCTTCTTTAGAAATACCTCTCCACACAGCCCTCCTACCTCCACACTCATCATCTCCTGCCCTACCCACTTCAGAGTGTCTCTACCACTGGTTTAGAATATAATCCACATAATGTGTATACTCTATTGAAGCAGCATTACCCATCGCCAGTCTAACACATTTGTTTCACAATAACTAGCAACCACAACTCATGAAATCAGAGGTGATGTTAGTAAAGATATGTTATTATGCAAAAGAGTAGTATTCAAGGCCCTTAGTATGCAAACACTAAGGGCCCCGAATAACTACCTTTCACTGCTTCTATAAGTTCTATACTGAAATACTTACAATTCAAACTCACATAATAGACATTAGATTAATAAAGTTACTTATCAATTCATATTTTTTGAGGATGTGCCATGTGCAAAGCACAGAGTAAGGCATCCTGTTTTATAACTGCATACAAACCGGGGTCCCACTTTGACATATCAAGGTATACTCAGATCAAGGCTTGTGGCATTTCATAGCTAAGAACACTAACTATGCTTGCAGCCGTTTAATTATTGGGTGCTGTATCTAATAAATGCTCTTTTCCCATTAGTAGAGCCTGGGTGTCCACGAACCTAACTTAAGTGCAAGAGGAATGAGTGCTTTTTCTGCAAGACTGACAGGACTCTATCTGGAAGGGCTACTAGTGGTTTATTAAATAAGCAGCAATTCTAAATTAGGTTATGCTGGTTTTGACAGTTTCTGCAAACTGACATTTTCATTTGCTCAGTTTCTTGGAACAACCCATCATCCAGATATATTACTTGTTGAAACCTCATAAAAACTCTGTTTTTCTCTGGGCTGTGAGCATGAATTTCTAATGAACTTGGCTCTAGGTGAAAGGCAAGTTCTCACCCATTACTGCAAAGGATGGTTTTATTTGACTGAATACCAATTTAACAGTATCAATGCAATACAGATGGCCTTATTCCTAATGTTGGATATATAAGGTATTGCCATTGTGACCTCAAAATGGAAAAGAAAATAAGGAATAGAAGGATAAAAATCCTAAGAGGGCTTGATATTTGCTACTTACACCTACAGTTTATGTTTTTGGTGCAAGTCAGTGATGGCTAGCACAAAATACAGCCATTCCAAGCTAACCACGATAAAGCTCAATCATCTTGTCCAAAACCTCACAGCATGGTCAATCCCCCCACTCCAACATACAGTGTGACTTTGGTAATATTTACCATATCCTTGCTCAATAAAGTCATAGAAAGGTTATTTACTTCTAAGTCTGCAAACTGAAATACTGTTTGAATGTCTTGAAAGAGACACTACATCTACAAATGTAGTTTTATTTTAGTTAAACCTGCTGATTATTTTTCCATGATGCAGTCTTAGTGTATCTCCACACAGAAGCATGTTTAGTACACTATCTTGACCCAAACAGTTGAGAAATTAGGAAGTTCTCTCAGCCTTTTTTTTTGGTACAGAACGGTAGACAAATGATCTCACCAACATTTCCATTGACATGTCTGGTTGTTTGGTGCTGCTTCAACACATCACTAGAGCACAGAAATCTTGCTGCCCAACATTATGTTCAATGAGGCATCAAGGATGATTCACTAATTGACTTTCAAATAGAATCTAGTGGAAAAGCATAGCTTCAGCCATACCTCCCTCTGGGAGGGAAGAGAGTACCAGTTTCGATATCAACATCAGTTCATTAAATCACAGGCTGCCTAGCACACGTACTTCCTTATGCTCCAGCATTCAGGATATTTTAACTAAATAAGTGATACAAGAATCACTATATTTACCTTTTTATGAATTGCGTCTATGATCTATTCAATGGCAAGAAACGGGACTCATTTGACAGGATTTCATAAGTTGCTTTCTTATCAGTTTTCCTATATCAGTTTTTCTGACATTATTTGTTAATTCTCACCATTAAAACACTTACACTTATAAAAATGGCACTTGAATAGAGCTTGTTATACATTTAACAACTCTGGAATATATTTATATATTTACCTTTACTCTTCTTTTTTTCAAGAATGAATTTAAGGTAACTTACCTAAATACAGCAGGAAAACATAGATTAGAAATTGGTAAGGGAAAAAAAGGGAATGTAAGGATAGAGAGATGGAGCAAGTTCTCAACTAAAGTGACTACAGATTTTTTCAATTAGCAGTTAATGGAAAGATGAAAGCCTGGTCAGATGAAAACAACAACACATAGACTGTTCAAGAGCAACACAACTACGTCTAATAAGATGAAAACAAGTTTTCTGTGGGTCTTCAAAATGTTATGAAAAACATCCATCATATTGTCCTTATAGTAAATGGCCTCAATGACCAACTTTTAGCTGTTGCTCAATGTGACTGATTTGTGTGGTGATAGAGTCAAGACAAATTCCCGAGCTGTATGTTACAGTCAGCCCCATTCCACCGACAGTCAAACTGAAGCTGTGAAGAAACTTGCTCAAGGTCATATAGCCAGTTCAGAGCCTAAAACTGAACCAGTATCCATGCATTTTATTCTACATTACACTGCAAATGCAGGACACACATATAGCTGCAGGACAGGAGGGAAATGTAGGTAGTAGAGGCAACCTTAATACTATAACCATAACAAGCATTTATTGAGCTATTGCATGGTCCAGGCACTGTGAAAATACGTTAAATGCACTGTCTTATTTACTCTTCAAAACAGTCTTCAGTGGTAATAATTATTATTTATGATGTTTTATAAATGAGTAAACAGAGGTTTAGTGAAGTTGTGCAACTTTCAAGAGGTCACAAAGCTAGTAAGTATTAGAGCTGGAATTTGAACCCAAGGTTTTTAACTCTAGAATCCATATACTTAAGCACTTTGTTATGCATCCTTCTTATAAGAGAAGGCTATCTCTTTGTATGTAACAGGGGGCCAGCAAAGGTTTTGGTGAGTGTAAAGGTGGATAGATGATATTCATTCATTCAGTCCATAAGTCAATATTTGTAACCTGCATACATTATGCTAGCATTCTTCTAAGATAAAGTATTCTTCTAAGATACATACAGTATGCTAGTATTCTTCTAGAGATTCAGCTTTGAACAAGATAAATCCCTCACTTGAACTTACAGTTTAGCCTGTTTTTAAGGAAGATGCCTGGCTGCAGTATGTAGGATTTTGTGGAGATGGATGGGATAAGAGAGCCTACTCTGAAGGTTCTTGCACTGATCCAAAGCAAAAGACAGGGAGGACCTACATTAGTTATCTATTGCTGCAGAACAAATAACCAAAATTTCATGGCTTAAAGCAACATACAATTATGTCACGGTTTCTGCGGGTTAGGAGTCCAGGCATGGTTTAACTGGGTCCCCTGCTCTGGGTCTCCCAAGGGTGCATCAAGGTGTTGGCTGGGCATGCTCACATGGTTGTTGGCAGCATTCAGTTCCCTGTAGTTGTAGGTCTCTGTCTTGCTGGCTATCAACCAAGGGGCACTCTCAGTTCATAGAGGACACCTAAAGTTCCTTGCCACAAGGCCCTCTCACACGCCCTCTTACAACATGGCTGCTTACTTCATCAAGGAGTATTTCATTTCCAGCAGGAGAATCTCTCTCTTGAGGAAGGGTCCAGTCCATATTTTAGGGGTATTCTCCTGATTAAGTCAGGACTGCCCAGAAAAATCTCCATTTTGATTAGCTCAAAATTAACTGATTTGGGACCTTAATTATGTATGCAAAATCCCCTTCACTTTTGTCAATACAATGTAACTGAGTCAGGGGAGTGGCATCCATCATATTCAATCTCTCCCACACTCAAGTGGAGGGGATTATACAGGGCACGTATACCAATGGGGCGGGAATCTTGGGGGGCCTCTTAGAGGCTACCTGCATTCGGCAGGATCTGACCTTATTATCCCCATTTTGCAGAGTATCCCAAATCAATGCTGCCAGATCAATTTTAGAGGTAGAAGTAATAGGAAAAAGGGAAAGGAAGATTAGAAAGAAGGAAGATTAAAGAGGACTAGATTTTTTTCTTCGTGTGAGAACTGTAAAAACCTTTCATTGAAATACACAACTAAATAGCAGTAGTATAAAGATAACTAATCTGATGTGGGACATGTTGAAGTGGTAGAAGAATATCAGGAAGTGATGTTCAGCAGGCATTTGGAAGCCCGGATCCTGGAGGGGAGAAGGAAAAAGAAGCACTGGAGGAGAAAACCCGAAAGCTACTTGAATAACAGAGTCAGCTATAAATGGATGAGATCCCAGCAGTTTGACTACAGTGGAAGGAGAAATGACCCAGCAGAAGAACTTGGTACAGTATAAGTTATGATAGGATATTTTCAATTCAATTCAAATTGTCAACTTTTGAAATGCTTCTTTTGAAAATACAGTTAAATTAAAATGTGGGCTTAGAAAAATGGATGTCCTAGGCATCTTGCTCTCTTATAAACTTGTTTTTCTCTGTACGTGTAAAATACAAACACTGTCACTCAAATGTCTATCTCCTCTTTATTGCATTATAAAAGTAACATGCACAAAATCAGAAGGATGTTTGTTTGAGGGATGAATATCTCATGGATGGAAATGATTTGGTAAGTAGCATGATGTATATTTTTGGCAGTGCCCTAATCAGTCAATTGCATTTGTTATGGACTGTTAAAAACTTCAGAGTATATAAAAATGGTAATGTTTCTTAGACTGTGAGTCCTTCACACTTTCTCTGCATTCTCTAATTGCATAAACTATTTTTAAGTCCTCAAATCCCTCTTACATTCGAATCCAAGGAACATCTAGTGGGGATTTTAAAAATACGTCTTAGTTACTTGCATATTTTTATGTTGTTACAATTAGACTATGTATTTTATTTTACGGAAAAATCATGTCTTTCATCTCTGTATCCATGTTTCATAAAAGAAGTAGAACTACATAAAATATACACTATTATTTATAAAATGATGAGAAATTAATTCTTGAAATAAAGCAAAAAAATTTAAAAATGCATTAAGTTATATATTTAATATAAATATATAATTAAATGGATAAACATATATATTTTATGCATAATTCTATATTTAATTGCATATATAGTTAAATCTATATTCTGACAAAACTCATAATAAGGCAAAGACCTTAGGACAATATGCAACAGGTCTGTATGCTTATCCACTAGATGGCCCCCTTACAATTCTAACTTTGTAATTGCGTTGTTCTAAGGAAAACTCAAAATTCCCTCAAAATATACTATGCTCAATCTTGACATTTGCTTCCAATGCCATCCATAGCAGCACTATTGAACCAAATAGAGAGAAACTTGAACCATCTTATGATAAATCAGAGGAATCATGTTTTGTATACCCTTATTATTTAGCAAAGAGTTAGAAAATGACTACTCTACAGGGTATGCAGTATTTCTACACATGAGATCAGTAGATTCACGTGGGGGAGACACTGGGGTGCTTATTAACAAGGTGGAGTTCAGGTGTCCATGTCATATCTACTGTATTAGAATCACCCGGGGTGAGGAAGAACCAGTATTCTGTGTTAACAACTTTATACACAAAGTTCAAGAAGGACAGTACAAAAAGTATACTTTATAAGACACATTTGGTTTTGACTGTTCCTGTGCAGACCACACATGCTGATTTAAAATACTTGTCTAATTCAATTAATACTTTCATTTTAACTCCAAAGATAGAAAAAACAACAACCAAAAGATTTGCTAAGAGATTACAATTATACAATCTTGGAGCTGTGAAGGACTTCAAAAAGCACTGAATCCATTGCTTCTTAACCCTGGCTGCACGTTAGAACAACATGGGGTGTTTTTAAAATCTGCCAATGCCCTAGTCTCACCTCTAGAGATTCCTTTTTTAATTAATCTGAGATGGGGGCTGGCTATTGGTAAGTTTCAAAAAGTTCCCCCAGTGATTTTAATGTGCAACGAGGGTTGAGGACCACTGATCCAGAAAAGCTCCTCAGTCTCTATATAAAGAACTGTGGGCACAAATAAGTTAAGCATCTTGCCGTAAAACATACAAGTTGTTGGCAAAGTTAGGACTCGAATCCAGTTCCTCTGACTTGCAGGCCATTCCTCTTCCCACAATTCCTGTTTATTCATAAATGAGTGGGATCTTTTTGTCCCTAAAAGGTACTAAAAAGTATGACAATAGCACTTTCAGAAAGAAAATATATTCAAATATTTTTTTAAAATATTGCATATCTCAGATAGCACACTGTAAAAAATGTGTTGCTATATCACGTTTCTTTGCAATGTTTGAGGAGAAAATTTAAACCAAAGCCTTTAACAGTTCAGATCAGATAGACAGATATCAGAACAGGTAATCTGTTCACCACAAAGCAGCTGTCAGTGGCTCCAGATACTGAATGAGAGAGATGGAAGAAAGGCGGCCACTGAGCCTATGTGAAACAAAGACTAAAACGAAAGCAGACCATGCCCAATATCAAGTAAGAGGACACCCAGGGGAAGTATTACCCTTTAACTGAAACAGAGGCAAATTCATTGTAAAGTTAGATAAACCACCTACAGAAACCACCTCAAAGATTGAAGGAAAGAGATGTGAGAGCAACGGACAGACAGCAAAAGCCTTTGTTGTAAATAAAATCAATTCTATGGTTTCACTCAGTCCTTAATTTGCCAAAATGTTCAAACTAAAACCAATATACAAGCTTCAGCAAACTCAGTGGGGTGGGTACTTTTTGCCGGAACTTGTTGCAAACTGCCGAACAATACGGGATACAAGCATTTGCACGGCTATACTCTAACCCACAGCGAAGATGTTCCTCATTTTGAAGGTCAGGCCATACATCACTGGCCCAGTGTCAGGAAACATGCATCGCCTCCGCCTACGCTGTGCCAGGTCAGTTAGAAAATAAACAAAATCCACTGCACAGAGCAGCTACCCCCTCAACTGCTCCATCCTCCTTCTCAGCCATTCTATCTGCAAAGTAGAAGCTAAAGGGAAGAAGCCAGGCAGCAAAATTCAAGTCTTTTGCTTAAGACATCTGCATTTCTAATATCTTGCAGCAGCAGGTTTTAGTTTTTCTGATAAATACAGGACAGACTGAACTGGAAATACTAGATTATTTACAACAGATCTCTTTAAAATGTCACTGGGACTTTAAAAGGCTTTGCCTCTATTTCAGACTGCCTTGAGTTGGAGGCTTTCAGATTCCTTCTGCTACCAAAAGTCTCATGTATCAGTCATTGGGCTCACCAGGTCCTATCAGCCATTGAGTTATCATTCTAGAAAATTCTAACTTCCACCTTTAGTCACCAGCATTGCCTGTGGAGGCTCACTGCTAAATTACAATGAAAACCTGAGTGGTTGAAGAATGGCCTGGCCTACTGGTCAGTCACTTCTCATTAACAATTTTAGTATAAATCAGTTCAGCAGATTAGCTTGTGGTCATTCGACAGACTTAGAAAGAAACTTGGGCAGGCCTGGAGATCCAGAAGAGAATGGGATATACTTTTTCAAGCTTCCAGTGGTGTAGAGGATTGTAGGAAGGTGTGGAGATGAAGCAGGCTGACAAAAAAACTGTGGTTACCTAAGAGAGAACCACACACACACACACACACACACACACACATATATATATATTTAAAAAGGAATATAATGATAGAGTACCAAGAGGGACCACAATAAAGGGAGTGGGCTTGGAAGAAGGTTTTGATATTGTGGGAAGCAGACAGCCTGTGAATGCTGAAGTCACATTATCTAATCAGGAGTGCTAATTTTTCTATAGGATTCAAAATAATCTTTCAAATAATATCAACCTTCGATATGCTCTGAAGCTCCTAATTTAATACCTCTATATAATATAGTCAGTTTAAACCCTTTAACACATATTTTCTCATTTTTAACAGTTGGCTTCATCCCATTTCCTTGATACAGACTTACTGTATATAGACATGCTTTGAAATCCATAGATGATCCTGTCTTTATTTGAAGTGGTCTACCCTCTCAAAGACATTATAGCCAGTAACTTCATAACAAATCAATCTCATGAGAACTAAATAGATGAGTTATATGTCCACTATAAATTTCTTCTGATGGGTTGAGTCATTTAGCAGGAAGGCAAAAAGGCTTAGAGCAACAATACCATGTAATATCCAATGCCATGTCAGCCAGTGGCCACGGATGCTCAATAAATAGCAGTATGCAGTGACTGATCATGTACCACAGTTCACAAGTACTGAAGATGTAATAAGCTAAGTCAGGAAAGAAAGGGAGTTTAGGTTCCCTTTCTTCCACCAATATAAAATACCCCAGATCACTCTATTTAATAAATATCTTGAGAACATAGGCAAAAGTGGCTAATTCTAAAAATAATTTCTATAATTCAGAACATCATCTCCAACAAGCAAAGCAATTCCTGTGCTGAGAATGTATGTTGGCATTGCAGGCAAAGTATAGATTTTCAAGACGGCAGGCAGTATGAATGGAAGCAATCTGCCTGAGGAACAGATTCAGAAATGTCCATAGGAGAATTACATAGGCACCTTTCTCTCTACACCTTCCATGAGATGAACTTTTAAGTTCCCTGTATAACAAAAGGGAAGTTGTTTTTCTCTTTTCCATAAAGTGGTACAGCAGTTTTAGTGGTGAAGATACATTTGAGATAGAATGAATTTTATTCAAAAGCTTAGACAAATCACAGGTACCTTTCCTCAAGGCTAACTTTAGAGAGAATTTTTAGAAATTTTTATCAAAGAACACTGGCTGGAACAATAATTTCTTTTAATAAAATTAAAACTGTAATTTTTTGCAGGACTATTAGGCTAAAGTAGTGTTTCCAAAATTTTTGAATTTTGTAAATCAGCATGATAAAAAACAATGAAGACTGACATTGGGTTTCTAACTTTTTATTTCATCAAAACAAAAATACAAATAAAGCAGAGGCAACAACAAAAGGAAAATTATGGCAGTAAGTAGTAGGACAACTGAAATTTCACAATAAAGAATACTTTTAAAAAGGATAAATTGAACTTTGTGAAAGATGTTCCTTATTTTTCTCCTTTTGCCTTGAACCCATGTATACTCTGTCATCCCTGAAACTTGACCTTGGATGGGCATTTAGGAACCAGTGTCCAGTGCTGAATACATGTGAGCTCATAGCTCCTACTGGAGAAGCAAGTGATTGCAACTCTGTTAGCCATCATCATTCTAGAGAGTGTTGTTTGCTGTATGGAAAAGAAAATCTACAATTTCACAATGAAAATCAGTGGAAAATGGAATTCACTTGATTATCGCTTTGCATCCAAAATCATTGGAACTCATCCATTTTATTAACCAAAGCAAACTAAAGAGGTAGGTCTATCTGTGAAAAAGGAGGCTGCCAAATTAAACGTCTTAGTCTTATGGAACCTCTCGTGAGTGCAAGTTAAAATCTAGGTATTTTTTGTTTGAATCCTTAAATTTGGATTAGGCTTTGAATGGATTAAAAACTCCATTCATGTAAAGCTAGTCTTTAAAAAATCACATTTTTGGCTTTTTAGCTTTTTATGAAAAGAATGTGAAGCTTTCTTAATCCTATTAATTCATTGATTTATTTTCTTTAGCTTTAATTAATTGTGTTTTTTGACCCTTGGATTAGGTTATCATTAGATACTCTTAGTTTTAGCAATTTAAAACTTGGGGTTATTTTAGTGCATTTCAGACCTGGCTATTTTCTATATCAAATATGTTCTATATAAAATATGATAATGAATTTCATTTTAGAATGTTGAATATTCTAATAAGAACACTTTAAAATTACCACATCAGATCTAGAAGAATAAAAACCAGTGTCCATGTACAATGTCTCAGAAGTCCTTTGACTCATATAAAAAAAAATCCTCCTCTCTTATGCAACTAGGAAAATTATAATAATGTCCTTTGGAGAATTCAGTTTAAAAAAATGTCCCCACAGTATTTTATTATTCTATCTTTAATGATTTTCTAGAGTTTTGTCATATCCACTCTAGTTTAGCTGATTATTTAAGAACTTGACTTTATCAGGTAATAACTATTGGTAGAATTGAATTGTACTTTTTGCACTGTCATTGACCAAAACTGACTACAGTGGTTTTTTTAATCTATTAAAAATGGATGATGTGACCTATTTGCCAGGGACTTAGAGAAAATAATTAAAACAAAATAGAACACGAGAACTTCATTCTAACACTCTTTTACTCATAGAAAAATGAGGCAAATGTTTCATGTATCCTGGACCCTGGGACCTGCCTTATTCCATATTTTATCTCATGGGGAGAGACTCTCAGGCATCTTCAGTAGGCCATCTAGACAGACAACGGGATTGACCATTTCAAGTTCACACTTCTCTACACATACCAGAAGTAAAAAAATAAGTTGACATAACTCATCAGTATTGAATATTTCCTATATATCTATGCAATAGTACACAGCTGTGCTACTCAGCGTGGTTTGCAGAACAGTGGCATTGATACCACCTGGGAGCATACTAGAAATGCAGACTGACCAAGATGGCCTTAATGTTCGCCTCAACTTGATTAAATTTCAGACAGGCTCCTTCCTGACTATAGGCTCCTGACCTCCCTTTTCTTAGGGCATTTAGTTTAGAAAATTTACCTTGTAAAACTTGTAAATCCTTTCTCTATTCCTTTGAGGTGTACATCTTCTACAATCCAGGAATGTCTTTCTCAAGGACCTGAAAGCCACTCCAGTCTCTGTGGGAGGGTAGGAGCCAAACTTTGATAAGGGACAGATGGCCTAATCATATTAACCAGCCTCCCTTACCCAATCTTCTCCAGTACTTTTCCATTAGTTTACCCTAGCATTTAAAAATCCTTTCACCTTTTGGTTCAGTGAGTTGAGTTCAACCTCTCTCTCCTATTGCAATAGTATAAAGTTTTCCTTGTCTATTTAACTGGCCTGCTGATTTTTTTCTTTTACAAGATTCCCGCCCCCCACCCCCATCCGAATCTGCATTTTAAAAGATCCTCAGGTATTTCTAGTGCCTGAGCACAGTTGAGAAGCACTGCTCAGGACTATAACATTGATCATTCCTTGCTAGTACTTAACGGGGCACAGGTACAAACAAAACCAGCATGGAAATGTTAAATAAGCACCACCTACTTCAATAACATTATTGTAAAACCTATTTCTATTTCAATTACTTGATTATTTTGTTCTGTCTTTAACTGAGTATTCTTTTTGAGTATATTCTGAAATAGTCTGGGCTCTATTTCTGTTACTTATTGTTTTCAATTTAAAAAAATAAATGAAGAAGATATGTATGAACCAATCCATCGCAGCATTAAGGAAGAGCACAATGCCAAGGATGCACAGCACCTACACAGCCTTGTATCTACTAGGCGCCAGGCAGTCAATTGTGTGGACTAATGTTTCCTTTATTCATTGAACAAATATTGACCACGCACCTGTTCGGTACCAAACATTCTTCCAGAGTCTTGGGATCAGGGAACAAAACAGTCATAAGACCTTGCCTTCATTATTCTTACAGTCTTCAATCCTCACAATAATCCATTGAGGCAGACAACAGTATTACAATTTTATCAATGAGATTGTTAAGGCTCATAGAATTTAGGCAGACATAAGATTTAAACTAAAGCTTGTGACCTCAAAATGAGTGGTATTTTTTTAATGTGTTTGGATGGCACAATCTTTCATGTATCCTTAATAATGGCCTGACTGAACCGTTGAAGGTAAATTTTCCATTGGAAAAAGGTCTAGCCTTCTTGTATCAGGTGAAAATGGTAGGTAATACAGCTATACTAAAATGGTGGGGGTTTATTTAAGAACACAGGGTTGCTTTGCTTGTGCTTCTATTTGTTTGGCTAAGATATATATATAAATACATAAAATACATATAAATTATATAAATATATAATAAAATACATAAATATATATGTGCAGCTTTTATAATGCATATTTTATAGCTCAGATGGCTGAAGAAGTATGGTATATGTATATGTATGGGTGTGTATGTGTGTATATTACTCTTTTGGCATAATGGCTATAATATATGTAAGATATAATCTCTTGCTTTAGGGATTTTGTGTTTTCAACATAAATGTTCCTCTAACACGATTTCAGCCATGTCTTATTTATGAGACCTTCACAAGGTATATAAAAATGCTCTAGCAGCATGATTTGTTCTACTGAGCATTAGCAGTCCTAGTCAAGTAGACGTGAAATCACAAAAGACAGAGTAAAATACACTTCTATCTGGTCTTGCCTTCATTTCATTTATCGTTGGAAGACTTATTTGGCCAGTTTCACCATAAAACTGCGGGTATCCAACTTAATTTTTGTTAACTACACCACTGCATGATGGTTGTACAAGGAAACATTCTGATAAGATTGGATAAATTTGCTACCTTATTTTTTTATAACTGAAATATATGAACTTCATGTTCATCTATGTCAACCAGTGATTCTCAACCCAAGTTACACAGCAGAATTAGCTACGGACCTTATTTAAAAAGCAATACTATTGCCTAGGCATCACCTCAGACCAACTGATGAAGAACACCTGGCAGTGGGGCCCAAAGTGCGTTTATTTTAAAAGCTCCCTAAGTGATTCTAATGTGCAGCCAGGGCTGAGAAACCCTGATTTATACACTGGATCTTAACCTTTATTTTTCCTACACAGAATTTTAACTCATGGGTTTTTTTTAAACAAGAACCTCAGAACATCTAAGTATTAGTTATATTATGTTAGGTTTTCTGCTCTGCCAATATTTGCACAGCTGTTTAATACTCAGAATGAGCTACCACATATTTCCACCACAATTAAACTAAGCTCTGACATTTACAATTTTCACGTAGCCACAATCAGTTCCCAGACTCCCTACTGCAACCAAGGGTAGCGCTAGCATCATCATAATGAAGCCATGTTTTAAAGATTCTCTATCAGAAAGGATTCAGCATTTTTCAAAATTAAAATCTGATTATTCTGTTTATCTCCTGTATACAGTTTGAACTATACCTATCATCCTTTAGAAGATAAGGTAAAGATAAGGGTCTCCAAAAATGTACTAACATTTTGTGCAATTTTTAGCTATTTACATATGTTGGACGTGTAAATAAACATCTTTCACTTCAGGCAGGTTTTTAATTGTAGAGAATTATTATGTCAAATTCCAAAGGCATAACATGAATAGCCAAAGATATCAAATGACAAAAATAAAATAAAATAACTGTTGTTAAGATCCAGTGGTATTTAAGTTTCAACCATGTAGACAGTTTGTAAGGTGAGCTTCAAACACATTTTTCAATTAACTTAGTTGTCAACTTACACAGGATGAAAGCCATCATGAAATAAACTGCAGTCTCTTTTAAAACTATGTTGTTTCAAAGTTCCTTTACACATAATTAAAGCAGGAAAAGAAACTACCAAGAATCAAAATAGTCCTTTCTTTTTAATTTTCCATCGGACTAACTCAGTTCTTCTTTTATGCTGTTAATGTTGAACTGGCCAAAATGAGTTTTTTAAAAAATGAAAGCCCCTTTTTATACCATAATTAATAATTTAATCTCTAGAACCCTAGTGGCAGATGGGAGGAAGCAATTTACTATGTTAAAAAAAAGACTCTTCAAGTTTTCAAGCTAAAACAAGGTTTGACCATAAAGGATTAGAGAAACGAAAGAACTCTTAACCCTAACTGTGCCTTACCACTGTATGACTAACAGTCCAGGAGGTCCCATCTTCCTATCATCTTGGTCACTATTGTCAACTTTCACTTCTCCCACAGGCCTCCTACACTGCCACTTTTCCTCTTATTTTTCTAAAGATTACTTTGCTTCTGACTTCACTGAGTTAATGGTGGCCTTCAAGCTAGAACGCTCCCAACTTTGTCCACTCATGCCTATAGGTAACAGTAAGCAGTTCTATGCTGTTGAACCAAATAATGTTTCTAGCAAATTAAGGCTCAAGACAGATAATGAAAGGTCTCATGCTTAGATAATGAATTTGAACTTCATTTTGAAGAGATGGAGAGCCACTGAAGTCTCTTATGCAAGTAAGTGCTCTGATCAGATTTCAGATTTTAGAAAGACTACCTGGTCAACAATGTAGAGGACAGAGGTGGAAGAAGGTCAAACTGAAAGTGGCAAGATCATTTAAGAGGCAACAGTGCAGTTAAGAAGGGATGCAACTCAAAATGCAGCTCAAGTGAGATCTCCACCTTATCCACCAGTCAAAGGTACTGGGCACAATCCTAGGACCCTGTGATGACTTTTAGCACAACTGTTACCACACTCTACCATAGTAATGTCTTCCTCTTCTTCCTATTGTTAGCCCCCTCCCTTGCTAAACCACAATCTCTCTACGTGGCAGGCCCTTGTCTTTTTGGTTTTTATCCCCAGGGCCTAGCACAGGGCCTGTAGGTGTTTGAAAATATTTATAGAATATTCAGATGAATAAATAAATAAAACAATGATTTAAATGATGTTCACTTGCATAGTGGAATAAACGCTTTATCTAGATTTAAGTCTTGGCTCTCTTAATAGCTGGTTGGGAGACTTCAGCCATTTCACTTACTTCTCTGTTTTCTTATCTGTTAATCAAGGGGTATGGACTAAATTATTTCTAATATATGTTCTGACTCTAATATCCTATAGGACTTAGTTTTCACTGAAAATGTATCACGCAACAGGCAATTATAAATTGTCACAGGTTGACTCAGAGACTGCATTTCATATAATCAACTGTCACCTGTGTCCATTTTAATAGGTTCAAAATGATTTCATGTCTACTCAGAAATATTAGAAGTATGTGAGGTGACATACAGATGGAATATCTAATCAATATTTCTTCCATATGGAGTCCCTGATTGCTAAAATAGGTACTTTTCTCATTAAATGATTTTTTTTAAGTGACTAAAGTACAGGAATATTAAAATTTTATAGTTTGATGCCATTAGCATGACTATTGATGCTAAATCATATTTTTCCTTAAAATTCTTCAACCTTCTTTGCCTTGTTTGACATCAACACTGCTTCCTGAATAAAAATGAATACACAAAGTTTTAAAAGTGACTATGTAGTTGTACATTATTGTTTTTTCAATAATGAAAACCTTTTGTCTGCATTATTTTCATAAGGATCTTCCCCTTATCTTTAGGTAGTAGTCAACATTTTAGGTTTATGTTTCTGGGTTTTTAATAATTAAGACCACAGACATACCAGATATAGCAGCAGGACTGAATTGTTCAACTCCAGTTGTATAGTAACTCACAAATAGTGTAACTATGAGATGCTTTAAGTATTCATCAAGATTTAACATAAAGAAGGGTTTTATTTTGTCATGCTTTGGATCTACCTTACCTAGGAGATATGAGAAAACAGCTATTTTCTTTTTTATACTTTAGGCTTCCATGTTTTTCCAAAGACTATAGAAATAAGCGAGCATAATCATTTACAAATGATAACAAAGACAGTGCACTAGTTAAGCAGAACATTAAAAATTATAGCCAGATGTGTCCAGGTTGATATTCATATAAAACTTTGCCATACCAAAGAAGTTTTACGGGGCACTAGTTTTATGGATACTCCAGCATGATTCTGCACTATAAAGAAAACTGTATATTTATTTCACACTGTCACGATGCTCAATTGGTAGAGGGGACAAATGAGATTCATTTCTGCACAAAGAAAAGCAAATACAATATTTTGATTGACTTTGTCTTTAAAGATTTAACTAGAAAATTAGTGAAAAGAAATATTAATAACATAATTTTCAAAGCTGCATATAGGACATAAGGAAACACAAACCTATTTGTAAAAACCTCAGAGTGGTTTTGTTTGTTTGGTTTCCTTTGGTTTTTGCTTCACTGGGCTTCAAATCTATTTTACATTCCATTAACTGGCTAGTGCATAGTACAAGTTTGTGTGTGCCTATGTGTCTGTGTGTGATAAATGAGTAAATTCGGGGTATACGTGATTTGTGTTTCCTAAGTTCAAGAGTTCAGTCAATAATTTCAATTTTCATGCAGTTTCTTAGAGTAGCTCTTCAATATTTCCTTCTTTAACTTAGGTGTAATTTTTTACTACAAAGAAATTCGTGGTAGTCAGATCATTTTAAGACTAATGCCTGTCACCTACCAGGCATTTTACAAGACACTTTTTAGCTTCACAAAAATAAGGTAATAAAAAACAAAGTACTAAATGATGACTAAAAAAGTAGCAAAATGGGGACTTAAACTAATGCCCATGATCCTTCTGCTATAACACAATGCCTATTGAGCACTGAACATATTATCTGGCAAATATTTGGTGTTTAATAATGGCTTGTTTAATCAGAAATCTGCAAGGCGTTTACTAGGTACATAAGGCAGTGATTTCAAACTGTGAGCTGTATCTCTCAGTGAGTCATGAAATCAACTGATTTGGTCTTGATGAGCATTTTATCAAAACGGAATAAATTAAACAATACCAGACTGCATTACAGGCTTGCTGGGAAGGGCAGTCTGTCACGGGCAATACCCATCCATGCATGTCCTTGTTGAGTGTGCCAAACTGTAACACATCACTATCCCCTGTGTAGGCAATTAAATAGGTAAAAGTGACCAAAGCACTACTACCATGCGACTGCTTGCTCCTAAGGGGAAGCGACTATTTTGTTAGTTGTTTGCCACAAAGGTGCTGAGCCCTTGGCCCTGGTTTCCTCAGCTGCAGTGCAATCTACTGTGTGCATAGTCACATCTTGGCTTATTGTGTCACCTAATGGTACCTGGGATAGAGGAAATGGTGCTACCATGACGATGCTCTTGTTATTTGCTGTACTGTGAGGATTAAATAGTCATGTTTTAGCACATTGAATCTCACTGTCTACTTTCAGACCCTACAGGATTTTGACAAGGCAACCTCGTGTTTGCTTAGTCAGCTCCTTGGAGTCTCCTTACTCCTTGCCATCCTCCATAAGGTTGCGGTTCTTCCCTAAGAAGGTAGTAAGATTAAGCGCTGGCTCAGGGAACTTATATTTGAGTTGCGGCATTGTGTAAAGATGTGTAGGTTAAGCACTGCACAACTCCAAGGAGGTACCACTTACATATGTAGCAGTCCCATAAATGTATCACTGTATCAAAAAAAGTTTAGAAACCACTGCTTTAGAACAAACAAGCAAAAAGTACTGGTTGAGAGAATTAATGTTTAAGGAGGAAGTGATCATTTCTAGTTAAGCTCAGGTGAGAATGTGAGATTTAATCCATCTTTGAGGATGAAAGGAGGGAGGGGCCAGGAGATAACATTTAGTGTGGTCCAGGTGGGGAATGGACAAGATCAAGCTCCAAAAATTTTGAGGAGATTACATGGGAAAACAAAAAGCAGTTTACAAGTTAAGTAAAAAACAAAATAGCAACAATAAAAAGTTTGAGAACAGGAAACAAAAATGACAGTATGAAAACCAAAAAGCTGGTTACCATTTCTATGATTTTTGTGATCTAATTTTGCTCCTCCATATCAGGATGTTTCTCCATATCAGGAGGAAGTAGCCTCATGGAATCACAGTTAAACTACTCAATTAATTATGGTTTTTCTCCTTATCATTTTCCCTAGATTTTCAAAGATTAATAAGAATATTTGCCCTTGTGCCAAATCCCAAATATATTTTTTCTTCACCTAATGGTCCTATTTATGATGTTCTGCTTCTCTATATTTTATGGTATGAGACTATTTTCAAAAAAGTTATATCCATGATCTCATCTTTTTCTCCTCTATGTTTTATCATCAAAATGACTCATGATTCAGAACTTATTCATCTAACGGTGTTTCATTGCTTGATTACACAATTATATATCTATGCATTATTTATTATACTCAATTTATATCTATCCCTATCTACATACATACATGCAGAAGATAAGTAATAAATAAGAATCCTTTTTTTAAAAAAATCTTGACAGTCTTCAGTATTTATATTTTTAACAATACATATAGTAATATATAGTTTAAAAGTTTACTGCTCAAATTGCATAGTTATTGCTATTTAATATATTTAGTAAGGATTTATTTAGAAAAAAATTTATGCTCCTTTCTGCTAACGGAATTAAAGGATATCCATTTGTATAATTATTAAATGTACAGACATAATTTACTCATTTACTTGCATTAATTATTCACAATGAATAGAAATTTGGTTAAAATTCTTTAGATAGAATCACAGTTTAGAACTATTATTTTTTACAGTTGAAAGTTAATTTTGGTTTATGAAAGAGATTATATTGGATTCTCTGTCTTTATGTCTTCCTTTATGTTTTAGTTATATTGTGAAATGACCTTTGTTTTGGGGACACCAATAAGCCTCTTAATATCTATGATACAAATGATCTACTTATAAAATTCTGGCTCCAATAAAAGATATTTTGAGTAGGGAGGGATTTCAGAGACCACCTATTTTAAATTTTCTATTATGGAAAAATTCAAATATACACAAAATTAGAGAGAACAGTATAAGAAACCCCATGTGCCTATCACTCCACATCAATAATTATCATTTGCCAATTTTGTTTGATCTATTCCTTTCACTTATTTTTTTCCTGGAGTATTTTAAGGAAAATCCTAGATTGTATACCAGTTCATATGTAAATACTTCATTTTGCATCCCAAACAGACAAGCCCTTAAAACTTTACCAAAATATAATTATTACACATATTGACATTAACAATAATTTGTAAAAACAATGAAATATCAAGCCACAGTCAAATATACCCTGTTTCAACTTTTTTCCTTAGATTTTGATTTGGGAATCTTGATCTACACGAGCGCACACATTTGCACTTGATTGACAGGTAGAGACCATTTTATTGAATCCCTTCAGTCTGTGCAACTGGAGATGCAGAGGAGGTAATTCATTTACTCAATGTCACTAGGCTTTTCACTTGATTCATTTCACAAATATTTATTCTGTATCTAGTAGAAACTGTTCTAAGTAATTGGGAATTATCTCTAAGCAAAATGACAATGTTCTCTGCCCTTACCTGGCTTCTATTCCTGTTGGAGGAATGCAATATAAACATTAAAAGTAATCAAGTTGCAGAGTATATTTGAGGATGATAAATGATATGGATCAAAGAAAATTATAGCAGGGCTAGGTAAGTGCTGGGGTAGGGGCGGGGAGGAGGGCTGATTCAATCTTAAATTGGCCTCGTTGAGGACACATTCAAGCAAAGACTTAAGGTGAAGGAGTTAACTTTGAGATATCTGGGAGGAGAGCTTCCAGAGGAGAGAGAATGAGCGAGCAATGTCAATGCCCCAAAGCATGCACATACATACCTGTGGGGAGGATTTTTGGCTTAAGTCAATTGAATGTAGATGAGAACAATGGATGAGGTAAGAACTTTAGCTTTTCCTCTGAGTGAAATAGGAGCCATTGCAAGGTTGGGCACAGAACAATGACATCTTCTGGTCTGCTTTGAGAGGAACATTCTAGCTACCATATAGAGACTAGACAGTTTGAGGCATGGATAGAGAGCACTGATTTTCAGACAACTTGGGAGGCCAGTGCATTAGTTGGGGCAAGACATACTGGTAGTAATGAAGAGTGTAATGGAGATTAGCAGCAATCTAATTCTGGATATATTTAATGTTAGAGCTGACTAATTACAGATGGGGTGTGAAAAGAGGAGAGAAGTCAGAATAACACCAAAGCATTTGCCCTGAGCAAGCATAGGATGAAGTTGTCATCCACTAAGAATTCGAAGTCAGGGGCTGGCCCTGTGACCGAGTAGTTAAGTTCGCGCGCTCTGCTTCGGTGGCCCAGGGTTTCACCGGTTCGGATCCTGGGCGCAGACTTGGCACTGCTCATAGGGCCACGTTGAGGCGGTGTCCCACGTGCCACAACCAGAAGGACCCACAATTAGAATATGCAACTATGTACTGGGGGGAATTGAGGAGAAAAAGCAGGGAAAAAAAAAAGAATTAGAAGTCACAGGTCTGGGGATGAGGGAGAGGATGAATTCAGGTTTGGACATGTGGAGATGTCCATTGACTTCCAGTTAGAGATGTTGAGTAGAAAGTTGGACATCCAAGTCTAGAAGTGAGTAGAAGGGTTCTGTCTACAGATGTAAATTTGGGGGTTATCAGCATATACATGTTTTATTTGAGGTCATGAGAATTTTCTGAGAATACAAGTGTCAGCAAAGAGAAGAACAGATAGACCCAAGGCATGAAGGACTGAGCCAATATAGAGATCAGGGAAAGCAAGAAGGTAACAACAATGCCCATCACTATTATAATGATTCATTTCTTCTAAATTTTCATATTAAAATTCTCAATTTTTGCTTACTGAGATCAAATCTCAGATGGATTAGGAATTCCATCTCTACTTCGCACTCTCCCTGCTTTTGAATCGTCATTTTGCTCTTCAGTTCAGCATCATATAGGTTTTACTTCTTCTAGTTATACATTTTTCCTCACCACCTTGGCCACTTTTCAGGTGCTTTCCAATGTTTCTGCATCAAGTATGGAGGCTTTCTAATCCCCCAATTCACCTTGATAGTGGGAAATTTAAAAGCCACTCTTCTTGATTCTTCCTGAGGGCAGGGTCAGCCTATGTCTTGCTTCACTCCTGTTGTCTACAAAATTATTAATAACACAAAAAATGCACCAGAATGCATAACACATTTTATTATCATCTCTTTAAGGACACTTGTGCCCAAGTGTAAGCAACAGCACAGCAAATAGCATACCATTGATTCTCTGGAACACAGGAAGGTTTATGTCAATAGCATTGAACGAATAATTTGGGAAGAGATGCTCACTGTAAACAAACAATTTATCACTGTTTTGCTCAATTTTTCTTTAATTCATGTTGTTTACTGTAAAGATAGGCACAAGTGTGTTTTCCAGTTATTGGAGAATGATCTTTAGAAAGGTAATTATCATATAGAAAGGTAAATATCAAAGGTAATTATCACTCTACAGTAAGCTCCTTTAAGTCAGAAAATGGTTTTTATCTTTGTCTCACCAGAGCCCTAAAAATGCCTGGTATATGGCTGCCACTAAATGACTGTTTGTTTAGTAAATTAATGTATATCAAAATCAGATATTTCACTCTAGAACTTCATGATATAAATTAATGTGACTTGAATTTGAGACACTTTTTATATCCCACTCTAGTTCTCACCTAGTGTTTGCCCACACTATCTGTATTACTTGCCAAATTTCCTTCTTTTTTTTTCATTGAGGTCACATTAGCTTATAACATTATATAAATTTCAGGTGTACATTGTATTTCAACATCTGTATAGACTGCTTCATGTTGTTTTGCTCAGTTTTGTCTTTATCTCAGCCCTGTCCCCATCTCCATTCCAAAACAGCTACTAAAATTAGTTATATAGATTTAAAAGAGAAGAATGTGACAGAATATTTCATTTAGGATTTACGGGTCTGGGTCTGTGTGTGTGTGTGTGTGTGTGTGTGTTTGTTTGGCAAAGCATCAAAGATAGAGAAATTGTTATAAAGTACAATACAACTAATCTATCACTCTCAGTTTATAGTCTCCAATATAAACAACTGAACAAGGAAAACAGGACAACAGATGGCCTAAAAGTAGTATGTGCACATAGAAGCGAAAGGTTGAGATGTGGCAAAGCATGCAATGAATATCTGGTTTCCATAAAGAGCTGAAAAAAATCAGTTTCTATAAAGAGCCAAAGAATAGTAGATTTCTTTTTTTAATTAGTGAGTTAGTTGGTATTTACTGAGTCTGTGCTATTTACCCAGCATTATTATAAAGAACAAAGGACGAGCAGCTCTGAAGCCACACCTGGAATGAGATTTTATCATCAGCCTTGGAGAAAAGATAATCCCAACAACGCAGTGAGTGGACCAGTCTGTGTCACTCATGAAAATTCTAGTCTTCATGATAACATGACTGAATACATACTTTTCTGCAACTGTCTGAAGTCAGGTCATTGTCATTTATTTGAGTAGGAATGCAAATGATCAAAGAGTGAATTATATAAACAGATCAGAATATCTAAAAGTACATTTCAATGATGCACATTTGAATATCCCTTCTTCAGGAAATACCTAAAACATCACCAGATCAATGGGAAAATCTTCTTACCATGCAAATCAGACCTCTGAGCTCAGAATGACAACAAACACTATAAGAAGAGCATCACCATTTCTATTATACTAACTTCTCAAACTGCAAAAGTAAATCCTCATGATCCATGACACTCATACTGGACAGATTTAGAAGCATCATATTTATTTTCACCATTTTCATTCTGTGTTTTAGTTACAAAAGCAAATAACGGATAAAATTAAATCACTATATTTAGTAGGGTGGAATACAGAAACAAACCAGAAGTAAAATGAAACCAACATAAAACAATCCTACTCTGGGTTTGATGGAGAGCACTGCTTAATTCTAAGAGCATTAACTAAATACCAGGTATACCTAACAAGACATCCAATTAATTGGAACTAGTTTGGATGTTGGCTTGTTCTCACCTGCCATGATTAAAGTATAATCATTACTACTCTAATAATTCCTAGGATTTCTAATCTGGGCCATTTCAAAAGTATGAGACGTTGGCCCTTCCTTCAGTACGGCTGGGGAGACAAGGCAAGAATACATGAAATACAAAAGGAACCACGTGGATATGCTGACATAGCAGTCTTGGTGTTCCACTGGTAGTAGTGTAGACAGAGGCAGCAATCTGCCTAGCCATCTGTTACTAGTTAGTCAAATTAAGTATATACATACCCTTCGACACAGCAATTCTACAATTGGCATTTATCCCAGGGAAACTGTCACACACATCCATAACACATATATACCAGAATATTCATTTCACTGTTATTTGTAATTGTGGAAGTTGGAAGTAACTATGATATCAGTCAATGAGAAAGAGATAGGTAAAATGTGGTGGATACACTATCATGGCCCTCATTGCAGATGTGTACAGATGTGTAACTTGTGCCTGTACAAGAGCACCTAGCCAAAGGATTGCCTGGCAAGCAAATGGACAGCCGGGAAACTAACTTTTCCTAATTCTCACAAAGGTGCAGTATGTACGCACCATAAAGTTAGAAGTTGTATAGTACATGTGCACCTGGAAGCATGGAAAGATTCTAATAAATAATCGTGCTTCATGAAAACAAAGATGAAAAATGAAATATTAACAGCTTGCATTTCACAGAAATGATAATTCACAAACAGAAAACAATTTACATTTTGAAAGGATACCATTCAAATAGAAAGATATACCTCAATCACAATGATTGTACTGGGTAGAGGGAAATGAAATGTGGGTATGGAGATAAAAGGGAATATATATGGGCAGTCACACCTAGAGACACTAAAGAGTCTAACATAGATTAGGTGTCATGAATAGTATGGTTACCTCGACCTACTGCACCTGAGATCAAACCAATGACAAAAGCCCAAAAATAGAGACTTTTTAGGCAGTGCTATCAACGTGGTGTCTGGGAAAGAGTCCAGATTAGAAGGCAAGAGGATCAGGCTCTACTATTTTCATTTCTTTCTCACAGTGTAACTTTCTTAAATTATTGAACATTTCTGGGCCTCAACATTCTTAACTGTAAAATGGGAATGATGATGACTTCTTTGTCCTAAAGCAAGAAGTGGGCCAGAAAATATTTGGATGTCTGATGTGCTATGACTCCTGTGAACACTTCACTCCACCTCTCAGACCCCTGCTGCTTAGAGTTTTTAATGTATTCTTCTCATACTCTGGGAAGTACTAACGGAGGAAGATTAGCCAAGACTTTTAAATCTCTAACTAATTAGAAATGATTCTAAGTCAATGGGTTCTTCCTTTTCATGGTCAGTGTTCTTTCCTAAGACTCTGCTCCTCATTGCCAAATTCATTTTGCGTTTTCAAATTAAGGGTTTTGTTTGACTGAGTCTGTTGGAAGTGCGATCACTAGTTCAGAGAGATGTTATTTCATAAGAGATTTGGGAACGTACTCATTACCCTGTTTACGCCACTGACAGAATAAAAGCACGAGATTTCTCAGATGAACCTTATTTCCATCATTCTGCTCATATCCTGTCTACTCTTGCATACCACATCCCTATTGCTTATGTTAGAAATATATTTATTTTGTACCAGGTATAAACCAACACAAACCTTAATAGTCCACTGAAAGGCAGATAATTGTCTCTCTTGCATTTCTAAAGGGAGCAAATGTGACCCCAAAGCAGTTGAAAATAGCTGGATAGATCAATATTTATAAATATGTATGTATTTATAACACCCAAGTTTTGCATTCTGAAGCTATTTTAAGTGTTTTTAAAATTATATTGCTCATGTATTAATAGGGACTTTTGCATTAATATTAACATCTCCCTTCATTTTGTAACATAGTATGTTAATAGTTGACTCTTCTTTTTGGTATGAATTGTTGCCTTCATATGCCCATGATTTTTCAGTCTACATAACATATCTATATTGGAGCCAAAGTGGTGAAATAAAGACAAATATGCTTAAAACATACTCTCTTATGTAAGCATACATATTCCTCCAGGATAGTCCAAGCTAGGCGAGCACAGATAGAAAGGTTTTCTTGAGAAACCAGACTAGAAATCATAAGAAAGAAAGATAGTAGGATAACACGGCTATCCATTGAACTACTCAGGGGCATTTCTCAACAAAGCATTAGCCAAATGTAATGGAACACTACACAGTACAAGAAAATAAAAAATGGTCATTGCTCTTTCTACCTTGAGTTAGAAAGCAGGCAAATATGGTCAAAATTCATATTTTTGACTAAGAGCAGGGTTTTCAAACAGTGTAGACCCTGAATGATCCATTCATTTTGTCTTCATGACTCAGGATATGGCAAAATGAAAAGCAAGTTTGTTCTTTTTGCAGATACTTCAACCTCAATCATTTTTATCTAATTTTATTTTCTTTCTGGTGACTGGAAAGGAATCTCTGCAATTCTAAATTTATTTCAGGAAATGGTTTATGCCATCTCTTGCTTCTTGGATTTTAGAAAATGCATAATACATTAAAACTTCTACTTTCAGAACAAAATTTTGAAATTTAGCCATAGAGTACCATTCCCTCTTTCAAAACTGAAAACAAGCAAAAATCCATAAAAACACATTTCTGGCCCATGGGGTGAGAAGTGTAGGGCATGGGGAATTTTCTCAGTTCGTATGATATCTAAATTTGGGAAAATGTTTTAGATAAGACAGTTTCTGATTCATCAATAAAATTTATGTGTCTATTAGGCTAAACACATATTGGCGAACTGGAATAAAGTTTACAGGACCTGATGGCTTATAATTTGTGCGTTAACTCACCACTACCTTCACCTTATTTTCTAATCATTATTGCCTTCCATTTTCACATCTATTTTTTTTCCTAATCTTTTTGCCCCATATATCTTTGAAAGAATAGATCCATTTGTTTGGTAATACAACAGGGTACAACTACATACAGACATATGTACATATTGCTGTTTTCTTCAGGGAGAAAATATGCTCTACTTACCACACAAAACTTTTGTAACAATACAAGGAGATAATTCATGCAAAAATCTGTCCAATTACATGTTACTCAGAGGAAATATAATTACTGCCATTATTATTTTCTAGAAAGGGAATAAAATCATCACAGTTAGGTGTTAAATGCTAACCTAACATCACTGGACAAAGAGTCTGGAATTGTATGTAATCACGCTGCTCTCACCCCAAGATTAACACTGTCAACTGTATTTGTCTTCTTAAACTCTGTTCAATCATAATATAAAGTAAACGTCAGTTCACATGTAGGTTACATATTTTCAAAGGTCTCCTCTCTCAGGTGATTTCACCTATTTCTTGGCACTGTTCTTGTTAGCAAAAAGTAAATATAACCCTGGAAGTCGATAGAGGTCTTGGAAGGGTATTAGGTAGAATTATCAACCAAAGCAAATGCCCCCAAACATATGTGTTTTCAAGGCTCTCGTGATAAAAATCAGAACAAAAGAGATTTTCACTTGTTCTCAAAAACAACAGAATTCATATTTAACCGATGAATGTCTTGCTTTTAAATATGACACATTCTCAAATAATTATCCCTTACCTAGAGAAAATAATAAGGAAAGGAAAGTGGGCTAAGATACCAAGTATACAAAGCAAATGATAGAGGAAAATGAAAATAAAAATTTGAAATCTCTTAGTGTCACCAGTTTTCAAATAAGTTAATACGATGGATTGGGTACCTTCTATGTCTTTCTGGATTTATTCAATACTAATAATATCTAACAAAATTTATAGAAGCTAACATTTATTGCATCATTACTCCTTGCCATTGTGCCAAGCACTTGTATCATTTAATCTTCACAGTAGCCTTATGCAATAGCTGGTATTCATTATTTATTATAATGCCCATATTACAGATGAGGAAACTGAAGCTTAAACAGTTTACTCAACTTGACAAAACAAACAGCTGGTAAGAGGTTAAGCCAGTTTTTGAGACCATGTAATCTAAATTTAGAATCCACTGCATCTATCAAGCAAAATGTAGTTGCCAATGCTATAAGTAACATCAATATGTATGACCAGTCTTGCATTGTAATTGCATACATTTTGGAAGAATCTCACAGGACAAAAAAACCCAAATATTTTGGTCTAAATTCATATCTTATCTCTTTAATTTGAATGTTTGAATTGCAAGTATCAGTTTGGAAAGCTAAAACACAAAATTTTTAATTACAAATACAAGCAACTACTGGTAGATAATTTTCCCAAGATCAGGAAGTGGGGGACAAAGACTCTCTAACTTGACCTCTAACCTCTAGCAGGGCTCCTCTGAGACATTCTCAACTAGGCCTTAACCTATAAAAACTGCAAATTTCATTAGTATAGTTTCCAACAGCTCAAGGCCACATCCCTAGGATGACAACCCCAGTCCCTTGAGTTCCTGCCTGAGAAAGCTCAACAGTGCCAAAAGAATTTACTGTTTGTTCCAACCAAAACATGACTATAGGCCCCGAGCTCCCTTTTCTTAGAGCACTTGCTTTAGAAAACTTGCAACTGTAAATCCTTTCTCTCTCTCTTTGAGATGTATCTTCCACAACCCTAGAATGCCTTTCCCAAGATCCTGTGAGCCATCTTTTTGAAATGTAATCATCAAGAAAGATAGAGCCCTTTCTCCCAGTCACCAGGGGAGGGTGGCAGCCTAACGTTGATACAGGATAATTAACAAAGACAGGTGACCTGATCATATGGACTAAACCTCCCTTTCCAAAGACCTTCAGTACTTTTCCTTTAGCACATCCCTTTTTAGCATTTAAAAAGAGTCTCCATTCTTTCGTCTCAGTGAAATTGAGCTCCGTTCTATACTGAAGTCTCCCTCCTGCTGCAGTAGAAATCAACTGTTTTGCTGTTTTTAACAAGGGTCCACTGCAAAATTTTTCTTTTACAGGGCTAGGGGAATTTTAATAATCACATTTAATCCTAGAAACTTCAGAGAAAGAAATTTTAATGACTACAACTAAAGGCAAAATAGTTTAATGCAAATTGAACTGCCGATAAATATGCTCAATAAAGAAAGAAAAAGAAAAGTGCTATCTTGACAACGGTTCCATGTCATTTGCACAGGCACAATTTGTTTCTTAAGTAGGTACTGTAATGGAGATCTGTCCGGAAGGGATTCTTTATATTAAGACTTTTAAAGAATACAAAATCTTACAGACGCATAATAGAAATTGCCTTATGATAAAGACCAGGGACAATGTCATATTTTTACAAAAAATAAGTGTTACAACAATGACTATAAAAATTGCCAAAATTCTCCAAAATGCACAGAACTAACTACAGTGAAAATTATAGTTATCAAAATACATTTTATTGTAGAAATTTAAAAAATAATTTCAATTCCAAAATAGGCAAATGGAAAATATAAAACAAATGAATAAACAAAATTTTATTGAAAAAATTACTAAGTCAAAGATATAGTTACTTATATTTGAAAGGAGTTAATAAGATATAAAGTTAGTAAATAACATAATATTCTACATTGCGATATGAAATAGGATTCAAGACATAATTACAGTCTCTAGCAATTGGAAACTGTCAGATAGAAAGAGACGTTATCTCTATTTTTCCTTTTTTTTCTTGCTCCCAATCAAATACCATACATCATAAAGTAGGTAAAAGAATGAGTGAAAAATCTCCATGCAGTACATTATTCAACCAGTATGACTTTCATATTGCACAGTATTAATATGAGCTTAATAGTATGGATATGTAAGTATTATATGAGCTTAATTGCTTTTATAATAGATAAAGCAATTACTATAGCTCGAGATGTTATATCTTGGCCAGATACAACATAAAAACCTCACTCTTAACACATACTGAATTTATGATAAAACATTATTTTCCTGGGAAAAAAGTGGTGCTTCGCCTTAGTACCTGCAAACGTTCAACTGTGGCAGTCTTTTCTTGACTTTTCAATGTGATTTTGAATTGAGAAAAATAACCTTTTAAAATTCCAGATGAACCATTTGCAATAGTCATATATTCAGAGATGCCAAATAATATATTATTAGGAAGAGTGATCATTCCATAGAGTAGAAATTTATTGCTGCCTCATTTTTCTGAGTGGAAACTGCTAAGACCCCACTTGGAGGAAGAGATACTAAAGACAATCAAGTGGGGGCCCTGCCAAACTCAGAAAGCCACCCCAGGCCTGGCCTCAGGTTGACAGTTTTAGCAATGCGGAGCCTCTGAATGGCTCTGCCTAGGAACACAATGGCAATGATAACATCCAGACACTGTAAAGTGGTAGAACTTTCTGGGAGTGTTTTCTTTATTATAATATACAGTTGCTTCTTCGATTATTAAATTTTGTTGTTGTTTTTTTGAGGAAGATTAGCCCTGAGCTAATGTCTGCTGCCAATCCTCCTCTTTTTGCTGAGGAAGACTGGCCCTGAGCTAACATCCATGCCCATCTTCCTCTACTTTATATGTGGGACGCCAACCACACAGCATGACTTGCCAAGTGGTGCCATGTCTGCACCTGGGATCCGAACCAGCAAACCTGGGGCCGCCAAAGTGGAACGTGCGAACTTAATCGCTGCGCCACTGGGCTGACCCCTGGGTTTTTTTTAAACAGGCATTTTGCTCTCAGTCTTATATTCTAAATACACAACTTAAAACTTAGAAAACTATTTCTTTAATGCATAGACTTATAAATTTAGATTAATGTAGCAAGAAGCTATATGCACATCCTGAGCAAACAGTAGGTGCTTAATGAATATGGAGTGCAAAAGTATAAACTGCAGGTGCTTCAAGAAAGTTTTAAAAGTAAAACTTAGAGCATGTGATTTAATAATTGAATTTTATGACAGTCTGTTGAGAGCCAGAAATAATTTTCCCTAAATCCAGTTTGAACTTACTTTCAATTCCTTTCATATCACCATTCCTTGGATCTGCCTACATTAAGAAAGATTGCAATATTCTTATCATCTGGAGTATACTTTATTCTTTGAGGTAATTGGTAATTTCCTATTTCTTATTTATATTGAAGAGTAATTGAACTATATGAGAGAAAATTCACAAATAGAAGATATTTTGCAAGAAAAGTGATCCTAATAACATTATCCAAACAAAATCATTCATCACTTTGGTGTAGTTTCTTCTGGTATTCTTTAATGTGCATCTTAGTTTTAGACAAAGTATTTGTGCAATTTTATACCTTAATCTTTCTATTACTAGTTTACAAACATTTTCCCATGTTGCTATTTGATCTTCACAACAATCTCTAACAGCTAATAGTAATGGATATTTATTAGATATTCATGAATAACAGCCAAATGAATAACTGTAATTTACTTAATTGTTCAATTATATAACAAACCCATGAAGGCCCCTCTGAGCCTTCTCTTGTCTAAGAAGAATGTTCCACTCTCTCAATACATTCTTCATGAACATGATTTAGTTCCCCATTTTCCTAATAGTTGCTTTTTTCCTGAATGCAGTCTACAGTTCACATCTCTCAAAGTATAAGCGCAAGAATAGAATACAATTATCCTGGAGTGATAAAATAGTATAAAACAAAATAGCATCATAATTGCCCTTAGACTATTTCAATGGTTATTAAAAGTTAATTTGCATAAGAACTGCCTAGGGAGTTATTTTAATGCAGATTTCTAGGCCCCAACCTTAGAGATTCTGTTTCAGTGAATAACTTGTTAGGTCCTGGAATGTACACTTTAAAAACCTTCCAGGAGATTTTGATGCCATTGGCCACACTTTGAAAATACTGACCCAGGTAATGTATTACAGCGGTCAACAATTGTCATTGCCTTTTTAACAGTCACATCAAACTGTCGACTTACACTGAGCTTACTGGTACATAAAAACCCTAAAATCTTTTTTGCTGAATCCAGCTGCATCTTCTTTATTCTTCACTTGCACAATTCATTATCGTGGCCCAAATACAGAACTCTTTGTGTATTCTTAGTAATATTCATCTTGTTACACTGGCACTTCCCTCTAGTCTGAAGGTATTTTGTACAACTTCATTCCGTTACTTTACTTTGCCTAATCCATAAATTTGATAAGCATTCCTTCTACATTTATCCAAGTCACAGACCAAAATGTTGTACCACAAGAGCCAAAAGAAAAAATTAGAAGCAAGATTATGCCAGTGTTTTACAAATGCCATCATTCCATCTAGACTATTTTTATCTCAGAGAATACACTGTCATAATTTGGACATTATTATTTACTTCTAGAAAGACTAAAATGGAAGCAGTATTCCTATATTTGGGTTTAATACACATAGTAAAATTTTCTTGACATACTGTAATAATTTGACCTCTAATGAATATTTATCAAAAAAAATCTGTATTTTAACTTCTAAAATTTCTGCTTATACCTTCTGATACAATAAACCAAACAAATGCATTGTCTGTGATGTCTCAGTTCTAAAATCCTTAAATTCTTTACTATTAAAAAATTAAAATATTAACATTCATAATGTCATCTGATTACAAATTTCACTTTTTTAATATGCCTTAAATAGAAGAAATTTGTTAAATCCCATTTCTGTCAGGTTAATCTTATAGCTCAATGGACTTGCATTATCAACATGTCATGGGGAAAAAGCAATGCAACTTCAAGGGCTATCAAGTTGTCTCTCACCATGAACCACTCAGTAAGTTGTGAAACTCTCCTCCCATGCATTTCAAGATGGCATTGTTTTCTGGCTTCAGTCCTACTTTTTTCATTATTCCCTCTCCATCTCTGGCTTCATTTTCTTGGAACCTCCTTGTATTTTACAGACCCCAGGATTTACTGATTCCAGGATTCTGGCCTCAATCCTTTTATCATATTATGTGTTCTGTATGTTTGAGATTCAACCAATTGATACAGCTTGATTATTCCCAAATCTATAACTACAGTTGAGATTCAACTCCTAAACTCCAAATCCTTATGGATTCAACTTCCTATTGAGCTTTTCTGCCAGAATGTATTTCAGGCACCTTCAACTCAGTATGTCCCAAAGTGAATATGTTATTTGTTCCTTCTCTTTTATTCCCCCATTATTATCCTGATTCTCTGACTTCCATTAACCAATGGCATCATAATCGAACTAGTAAACCATTTTAATAACCTACAAGTTACTCTACCCTCCTCCTCTTTTCTCTCTCATTCTTTACATCCACCAGTCACTGAGTATGTTGAATCCGCCTCCAACTTCCTTGTTGAATTTAGCTCATCTTCTCCATTTTCCATCTGCAATATTTAAGGATTTCTTTATCAGTCTCTGTCTCCACTTTCAGCTTCTTTTAGTCTTCCTTTGTGCCATCTCCAGAGCAATGACAGGGGGTATAAACTCAAGTTTACAAAAGTCATAACTTTCCTTTCATTTTTCTACAACTAAATCAATATTCACCTGAACTTGAGGGCCTGTCTCACTTGCCCCAGGCTTGCATCTAAATTCCAAGAGATTTAAATGATGTCAGGGGCCAGCTTGGTGGTGCAGCAGTTAAGCTTGCACGTTCCACTCCTCGGAGGTCTGGGGTTAGCCAGTTCGGATCTCGGGTGCAGACATGGCACCACTTGGCAAAAAGCCATGCTGTGGTAGGCGTCCCAAGTATAAAACAGAGGAAGATGGGCCTGGATGTTGGCTCAGGGCTGGTCTTCCTCAGCAAAAAGAGGAAGATTGGCAGTAGTTAGCTCAGGGCTAATCTTTCTCAAAATAAATAAATAAATAAATAAATAAAGTCAGAGCAGAGTTTGTTTAGTTATTAACAAAATCAACTACCCATGGTGGCACCTCATGAGATATTCTCCTTGTCTTGTGGTCTGAGGCTCATGGTTCCTTGCAACTTGTTTCTGGGTCCTCCTTGTTCTCCTCATCATCTTCAGGTGTCTTGACAACTAGTGTCTAATCTGTACCACTCCCAGGGATATGGGAATCAAAATGATTACGGGCAGGTAGGTGAGAAGAAACATAGTCTTTTTTATGTAAAAATTTCCACTGAAATCTCTCTCTAAAGAACTATGAAAATACAATGTCAACACTCAGTAAATATTCTAATTTACTGATGGTCCCAATTGCCCATTTTAAAAATTTGAATGTCATTCACGTGCCATGTGATGCAGAAAACACTTCAAAGATCAGCAGTCTTTCTAAGAATAGTTGCTGAGAATGGGGAAGGCATAGGCATAGGAGAGTGTAGAGATTAAGGTGGGCCATTTGTACCACTGGGTAGTGATGCATTCAACAAAATCGGGCTTGATTTTCATTACAGTGTGAGCTGACAATGCGGTTTGAAGCTGGGCAGCCTCACGTCACATATACTAATTGCCTTTTTTTCCAGAAAGCCTGAGATAAATTCCCAAACAGAAACAAGACATGTCAAAAACTGGAAAAACTGAGTTCATTTTTTTTCTAAATCAAGCCCTGGTTGTAATTAAGACATTTGCTCCTTTGGAAATGATTTCTAAGTAGAAAGTAAGAATGATAACTTTCAGGGAACCTTCGGACCTGAGCTAATGTTTTTTTTTAAACTTTATTTAACAAAATAAAAGCAAATTAAATAACTCAGTTTAGTAAAACTCACTTTGAAGAACTATAGCTTACTCAAAGTATAGATTTAGGCTTGCTGTTTATAGACTGTAACCTAAAGGGCCAACAAGACTGAAAGGACAGATGCTAAGGGAACTGACGTGGCTCTAATATCTAAGAATCCTAAAATCACGTGTCAAGGGGAAAGATGAACTTGGGCTTAAGCAAGACTGGCATTGTTATCCAAGAGTCTGTTCCATGATTAGGAAAATATGCATGAGATAGATGATCAGGCAGGATGCAGTATTATTGCTCCTTTTGGATCAATACCCTTTCCACAAACCATGAGTTGGTGTTTTAAGATATATGAACTCAGTACCCTCAGGAGAAGAAACTGGCCAGACCTAAGCAATAAGACATGGCTCAGCCAAGCTAGTGTGGAGTTCCCCACAGAGTTCTAGTTAAAATGAGAGGAGGGGTGATGGGGAAAGACTGCACTCCTAATTAGAAGGGTGAGTCTGATGCCAGGTCATAAGAATAAAGCAATCATGATGGGTTAACAAGAAGCCGTCAACGAGTAATTGTTAAGAGATTATCCTTACTCCAACTTCCCATGCTGTCAGGCCCATAAATCAATAGTATCCATATGGATAAGACCGAATGTAAGCTAGGAGTTTATTTTTCATGAGTCTAGATGATACTTGCATGCACTGTCCATCATCCAAGGAAGCTTTAAGTAGGAAAGCCACATAGAAAAATGTCACCACTTTACAAGGATGTAGATTTATCTGAACTTATATTTTAGTTAGTTTTCCAAAGGACATACTACAATATTATTGTATTACTGAGCTAGCTCAAATCAGTTGTAGATTGTCGTTCTTTATTGCTAAGGGGAAACATTCTCTGGGTAGCTCACTCAACATGGGCGGGCACATTCCACTTTACTTCCACCTTACTTGTCCCTTAGTATTCTTCAAAGTGCAAAATAAGTCTGCAACCTCTAATTTATATCTTAAAAATTCTTGCAGGATGGAAATTTAAGTGCTTTTGAAGATGATTAATATCTATGATGTAGAAATTTCTTGAATCATCATGGTGATGGCACAGGATAAATCTGGACATTTTGGCAGCTTCATGCTATTTTGATGATGGTATAGCATTGACAAGTTTTACTAAAGAAAACTTGCTTAGCCATATTATCATGTAGGGAATTTAATAATCTGTTGAACTGTTTCAGAGTGTAAATTTACAGAGGAATTTAGAGGTTCAGGGACTCAGATTTAGACATTACTTAAATAAATGAACAAAGTATTTGATGATGTTGGTGTATTTACTATATTGCAGAGATAAAAGTATTTAACCCAAGTTCAGCCTCAGTTCCACTACCACAATTCTCCCAACTCAATGTCTAAAACAAAAGCCACTGTCTTTGAGAAATCTTCCTGGGTCTCTGGAAATGGATGTCACTGATCCTTCCATGATCTTTCATAGCACTTTTTCTGTGCCTCCCTCATGGCCTGGACCACTTTCAATCTTCTACTATAGTCATTTGTGTACATGCCTTATCTCTACTTCAACAGTAGGGTTAAGGTCAGAACCTAGGTCTGAATCTTTACTATATCTTTGTCCTCACCCCCAGCAGCTAGAAACCATGCCATGTACGTAGAGGGTGCTCATTAAATATTTGTGGAAAGCTATATGGATAGGACTCTGAGAGAATGAAGTTGAGAGTGCTGTGCTAGAACTATTTTAAAAGATATTGAGATAATTCCTGCCAGCCTGAAAGTGCTCTGGATTTGGAATCAAAAGACCAGAACTAAGATTCATCTTTGCTACTTGTTGATTACATGGGTTGGGCAAGTTAACTACAAATCAGCTTTCTTGCTTATAAACTAATGCAATTGTGTGTCTTAATCTCCAATACTCGTGGGCCCATTTCTATAGGAGCAGTGACCAAAAAGATTAATGATAATGCATTCAAATAATATATAGGGAGAATTTCCTGAAGTAAGGAAGTATGAGTCATGTTGGGAAAAAAAGACACACACAGAGTCTCCCCTTGAAGTTCTCTAAATACTGAATATAATGCTAATACTATATTTTGGGGCTCTAGTATTAAATATGATTACTATGATTTTATATCCAAGTAATTCCTCTTCATTCTTTATTAAATACTAATGTCTTTTAAGGAAATTTTTATACATAAAATATTCTTATTTTAGATATTTTTATTTGAAACATATGTATTTGTTTTTCCACCTCCCCACAATAGAAAGCAAGCTCCTGGAGGACACGTCTTTTTTTCCTCTAAACGCTAAACCACTAGCCTCTATAACAGTACCTGGCGCATGGTAGGTACACATTAGATATTTGTAAATGAATGAATGAATAAATTTGATCTCAAGGTCCTATTCGCTTTAAATAGCCCTTAAATATAGGACTGATCTTTTAATAAACTGTAGAAATTCTCTCATATTAATGATAAAATTGAAGTCCACAAAAATGGAGACGCTGGCTTTTCCTAACAATGACATGAATATAAATTATGTTCTTCATGAAGAAATTACCTATATGGCCAGATTTATTTTATTTTAAATAATCATAATAAACTTTTTCTAATTTGTCTGTGGTAATATTTCTCTTTTATAATTTGATTCATAATATTGCAGTCCAGTGACTTTCAAAAAATGCTTCTTCAAACTATTTTAGTATATTTGACATTAATATTATACCTAATAGCCCAGGTCATTATTTAATTTTAAGCAATCCTACTGTAGAAAAGTCAAATATCTTAAGGGAAATAAAAACTATGACTTTGGTTAAGTGCAGGAAACTCTAAAACATTCATGAGGCTATTTTTTTAACTTTTTATTTTTAAATAATTATAGACTCATAAGAACTTGCAAAAATATTACAGAGAGGTCCCTTGTACCCTTCACCCAGTTTCCTACATGGTAACATCTAATATAATTCTAGTATAATATCAAAACCAAGAAATTGACATTGGTATAATTGATAGGCATTATTCAGATTTTTCCAGTTTTTACAAGCACTCATTTGTGTGTGTGTGTGTATAAATCTATATGATTTTATTACACGTATAGTTTCATCTAATCACTACCACAATTAAGGTACAGACTGTTTTATTCCATCATCACAAAGGAATTCCCTCATCCTACACCTGCATAGTTGTACCGACCTCCAACCTGCCCTTATCTTTGAATACACTATGTTTATAGAAGAAGTATATATTTTAATTGGCTTATCTTTCTATAAAGGAACATTTTTTTTTCTTGATTCATGATACATGTATGGAAAAAAAAAGGTATTTTTACCCTAAAAGGCTGTTTATCTTGTTTTCTACCAAAATCTTAAATGAAAGAGTTATTATATGCTCTATTTTCTGTCACACTTTTGATTGAGGAATATGACTTTATAAATCAGAGAATAGAAAATTTTACTTTAGAAGATGGCAATGTGCGAATTCTGAGAATCTGTGTTAAACAAGACAGGACTTAATTTAATCACTAGCAATCAAAAAAAATTAGTAGGAAGTAGTAATGTGTTTTGGTAGTTCAATTTACCTGTAAGTTTCTACTTAATATCAATACCATTCACAATTGGAAAAAGCTAATACAAAATTCAAAATAGAAAATGTGATTATCCATGACATTCATCTAGCAAGGATCATTATAGCAAAGTGAACGGGAAACAAAAAGAAAAACAAAAAACAAGAAAAAGGTATCTTCTGTCACCCAACTTTCCTTTTGTCTGCAACGCATACGATGAATATTCATAAGCATACTATCTGATACAAATTCTATCATATAAATGTAGAACATTCAACACAAAATAATATTCTTTGGCTAGTACATAGACTTCTTGAAGTTAGGTATTTTACATTTAAACAGCTACTGTTATTAATATTACAGGCATGTAACATATTAACCTTGTCTAGCTAACTTTCAGTGCAAACACTTTTCCTAATCATTTTTCCTTATAAGGACAATAAAGATCGATAATAAGTTCTGACTCTAACCAGAACATACTCATACACATATGTCACATAACCAATGGTTTTATGACAACAAGGAAGGAAAATAGATTGCTACATTAATTTTTTATTCTTGTCTGTCTTATTATAATCGATTTATAGTAAGCATCATTAATGTTTTTAGTAGATCACATTTTATTTGGAATATATCATCAATGGAAACATAAGAAAATAGCTTTGTTTTACTACATTCAGTTATTATTTCAAGCCCAAAACATTAATCTTATAATGACATTTAATTTTGAGAATATAATCATTTCTCAATTGATATAGATTAAGTAATTTGTTTTTTAGCTTATAGTTCTTTTCAGTACATTACAAAAGAAATGACAGTAACTAGTTAGCTGTAATAAAGAATTCAGAGTCTAGGTAGATGCTTATCCATTGGATAATCACTCTATGCAGTCAATGAGCTCCCCGGAAAGAAATTTTGGGGCCACCAAAATGCATGTTAGGGAAGCCAGATGCTTTGTTTCAATAAATGTGTTACTTTAAGAGATAATATAAAAATACTAAAAATTATATAATGAGATTGAAAATTTAAGTTTCAGTTGAAGAACAGGACACATTCCATCTGCTATGTCTCTTAACATACATGTCAGCATGAAGGGGTAAAGAATTGAAGAAAGAGCTTTTGGAATCAACTCTCTTATGCCTTGGAGTCACAGTCCCTGTAGAGGGGTGGGAAATGTTTTCCTCTTCACCCTGAGTCAAGAGGAAACCTTCACCCTTCAGTTTGTGGAGAAAAAAAGAATCTACTGCTGTCTGATTTATAGCTGAGTAGACCGGCTATCTGGGGAGTTATATAGCCAAGCAAAAGAGAGTTTGCTATCGCACTGCATTGGTCCCAAATTCTATTGGAACATGAATGGAATGGAGGTGGCTGTGTGATAAAGAGCTGCTGTAGGTTCACCTTAAGTCCTGACCAAGAGGAATCTCTGGGAGGGCCACAGACCTCAGCAGAAAGACTTGAGAACTACTGAATGCCTGGAGGCTAGGGGAGGAGATGGTAGTAAGCTAAAATGGAGCTACTTTGCCCAGTGAAGGAAACCACAGGTAAAAGGTTTCACTATGGGGCAGGTAGGTGCTATCTCTGAAGGATCCTGTGAACCATTACCACAATACCAGTTAAGTAAACAGTCTACTACTCCCCTTACCTCTTTTCCCTCCCTGCACTCTAATCATGAGGAATCCAAAACCAATTGAGCAAGATGTATAAAAATGTATAAAGTGCACGGCAGAGAAAGAAAGAAGAAACCAAACCACATCTTCCAGCTTGCCACTGGGCCACACTGGGAGGTAAGAGAGAGAGATGGAGAAAGAAGCCACTACTTTAAAATAAGTTTAGAGTTTTGATTATTACTGGACATATTAATTACTGAAAAGAGGATCTTTTATCTTCTGAAGGCCATCCAAAGGATCATGAGATGTGCGCTAAATTTCATGGAGTACCTGAGCAACAATAGCCCAACAGTCTTAAAATAAAAGTAGGAGGTAAGGTTGATTTATGATTGTATTATACAAGTAGTGCTTGTTTATTTAATCCTTACAATTATTAAATCATTACCTTCATAGTTAACATACATCATAATGAGTTATATAAAGAAGCAAGGAAGCCAAATACACTTAACCTTGTTCAGTCAGTGCAAACACAAATATATACATACATATACATATATAGTAGTTTGCAAATATATAAAACTATCATTTTTTTCTTGAATGAAAAATGTTTCCTAATTATGTACAATTTATATTATCTGAGACTTGGTGAAATATATATGCACTTCAGAAAATGTAATATAAATACAGCCAATTCTAAAAAAGTATTTTTTTCATGTAAAGCGATTCATATCACTTGATTTTCTCTGATCACCCACCTCAATTAGAGACATAACAGGTCCTCTACACACAAGTGTATAACTTAGTTGGATACTACATTCTTTTTTACTGTGGTAACACTGGTTTACACAAATTTCAGGTGTACATCATTGTATTTTGATTTCTGTAAAGACTACATTGTGTTCACCACCCAAAGTCTAATTGCCATCTGTCACGGTACACATGTGACCTTTTACCCCTTTCACCCCTTTAGATCTTAATTAATATTCCTTATTAAGTTTATAAAGGTCACTACAAGATTCATCATGCTTTTATAGGGAAAGAGTTCTGACTTAATGCTGAATGTATTGGCATAAGCCGTAAATGGTACCTAATTGACAGAAGGATTTCTATGAAGATCTTTGAAATCTATAGAGGGTAGTACTAATTATAGTTCATAATCATAGTTCAACACACATTGGCATCAATTACCAAGTATTTGTTATCATTTTCAGCAAGGAACAGTCCTCTGTAAGCTCTGCTTTACAAAAATGGTTCTTGAAAGAATATACATATGGAAAACATCTATAAAGTGGTTGATGTATCCCATCAACTATGCTAAGTGCTTTACTAGCATTTTCTCAATCATCCTCACAGCAGTCTCAACTAATCCTCCATACCCACCTAAGTGAGTATCAGTCGAATTCTTCTGTGACAGGTACCACAGTCTGATACTTAGTGCAAGGAAAATGGTTCCTAGTGAATTAGATTTGGAGAGTCAACCAATAAACTTTAATCTTTCTTATGTTCCTACAGTACTTCCTAAAAACCTGTATTATCCAAAATATTAAATCTAACTTTATATTTCATTTTGTACGTGCCTATATTTCCCACTTCATTCTAAGTCCATAAGGACAGATATTTTGTCTTATTAAGTATGCATTAAGTACCAGTCATTATGTATCACACTTTGCATGTATTATGTCATCTTACAATGATACTGTGAATTAATAAGTATTAGCCACATTTTAGAGATTAGGAAACTAAGGCTTGCAGAGTTTAGGTGATTTATCTAAATTCAGACAGTAAGTGATAGTCAGGACTCAAACAAGATCTGCTGAACTTCAATCAGTTATCTCTTAAAAACTGTGGTCCATCATACCATTTACCTTTATACCTTTCCTAATGCCTCATACCATATGTGATCCATGTCTGGATTACATTATCATCAGCACCACTGTATTAGCTGTATAAGGATCTCATGTTTTGCAAGTGCATTTCTCTATATACCAATATGATAGATAGTGCGAGAATAGAGATAAAATACGAATCATACATTTCCCTAGGCAAATTTGAATGACTCAAGTAATTCATAAATTTATATAGAGAGAGCCTTTAGTGCAAAGCTGTGGGGAAAAAACCAGGCAGAGAAACATACCATGCTCTTTTCCTCTTCTTCTTGCTATTTCCATATTTACAGACAGTAATTAAATAATTCTAATTTCTCAAATGAGAGATACTGAAATTATTAAAAGATAGAAATTTTAATAAATAAATTTATTTCTCAGAAATTGTATACAGATATACAATCCTTATGAGAATTTATATCACAAGAAGACAGATATTTATTAAGGTAATAAAGGAACATCAAAAACTGAAGGAAAAAGGAAGGAGAAAAAGGAAACATATATAGAGTTCTAGATGCTGATTTAGGTGTCTTTTGATAAATTATTTCCTCTTTTCCTTACAAGAGAATTGCAAAATAAGTAGTAGTATCGCCATTTTAGAGATAATAAAAATGAGTCTCAGAGCGGTTAAATATCTTGCCCAAGATCACACAGTTAATACAGGCAGAGCTTATAAAATTTAAGTCCAATAGCCATGCCCCTGACATGACTGCACAGCGGAAAATGCACATACACATCTTATATTTTTCCTTGCCCCCATTCATACCAAATAAGTTGTGTAAAGAAATTCACAAGAAGGTGGACTTATTTTACAAACTAAAAACACACACCATCTAAACTCAACTAATCCCGAAAAGGACCAAAGTGGAAAAAACCCCACAATTTCTCAATTGCTCCCTTCTTGTGGCTCACAATTGTTTATTAAACCCATTACAGGAATAACACTTCAAGAGGAATAAAGACTCAAGTTTCAGGGGAAAAAAACTGCTTTAGGAAACGTGAAATATTGATTCAAATAGTGTATATTTTAACCCAATCATGATACTAAACAGCTCTTTCAATTTTTAAGAAAATTTTAATTTTACTATACCCCTCTTTCTTACACAATCCTACTCGTTTCAGTTTTATTCTACTCTAGATTTCTGTTTCCCTTCAATAATCTCAGCACTTCTAGTTTGAGAAATTATAGATAATTAATTACTCTCTGTCCCTCCAGATTGACTTAAATTATTACAGAAAATGGGATTCAAAGTTTTTAATGTGCACTAGGGGAAAAAAATCACATTGGCGGTAATTATTGGTAATTAAATGCTTTTAAAATTAGGAAGATAAATATAGTGCTATCTTGCCAGTCAAATTCCTCACAGTCACAAAGGAAAAGACATGCAGAGATTGCTTAAAAGAATGGAAGTTTATTGTAAAGACACAGAGGAACATTCTGCGGAAGGAGAATGATTCCAAGCACATGGGTTGAGTCTGTGAGGACTGCAGGCATCCAGGAAAGCTGGATGACTCACCCCTATTTAGCACTTACTTTGCATTTACAAAGAGAGGAATATGGGTGGGAACTGCATTTAACTGGGTCAATTTAGCACTACAGGTAGAGTTCTAAAGGGCAGTTCAGACCACCTTTTCATAAATGGCCATGGTCCCTGTGCCCAGCGGTATATGGTTTCCTCCCAATTTCAGGCTGGTCAATGTTATTATGACTGTCTTCCAGCTAGAATTTCCTCTAGTAAGCAAACTGACATCTAAGCCAAAAAAGTATGAGAGTAGGGGAGTTAGAGGTGAAGGAGGAATGAGTTGGGGCAGTGTTCCTAAGAAGGCATTTATGCACATGGAAGGTATTGGGACACAATTCTCCACAGGTCTCTCACAATTCTGCAAATCTTGCAACACAGGTACTTCGTCTCAGACTATCTTTTTAAAGATGTTTCCCATAGCAGACAGTCTTGGAAGACAAAGATAGTGTCTCTCTCCAGAGCAATGGGCAGGCATGATTACTGTCCAGTATAAGAGATTTGGTTTCCCTGAACACAGGGTTCCTCTCCTATAGTGCAATTCACTGTACAAACAGATGTCACCTGGCCTTATTCATGCTGCACTGAGGGAAATGAAGTTTGGAGAACCGATACTTCCATGAGTCATAAGGCCCTTTTTTTTTATTAAGATTATGATAGTTAACAACCTTGTGAAATTACAGTTGTACATTATTATTAGTCATGTTGTAGGTACACCACTTCACCCTTAGTGCCCTCCCCCCACCCCACCTTTCCCCTGGTAACCACCGATCAGTTCTCTTTGTCTATATGTTAACTACCACCTATGAGTGGAGTCATACAGAGTTCGTCTTTCTCTGTCTGGCTTATTTCACTCAACATGATACCCTCAAGGTCTATCCATGTTGTTGTGAATGGGACGACTTTGTCATTTTTTATGGCTGAGTAGTATTCTATTGTGTGTGTATATATATATATATATATATATACCATATCTTCTTTATCCAATCATCAGTTGCTGGGCACTTAGGTTGCTTCCACGTCTTGGCTATTGTAAATAATGCTGCGATGAACATAGGGGTGCATGGGACTTTTGGAATTGCTGATTTCAGGTTCTTAGGATAGACACCCAGTAGTGGGATGGCTGGGTCATAAGGTATTTCTATTTTTAACTTTTTGAGAAATCTCCATACTGTTTTCCATAGTGGCTGCACCAGTTTGCATTCCCACCAATAGTGTATGAGGGTTCCTTTTCCTCCACAACCTCTCCAACATTTGTCACTCTTGGTTTTGGATATTTTTGCCATTCTAACAGGTGTAAGGTGATATCTTAGTGTAGTTTTGATTTGCATTTCCCTGATGATTAGTGATGATGAGCATCTTTTCATGTGTCTATTGGCCATCCATATATCTTCTTTGGAGAAATGTCTGTTCATGTCCTCTGCCCATTTTTTGATTTGGTTGTTTGATTTTTTGTTGTTGAGCTGTGTGAGTTCTTTATATATTATGGAGATTAACCCTTTGTCAGATAAATAACTTGTAAATATTTTTTTTCTCAATTAGTGGGCTGCTTTTTGTTTCAATCCTGTTTTCCCTTGCATAAGGCCCTTTTTGTCTCTGATCTAGGAGTCTGTGTCTTCTGCCATTAATTATGAACCTGTTGTAGACTGTCTTGTCAGCTTGCAAGTATGGTCAGATCTCAGCCCAGTCACAATTTGTCACAATTCTTAGTAGATGGCTATGAAGATTAGCAGATGCTTTCATAGAATATTCATTCGCTCCTCAATTTATAAGCCAAGCACCATGCTAGACCCTGCAGTCAAGAATAGTGGATGGCTAAATGTTTGCTACCATATAGAATAAGCTTCAAATTTTGAATCTGTCACTTATATGTTATCTCAACTTCCTTACGTATGAAATGGATATTTTTAAAAAATCTCCCTGGTGGTGTAGATCATATTACACAAATATCTAGTGCAGTATCTGTCATATATTAGTCAACCAATAAATAACTATTATTATAATTATTAATTGTAACAGAAATATATATATTAACGATATGATACTAGATCTTATTAGTATATTTCAGTTTGGAGATGGTTTCTTTTTCACGTTACCATGGTAACATAATGCCACAACTACAGGAAAAGGATTACAAACAAAATTGTCTTTCCTTCTCCTTCTCTTCCTTATATTCTCACTATCCTTTCTGTTAGAACACTTCTGCAAAAAGGTGCCTTTTGTTTCTTTGTCCAGGGTTTCCTAGTCTCGGCTGACTCCTTAATATTTTTACTATAGTAGAGTTCCTAGCCTTTGTCATAGACTGGACTAAGGGATTGTACTCATGGTGTCAAACTGTTTTCTGGCATTCTAATATTGGATTTCCACAAAATCAATCATACTGGCCAGGCATTCTGCCCAAGCTGGTCACAAAGAAGCCTTATGAGGCCAATTATATTATTTCTCATTCCAATATTTTTGTTACGTGCTTGAAGTCTGCTGCATGTACCTAGCTGCTTAAACAATGGATATGATAATCATTCATTTTTATAGCACCGTTATATTTTGCATGTGCCATAAATTTTTGTGAATGGAAACAAAAATTTCCACATGTCAACTTGAAAATAAATTTTAAAAGTCTATTGCATGCTGTTATGAAAAACTCTATTAACAGTGAGTATTTAAAGAGATGTGGGGGGAAAATGCTAAAATCAATAGTAGGGTGACCTTTTAGACTATTTACTTAAGTACCACTCTCACTTTCCCTCTTCTTAGTCATTTTCTGCTCCTTGGCTGGAATACCTCTTTATCGCCTTTGTCAAAATTAGACCCATTCTTAAATACTTAAATAGAGCCTTTTCTTGCCACCATCTCCCTGACATCTGAGCCCAGCTAGTGAATGTCACTTCTCCTTTCTTCATACACTTGTCACATGTTTTATCTTCTTAGGCAATTAATCATATTCTTCCTTATAATTAGGTGTAGATTTGTCAGATCTCCATTTCAATGTAAATCACCTTGAGATCAAGGTTTGTAGTTTAATTATGTTTTATGACTTACAGTAAGAAGGAGTCAGCAGTATTCATAGACTGCCTCCTAAATGAAGAGCATTATACTATAAAGAACAAAGCAATAGGGATCCAGAACTAATAATGATACTTACAAATAATATTTATTGAGAATTTACTTTAAGCCAGGCATTGTGCTAAATGCTTTACCTGCATTTTCATTTGATATTCACAATAACCCTCTAAGATGACCAATATTATTATTCCCATTTTAGAGTTAAAGAAAGGGAGGCTTAGCATAGGTAAGTAATATCCCCCAGGGTCATACAGCAAATTAGGGATAAAGTCAGGTTAAAAGCCCATGCCATTAAGCTCATCTGTGAGAAAAATATAAGAATATGGACATCATTAGAAATTTACCACCATGCTTACTTAAGAATAAAGCTCAAAAGAATGTTTCCAGTCCATTAAATATTCTGTAATTGTATGAATGATAAACGCAAACTTTTACTTAGTGAGTCACTTGACAAAAAGCTTTTCTTATTGCCTTGACACCTAAAAATATTATTTTTAAAATCACAAATTGCCCATGATCATTTTAAAAGTACCACTAAAAGTGGCAAAGTTGGCAGGTTTTTAACAGAGTACGATTAACCCAAAGAACACTTTATTAGACTTTCATGGAATAACAAAAGTCATCATGGCTTTGGGAACAACCTATCTTATACAGACTAACAAAACTTTCTTCTATGACAAGTCCAGCATAATAATAGGAAGTGATCTATGTAATCCATTTTGACATGAGAACATTACTTTATTTGCACTCTCACAAAGTACTCATCAAGAAACTCGGGGAAAAAGGAACAGGATCACACTCCTTATGAAGATTACTTAATGTCATTCTACAGGGGTGTGTTAAGTGGTGCCTTGCAGAAAACAAACCTTGGCCTAATAATAATTTAAATGTAATTTCTTACAGTTTAAATCAAGGTATGATATTCATCAAATGCCATCATATGGGTTCAGATGAGGATCGGTCAGTTTAATTCATTCATCAAATCTTTACTAGGCATCAACTACTCTCTGAGACATTGTATTAGTTGCTGGGAACACAGACTAGTAAAACACCATTCCTGCCACTTAGGCATTCATGCTCTAGAAATGTGCAGACAAGTCAGAGCGATGGTGTATATTTTATAACAGAAGTATTTTGTTGTTGTTAGTGAGTGCTATCGAGTGGATTCTGACTCCTAGTGACCTGTACACAGCAGAGGTGAACCCTGCCAGGTCTGTTTTTCACCATCCTCTCACCTTCCAGTGCTCTGTCAGACAACGTTCTGCTGCTATTCACAGGATTTTCGTGGCCAATTTTTTTGGAAGTGGGTGGTCAGGTCCTTCTTCCTAGTCTGTCTTACTCTGGAAGCTCTGCTGAAACCTGTCCACCATGGGTGACCCTGCTGATATTTGAAATGCTGGTGGCATAACTTACAGCATCACAGCAACACACAGCTGCCACAGCATGACAACTGACAGATGGGTGGTGTGGTTCCCTGATGGGGAAACAAACCCAGGTCGCGGTGGTGACAGCATGGAATCTTAACCACTAGACTGCTAGGGCTGGCTAATAGAAGTATATACAGGCTAAAATGGGTGCCAAAAGATCATGGTCAGTTCTAAATACAGGAATAACGTAAAGTTTCATTGAGCTAAAATTTTGAAAACAAGCTGAGTCTTGAAAAGTGGAAAAAATGATTTTTTTAAGGGAATGGGGATGAGGAGAAGAGAGGAGGGCATCTAAGACAATAGGAAAAGCTTAAGCAAAGAGACAGAGTCAAGAAAATAGTGTCTCATGTTCTGAGGATGACAGATTGGACCACAGGGTGTGAGAAGGGATAAAAGTGTGATGAAAGACATGGCTGGAAAGATAATCAAGAACTAGATCATGGAGGGCTTTGTCAATGAAATTATCATGCTTGCATTTTATTCCAGAGAAATTCCGGAGCCCATGACGATGCTTAGGCAAAGGAATAACAGAATTGGATTTAGGTATGAGAGAAAATATTCTGGTGATCCAGAGTGGAGAAGTTGGATCGAAGGTACGCAAATTTGAAGAATGGGGAAGTCCTAGAAGTCTATATTGGTCTAGAAGGGAGATGATCAGGGTGAACTGAGGCAGCAGCAGTAGGGATTTAGAAGAGAGGAAGAGCAGTATATATCTGCAGTGGGCATTTTAGAAATATTTGATTTGTCATGTTGATTGGAAGGCAATACTGACGGTAGTTGGAACATGTATCAGTCTCCTACTGATGCTGTAATAAATAACCATAAACTTAGTGACTTAAAACAGCACCAATTTATTATCTTACAGTTCTGGAGATCAGAAGTCTTAAATAGGTAGGCAGGGCCGCATTCCTTCTGAAGGCTCTAGGGGAGAATCCATTTCTGCCTTTTCCACCTTCTAGAGGCCGTCCACTTTCCCTGCCTCGCGGCCCTGAATCACTCCAACCTCTCCTTCCATCACACCTTCTCTGACTCTGGCCCTCCTGCCTCCCTCCTGTAAGGACCCTTGTGATTACACTGGGCCCACTCTGAGAATCCAGGACAATTTCACCATCTCAGGATCCTTAATTTAATCATATCTGCAAACTCTTTTTTTGCCATATATGGTAACGCATTCACAGGCTCTGGGGATCGAGATGAGGACATCTTTGGGGGACCATTATTGTACCTAGCACAGAGTACATATGTTAAAGTTTTGTAATATGGAGGCCATTCTCAAAATATAAGGTGTTGTCCCACAACTTGCATGACTTTGGAATGCTCCTTTGGACATTTACAAAGGTGAAAAAAATTATAATTACAAGAACCTAGAATCTAATTCCATTTAATATGAACACGCAAAATATTTTCTGAAAGCTTAATATATATTGATTTTTCTTGCAATTCAACTATGTGCCATTCAAAGGAAGATTTTCCTTTGTTTTCTTTGCAATTTTACAAAGGCTTTTTCATCATTCTAAAAAATCATGTCACCTTAGCTCTGCCACTTCTAGATTGGAGTCACCAGTGCTACACACCTGACTGCAAATCAACTAAGACAAAGCTTTCTGCTTTGGATGTTACATAATGGAAAAGCCCAGGGGTGGGTCTAGCTTAAAGCAGAGGCATTTAGCAGGGTGCTAGATTCAGTTTCTCCGTCTCTGGGCTTGGATAAGGTCTATTTTCTGTAGTGAGTGACTTCATTCTCATATTCTACAAACAGCAGCAGCTCCAGCTACACAGAAATTCTTTCATTTCAGCAAGCCCTCCAGGTGACTCTGCAGCAAGTTAAAATTTGAGAACCACCATTCTAGTCAGCAATGAGGTAGAAACAACACTCTTCTTTTACACGGTCTAATAAGGATCTGTTACTGAAAGCTGATAAGAGAATCCCATTCATGTTTGAGATTGATAAGAAGGAAAAAAAAACAGTCACAACAGATCCTATTCAAATTCAGCATGTATTATAATAATAACATTGATTACCAAAGGCTTACTTACAGTTTCTTCTCCGACTTAGACCCTCCTGCCTCCGTCTTCTGTGGACTTTGGGATTATATCGTCCCTCCTAGATGATCCAAAATAATCTTTCCATCTCAAATCCTTAACTTAATCACATCTGCAAACTCCTTTTGGACATGTAAGGTAACATAGTTCAGGTACTGGGGACTTGCACATCTTTAAGGAGTAAGTTTTCTGACTACCCCACTAACTATCCTAGAACATACAAAATATAAAACTTAGACTGGTTAGGAAGAGGGCAATTTGTAACAAAATTAATTCAGTTAAACAATGGACTAGTTTAACTTTAAATGGCACATTTTCTGTAAATGTGTTTCTGTGTGTAAACAGTGACTACGATATTAGAAGAAAAGCAAACATATTTCATATGAAATTAACCACTTCTGCTCTGGAAAAGAACAGAAGCATTTTGCGAAAATTTTGCAGTAAATAAAATAGGTCTATTTAACTGGAGACAGCACTAGAGTGGGAAAAGTAGAGTGTAACTATAGTGAGGAAAAAGTTTGTTGAGTATTTATTATAGTTCTGAATGTACTGAAATGACCAGATAATTCAATCAATCTTCAAAATGAGTCAGTAAAACAAGTGATTTAAAGCAAAACAACTTTGTTCTTTCTAAAAAAAAAAAAAAAAAAAAAGCAAAGCACCCTTAGCCCCATAGTCAGCAAGGCACCATGCATCATGAAATGTTCTCCAATCGGCAGAACTGCTTCTCCTCTTTTTTTCTTCTCCACTGAAGCAGAATTCAGCTCAGTTAACTGTACAGCCATCTCTCCTTTCAGACGAAGGAAGATGCATACTACTTGACAGAGCCCCAGTTCTTCTGGTGCCAGCCTTCAATTTAATTGTAAAGAGAGTAAAGATGCTGAAAAGACTGATGAGTCAGGAACTATCAAGACCATTTTATCCAAATTCTAAGAATAAAATGTTGAATCATTTTGGAGTCCTGAAATGGAATGCTTTCTGGTCTTCATTAACGTCATTTGAATCACTGTCCAGCCTCCTTCTGCTTGTCAATGACAGAAATCTGAAGGCATACATTGGCCAAAAGCATTGATGACTTTGATACAGGGGGGAAAACCAATACAGCAGGAAGTGTGCAGATTTTCTAAGTAACGCCCATTCATCATACAGAAAAGCTATTCACCACAAACAGGATTGTAGTGGCTTTGTTTGCAAACCCAGATATGATCATCTGATTTAAACACCGATCCTTTACCTAAACTACCAGGAAAAAAAATGAAATGAAACAAAAGTTCCTCTTTCAATAATTCCCATAAAAGTTCAAGATTTTTCATGGAAAAAAATTTAAAGGTAAGAATTCATAATAAATACCTTTATAACAGTTGAGGCACATGCTCATCACCAAACTCATCAGTGAGGCTTGGTGAATGACTGTATGGAGTAGTTTAGGCCAAAGTCAGGTGGTCCATGCCCAATCCTAGGATCTAGCCACATCTAATACAAATAAATCAGAAGCGGGGGCCCGAGTAGATTCCAGGAGGAAAATCTGGGTACTATTACAGGATGGTGATGGATGCTGGCACACAAACAGCTGATGTCCATTACACTGATTAAAAACCCAAAATGTGTCTCTTTGAAGCTGCTTTATTTTCGGTTTCAAATTTACTAATGATAGACTAGGACAGTGGTTTCCAGAGTGTGGTCCCTGGACCGGCAGCATCAGCGTTATCTGGGAACTAGTTAGAAAAGCAAATTCTCAGACTCTCCTCCAGATCCACTGAATCAGAAGCTTCAGATCTGGGGCCCAGCTGTGTATATCCAGCCCTCTAGGTAATTCCGATGCAGGCTAAAGTTCTAGAACTACTAAGCCAAAGTAAGGAAAAGCATTACATCAGGCAATATACTAGTTCAAGTAAAGTTTTTAAATGTGTCCATGTCTACATGGAATATATACTGAAATCTCATTAAAAGAAGCTGCTCACACGCAGTTTCCAAATTCTAGCAGCCATCATTTTTCTATTTGTCCCTCTGCATGGGAAACTCCAGGGGGCAATATGTGGCATTTTCAATTATTGAATTGCATTTTGCTTTTACTTGTAGCTACTAAGCTCAAGAAATAATAAACTGATTAAGCTGAGCCCACTCATAACTCATTTGGTTGGCTTTCCAAAGCACTTAGGTATATATTTTATATGACACATTGTGCTTTGCAATAAGGCAGTGGAAAAAACAAACAAACTTGAATTCAAAACATAAATAACTAGTGACTTGTCACTATGACAAAAGGATCACCATCATTTTTCTTTAAAAATTAATTATCCTAGAGCATTTTAAGCACAATATGACAACCGTATTAATTTTGAACATGAGGTCTTTGCTTGGTACATAAGCTGAGATTCCTGGAATTTTTTATGCCTCTTTACACTTAGTATAGAACTTCATCTACTGAATTCAGTAAATAAATCCACCACAATTTAAATAAATCAACTCTAATGCATTTCAAGTGAGAGATTTTTTTCTGTACTTTACCAGAATAAAATGCCCAGTATTCTATGGCATTAAACTACATTTACTATAAATCTACTTCTGAAGTTTTGTGAGTTTTAGATGATAGCAAAATATTAAATGAAACCATCATCAACTGCCATCTCCCCAGGTAAAGATGGTTATTATTTATTATAGCTCACAAGTCATTGTTTGAGATGTACTATAACTTAACCATGTCTTCATAAACAAGACAATTTAATCTAAACATCACATGCATTTTAAAATAAAACTTTAATACATTTCATTTTTCTTTCTGATACATTTTCCTCTTTGGCTCCAGGACACATCACCAGTCAGTTACCATCAGCCATGCCAAAACCACTTAGTAAACACAGTATATTTCATTATAGTTCCAACTTTTCAGTATCTCTCTACACCACGAATTTACTCTCATAGCTTGAAAATGACAACTGAACTGGCCTCAGCTTGCAGGCTGTTTTGAGCAAATTCACAAGAATACAGTGGCCTTATAATCACCATTAGCAATGATGAGGAAAGTGCAATCAGATCAATCAAAAATTAAACGGATCAATCAAGAAAAGACTTCACTTAAGGTAGATATTGGACCAAAAATGTATGCATTTTCTTTTCCTTTTATAAAGCAGAACACTAGAAAACCATGGAGGGAGTAGCCATTCATTGTTTCTTTTTTCTTTTTCTTCTCCCCAAAGCCCCCCAGTACATAGCTGTGCATTCTAGTTGTTGGTCCTTCTGGTTGTACTTTGTAGGACGCCTGCCACAGCATGGCCTGACAAGCAGTGCCATGTCTGCGCCCAGGATCCGAACTGGTGAAACCACCGGTCGCCGAAGCAGAGCTCACAAACTTAACCACTCGGCCATGGGGCCGGCCCCCCATTCGTTGTGATTAACGATATAAAAAGTCCTTAGGTACTGTTTAGTTCATTAAATGAGTGATACAAGACAGTGACAAAAAGAATTCCCCATATGAGTGGATTCCTAAAACAAACAGCTTTCGTGAGAATATTTTTATTTGAATATTTATCTTTCTTATTTATTTTTTAATTAGTTGTTTTTCAACACAATGGATGATAGTGATTTGCATAGGGCATCTGAGTAAAACCCCTTGCCTACCTACAATTCTTTAGCGCAGTTTTTTATAAGCACGGTCCTTGGACTTCTTAAATCCCAATCTCTGAAGAAGTGGCTCAGGAATATGCCTTTGAAATAATTGCTCAGGGGCTATTAAGTACAGTGGAATTTGAAAACCACCACTCGATTGGTATAAAAGCAACCTCAAGCCAGTTGCCTTGGTTGGGTTTATGAACAAGCCCAAGACCTCCCTGCTCTGCAAGGAATATGAAGGCGATGGAAAGAACAATTTCCCTCATCAGCCTCTGGCCAATCGAACAGTTCTTCTTTCAGTGCCTCCCAACTCAGTCTTGATAGTCCATCGTTTGAGTTCCTGAAGAAAGTTATCCACTAATTTTCCAATGACGCCAACGATTCTTGACATGATTCCTCAATTCTTTTGGCTTGCTGCTGTTCAGTCACACAAGACTCATTGTTCTTCTCTGGTAAGGGATCTCACCTTGCAAGTTTTGCTTCACTGCTGCCAACACTACTGTTTGGCATTAAAGTGTCAGATATGAGCTGGATATATTTTCAGCATGCATTAGAATCACCTAGAGGAGAAGAAGAATTTGCATCTCTAACAAGTTCCCAGATAACTCTGCTACTGCTGGTCCAGGAACCACACTTTGAGAACTACTGCTTTAAGCAATGAGCTTAAAACCACGGATATAGCCTGGGATCACACAAGCCGTTTACCAACAAATTCTGTAACTAACTATATTCTATAACTAACTAACTACATTGTATTAGGGAAAAGTTAAATTTGGAAAACTTCAGTGATACAGCGAACTTAACTTTTTGAAAAGAAAAATGCAGCAATTGTCTTAATGCTAAAAGGAACCACGTGTGTGCTATTAAGCTGAATTCAGTCAAACCAGTTAAATGGTTCAAAAAACCTTGAGTTATTAAATATATCTTGAGGTTATTATTGGCAAAATGAATCATTATTTCCAATATGGTAAGAAACTTAACTTGAAAAGCATTATTTGAACACAAATTCACATTCTCTCAGTTAAGAAGACCCTATTTTACCCACAAAAAACCCACAATAAACAGTCAAAAGCATGTGATGCTCTGCTGAAAGCAAAATAAATGTTCTTTTCTCTCCCTTTATTTGCCATTTGTACTGACATTTAGAAACATAGACATGATATTTAGTTTGCTCTCAGATAATTATTTCTCTATGTCTACAGTCTTAATTTTGCATGCCCAATAAATTACTGATTGAACACTGTATTTCCTAAATTTTAACGAACTTTATCTCTATTTACGCATTTCATAACTCTTGATAGTGCTCACTTATAGCTATAGGCTTTATCTTCACCCCATTTTCAGAAATTTCATTTGCTTTATGAAATTTTTTTTTACTTTTAATCATACTCACATAAAGGCAATTGAATTAATTTTAACTTAAAATTTTAAATTACCTAGATATTGTCATACACGATTCGCAGTTTTTGACTTTATGAAATAATCATGACACAATCCCTACCACTTGCTGGGAAAGCTGGCAGTCTAACATTCACTTTACATGTGAAAACATTGGGTCCCAGACTAGTTCAGGTCATTCACACAGACCTGCATTTTAATTCCAAGGTCAATGCTCTTTCAATTTTACCCTATGATTTCAATGTCATGAGTAAACCATTCAGCAACAGGAAGTAAACCACCACCCACGCAAAAGTCAAATCATAGTCATACTTTATTAAATATAATTTCTCACCATTGACTTAATAATCACCCATATTTTTGTGTCCTTAAAGCATCTAGTATAACAGCTGGAAGCATAGGATGCTTTTTAATAACAGCATTTCCCTGAAGTTATCTGAGCTCAAATATAAATAAAACATCTATCTCTAACACCAAAAGTAATTATATGGTCATAGTGACTTCAAAGAAATTTTATCAAGGGATTGGTATGTTACACATTTCTTCTTCATTACTTACAGTGACTTTTCAATTTGACTTCTTAAATTGCTATAAACATTGTGTACCAATCTCTTCCACATATATGTTGCATATTCACTTATTTCCTATTTTCCTAGTAAAGGGCACTTTCAACCTATTCATCAAGCAACACTGGGAAGGTTTCTATAATCCAAAATCATATAGTTATATTGAAATTCTAAAATGAAAAAGAGAAAATACAGTTGCAAGTCAGCTCAAACACCAGCCTTCAACTTCATATCTAGTCTTTGTCAAATTCCCATAGCGATCATAGAAAACATATCTATTCCCTGTCTTTCTGGTGAATAATAAGGTACATAGGTGATGTCAAGTTTCTTCTTGTCAGATAAGGAAGGTCCTGTGGGGCACTTCATGAAAAAACTCCACAAAATATTGGCTGTTTTCAGATAGGCATACATTTCGAGGGGAAGTGATTTCTATATGAACCGAACTTTAGCAACATTTCAGAAAGAGAGATTCTGCAGCAAGTTGACTAGAAAAAGGAAAAAGATCATTGTTGATAACATAAAAAAGTACAAATATCCACAACGTGAAATGTTTTATTTCCATCTAAGGACTGGCAGTATCCAATAATTTGTTGAATTATATGTAATCTGTGCAGAATTTTGTTCTATTACTAATATCAGGGTACAAATTTAGCACATTCCTTATAGAATTTCCGTTTTATAGTAAGATAGCTGCTTCAGGTTACATAGAAAACATGGTTTGAACTGTGACTTATGGTGTATAAAAAGGACTCCCAAGAGTAATTTATATTGTTGCTTTTATAGTTTAACCAATATTATTAAAGGGACAAAGTTTCAAAGTGACATTCAATTTTGCCATGAATCACACGTAGATATTAAATATAATTATTTTATCACATATTTTCTTCCCCTTTATTGCTTCATTTAAATATGTAAAATTCCATTAGTAAAACTTTGGGAACCCTGATAATGTTTTCAAGTTAATGATCCAGTTTATTTATTCAGTTTCCAGATAACAAAGTGATTTGGTAATTATTTTCATTAAACTTAAGGGAGGCAACAGTGAACACTCTTTTAGAAACCATGGTAAGAATAATTAAATTAGATCCTACCAGGTAGTTTGAAGTTGCCTTTTAAATTAAATGACCATCTATTCTTTTAATACAGAGTCACTCAAGATATTTTTTTCTCTGATGAATTTTTCTGTCTCCTTTTCCACATGAGCTTTAATTGTATTTAAGGAAGTCCTCAAACTCTAATTTACAGAAGTCAGGCAAATAAATTAAGCTGCTATAATATTATCATTACAGATGACTTTTTGTAGTTTTTGTTTAAAATGCAATGACACTACAACATGAAAGTAAAATAGCCTCTATAGTGAGACAATGATGATAGGATAAGGCAATGCCTAGAGTATCCATTAAAAAAATTAAAAAGAAAGAAAGAAAATAGCTACAGGAATATAAAAGTAGCCAAAACGCCATCCTTTGCTGGATATTTCAATTTAAAAGATTAGAGGCAAATGTGATATTTAGATAAATTTGTACCATTACATCTAATAATCCATTTGGGTATTTGCCAGTAAGCTAATTTCTTGGTCTATTTCATTTTACTCTACTCTTGACAATGTAGACGAGGTGAGGAGGTTGACATTTAATTTTAAATGTCTTTTATTCACCCTATATATTAAGTACTTAGCTATAGTGTCTTTAATATGAAATTGTTATTGTTTTATCCACTACCCTTCCTTTGGGAAGTAAAATAAATGTTTTTTCACAAGTTATAATGGAGCAATTTTTGAATTGTAGGATAGAAATTTTAAATGATAAAATAAAATGAAGATACATTCTAATATTTTCTTACTAATAAATTCTTTTTGGGGTTCCTTGAAATTCAAAACGCTGTTTTGAAGACCAGTCTCCTTCAATGTATTTATCAACCTGAATTTCATGAAGTCTAGTAGGAAATTGAGCTTTCATAAGCAATAGCTCAAGAAACATCATTGAGAACCCACCATGTTCAAAACAATACACCAGATTCTCAAGATACAATGGTGAACAAACGAGATATGGCCTTATTTAGCATAAATCTAAAAGAATTTGATAAAAATTTACTATAAATTACACAAATATATCTATGACTTGCTATAAAGCAGAACTGCACAGTGTTAGAAGGTATATAACAAGAAGTTCTAACATAGTTTTTGAAGTGAGAAAAACCTTTCCTAAGGAAGTGACATTGAATGAAAATTCATGCATGAAAAGGAGATAATTGGCTGAAGCAGTGCTGAGAAATTGGCAAAGATATTTTGCAGATAGAGTAAACAGCATGTGCAAAGGCCCTGATATGACAAAGCCAAAGCATGTGCTTTCATGAAGGGCAGAAGCTAAGAAAGCAAGAGGAAGAGGAGAGATGGATGGGGTGAAGATGGGAGAAAGAGAACAAACCAGGCAGGGATCTGTTGGACATAGTAAGAATCTGGGAGCAATGGGAAGTTACTGAACAGTTTTAGGCCAGGAAGCGACTGGATCAGATTTGTATTTTTAAAGCGCAGGCTTGCATGATGAATAAACAATGGACTGAACAGACCAAGAGTGGGTGCAGTTGCAATTGTTCAGGTTATGGTGGTTTGAAGTAGGTTGTTGGTAGTAGAAATGGAAATGAAAAGCAGTACAGATTCAAAGGAGCTTTAAGAGGCTCTGGGTTCTTCAAGCCATTGAGATTACTTTATGGTAGTAAGCAGGGAGAATTAAAGTCAATGACATATTGTGTGATAGCCTCCTTTGAAAATGGAACAAAATAGGGTGTGTAAAACATTGCCTCATTCAAACTGTTACTGCCGAGAACGAAGGCATTAAAGGAACCATGTGCTCTGGCCTTCCATTATCTGCCATTATCCTGTGAAATGCCATAGACTATGAGCATAAACAGCAGTTATATTCTAATACAAATGACTACCCTCCAGTACAAAAAGACATGATAGCACAAATCATACACCAATTTTCAGAATTTGTATTTAGATCAGTAAACTCATGGTGAGCTGAACAGTAAAATCCCCATGCAGATTCAAAGTTGTTTTTATATAGAGACAATGTGTAGTGATAAAATTTTGGACTAAAGTATAACATAAATTAATATGACTCTCATTGGCAAAGCTTAGAAAAATGAATCTAGAAATTTGGTAAGTCTTTTGGAACATCAATAAAGTGGGATGGATCAAAAGATTCCAGTCCAAATTTAAGACATATGGTGTCATACAGAAAGTGATTCTTCAAAGTATCTTTTGCTTTTATCATATCTAGGTTTCCAATGGAGCCAACGAAAGTTAACTATGAATCAGACTTGAACCTTAAACATGTTTTCTCTGCCGGCCACAGGGAAACTATAAAGTCCTTTAATGATGTAGTACAGCGTAAGAGAAAACCACGGGGCTGGGGGTTTGGAGGATTTTCATTTCTACTCCATTTTTGTCAATAACCAGCTATGTGTCCTTTGCAAAGTGACAATCACCTTAGGTTTTTATTTTACAAACCCTACTACAAAAGGATTCAACTAAAAGGTCTCCAAGTCTCTGTTCATATCCATGATTCTTAAAAATGTAAACGTTTAAGGGAATAGTGAAAACAAATTTAAAACAATGTGCTATAATCCTGGAAAGTTTGGAAACAATATAGCAGCATGAGTAACTAATCTGATACAGAAATCAATCTGAATGCGAGCAACTTTTCAGCAAAAACTATGGGTAAGTTGTTAGTTTAAAAATTTATATTCTGATGACTTAACCACAGTTACAATTACAACTCAGAGGCTGTGCATGCACAGTGTAGAAAGACCTGATGGTTACGGTCCTTTGTCCAACCATGTTTATGCTCACTGATAAAGATTCTCACATTAAACTACTGAGGATACTAACAAAATGCCCACTACAGAGGTTAGTGGTTTTCCTAACACAGATACACAACAATAATGGAGTATAATGAAACTATTTTAAAAAAAGAAAAATGAGAGGCTTAAAAAGATGATGAGGGGCCGGCCTGGAGGTGCAGCAGTTAAGTTCACACGTTCCACTTCCCCAGCCAGGGGTTTGCAGGTTCGGATCCTGGGTGCTGACCTAAGCACCGCTTGTCAAGCCATGCTGTGGCAGGTGTCCCACATATAAACTTGAGGAAGATGGGCACGGATGTTAGCTCAGGGACAATCTTCCTCAGCAAAAAGAGGAGGATTGCTGGCAGATGTTAGCTCAGGGCTAATCTTCCTCAAAAAAAAAAAAAAAAGAAAAAGGATGATGAAAAAGTCTATGTGAGTGAAAAATGGTAAATTTATTTGATGTGAAGAAATGTTACCATATTTAAACTAGACTACAATGCAAAGCACATTAACTATTGGCCTATAATAAATACAATTTAGATTTAGCCTTCTGATTTCGAAATCACTATATAATATGAAGGCTATTTATAGTACGTGGGCATGGATGAGTGAAATATTGATTGCACACTTTGGGTTAAATAAGATTGCTACTTATCTAGCAAGAAAACAGAATCTGGAAAATGGCCATTCTAAGGGCTAAGTCAACATTCATTCTTTCACACACTACCCACTTATTCATTCATTCACTCATTTTAAAGGGAATTTTTTCTGTTCTCACATCTGTGTTAGGTTCTGGGATAATTTACTCATTGATTCAAAAGTCAGTTTATTCAGCATCTGTGCTGAGATCTGGGGATACAAAATGAGTAAGCCGCAGCCTTGGCTCTCAAAGAACTTACGGTCCAGTAGGGGGAGCCAAACATAGACACATACAAGTAAAATGAATGTAATGGTCTCTATGATTGATACCGTTTGCAGCATAAAGTCAGGTCACAGAGGAAGAAGTGGCCAAACAGCAAGACAGCTATGGAAACTCAGCGCCTATAATGAAAATACATTTCTCCCTGTCACCTCCACCCTCTTAATGCTTCAAAAATTTCAGAGATTTTTATGTGAACATTAATGTTTTTTCACCTGGAGGCAGACAAACAGGAAACGTTTGCTCAATATGGATAAAGCGCTATTTACAATCATTGAGATTTACTGGACCTGTTTGGACATATACTGCCAGGATACGCATTTCTTTCTGGAAATAAAGATCAGAGAAGAAGATAAACACATTCGAGGCCAGTTGCCCATTTCCAGCATTTTTATTTTATTTTGTGATCTTTTCTACCTGAAATTTTCCTGTGGTTAGCTGAACACACAATTTATGCATATATATTCAAATTTATGAAAATTCAAATTTCCAAATTACAAGATGAACAGAAAGGTCAGATTTCTCATTAGTTTCTCTAGCCTTCGATTTAATTTGTTTTATATATTATACCTGTGTTAGTTTGTTATCTCTTTTCTCAGGTTGATTCTGCCTCTGCCATGTCCTTCAATTTTATCTTCTCCTTCCCGTTTTCACCGCCAGTGTCCTAGTTCAGAGGCATTATTACCTCTCACCTGTACTATTGTAATTGCCTCCAGACTTATCTCTCTCCCTCCAGTCTCAGTCTGTTCCTTTCCAATCTCTAAATGATTGCTAAATGAATTTGCCTAAAGTTCAACTTGATCATATTGCCCCCAGCTGGAACATCTTTAGAAGTTGCCTACTACCTACCAAATTAAGTACAAACTTCTCACTTTAGATGTGAAAATCCTCTAAAGCCTTGCTATTCAAAGTGTGGTCTGCATACCAGCAATATCAGTGTAACCTGGGAGCTTGTTAGAAATGCAGACTCCTGGGCCCCAGCTCAGATCTCTGATTCACAGGCACATTAAATTTTGAGAAGCACCGCTGTAATGCAACACCAAGCTGCCTTCCAGCCTTTGTTGCCCATTATGCCCTTTCTTTAACCCCAAAATACAACTAAACTAGTCCTGAAAAGACCTTTCTGACTTTGAATCATAACTGTTCCAACTTTGAATACCACAGAGCACAGCATTCTGCTTTGGTGAAATTGTCTTATTACCATCTTGTTACCTCACTGTAGGTAGACATTAACGGATTATTCATCTTTGTCTCTTGTAATGTCACAGTAAGCAGAAAAAAAATGTTCCCACTCCCTGGGTGACAGTCAAGACTTGCTCAATTGGGCTATGAGAAGAAAATTTACAACTTCGTTTTCTATTTATTTTTATCTGATTCTTTTAACTCTCTATGTTATTTAGGTTTTTAATGAGTATTATATATTTATATAGTAATGTATATGAATTCCTTGTTGTTTTTTTCTTTTTGAGGAAGATTAGCCCTGAGCTAATTGCTGCCAATCCTCCTCTTTTTGCTGAGGAAGACTGGCCCTGAGCTAACATCCGTGCCTATCTTCCTCTACTTTATATGTGGTACGCCTACCATAGCATGGTGTGCCAAGCAATGCCATGTCTGCACCCGGGATCCAAACCGGTAAACCCTGGGCCACCGAGAAGCGGAACCAGGCTGGCCCCTGAATCCCTTGTTAATAGGCAAGTATACATCTATTGGGGTGATTGTTCAAAATATTTTGACTGATATGATTGCAAGATCACAGACGCTTGGAGATCACTGTCTGACACACCAGGTACATGGTCTTCTGAAGGAATTAAACAGATATTTGTGAACTTAACTGAAACGTTACAACTGGCCCACTACAGCATAAATAAGACTATTTGATGTAGGTGGGATGTTTTTCATTTCTTACAATTTAAGATTGTTTCCTGGATTATGATTCCTATTTTGAACACAGCCTGTCTATAAATATGCTCTTAGAATATAGGTTAATTTTCTTACTATGGATTAGTGTTCTCTGCACAGGACCTTGTCTCCTTCATCTCTCCATAGCTACATTTAGGCACCTTCATTGACTTGATCTCGTCTTTCCTGAAGAGGCTGTCTCACTCTCTCTCCTCCCAGGCTGGGTCTCCCTGCTGTAAACTCACACAGCAACTTTAAATTGCCATAAAAAAACACTTATCATACTTCTTTGTAACGTCTTGGCTGACTTTTAAACTTTCTTATGGACTAGAAGCTCTCTGAGGGCAGAGGTTACGTCTATTTTGTTAAATGCTCTATTCACAGTCCTTGGCATAGTTGTTGGCACTTAGTAGGCACTCCATAAACATTTGTTGAACAGATAAATGAACCATTGAATACGTCCATTACAAGATTTATAATGGAAATTTGGTCTCCTAGCTTAGCCATAAGATTTGTTATCTATAAAATGAGCTAATACCAACTTTGCAGGATTTGTTGAAGATTATATGAAATTAGGTATGTAAATCACAGCTCAGTGCTTGGGAATAGTACATATTAAGACAATGGTAGCTATTATTTGTATAACCATTAATATATTATTACTATCAGTTTAGTAAAATTAAGAAATACATTCAGAAGGCTTTAAAGAAGATACTTTAATGGAATGCAAAGTTATAAAACATAAAAAACATCTATCGACATTAAATCAGGATAAAACTGCCATAGCTAATGAACAAATTTTACCACAATAATATATTATTCTTTAAGAAAAATGAGATGCAGTGTCCATATCACAGTAGAGTTACTTTCACCTCTACCTCACTATAAAGATGATGGTAGTTTTGCTATGAACATAACTAAGAGAAATGATTCCATCCAAAGACCAAAATAGAAAATATACTCCGCACAGTTCACACTTACCAAATTAATAAGCGATTTTTCAAAAAACGTAATATTCTACCACATAAGGATATTCGGTCCCAAGAGAAATATTGTGATAATTTCCTTGAGAAAGACTTATTTAAAGAGAAAAGAATGTTGATGCACTTAAAAATGGAATCTGGAAATTTGTCCAACAGTAGATTTATGGAGGGCCTCACTGATGAGCTATGCCATGTAAATCTTCTAAGTATGCTTGGCTACCCACTTGATGTGCTATCCATTATAAAATGGCACTTTTATTTCAGAAATGTACGTCACTTCAGAAATCTGCAGACATTTCTGGACTGTCTGACCCTTAGCATATTAAATTATGAACACATTGACCTTTGAACTGGTAAATAATGCATCTTTTATATAATGCACTTAGCTACCATCAGCTAAAAATTATGTACACTGTGACATAAGCTGTAGATTAAATACTGGTAGAGGAGAGTTAAAAAGGAATTTTCATGTAAATTGAATTACAGAATGAAGACATGCCACATATCAACTTATCCAGTGAAAACTGGCAATGTTCACATCATTGAAACAAAGTTTTATAGCTGATTTTACCAACTCCAATTATAATTTTAGTGGTTAGTTAACTAAAACAGATAAACTTTGGGAGGGACTAGATTGCCACCTTCTCTGTAACAGGCAATGTTGAAGCACTTCAAAATGCATTATTTAGTTAAAATCTTGAGGATGATTCTGTGAAGTAGACATTTATGTTCTCTTGTTACAGATGAAAAAATGAAGCGTGAGATTAAGTGACTTATCCAAGACTTGAAGATAGTAGAAGATGGTGCTCATTCTCTGGGATAGGCATCATTGAGATGAAAGAGCAATAGAAAACACAGATTTCTAAGAGACGTGTGCCAAGTGCGATGAGGCTCCTTTAAGCATCATTTGGAGGATTTTTTTCCATAAACATTGACACCCCAGATTGCAACATTGCTAAATATCACTACCAAATTAAATGTGCATATTTTCTAAACAAGGATCTATGCTGGCTAACGGATAGATGAGGTATCCCAAATGCCGTTGGCAATCAGAATTATTTTCCAGTGATTCCCCAAAATTGAGTTTGGGACTCAGGGCATCCTTTCCTATATTTTCCTATAATTAGACAAAGTGCAAGTGTTTGCAAGAGATATATCCTAGAGTCCTTTAGGTTGGGAGTGGGGTAGGGGGCAGAAATGCTTCTAAAAAGTGCAGCATTGTTAATGAAATAAGGAAAGAATTCCTCGACGTCATGCTAAATAACCAAAGGACTCAGGATCAAAGTAAAAAATTAAAGTCAAGCGCACAGATTTTCTGCTTTTAATCCTTTATTTACTTTCTTTCTTCTACCACATGGGACTCTGGTCATTATAATATATCTTTAATTTCAGAAAATAACTGAACACATTACTCTTTGGACTTTCTTTTAATTCTTCATATTAACCTACCAGGGAACTAATTTTTTCTTAAAAAATATGATTTAATATAATTACAATAAAAACCTTGATAGCCAACCTTTATTAAGCATTTACTACACCAGGTCCTGTGCTCAGCTCTTCATGTGCATTTTGTCACTTAATCCTGACTACACTCCTGTCAGGTAGGTAATACTGGTGTACTACTTTCTTTGAAGATAAATCTGAGGTTTAGTGAAGTAAGTGCCCAAATGCAGCTAATAGATGAAAGATTTAGATCCATTTCTGCTATGTTATAAGATCCCCCCAAATAATAATCCATTAACAAAACTATACCATGTAATTCTGTATATTACCACTATATTAGCATTCCCATTATATTATATATTATATTGTTATTATATATTGTACTATAATATATTCCCTATATATTAACCTATACTAGCATTCCCTTTATCAACATATATTTCCTATATTAACACAAGCAGTGTGCATTTTCTTGTTTTGATGTATTACAAATTCCAGTTACACTCACAACTGATCCACAGAAAAGTACTGGACATGCATATACAAACATGGCGGCAGTTATAAATTCATCTGTAAATCATATTTTTTTCTTACCATTGAACAGCTTTGTTCAAATATTTCAGAAGACTTCAATGAATTATGAGAATAAAATTGGAAACTGGAGATAGAATAGTGTTTCCCTTGCTCTCAATTGCTTCTTCCCACTCAGTTGTCCTTTTCTTCCTCTAATAAACTCAGCTCATTTGAAGGTCATGCCATCAGACTTCATCATCCACCTTCCCTCAAAGCTACAGTCATCTGCAGACCTCCTTGTCATTTCCTCTCCTTTAGTAAGACTTCTAGAGCCTGAGTCACTGTCCCATTCACCCATTCACATTTTGGTTACTTCAACATACACAAAAGTGCTCTGTCTCACACCCTGGCCTCTCAGTTCTTTTATCTCCTCAATCCCAAGGATTCTTGCCTTCACCTCATCTCAGCCGCCAAGTTTTGAAGTCATACTCAAATACTGTCATGTTTAATAACATAACTAATCCCAAAATCTACTTTTCAAGAACCCTACTCTTTAATTATTTTGGGTCAAGGGTTACCAAAACCCTCTGACCTTCTGCATTAGAATTTGATATTTGGTTAACTTTCCAGCTCTGATCCTCTGGAAACAGATAAAGGTGGGATATCAAATACGTTATAATGCCTCATGATTATGATTCCCATACCTGCTTAATGTGATTCTTGTTCTACCGTATGCGGAGTGGGTGGAAGGGGTGGTGAAAATATAACATTCTCAGACGGCTGCGGAGCCTGCTATATAGACTGCTCTGAGGACAGCTCTCAAGGGAGAAGGACACTTGATACTAATTCCTGTTTTATATCCTTCTAAGTGAATATAATGCCAACTGTGACTTATAGTAGGCTTCTGAGTCTGTCTTTGGTTCTAAGAAGAAACCTCAACCATCATCTTTTCTTTGCTATCTCATTTACTGTCATATCTCCCCTCTAAAATACGCTTCAACTCAACAGGGTGCACTGTGCTAGGTCTATGGAAAATTACAAGCAGTGTAGCACATTAAAAAGCAATTATATCCATCTTTGGAGTCAGACAAACCAGGGTTTGAATTCCGCCTAGCTGAGAGCCCTCAGGTTTATTTGCTTATCTTCTCTTAGCTCTGATTCGTCCCTGTAAATTGCATTAGTAACACATATCTTGCAATATTGTTGATGACAATCTATGTATTAAATAAGTTAAATAACAAATTATAAATATGTAATATTTATAATAATACAAATAAATTATTAGACTTATATATCAGTTTATATTAATAAATTATTGATGTATAATTAAATTAATAATTTTTGTGCCCATCATATTATAATGCTAATAAATGTCAGAAAAATAAAAGCAACAAATAAAAGAATGATTTGTAAAGAGGCTAGGAATATAATATATGCTCTGAAATAGTAACTACTAATTTCCTGTTAAGGTGAAGGTAGAATGTAATGAAATTCTTGTTTTCAAGAAACGTACAATCCACTCAAAAGTATGCATATTTGAAATTACTGTATTCAAGGTGCTATTTCCTATTTGAAGGAAAGACTCATGAGACGGATCACTATGCCAAACTTTAGTAAGAAATCTCCATAATTTTTTACAACTCAAAAATCAGGATAAGTAAAGTCATCTAATTCTGAGTATTTTTGGTGGACATGTTATATGAATGGTATTTCTAACAAAGGCAGTTAATGAAGACAATGGATGTACCTGAGGGCTCCTGTTAAATCGGGCTTTTTAGGCAGTCCTGGAAGAATGGACTTATTTAAAGACAATAATGGAACTTTCACTATAAAGGGTACAAGTCAAAAAACAAATGATGCCTCATCCAGTTAACTTCAACTCAACAAAATATTTGAGCTCTTTGTCAATTAAGAGTGGACTTTATTTTACAAATATATTTTTATAGCACCTCATCTCAGAAGTCATTTAAGATTGGTATAAAAGTAGATCAAACTTATGAAATGAGGAAAAACTCTTTTGGCACCTAGTGGGTGAACGACAGGTAGATTTGGTTAAAGATATGACATTAAAGTCGGGGCACTGGAATAAGATCATATCTTCTCAAAATAAATGCCTTGAAGATGAAAACACACTAACATTACTGTTTAAGTTCTAATCTTTTTGCTTTAATAACTTAGCTTAATCATTTTACAACCACACATCTCCAGAAAGCAACTGGTAATATGCATTCTTTATATTGTTAGAGAGAAGAAGAACAGGACAAACTGTTATTACCTTTTCATGGATTAATTTTCCAGCTTAACTAGTAACAAGTTTGATTCGAAGAAACAAGAAAAAGAACAACTGAGTTAAGAGGTCATCAACTAGCCTTTCTTGATTGAGAAAACTAGGAATGTCCAAATCATCACAATGACCGGGAGATGAAGACCCAGTGGGCACCATAGGAAATGCATGTGTGGAAGGCCTTTTTGGGATGGGGAGAGCAAAGAGAGATCATGGAAGATAAATCTCCTGTAACAGATGTGGATCATAAGCACGCAAGGCCTAACAAGTGCAGTTTCTGGTGACAGTAACCACTTCCCAACAAAAGCAACGAGCTTATGGGAGACAGTTTTCAAGTTTTCTCTCTAATTGTTCTACAGTGTACATTTCCTGCTTGTGTTCAGTTTACAAGTTTATCCTGTGATTCAATTTCTGTACTGTTTTGTAAGGTCTCAGTCTAACGATGAGCAGCATATCTTTCTAATGCCCGTTAACCACTACTGGAACCAAGTACAAAAGTAATACCCACACTTTACGATGTATTTCCATAAGCTAAATGGCTTAATTTTCTCAATGTGGTCAGTATAAGTAATTTACTTTATAATCAGCTATGATAATGACACAAATGACAAGCTTATTTTGGAAATGCTAAAAGGAGGCCAATAGCCGAACCTTGGGTAGCAAAACTATTAGGCATACACACAGAAGTTCTAACTTTCCAAATTAACTTTTCTGCTTGCAAACGAAATATCCATATTGTTTTATGATACATGAGACTCCATGTGTTGAAACCATAACTCAATCTCTAGCATCAAGGGCTTTTGGATCACATCTTAAATATTTTACCAGATAAATTCAAACAAATAGGATTATTTTATTGAGTTATGGGGGAAAAGTGAGACATCCCAAATATGGTAAGCAGAATAATGGCCTCCCAAAGACATCCACGTCCTAATCTCCTGAACCTGTGAATATGTTACCTTACATGGCAAAGGGGAATTAAGGTAGCAGATGAAACTAAGGTTGTTAATCAGCTGACTTTACCATGTAGAGATATGGCTAGATTATCCGGGTGGGCCCAATGTAATTACAAGGCCTTTAAATGTGGAAGAGGGAGGCGGAAGAGTCACTGTCAGAGTGATGCAATGTGAGAAAGACTTAACCAGGTCATTGCTGGCTTTGAAGATGGAAAAGTGTCAAGACCCAAGGAACAGAGGCAACCTCTAGAAGCCAGAAAAGGCAAGAAAACAGATTTTCCCCTAGAGCTCCCTGAAAAGAATGCTGACATTTTGATTTGAGCCCAGTGAGATCCACTTTGGACATCTGACTTCCAGACCTATAATAAATTTGTGTTATTTAAGCTACTAAGTTTGTGGTCATTTGTTACAGCAGCAGTAGGAAAGAGATACACTGACCAAAGATTATTTTACCCTAAGAAGTGTCAGTTGTCAAATCTCATAATGGAAAGCTATTTGGAAGTACTAAATATTGTAATTGACCAAACTGATTGCTATTATTCACTGGATACTAGGGATTAATTGCTAGAAACAAATCTAGTTTGTATGCAGCAATTTCAGAAAGTTACATATTTAGAATTTTTCTTTTCTTTGAACAAGGAAAAGTTCACAAGTTGGTATGCATTCAGACAATGAGTCCACAAACATTTATTAAGCCTCTATTATACACAGGACACTGTGTCAGTGGTTGATATGAAGCTATTACAGAAAATATGATAGTATATAATCATAAATGCTTGCAATATGTATCTTGAAAAATGGGTAACATTTTACTATATGGACTTGGGAGTAAAGGCGAAAACCATACTCAAGAAAAGTATGAGAAAAGGCATGAAGATTGGAAGTCACAAGGCGTACTGTGAGCAGCCAAATGTAGCTTCCTCCAGCAGAGACATACACTAAGATTACTTTGGAAACAATGTATAGTCTGAGGGAGCAGACATGGTAAGTGTCCGAGACACGTTCCCCCTGGCCAGTATCTTTTCTGCGTACTCTGGCTTGACTTCCAACTGTCAGACCTCGGTGATTTGCCCTGAGGACATTCCCTGGCTGCCCCAATGGCTCTTTACACTTGCACTATGAGCATAAAGAGTGGAAGACTTAAGGCCCATAGAGAGCAGTCCTAAGCCAATGACTGATGGGAGCTCGTGCATGAATGAAGCTCCTGTGACCGTCAGAGAGAACGACTCTGAGGTGGATGCTCTATACTGGTTCCTAGGATTCCTCATTAGGAACTCCAGCTGTCCACAGTGGTGACTGTCTTGATAACACACCCTTTATTGGCTGACTTCGTCTGTCTCACTTCCCCATTCCCTGACTGGCGTGTCTAGGGATCACATTTCAAATAAACCAAAAGCATTTGAAGCCTTGTCTCATGGTCTGCTACTGGGGAGATGCAAACTAAGACAGTTGGATCAGGCAGGTGAGGGATCCAAGCCAGCTGCCAATTTGGAGCTCTGGTAACAATAACTAGAAGAATTAGCCAGGTCAAAACTATGCAGAAGCAGCAGGACTAAAAACATTGTCAAAGTGAAATAGATAGTGTTTCACATAGGATGACACAGATGATTCAACTTTGATTTTAAGCCTGATGAACTAGGTAGGATTTTGGAACCATTCATAGACACAGCAGAATCAAAAAGGGGAGCAGTTGGTGATACGCTGCTCATTGGGATAGTTTGGTTTGTTTGTTTTCAGTGTCGAAGCTCTTGCTTCATGTCCTGGATGTGCTCAGCATCTTGGTGTGGTGGGAGGAGCCTGGTACAAAGGAGATAACCCAGGCAATTGGAGCCTGAGTGTCCTGGAATCAAATCGTTTCTTTTTCCACTCATTAGGAGTGCCATCTAGGGCAGGGCATGTGGTGATTTTAAACTTTAGTTTCTCAATTTAGTAATATCAAGATGAAAGCATCTACCTTGTATCTACTGAAAAGAGCTCATTATGATCATATGACTCGAAGATGCTTATCACCATACAGAAAGGAATGCCCAGATGATTCATTTGCTTCTAGTGTTAAGGTTCCCCAGTCCTCATTTTGTCCTTCTTTCTATTCCACCACATAGCTGTATTTAAAAAAATCTGAAATTCTTCTTTTATATTCAAGGACTAGGAATGTTAGTTGTTGTTTTGTTATTTTTATCACTTTACCTATCCTGTCTGCCTAGGACTGTTGTTAAGCTCAAGCAGGACAATGAATAAGAAAGCTTCTGGTAAATTATAGAATGCCATACTTAAGTAGGCATTTTACCAGAATAGAAAAGTCCTTAAAGTATGATCATGTCTATTTTGTTCAGTACTGTATTCCCAGGCCTTTGTACAATATGTGGCACAGAAGCATGCCACAATAAATATCTATTGAAGTATACTACTTCTTTACCTTAAGCTCTGCAGAGATTAACAAAGTATTTTCAAATATCAATTTTGATTCTCTCAACCTTCCAAAGTGGTAGGCAGAGAATGTAATATTATTCTTATTTTTATAGAAAAGGGGATAGAGAGTCAGGGATATTTCAGGGATATGCCATAGGTCACATATCTAGTTGGTGGTAGCACTGAGACTTGAAAGAGCAATTTTGATGCCAAATCCAGCACTCATTCCATGACAATCTCCTTGCCACTTCTGATGTCAAGCCACCTGCTTTTGCCTCTAAAAGTGCATAAAATACATTATAATCAATGACTCCCCAGGTTGTGTGATAATTTTAGCCTCCACATCTCCATCTTCTGGACAATTCTGCAACTGAATTACCTGATACTGCTTTAGTGCTTGCTATATTTCAAGATGCTTTCAAAGTTTGTATAATCCAGTTTTAGGCCTGGCTTTTAAATCAACAACCTGTGTGACCTTAACAAGTTACTGAACCTGTTTGAATTATTGGTAAAAAAAAATAAGAAAAAGTGGGGGGTGGGGAGGTTGGGCTATATGGTTGCTCAGATCCCTTTCCAATCTGAAATTTTCTTATTATTCTGTCTCTATCAGTCACATCTATTTCCCTATTTCAAACAATCCCTGGTCTACAATGAGTTCAAGGAGCAATTAGATGATGTGACAATTGATGACAGAGCAGACTTCTTCTCTTCAAACTCTATCGCATTTTTTGGGAAAAATATATCAAATGTCAAATAGGATGGGTCATGGGACACCTAATGTCACCCTGATATCAATTGTTCCAAACCACTGGCTTTCATGCTTCAAGGCAGAGACCTTTGAGAGGGAATCCTAATTACTGAAGAAATTCTGAAAATCCAAATAAACTAGATAAATAACATGCATTCATATTTTTAAAATATATGTAGATGATAACAGATTTTTGTCATTATGCAGTTCTTACCCAATGGCTACTACAAGTATCATAATTATCCTGTGGGCAATCTATGAAATACTTTGATCATATAAAACAGCCATCATAGTTTGGTATCTTCTGGTCTAAATAGATTCTTTGTTCTGTTCCTAAGTAGTGATAAAGAAACTACAAAGACAAATGATTACCAAGCAGGGAAAGATTTTAGAGTGCTTGTATTGATAGGAATGAGACAGCCGTAAGCATCTGAAATTAAAGGATTATACCAAAACAAATCTGGAATTATTCAGCTACCTGGAACTACACCCTGTTCTTTTCACGAGAAAGTTAGGGCTGTACCTATCAGAAGAAATATAAGCACCAAAGGCTTCAGAAAGTCATTAGCTTGGAATAAACTACATCCCATTTTCCACTGTACAATTTCTATCTCCAGTTATGGAAGAGGTTAACTCCAAAGATTGCAGCTGACTCAGACTGAGAAAAGGGCATGATTGTTTAAAATGTATGTTTTTGTTGCTAAGCGGAGAAGAAGGTATCCTGCTAAGAGAGTAAGAATATTTTCATGGACTCTATAAAGAATATTCTTCAAAAACAAAGAACCACCTATGAGTCTTTGAATGGACAGTTACATGAGAAATTCAATTTTTAAACCCTTTAGATATTGAGTAAAACATCTTTTCTTAATTACTGATGTTTGTTTGAACTCCAAATAAGTGACTTGATTGATTGTGTCTTTGCCTAGGAGGTTGTGTCTTCACCTGGGCAACAGAGGTGGCAATGGTGAGCTCATTTGATAATATGCCATGCTCTGGTGACTGTATATCATTTAAATATTCTTTTATTCTCGAGAGAATAGAGGAATGATCAGTGATTCATAAACTCATAATTCTTCTACCAATAAACCTAAACAGTCACCAAAACAATTAAAATAATTTGAAAATCTGGAAGGTCCTTATATCTTCTAGAGATTACATACAATATACAAATACTATATATAGAATATATATGTATGTGTGTGAATGTGTTTATATATGAGTATATGTTCATATACTTACAAACATATTTACCATATGCATAATCATAAACACAGATATACATACATGTATGTAAATGTATATGTGTATGTATGTATATATTTATACTCTCTCTGAGACAAACTCTCAAATGGAGGAGTAATTATAATTGAGTAGCATTATAAAAATCTCTTACAAAATTCTACCATCTAGTAATTTACAAGAAGGTACCTTACATTTGTTATCTGACTTATCTTCATTGACTATAAAAATAGTGCTGTATTGCCTCTGGAAAGTTCTGCTCCATTGGCAGCGATCACGTACTTTGAGAGAATTCTGTCATGGCTGTAGTATATATCAGAAATATTTAATATCTATTTTTCTATGGCGGTAAGATTAATAAAAACACTAATTGGCCTCTTTGAAAAATATATTCTGTATGTGGTAGAGTAACGTGAAAGGCTTTTGAATGTGCTTATGAGCTACAGCCACATGATTCTGAAATAATAAAAAAGCTTATGATTGATGAAGCCACAGGGCTGAAAGAACTTCCACAGAATGCAGAAAAGAATAAACTGTGGCAAGAAAGCATAACAATGATGAATTTGTCAAGGCATTTTTCCCCTTTGTGGTAGACAGGGTACAACCATTACTCTTATAAATGGGAATTTCATCATAGTTTTGGTCACTGTGGTAATATCACCTCCATCTTGGCAACAAAATATACATACACCCACACATACCAACGTCAATCCTCTAGAAAAAAGTGACTAGGAACCTTAAATCAAAGATTTCTTTATTAATATAAATTTTAACTAGGTACACTATTTTTTGTGACCATTTTTTGACTCCCTCTCTTTTATATTTATGAATATTTAAATCAGAATAATCCCAAGCTGCAAATAAAATATAAATATCTACCTTAAAGTGCCCAAGAGATTTCAACTGCTGGCGTTGAGATGGGAATGTAACCAGGACACATAGCTAATTTTGTCACTACACAGAATCCTTGGGCTATGGACTGATTCAGAAGAAAATGAAAGAGACAGAACAATCACTGCCAGCGTATTCTCATTCTGTGTCTCCCACACTCTAGCAGAGTCTGCTTATGTGAAGGAATTGCCAAAACTTCAGCCCGAGGAAACATAATTAAGAATTGTGCCAAACTTCCTCGGAATGGCTGCTTGGCAGGCATTGTGACCCACCTTAGAGAAAACCATCTGAATTGGAAATAGAAAGGTGAGTTTATTTTATAATGAAGATCTCAAGCCACACTGAACATCATCGCCTTGATTTTTTTCTTCTTATTGCTGGGTCACTTTTGCAAAACAAGTTAAGCAACTTCTTCTAGTTGGTCACTTGCTCTGCTGTTTCTACAGGGTAGTGTTGGCAGAATAAAAGTAAGATTAGAGGCTGTGAGATATTTTCTTGCTGAAACTACACAGCATAAACCCAGATTTTACCTTTCCTCTTACAACACTGGACTATATCTATCTATCTATCTATAGATAGATAGATATTTTTTTTTAAAGATTGGCACCTGAGCTAATATCTGTTGCCAACTTTTTTTCTTCTTCTTCTTCTTCTCCCCAAAGCCCCCCAGTACATAGTTGTATATTCTAGTTGTAGGTCCTTCTGGCTCTGCTGTGTGGGATGCTGCCTCACAGTGGCCTGATGAGTGGTGCATAGGTCTGCACCCAGGATCCAAACCAGCAAAGCCCTGGGCCGCCGAAGCGAAGCGTGCGAACTTAACCACTCAGTCACAGGGCTGGCCCCTATAAATATATTTTTTTATGCCTGTTCCCCAGGAACCTAAGAGATCCTAAAATGCACTGTATTCTTGGGTCCAAGTCCAAGCACATAAAAGGTGCTCAAAATATTTTGTTCAATGAGTACACTAATAACAAAAGCAGTGCTGACTCTAGGTAATATTTCCTATTAAATTCATTCAACACATACTGACTTATGGTATTTAGGATAGACTCATGAAAAAACAAACAAAAATTAGTGCCTTAATGGAGTTTACATTCTAACTGGATGAGTGTGTGAGAGACAAAAGACAAAATACAGAAGCAAAAGCTGTATTGTATAATGGTGATAACTGCTACGGAGAAACCGAGGGAGGGAGGATAAGGATTGGAAGGTGGGTTCAAATTTTAGAAAGAGTGACCTGGAAATGCCTGAATTAGAGGGCGATTTCAGTCAAGACCTGAAGGAGGGGAAGGAGTGAAACATAAGGATATTTGGAAGAGTAGTTCAGCCAGAGGGAAGAGCAAGTGCTAAGTCCCAGAGGCAGGAATGTTCCTGAAGTGTTTGTGGAAAAGTAAGAAGGCCTGTGTTGCTGAAAGAGAGCAAGCAAGAGGGAGAATGGGGTAGATGAGATAAGGCCAGATCAAGACTTTGTAGGGCCTTACTTAGTGACTCTTGTAATTTGGTATTTGGGCTTTCTCTCATAGTAAGATTACAGATCTTTGGAGGGTTTTGAGCAAAGAAATGACATGCACTAATCTGTTTTAACAGAATCACTTCAGCAGCTGAGAATGAAGTGATGAGGAGCAAAGAAGTTGGGAGTCAGCAGGGGGCTCTTGCATTCGTCCAGGTGAAATATGATAAACCAGGATGCTAGTATTGGAGCTGGTAAGAAGTGGTCAGATTCTGGATATGTTTTGAAGATAGAAACAACATGGATTAAATGGTGGGTGAGAGAGAGAGAGGCATCAGGAATTACTTTAAAGTTTTTGTCCTGAGTAACTGGAAGAATGATGATTCAATTAACTGAGACGGGGAAAGAATGGTGCAATAAGTAGTTTTAGGGGATGATCAAGAGCTTCATTTTGAGTCCAGCAGGCAGTTAGGGATGAGTCTGGTCCTTCTAAATTACTCCCATTGTCTCCTCTCTGGTCTCCTGGCTAGTCATCTTGCCTCATTCCAATTTTCACTTCCTACTGCCGTGAACTTTGTGAGGCACAGAACTACTATGTGGCTCACTCACTCAAAATCCTTTGATAGGTTAAGACTTACTATACAATGAAGGCTAAATGCCTTGACATGGCATTAAACATTGGCCACAATTGGATTAATTCTAGACTTACTTCTCTCCATTCATACCGAAGAACTCTAAGCATGACTCATTAGTCTCCACAGTCATATCAATAAATCTTTGTTACCCCCAAACTCCAAACTAGAATTAGATTCTCCTCAACATTTTGTTTATAAGGATCTTCTAAATTCTGTAACCAGATGTCCGAGATTCAAATGCTCTCTCTGATCATCATATCGTATAGTGTGATTGTTTGTGTCTTTCAACATTTGTGTTCAGATATTGTATAGAGTTTAACAAATGTCATCACTGGTACTTGCCAAATTGTCTTCATAAAAGCATTAAAAATGAAAGTTCTCCAGTTCTCTGTCTCATACAGCACTTTGTAGGATTCCATGCATGGTAGATGCTCAGTTTGTGGACATAAATATGCTCCACAGAAGATATAAACATCTTCAAATAAAGATAAGGTTTCATTTTTTCTGATTCCAGAGGTTGTAGTTTTTTTTTGTTGTTTTTTTTTTTTTTTTTTTTTACTGCAGTAATATTGGACTATAACATTGGATAACTTTCAGGTGTACATCGTAATATATTTCAAATTCTGTGTAGATTACATCATGTTCTCCACCCAAAGACTAATTACAATCCATCACCACACACGTGTGCCTAATGACCCCTTTCGCCCTCCTCCCTCCCTGCTTCCCCTCTGGTAACCACCAATCCAATGTCAGAGGTTGTAGTTTTATGTTTGTTCCCCAAGTTAAATATATTTCTTTAACTTTTTATTTTAAAATCATTTTAGATGTACAGAAAACTTGCAAAATTAGCAGAGAATTCCTGTATACCCTCTATCCGGCTTCCCCTAATGTTAACATTTTATATAACATTGAACAATTATTAAACCCAGAAAATTAAGTTGATACAATATGATGAACTGATTTATAGATCTTATTCAAATTTCACCAGATTTCCCACTAAGGTTCTTTTCTGATTTAGGGTCCAACTGATCCCACATTGCATTAGTTGCCATGTCTTAGTCACCTCCAACCTGAGACAGTTCCACAGTCTTTGTCTTTCCTGACCTTGAAACTTTTAAAAGTCCTGGTCAGTTATTTTGTAGCATGTCCCTCAATTTGGATGTCTGATATATTCCCATAATTAGGTAGAAGTTATACATTGTGGCAAGATTATCACAGAAGTGACATTGGGTCCCTCTAAGTACTTCAAATGAGAGAGCCCAATCTATATTTCAGTTAATTTTTATCTTATTAAAAGTTACTTTCTAAAGATCAGGATCGGATACGATTACTAGATAAATTATCCTAAATCATTTGCTGATTTTTATATGGCATAAATCAAAATTGACAAATTAAATACTGTTCATCCATACTCTGTCAGAGGCAGATGCAATAAATACATAAATCAAAACCTTATTTATTTGAAGGTCTCCTGTTCTGACTGAAAAGATGTCATACAAGAGTTTAAAAAAAAAAACTATTAGGATTGATATTTTTTAACACATACACAAAAAATCTGCAAAAACTACTAGAAATAATCTCTCTTCACTATATAGTTTAAGTTTGTGAAATACTAGTGTATCCTCTAATGGTTTTGTTAATTTATTAGCTATTCATTATCTGCTGTCTGTCAGCATGCATATTTGATATTAACAACATGCTCCCAATAAAGAAATTGGTCCTTTTTAGACAATAGAGATGTAACATTTTCAAATTAGAAGAGAGTTTATTGCTTTATAACAAGGGAATATTTACAAAAAGACCCCTAGGGTAATAAATACATAAATGAACAATGATTAATTGCACCACAGTTTTTCCTGAATATTACATTTTTCACATAGAAGATATAACGCACAAATTTTGCTCAGTAACAAATCATCATGTAGAAATCTTTGTCTCCTTACATTTTTTTTCCCTTCAGAATTCTATTCCTCACTCACATAAAGGATATAAGCAAAGGATGGAGGTGGGTTCAACAGGAAATGACAGCTATACTTTAATAGTAAGAATAAAAGTAACAAGATGTCAAAATACTTATTAAAACACCATCAATAGTCATACTGTTTTATTTTTTCCTGATATTTCTTACAAAGAAACGCAGCATCTCTTCAATTGATTCTACCCTTAGGACTCATGTTTGTAAGTTTTATTGAGATTGCTTTGCAAAAAGCCTTTGATCACATCTGTTGGAAAATGTCTTTTTAGCTTAGGCTATGAGAACATTCACAAGAAAACAAACACGGAAATATTTCTGTTTTATATATATGTGTGTACACACACACACACGTACATATATACACACAAATATTAATCATAAGTTTTATGTTTTATAAACTGAATATAAACACCCTTTCACTCTTCTGTTTCACTTATTCCACCCATGCTCAGCAGACCTTCTAAATAATAGTCTTTCAATATGTGTCTGTGTCTTTATATTCTTATCTGCAAAATGAGAATCATAATTGTACATATGACAAAAATCTATTGTGAAACTGTATTGAGATTTTTTAAGTGGTTAATATATAGTAAATGCTCAATAAAGACCATCTAGTCTTACTATATCATCTTTACTGCTATCATCATCTAACAGATTCTCACACAGAAACTATCCTAAGTTTTTAGAACTCAGTGGTGGACAGTTTATCTAATTCACACTGTCTGCAAAGTAGCACCTCTTTTACTTCTGACGAAAACACGCATCAGTGGATGCATGTATACTGGTTTTATATATTTTGCTGGATTCCTCATTGAAATGAGAACATTTCCAATGTAGCATACAGGTATTTATTAATCCTTGCCTCTTTCTGGCGTCTTCTACATTGTAGATGCTTGATAATAATTTAATGAATTAAAACCACCCTTACCACTGTTAAGTTTCCACATTAATTGGTATCCCTTTACACATATGAATTCAAAGTTAATGTTACTACACTACTCCTTATTCCAAAAAGGATTTTGGTGGTAGAGTAGATTGTACTATTTTTTCAAGTCATGCTCAAGCAAAAATTTTAAAATCCATTTCATGTTTCCACCATTGTTCTTTTCCTTATGCCATGAAGATGTCATACCCCAGGTAGCAGTTATTCCTTTACCCTGGATCCAAGAATGAAGACGACCATAGACCACATCCACAGCTGCTACATGGCATGTAACATGAGAGAGAAGAAAATCAATGCCTGAGGCACCAAGATCTGGGGGTTGCATATTATCATAGCATAAAAAGCAAACACTGACTAACAGAAATGGCTTACAAAAATCTATTCAATAACATTACGATCAGAATAGACAAATCAAGGTAAATGGAGAATAAAGACAAAACTCTAAGATAAAGCCAGGAAAAAAAGAGTATAAGGAGCTGCATATTATTGAGTTCTATTTAAAAATTGCAATATGATTCTTCTGCTTAACACACTTGCCTGAATTTTTACCATTTTCTATTCCTTTTCTCATTAGTAACTCTCGAGACTATTCTCTTCCCTTTCCACCTGTCATTCTTCCCTCCTGCCTATTATCATGCTCCATCAAATTTTCTCTGAGAGCAAGAAGATATTTGAAAAAGGACTTCCCCTGTGACATCATGTTTTTTAGAGGCCTTTGCTTTCCTCTTTCTTATACTGCAAATGGACTCCATGGAAATGGGTGACTACGGAAATGCATTGCTGCTGCCTGCCCTTCTGTAGGTGGCTGCAAGAGATGGGCAACCAGGTTCACTGGAAAAATACACAACACCCTCTCCAGAGTTCCTTTACATTGTCTTGAGCCTGGAGCCAATGCCAGGCTGAGAAATGACCTTCCCCAATTTGACATTGTATTTAAAAGGCTCCTCCATGATGCTGCAGGAAAAACTCCTATTGTTATTATTCAATATAGCCTTAATAACTTAAACATCAAAATACATTACAATGTTACAAATATTAAAGATTAAGGGATGACATTTAGGCATTTCTTAATTCTCCCATAGTCTTTTTAATGTCTTTTAAATGTTAACCTGGTTTTATCCAGTTACTGCAATAAATTGATACCATTTTACCTAGCTGTCAACTGTCAGCTCTCCTATTAATATTTGTAGGTAATACTAAAATGCAGTTTAGCAACTGGAGAGTTATTTGTGGACCAGCAAGATTTAACCACTGACATTTTTTTCTAGTGAAACCACTAGTGTCATTCTGACATCATGCACTGAAGGGTGACAAGTTCTCTTAATATAAAATCAAAGATTACTTTTTAAAAAGTTGAATCTGCTTTGGAAGTAATGACATCTGGTTGAGGGGATGTTTTAACGCATTCTAGTTATCTCAGGGAAAACCTGATAGCTTACGGATTCAGCTTTGTGTGTTTGTGTTTGAAGATGTAAAGTAATAAGGTATGGAAGCATATGAAGGAAAATATGTATTTAAATTTTAAGGAAGAGTCAGATGTACAAATTAAAATTGCTTCAGTGATTTTTGTTGGAAAAGCTCAAAGCTAAAAAAAATAACGCTTCACAGTTGCTTTATAGAGTTCTTATTAAAAGTCAGCAAAAACATTAGGCTACTCTAATATACTATGTTTGTTGGTTCTGGCACACAATTTCAAAGAGTAAAGTGACTTATAAAAGGTCACAAATTACGTCAATATTATCATCATACACTTTAACCTTTAGCTTTGGCAAGCCAATAATAGTTGCTTTTGCTAATCACCCATATAACATTTAAGAAGCTATAGCCAAGAATTTATTTTCAAACAATTTAAGGTTTTAGATATGTTAATTAACAAAAAAGAATAAACAGACATTAACAGACACAAAGTTAAAATATCCTCACTTTAAAGCAGAGAAAGTACTAAGGGAAGAGTAGAGTCGAGGAAGACTAAAGTACATGTATCTATTCAGGAAAACGGAAGTGAAGAAAGAAGAAAATCTCAAGAAATTTTTATAGCAATTTAAGCTAAATTCAGCTACAGTACCACTTGATAAGTGTGGTTCAAAGGAAAAAAAATCTGTATGGAGAGCTTTTGTAATTTTTTACCCACATAGTAGTGAATGTAATTTCCATTACTTAAATTTCACTATAAAGAATTGTGCTTTAAGTACGCTGTATGTATCATTCTAACATTTGTGCAGAGAAGGGGGAAAAAAAGGAACTTATTTGATATGTTTTGGCAATGAAACCACACCTCCCCCCACCGTGCGTGTACATGGACATGTGTGTATCTGTGTGTATTTTTTTTAACAAAACTGAAACAATATTAGTCTAGCCGAGGCCAAGGTAAGCAGTAAGCAGTCTGGAGTAGCCTAATGATTTTACAGCTGTATGCAATTGACAATAGGAGTTTTATCATCAATTTGATATTCAGCTAACCACCTACTCCTTCCACATAGCCTACATAGATCTCAGTAGGTTCCTGCCTTTACAACATTAGAGGTACTTACACGGTCAGCTCTGGTACAAGAGACAGGCTCTTATGTTAGGTACAAATATATTACATACCAGCTGTGTACTATTAGGCCAATCCCCTCACCCCATCTCTGCCTCAGTTTTCTCCTGGCAATACTCCCCTCGCCTATAGTTCCAACATTACTGAGCATTTACTATTATACCCCAGGTGTTGTACTAATAAGCATTTTCAACATATTATCTTTATTGAATAATCGAAACAACTCCATAAGGTCATTACTAATAGAAATCCCACCTGGCAGACAGAGAAACTAGGATGAGTAACTTCTTCCAGCTCAAACAGTGAGCACTCTAATCAGGATTCCTATTTAGACGTCAGAATGAAGAGCCCAAACACTTTAACTACCAAGTTATATGATTATTAATCGTAGTGACAGTATTTAAGTGATTATTTTTGTTTACTAGAATCACATTACATAGCAAAGAATGTTCTGCAAAGCACTCCTCGATTTGCTGCAGGAAATTTAAAACTTATAAAGAGGCATGCTATTTTCACAAAGCTAACAGAATGCTGAGAGGGAAAGGGAATTTGATTTAAATGTCTGGAGTCCAGGGTTCTAGTCCAGCTATCTCATTAATTAGATGTCCAACACTGTGAAAATCTTTACATAATACACCTAAACTTTATTAAAATTTCAGGATTAGCATAAACTGATATGCTGGTATGCCCTCTAGGGTTACGTTAGGAAAGAATCAGTAACAAACTCGCAATAACACAAAGCAAAAAATTGTTATAGTAGTTACGTCCAAAAAAAAGGAAACTTGTATAAAGGTTCTACTGATTTACAGGAAATAAGAGTACAGGGAAACATGTTAAACTACATCTCAGGGATGCAATCAGTAAAGGTCAGATTATGAGAAACTTTATAAAACAAATTACTTTGATTCTTAAACAAACAAACTGAAAGGGGGCAAAAAGGTAGAGAGGGATTCTACAGATTAAAAGAGACAAAAGAAAAATCAACCAATCACAATGCATGGACTTCACTGGATCCTAACTTAAATTTGAACATTGTCCAGATATTTGATGAGAAAAAGGAATTACTGTTATTGTTTTAGGTGTGATAATCATTTTGTGCTTATGTTAGAGAATTTTATATATGTATATATATCTTCCTCAACTTACAGTGGGGTCACGTCTTGAAAAAATCGTAAGTTAAAACTATCTAAGTTGAAAATGCATTTAATACACCTAACCTACTGAACATTATTGCTTAGCAGAGCCTACCTTAAATGTGCTCAGAACACTTACATTAGCCTACAGTTGGGCAAAGTCATGTAACACAAAGCCTATCTTATAATAAAGTATTGAATATCTCATGTAATTTATTGAATGCTGTATGGGTACAGAATGGTTTTAAGTGGATTGGTTGTTTACCCTTGTGATCGTGTGGCTGACTGGGAGCTGAGGCTTCCCAGCATCAAGAGAGTGTATGGTGCCACATATCGCTAGCCCAGGAAAAGATCAAATTTCAAAATTCAAAGTACAGTTCCTACTGATTGTGTACTGCTTTCGAAACCACTGTAAAGTAAAAAAATTATAAGTCAAACCATTGTAAGTCGGGGCCCATCTGTATATATATTCATATCTATGTGTGAAATAATATGGTGATGTCTAGGATTTGCTACAAAGTAATCCAACTGTGGGAAAAGTGAACAGGGGAGAGGAGGGGTAGGATTTGCCATGGGTTGGTGATTTTGGTGATTGTTGGGATGTGTGATAGGCACATTGTGGCTCATTATATCAATCTTTATATAGTTTTTGTATGTTTGAGATTCTCCGTAGCAATAAAAAACAGTCAGTAGACCCAGAGAATTAGGAAAGATTTACCAAAGAAGCCTAAGAGGAAGACTTATTCAGGAAAATAGAGTTAGATCAGGATTCACTGACATCTTAATGCCACTTTTTGAGTCCTGAGGGAAAGGAACATTGTCTTGGGGTCCATACTAGACGCTAGAGAGGCAAACACAAGAATAGGAATTAAGTGTGAGAGTACAGTAAAGTGACAAGCATGGCCATCCCCAGACCTGTTAAGGGAGGAGAGAAGTGTGAACTCTTGAGGGGCCTAAGGTGGGTAGAAGAAAAGCAGGGCAATGATCTTATATAATCATGCAGATATACATTAGTAATTAGAAGAAAAGAATGTAGTGAACACACATTTGCTGTTCGTTGAATGTTAAAAGTAAAGAATGGCACACTTATTAGAATGGATAAAATCCCAAACACTGACACCACCAAATGCTGGCGAGGATGTGGAGCAATAGGAACTGTCACTCATTGCTGGTGGAAATGTAAAATGTTACAGCCACTTTGGAAGACAGTTTAGAATTTTTCTTACAAAGATAAACATAATCTTACCATACCATCCAGCAATCATGCTGCTAAGTACTTACTCAAATGAGTTGAAAATTTATGTCCACAGAAAAACCTGCATACAGATGTTTATAGCAGCTTTATTCATAATTGCTGAAAGTTGGAAGCAACCAAGATGCCCTTCAATACGCAAATGAATAATAAACTGTGGTACATTCAGACAATAGAATATTATTTAGTGATAAAATGAAATGAGCTATCGAGCCATGAAAAGATATGGAGGAAATTTAAATGCATAAAGTGAAAGAGCCAATCTGAAAAGGCTACACACTATACGATTCCAACTATATGACATTCTGGAAAAGGCAAAATTATAGAGAAAGTAAAAAGATCAATGGTTGCCAGAGGTTGGGGCGGGGTGGGGGATGAACAGATGGAGCACAGGGGATTTTTAAGGCAGTGAAACTGTTCTGTATCACACTGTAAAGGTGGATACATGACATTATACATTTGTCAAAACTCACAGAACTGTACAACACAAAAAGTAAACCCTAATGTAAACTGCGGACTCTAGTTACTAATAATCTATCAATTTGGTTCATAAATTGTAGTAAATCCACCATACTAATGCAAGATATTAACAGGAGAAACTGTAGGGTAGAGGGGAGGCAGTATACAGGTACTCTCTGTACTTACTGTCCAATTTTCCTGTAAACCCAAAACTGCTCTAAAAAATAAAGTCTATCACTCTTTTTTTAAAAAAGGAAAGCACAATAACTACTGAAATACGCAATCAGAATTGTTTGCTATCCAGGCTGATAATTCAAGACCTGAGGGAAAACTCAGTGATTTGTCACTTGTCTTCTTTCTCATGCTCTGAGCCACTGATCCGGAGCAGGAAAGCAATACTATGGATGAGTTTTCTCCCCAGGATCCTGTATTCCCCAAGAGGAGCTGACATTGCTGTTGAGGGCGTGTCACTTTTCATCCTAACCACTCACAGCAGAAATAACGTTTAGAATCAGAACCACAACTTGAAAGTCCAGAATTCTCCAGACTGGAGGGATTCCGGTGCTTTTGGTGGACAGAGGCTCCTGGAGACTTTTATTAGGCAAGGGGAGTGTAAGATTGCTAATACTGGGTCTGACACCTACTAGGAACCTGACCTAGCAGGAAATGCATGCTCATTATTTCACCGGGCAAGCTACCCTCAGAATTAAAGGTTATTTTATTATGGGGAGAAAGAGAAGCAAGGAAGGTAGTTACGCCAAATCTTCCCCTAGAGAATGCCCTAGGACCAGTAATTAGTGTATTTATCTATCTTATCAGTCTATCTATCCAACTAAAGGAAGAACTAATTAATTTATACACATTCAAATTAATCCTAAAAAGTCAGATTACAAAATGCATTCAGCAAAATAATTATGATTGATAATAAAAATAATGATGGATGAAGATATCAAGACAAAGGAAAAAATGAGAGAGTTAACAATGAAGGCAGAATAACATTACAGGGCTCTTGATCAAGGGAAACCAAAGGCTTGGCTTAGAGCTCTCCAGTGCTTACACCTACAGGGAAGCATGGCCACAGAATACAAACACGCCAGTTCTTCAGAGGAATCACAATATTTTTAAGCTAATTGTTCACAATCTTTATCTGAAATCTTTGGGAACAAGATATGTTTTAAAAAGAAGATCTTTTGGATTTTGGAAATTAATACGGTATATATACGAAATATTTTGAAAAATCCCTAGCAGGCTCTGAGGAAGCACCCTAGAATTAAACATGTTAATATTTCTGCACTTAAACATATATACACCAATACTTCACGGAATAAATAAGTTTAGCTCAAGTTATCCTCAAATGAACTTTGGCATCAGACTTAAAGAAAGTGTTGCTTTGAGAGATTTGTGGATCTGAAGATTCTAGATACTAGGAGGACTGTTTCTTGTACAGTTTCCCTCCAGTAAAGCCACGAAGCCCAAGGGAGTTTAGTAAAGCTCTACCCCAGTGGTTGGGGGTCAAGGGCAGTGGGCTGACGGAACAGTTCATGCTCTTTGAGCTTCGATCTTGGTCAAATAATGTATCTTTTTCATTTGAATATCTAGAGTAGTGGTTCTCAAAACTGAGTGTGTATCAGAATTGCCCACCCTAGAGTAAGATAGGGTCTGGGCCTTTGGGTTTTTATCGAGTTCTCCAGGTGATTAATGCCCACCAAATACGAGAGCCACTCATCTAGAGGAATGGAAAGACTGCATAGCCTTAGGCACATCTCACTTAAATCTTACTATTAGAGACATTGGGTTCAAGGTTGTAGGTCCAGAACAGTCCTGAAGTGCCGATACTCTGCATCACTGGTTAAACGGAGAGGTTGAAATAGCCATCAGTTGGGTTTGCCTTTCCTCTTCAAAAAATTGAGAAACTTTAACAAGAGCATGAGGCAAAAATGTCCCTCCCAACACTTTAGAGGGGTGGCAATCAGAGGTAGTGCATTAAGGCAAGGTAAAGAGAGACAGTAATAATCATAGTTCCAAAATATTAGACAAGATTCTTTGATTAGTCTGTCCAGTACGGTCAGCTTATCCATATTGTCAGCATACAAAGGTTCATAAGCTAAAAAGTGCGCACAACTGATGCCCTCCATGAATTCAAATTCACTCAATAAAATGGAAAACTGCATATTTCTTCTGTTACTATGAAAAATGGCAAGAGCCTAGCACTGAGATTTACTGCACTGAGTTGGCACTGGGCAACTATATGTAACATGAAATGCAGTAACACATAATGCAACAGCTGAATATACGTGTAGAACATTGCTTTCTCCTCAGCAGTGGCTGACATGACCGCAGTCAAATGCTGCTCTGAATTATCACAGACTCCAGTGGAAAGGTACATCTGATTAATCAGCCACAATACCCAATTACCACCAAGATGTGGTAAATTTGACTTAAAAAATCTGTGTTATTAATGCTTTGACATTTCCAGAATAAAAAGTATTTTAAAATACTAGTAGCCAAGTAAGTAATTTTTTATAAAACTGTAAGCAGGTAAAGGGGAACAAGTGGAGAGGGGAAGGAAATTAATATCAGCTGAGCATCTGTGAAGAATTACTCCCAGATGCTAAGCATGTAATAAGCCTCTTACTCCTTTCAAGTGAATAAGGGAAGGACCAGCTGATTTGGGCCACTTACGATGGCAAACACCAAATTTAACTGGAAATTCGATATCTTAGTCCAAGAGGGAGAATCATGCTGGAATATCACTCAACAGCACTATCAAGTAGCAAAATTAAAAGGAAGGCAGTGTTCAATTATATGAAGAGCAAAATAGCCTTGAGATTTGAAGTTGCAGAATGTTTGGCTATATGAACAGTGACCTCCAAGCTAAGCCAAATATGAAATTTATAACATTTTGGCTATTTTCTTAGCTGTTGGTAAGTGACAATGTCTTGACTCATTAACAGTCCTTTGCCACTGAATCAGCATAAACAAGTGTAGATAAAGGATAAGTGTACTCAAGAATAAAAAATAATCCAACTACAAACTGACTTTCAAAATGAAATCATAAATGATGTCTAGAAAGTTTTAAATGCCAAGAAAGAAAGAGTCAACACTTTCTCCCTCGTGACGTATCGGCATTTATGTACAAAAATCAAAGGAATGCACTAGTGTATTTTGGGTAATCAGTATCTCTAAACACATTGCTTTCTCTTCAATGTTCACAAGCACAAGAGGTTATTGGAAGGGCAGTCTCCCTGTATGATCCCTAGTAAGAATACCAGAGCTTGAAGGGGTTAATAAATTTTTCCTGACGATTTTGTGAATCAATTCACTTGACAGCCCCTTTACATCTGAATCTGAACTGTCAATCAATTAACTTTACAGTTATAATGATGGTTAGCCTGAAAAGGATAGAAAAAATCTTCCCTTTCAAAAGAAAAATAGAAAGTATGGGGGTTCTTTAGAAAACTATATCAGTGTTAAACCTTAGGTATTAAAAAAATCCTACAGGGGCTGGCCTGATGGCGCAGTGGTTAAGTTTGCATGCTCCACTTCACCAACCAGTTCAGATCCTGGGTGTGGACCTAAACACTGCTTATCAAGCCATGCTGTGGCAGGCGTCCCACATATAAAGTAGAGGAAGATGTGCATGGATGTTAGCTCAGGGCTAATCTTCCTCAAAAAAAAAATTCAAAAAAAAGAAAAGAAAAATCCTACATTATTTCTTCATATAAAGTTAATTTACATCAATTATATAAAAGTTAGAAAATGAAAGAAAGAGTTAATTCTACAACTTATAAATACAATTTTATTACACATATGCTCTTGGTCATTGTCTCTTCATTTTCCCTAAACAGACAAACATAAAATCATGAGTATATGCATTATACCTGTTATTTTAATATAATAGATTAGTAAATTATTCATATATAAAACATTCATATAAAAAATTCTATACTAAACTATATTTTCCCAAAATTTTATAAACCGCCTTGAATAGAACAGAAAAGGTCCCCACGAGTAGTGATTTTGAATTGCAAATTAGATGAAGAACATGGAACAGATTCAGTTGTCTCTCTCCAGTAGTGAGTGCCAAATATTAAACTAAACATTACTGTTCATTTCTTGAATCAGTGCTCCACCAAATAAAAATGAAGATTTAACCATTGATGTATGGCATTTAAAATATTTTCCTTCCATTCATTCAATATATTCACTAAGAAGCTATTTCCTAACTAATACTGTTCTAGGAACTGAGAAAACAAAGATGAATGAGACAGTTCCCACCCTTTGAGAACTCACAGTCAAGCCAGAGAGATAGAGAACTGAGCAGGAAATTATAACACAGTATAATAACTGCTATGATAGCCCTAAGCAGGTCAGAGCTGCTAAACCATCCATGAAAGGGGAATCAACAGGGAAAGTTTCCCAGGAAGGGTAATATTAATGTTAGTCCTGAAGGACTAGTTGGTTTTAACTAGGCAAAGAGACAGAAGGTGCTTGGGGAGGAGGAAGGGTGAGCCAAGCAAAGGGAGCAGCAAGAATAAAAACCCCAAAGCAGGTGAGAATCTGACATGTTCTTCATTATTCAAGAAAGTTAGTAAAGTAGTAACTGGTAGGTGGGAAGTGGGAAATGAGGCCGGAAAGTTAGGCAGGGGCTTCATGTGCTACCCCATGGGTTTGAGCCACGTTCAAAGAGGGATGACGTAACGTATTCTCAGGACATCTCATCTGCAGGCACACCATGTTTGGTTGCTCTCCTTGGTGATGGTATTTTTGATCACCCCATTCAAGGTGTTGTTCAATTTCTCCAATGTATATTTATATAATAGTTATTATTTTTCTTTTGCAACTATAATTAACTTGTGGGGAGATCGTTTAAGACCGTATGTTTTAGACTGAGTGTTTGTGTCCCTCAAAATTCATATGTTGAAGCTATAAGCCCCAATGTGATGGTGTTTGGGGGTGAGACCTTTGGGAGGGAATTAGATTTAGATGAAGTCATGAGGGAGGGGCCCTCATGATGGGATTAGTGCCAAAGAAGAGACCAGAGACCTTGTTCTCTCTCTCACTGCCATGTGAAGATACAGCAAGAAGGCCATCTTCAAGCCAAGAAGAGGGCTCTCGCCAGACACCAAATCTGATGGCACCTTCATTTTAGACTTCTCAGCCTCCACAACCGTAAGAAATAAACTTTTGTTGTTTAAGCCACACAGTCTGTGGTACTTTGTTATAGCAGCCCGAACTGACTAAGACACCACATAAATAAGCTCCTCATGAAAATTTGATGATTCTTAATGGAAATTATCTTTGTGGGGGTTGACTTATGAGTTCCAATTTGGACATGTTAAATTTGAGAAGCCTGCCTTATCTCAAAGTAGAAATGTACTATAGCAGTTGATAGACTGGACTGAAAGGGAGATCAGGGCTGATGATTTATTTTGGGAGTCCACATAGAATGGTGTATAGTGAGGCAAAGAACAGTCATATTGTAGCCTTGGGCATATTAGCCTTAAAAGATAGACAGGGGATAGATAAGGAGACAGGAGCATTTGCTAGAAGGAGTGATTCTCAAAGTGTGGTCCCTGGACTAGCAGCATGGGCCTCACCTAAGTACTTCTAAAGCTGCATCTCATACCTACTGAATCAGAAAATCTGGGAGTGATGCCCAGCATTGTGTGTTCTGACAAGCCATCCAGGTAATTTTGATGCCACTAGAGTTTGAGGACCATTGCATTGGACAATCTGTGTAAAAGCATTTTGCCTGTATCTAGTAGGTTTAGATGGTGATGATGAACAAGAAAAAGGAGGAAGAGGAGGAAAACAAACTGCCACCACTACCACCATCAAACTGTAGAACAATGAGCCTAATTTCCAAGTTGTTTTAAAAAGACTGTTTATAAAAAATAGTATCTGCTTATAAAATAAGTCATTTGGATTATCCATGTATTTTACTGTATAGTTCAACAGGTGTTTGAATTATATATTAGAGATTAGGTTGATCTTGAGGAACCACAGACAGTAATTACACATTGCCGTGTGTGACCAAAGGTGCAGCTTAACTATTGTTCTTCAGCCTTTAAAGAACCATTACCCAAAATTACAACTTCCTGCATATTTGTAATTTGCCCATTTCATGAGAGAAATGAATTATTCAAAGGTTCACACTATAGCTGAGGTACTATAAAAATATAAATTTACTACTCAATAGATACAAGTGATGACTTACTAATTATATTTTCAAAATACCTCTAATTTAAATTCATGGGTGATTGATGTAGTAAGACAAGCAGCAAGCACAAGAGACAATTTAATCAACAAATGACCCTGTGCAAAGTAGCGAAGTTAAAAGTTTCATTTAATTTTATGTCACTTTTTCATTTCTAAACTATTAATTTAGGTTCCACTCACAGATGGGCATTCAATTTGTTACTCGCATTCATTAGAAAATAACTAACCACATTAAAAGGTCTTTTAAGGACCATGAACCATGTTTCACTATCGTCTTATCTTTTCATTTTGCTTTGAGTTCTTGACCATCTATGAAATTTAACTTTTTCTGCACAGTTTAATATGTGAAAGTGTAACTCTCAAGATGCCTTATGAAATTCTAATTATACTTAATGCTGTACATTACTGAGAATAAAATTTTTAAATGGGAAAAATTAATCACAGACTTTGTAAAAATGTTTTTAAATTATGAAACCCAAGAGTGATTATAATCAAACTTTTAATCACCTCTAGAAATTATCTCTTTGTAAAAACATATTTTCAAGTAAAGTGGGCACTCAACTCACAAAGCCATATGCGAAAAAAAAACTGAATCTGAAACCATTCCATTTACTCTTGACAGCCTATGTCTACGTTACTACAATCATGCATCACTTAAAGACAGGGATGCGTTCTGAGAAATGCATCATTAGGCAATTTCATCGTTCTGCAAACATCATATTTACACAAGTTCAGTATGATATAGCCTACCACACACCTAGGCTATATGGTACTAATCTTATGGGACCACCATCATATATGTGGTCTGTCATCCGAAACGTCGTTATGTGGCACACGACTATATGCATACTGTGAAATTAGCTGTCCTTAGAAGGAGCCATTCTAACAACAAACTGAGCATTCAATATATGCCAGGCACTCTGTTAAATGAATCAAATATATTATGACCTTTAATTCTTTCACCAACACCAAGATGTAGGTGGAATTATCCACATTGCACAGGTGGCATATTTGAGTTGTAAAAGGTTATGTTGTGACTCCCAAAATCTAAACCCTCAGCCACCTTGTTCTACTTACCTCAATTAATTCATTTCTGCTTGCCTTCTTTTTGAATATTCCAGAAATTTATTTAAAATGAATTCCATATGCATTTCTAAAAATTTCTAAAAGGTCTTTCTTACTGAGTACTTCATTGTTTCATCTAATCCCTGTCTCCCCTTCCATTCCTTACCAAGTGATAGACAGCAAAATGATGGCAGTCAGAACATAAACCCAAGTCTCTGAACTCCTGGTGTTCTATTCCACAGAGTATGATGACCATGCGTTTTATAGGCCAAACCAAATCCCAAATAGCAAATGGTGAATAAGGGACTAGAGAAAGGTGAGACTTTCTGAATCTAAGCACGTATATTTCTCATACACATTCATCCTAAGGTGTTACTAAATTCTTTCAAAATGCAGTGTACCTTACACGATATTTGGCATAAAGAGTACCTTTAGCATCTGCAGTTTCCAGGGGAATGTGTAATATAATAATGATGAACACAATAAGCAATCCATTTAAAGACATACGTTAAGCTGACCATGACTTTTTCTGGGGAAAGAAAAGGCTTTAAAAGTCAATTTTAAAAGTTATTTACTTAGGAAAGCCTTTGTGCTTTCTCCGTATGATGCTTCTAACAACTGAAATCTACAAAGCTTGAAATTCTACCAATTAACTGCAGATTTTGGTAGGGGGTGGATCTAATTATCAGTATTAGAACAGCAGTCCAACTAATTTGACCTATCATTCTTAGAAATGGCGCAGAGAGTCATTTTATAAAAACATGCTACTCAGTCAAGCTGCTTAAAAAAATGAGGCTGGTTTGAGAAGGCAAGGGAAGGCTAAAGGAATTCATGCTGGAAAAGCTAAAAGGTGTGAAGAATAAATCTTGGTCATTTTTAGAGGAGCATTATAATTACATCCTCTCTGTCTTCTCTATTCTCAAGCTTGTCTGTTGATACTTAGTTTGCATACATAACAGTAATCATTGATTCATTTTTTTCCTTCTACAAAATGCTGAGCATTGGGTTAGGTTTTGGAGATACATTAGTGCACATTACATTATTCCTGTCCCAGTGTACCACTTATAAGCAATTTATCCTTTATGCCTGCTCATCACTCAGTACCAAATCCATTATCATAAATACCTATCTATATTTACTTTTATTGCATCTTATTTTATCATTACTTTCTTATTCTATTATAGGCTATGTACTTTTTGATAGAAATGACCTGTTTCTCCCACAGGGAACAAGGTGACACGTGGCCTGTCAATTACATTGACATTCCAGTTTCAATTATTCATTTTGTAGACTAACAATTTCAAGTGCCAATTTGTGGGTCAACCTACAAAACCCTTCCCAGCACCTGTTGTCCTTTTCCCAATCATTTTCAGCAAGTCTTCTTGTAGAGTTTAGATTATATGGGTAGAATACAGAGTCTGTTTTATGGCCATAGAGCAATTAGAATAAGTTAGCTTTCACATGTTCTAAAAGAAAAAGTCAAAGTTGATAGTTAATTCCTTGCTAAATCTTTTCTATGCAATTTACTTGTCCACAGGAGATTCTAATATAGCAAATGATTTCCTATGATCTACAATAGAAGTATTATTTATTAGTGGCACAGATTTTTCTGAGGAGAATAGGCTAGAGAGCAGGATCTAACAAATAGGGCTCCAGTTTCTTCCATATCTCTCTCATTTTTGAAGGTTAGACACATTGGTAAATGTCCTTGGGGTCAATTCTCTTTCACATCTCGACTAAAGAATAAAATTCAATGAGGAATTTTGAAACGGTAATTTTAATATTTTAATATTTTACTGTAGCTTTTATTTCTTTTTCCTTGTGTAGCTATATCACTAACTTATAAATTAAAATTTCATCCCAAGAAAGAATATGGGGAAATACTCAGCAATTAGCAAAGTCTAGAACAAAATATTATGCAAGTCACAAACGTGTGCCACATATATAATTTTTAAATGTCCTAGTAGTAACATTCAAATAGGGAAAAGAAACAGCTGAAATTAATTTTAATAATGCATGTATTTAATGCAATACATCCAAAATATTACCATTGTAACATGTAACCAATATTAAAAATATAATATTTTACTTCCTTTTCATATTAAGTCTGCGAAATTCAGTGTGTGTTTCACACTTACAGAACGTCTCATTTCAAGTGTTCAATATCCCACATAGGGCCACTGGCTACCATATTGGACAGCACAGCTGCAAAATAAACACTAATTTTAAAATGTATCAATTAAATTACTTAAAAAAGCAACGCATTTTCTCTTTTTTGCTTGATATAGTTGCTCCTCATTTATGTAAAAATAATGCAATAAAGACATAGCAAATAGCAATGAGATATCCCACTATTTTAAAATCACATTCATACACATTGCTCACAGTTCACTACAACGTACGTCATAATGATGTTTATTAGACAGAAGTCTTAATCATGTTTTACAGTTGAATATTTTCATATGTATCATCTGAATATTTTATTATCAAATTTGATTTTAATCTGTTTACAAAGTTTCCTTCTAGTTAAAATTTCAAGGATCTTTCTTTTCTGTTTCCTGAACATAAAACTACTCTAGAAATGTGCTATTCTATAATTGACATTATACATTTGCATTTATAAACCTGAAATGTGAAACTACACGCAGACTTCCAATACTGCCTACTCTTCTATTTTACATTGCCCCCTCGTAATCTCTAGTGCTTAGCCCAAGAGCATGGCTAGGCAGTAAGAAAAGAAAGCTCTTTCTGAGTGCATCCTTGAGCATAATGTCATAGGTGGGACCTATTTATTTCAGATGTATGTTTCCAAGCATCATCACGTCCGAGTAATATCAAACTCCAGGAGACTCTGCAAACAGTAGTCTCTTGCAGTGATTCTACTTCTTGGGCATCGTAATCCTGGCACCTTTTAGTCTTTCCACTGTTATTAATGGCTACTTTTTTTCTACCTTTGCTAATTTCAAAGTTGCAAGTATTACCAAATTACCAAGTGGATAAATGAATACTATAAAATGCTTTTTAGGAATCTAAAATGATAGAAATATACAATGGTTTCTCATTAAGCTCATGATGGAGTATAGAAAAACACCCAATGTAAAGCCAAGCAAGAGACAGCTTAAAAGCAAAAAACATTTCAACACAAGTAAACCAATTTTTAACAGTATTTATTGGTAAATATTCATGGCAATTAACTCTTACAACTAGAGAATAATATTTCGTCCAATCTGTTAATACAGGTTCACATCATAAGTGATACATATTATCTTTTAATTTTAAATGGAGATTTTATTATTCTGACAAAGACACATATGAAAGCATTAATTAACTCTAACTTTTAAGAGTTTAAATAATGATGGTCCATTTCTGAACAAGCCATATTTCCAGTAAAATTTAAAGAAAAAATATTTGCTTATTACTGGATGACTACTTCCTGCCTATTGAATAAGAACTTTGTAGAGAATTATTATATAGAAATATAGAGATGTTACTTCAGTTAAACAACAAGTGGTAACCCAACTCTGTATTTATGTTTTCTAAGGCTTATTTAACTAATTTCACAGGATATTTTCAAGTATTAAATATCAGCTTGCCTGAAAAATATCAAGTGCTCTATAAATCAGTTTTGAAACTGGAAGTAACTGAATGGATGTGGTAGGCAGAAGAATGCCACTCCAAAGACATTCCATCCCAATCCTGGGAACCTGCGAATATGCAATTTTACATGGTAAAAGGGACTTCGCAGATGTGATTAAGGTTAAGGATTTAAGATGGGGAGATTATCCTGGATTATCTGGGTTGGCCCAACCTAATCACATGAGTCTTTAAAACTGGAGAACCTTTCTCATCTAGGATCAGAGGGACATGTGGTTACAGAAAGAAGAAGGCTCAGAGACATATGACTTCACTGGATTTGAAGATGGGGAAAGGAGGTCACAAGCCCAGAACTATTCCTCATAACCTATTTGGTTACCCTAAAATATTGTTTGAACTGGAAGGGAAAGAAAAACAATTGAATTTTTATCTTCACTTATTAGTGTAAAGAAGAGTAATTTGGTTCTCATGCATTCTCCAAAAACATCCAATGAGTTTTTGTGTCATTGTGAATTTATGGAATTAAGTATATTTTATGTATTTAATTTCATTGAAGATATCAATCATTCTGATGCCAAACTATTTCTACAAATGGCTAGTGTGAACTCCTTCAGGTTGGCTCCTTAATTTTTGGCAGTACATCCCATAGTCTTTCATAGCTTTCTTGCTTTCTGGAATGAGCAGATGTCCCAGATTTATCTTGAATATTCCCTGCCCCAGATCTCGAATCAGCCATTCCTCCAAATGCATCTGGTGGCTTTTTAGTAGTTAATGCTTTGGTGTTGTATCTAAAAAGACACGGCCATACCCACGGTCATCTAGGTTTTCTCCTACGTTATCTAATAGGAGTTTTATAGTTTTCCATTTTACATAGATCTAGGATCAATTTTGAGTTAATTTTCGTGAAGAGTATAAGGTCTGTGTCTAGATTCATTTATTTGGCACATGGATGTCAAGTTATTCCAGCACTATTTGTTAAAGAAACTATTTTTGCTTCATTGTATTGACTTTGTTCCTTTGTCAAAAACCAATTGACTATATTTATATGGATCTATTTCTGGGCTTTTTATTCTGCTCCATTATCAATTTATCTATTCTTTCTCTAATACCCTGCTGCTTGATTGCTGTAGCTTTACAGTAAGCCTTACAGTCAGGAATGTCATTTCACTGACTTTGTTCTTCCCCCTTCAATATTGAGTTGTCTATTCTGCATCTTCTGACTTTCTATATAAATTGTAGAATAAGTTTGCCGATATCCACAAAATAAATCGCTGAGATTTTTACTGGAATTGCACTGAATCTATAAAGTTGGAAAAAACTGACTTCTTGACAATATTGAGTCTTCCTATTTATGAACGTGGATTTATGTAATTCTTCTTTGCTATCATTTATCAGAGTTTTGTGTTTTCCCCATATAGATCTTGTATATATGTTGTTAGATTTGTACCTAATCATTTCATTTTGAGGGTGCTAACTTAACTGGTTATGTATTTTGAATTTCCAATTCACGTGTTAAGTGCTGTTATATACGAAAGCAAATGACTTTTGTATATTAACTTTGCATCCTGCAACCTTGCTATAAATGCTTATTAGTTCCAGGAGGTTTTTGTGTCAGTTCTTTCAGATTTTCCACAAAGATGACCATGTAATCTGTGAACAGTTTTATTTGTTCCCTCCCAATCTATACCTTTTATTTCCTTTTTGTCTTATTGCATTAGATAGGACTTAGAGTATGATGTTGAAAAGCAGTGGTGAGAGAGGACAGTCTTGCCTTGTTCTTGATCTTAGCATGAAATCTTTGAGTTTCTCACCATTAAATATGACGTTAGCTGTAGGGTTTTTGTAGATATTCTTTATCAAGTTGAGGAAGTCCCCTCTATTCCTAGTCTGCTGAGAGTTTTATCATGAATGGGTAGTGGAATTTGTCAAAAGCAATTTTGCATCTATCAATTTTTTTCTGCATCTATTAATATCATGCAATTTTTCTTCATTAGACTGTTGATTTGATGAATTACATTAATGGTTTTGTGAATGTTGAAGAGCCGTACACACCTAGGATAAATCCCACTTTGACATGGTATATAATTCCTTCTATAACATTGTTGGATTCAATTTACTAATATTTTGTTGAGGATTCTTCCATCAATATTCATAAGAGATATTGGTTTGTAGTTTTCTTTATTGTAATGTCTTTTCTGGCTTTGATATCAAAGTAATGCTGGCTTCATAGAATTAATTAGGCAGTGTTTCCTCCTCTTCAATTTTTGGGAAGAGTTTGAGGAAGACTGGTATTAATTTTTCTTTAAACGTTTGGTAGAATTTACCAGTGAAGCCATGAGGTCCAAGTCTTTTCTTTGTTGGGAGACTTTTGATGACTCACTCAATCTCCTGACTACTTATAGGTCTATTCAGACTGTCTATTTCTTTGTGGTTTAGTCTTGGTAGCTTTTGTGTTTCTAGGAATTTGTCCATTTCATCTAGCTTACCCAAGTTGTTGGTGTACAAACATACTACTGTTTTATAATCCTCTGATAATCCTTATTTTTTTCTGTAGAATTGGTAGTGACGTCTCCACTTTCATTTTTCATTTTAGTAATATGACTCTTTTCTCTTTTATTCTTTGTTCATCTAAATAAAGGTTTGTCAATTTTGCTGATTTTTTCAAAGAACCAACTTCCAGTTTTATTGATACTCTCTATTGTTTTTCTATTCTCTATTTCATTTAGTTCTGCTCTAATCTTTATTATTTCCTTTCAGATTCTACCTTTGGGCTTAGTGTGTTCTTCTTTTTCTAGTTCCTTAAGTTGCAAACTTAGGTTGTTGATTTGAGATTTTTCTTATTTTTAATGTAAGCATTTATAGCTATACATTTTTCCCTTAGTACCACTTTCACTGCATCCCTTAACTTTTGCTATGTTGTGGTTTCACTTTCATTTTTCTCTAAGCATTTTCTACCTTCTCTTGTGATTTCTTCTTTGATCCATTGATTGTATAAAAGTGTGTTACTTAATTTCCACAATTTTGTGAATTTTCCAGTTTTCCTTTTGTATTGATTTCTAACTACATCTCATTTTAGTCAGAGAAAACACTTTGCATGATATCTATCTTTGTAAATCTATTGAGACTTAATTTGTGGCCTAATATAGAGTCCGCCCTGGAAAATGTCCCACCTGCACTTGAGAAGAATGTGTATTGTCCTGTTGTTGGGAATAACGTCCTGTATATGTCTGTTAGATTTAGTTGGTTTATTGTATTAATTCCTCTATTCACTTACTTATTTTCTGTCTGGTTGTTCTAGCCATTATTGTGGGTGGATTACTGAAGTCTCTACTATTGTAGAACAATTGTTATAGAACTTTGGGGCAGTGTTTTGCCCCATGAATTTACTTCTCTGACATTTCTATTTTTATTTTTATATTTTATTTTTATTTATTTTATTGAGGTCATGTTGGCTTATAACAGTGTGTAATTTCAGGGGTATGTTATTATATACCAGTTTCTGTATAGTCTGCATCATTCTCACCACCAAAAGTCTAGTTTATATCCATCACCATATATATGCAGCCCTTTACCCCTTTTGCCCACCCCCACTCCCTTCCCCTCTGGTAACCACTAATCTGTTCTCCTTATGCATGTGTTTGTTTATCTACCACATATGAGTGAAATCATACAGTGTTTGTCTTTCTCTGTCTGGCTTATTTCGCTTAGCATAATGCCCTCAAAGCACGTCCATGTTGTTGCAAATGGCACAATTTTGCATTTTTATGGCTGAGGACTATTCCCTTGTGTGTGTGTATCTATATATCTATATCTCATATTCTTTATCCATTCATCCATTGATGGGCACTTGGGTAGCTTCTACATCTTGGCTATTGTGAATACTGCTGCGATGAACATAGGGGTGCATAAATCCCTTTGAATTGTTGATTACATGTTCTTTGGATAAATATCCAGTAGTGGGATGGTTGGATTGTATGGTATTTGTATTTTTAATTTTTTGAGAAATTTTCATACTGTTTTCCACAGTGGCTGCACAAGTTTGCATTCCCACCAGCAGTGGATGTGGGTTCCCTTTTCTCCACATCTTTTCCAACATTTGTTATTTTTTGTCTTGTCAATTATAGCCATTCCGACAGGTGTAAGGTGATATCTCATTGCAGTTTTGATTTGCATTTCCCTAATAATTAGTGATGTTGAGCATCTTTTCATGTGCCTAAGGGCCATCTGCAGATCTTCTTTGGAAAAATGTCTGTTCATATCCTCTGCCCAGTTTTTGATTTTTTTTTTTTGTTTTTTTGTTATGAAGTTGTATGAGTTCTTTATATACTTTGGAAATTAACTCCTTGTCTGACATTTTTTTGAGGTTTTGTTTTAATTGAGCTATAGTTGACATATAACCTTACTAGGTTCAGGTGTAAAACACAATGATTCAATATTTGTATACACAATGAAACGATCACCACAATAAATCTAGTTACCATACATACATAGTTACAATTTCTTTTCTTGTGATGAAAGATTCTAAGATTTATTTTCTTAGCAATTTTGAAATATATCATGCAGTATTATTACAGTAGGTCACTATGCTATACATTACATCCCAAGGAATTATTTATTTTATAACTAGGAGTTTGTACTTTTTGACCCCCTTCACCCATTTTGCCCTCCCTCTACCCCATCTCCCCTCTGGGATCCACCAATGTCTTCTCTGTATCTATGAGCTTGGTTTGATGTTGTTTGGTTTGTTTTGCTTTTTAGATTCCACATATAAGTGAAATCATATGGTATTTGTCTTTCTCTGTCTGACTTATTTCACTTAGGATAATACCCTCAAGGTCCATCCATTTTGTCACAAATGGCAAGATTCCACTATTTTTATGGCTGAGCAGTATTCCATTGTGTATCTATACCACATCCTCTTCATCCATTCATCCATGTATGGGCAGTTACGTTGTTTCCATATCTTGACTATTGTAAATAAAACTTCAATTAACATAGGGGTGGATACATCTTTTCAAATTAGTGTTTTTGTTTTCTTTAGATAAATACCCAAAAGTGGAATTGTTGAATTATATGGTAGTTCTATTTTTAATTTTTTGAGGAACCTACATACTGTTTTCCACAGTGGCTGCATCAGTTTACATTCTCACCAACAGTGCATGAGGCTTCCCTGTTCTCTACTTCCTCTCCAGTACTCATTATTTCTTGTCTTTTTGATAATAGCCATTCTAATAGGTGTGCGGTGATATCTCATTGTGGTTTTGAGTTGCATTTCCTTGATGATTAGAGATGTCGAGCGTCGTTGGTCATCTGTATGTCTTCTCTGGAGAATTGTCTATTCAGATCCTCTGCACATTTTCAAATCAGATTGTGTGCTTTTTTTGCTATTGACTTGTATGAGTTCTTTATAAATTTTGGATATTAACCCCTTATCAGATATATGATTTGCAAATATCTTCTCCCATTTGGTAGGTTGTCTTTCATTTTGTTGATGGTTTCCATTCCTGAGCAGAAGATTTTACTTGGATGTAGTCCCATTTGTTTATTTTTTTGCTTTTGCTTTTGCTTCCCTTCTCTGATGAGACTTATCCAAAAAGATATTGCTAAGACTGATGTTAAAGAGGGTAGTACCTACTGGATATATAATTTACAAGTATTTTCCCCCACTAAGTAGGTTCTTTTTCACTTTGTTGATGATTTCCTTTGCTTTGCACAATATTTTTTATTTTGATGTAATCTTACTTGTTTATTTTTGCTTTTATTGCCTTTGCTTTCGGAGTCAGATCCAAAAATTTAACACCAAGACTGATGTCAAGGTGCTCACTGCCAATGTTTTCTTCTAATTTTATGGTTTCAGGTCTTACATTCAAGTCTTTAATCCATTTTGAGTTAATTTTTGTGTATGCTGTAAGATAATGGTCTACTTTATTTTGCATATAGCTGTACAATTTTCTCAACATCATTTATTGAAGACTGTCCTTTCTCCATTGTATATTCTTGCCTCCTTTGTTGTAAATCAATTGACCATATACGTGTATGTTTATTTCTGGGCTCTCTATTGTGTTCCATTGATCTATGTGTCTGTTTTTATGCCAATCCCATATTGATTTGATTACTATAGCTTTCCAATATAGTTTGAATTTAGGGAGTGTGATGCCTTCAGCTTTGTTCGTCTTTTTCAAGATTGCTTTGGCTATTTGGGGTCTTTTGTGGTTCCAAACAAATTTTAGGATTGTTTGTTCCATTTCTGTGAAAAATGCCATTGGACGTTTGATAGGGATTGCATTAAATCTGTAGATTGCTTTGTGTAATATGAACATTCTAACAATATTAATTCTTGTAATCTACAAGCATGGAATATCTTTCGACTCATTTGTGTCCTCTTCAATTTCTTTCATCGATATCTTATTAGATTTCAGTGTACAATTCTTTCACCTCCTTGGTTAAACTGATTTCTATGTATTTTATTCTTTTTGATTCAATCCTAAATGGGATTTTTTTTATATTTCTCTTTCTGATAGATTGTTGTTAGTGTACAGAAGCACAGCAGATTCCTATATATTGGTTTTGTATCCTGCAACTTTACTGAATTTGTTTATTAGTTCTAATAGTTTTCTGGTGGCATCTTTAGAGTTTTCTATATATATATATAATTGTCATCTGCAAATAGTGACAGTTTTACTTCTTTCTTTCCAATTTGGATTTCTGTTATTTCTTTTTCTTTCCCAATTGGTCTGGCTAGGACTTCCAATATTATTTTTAATAAAACTGGCAAGAGTAGGCATCCCTGTATTGTTCCTCCTCCAGGAGGAAAAGCATTTAGCTTTTCACCATTGAGTATAATGTTAGCTGTGCACTTGTCATTATGGCCTTTTTTATTTTGAGGTACATTCCCTCAATATCTATTTTGTTGAGAGTTTTTGTTATACGTGGATGTTGAATTTTGTCAAATGCTTTTTCTACATCTATTGAGATGATCATACGATTTTGACCCTTTGTTAATGTGGTGTATCATGTTGATTGATTTCTGGTTGCGGACCATTCTTACACCCTAAATAAATCCCACTTGATCATGGTGTACGATCCTTTTAATGTATTGCTGAACACTTTTTTGCTAATATTTTGCTGAGGATTTTTGAATTTATGTTCATCACGGATATTGGCCTGTCATTTTCTTTGCTGGCAGTGTCCTTGTCTGGTCTTAGTACTGGGTAATGCTGGCTTCATAAAATGAGTTGGAAGTTCTCCTTCTATTTTTTGGAAGAGTTTGAGAAGGACTGATATTCTTCTTTGAGTGTTTGGTAGAATTCAGCAGTGAAGCTGTCTGGTTCGGGACTTTTGTTTGTTGGGATGTTCTTGACTACTGATTCAATCTCCTCACTAGTAATCAGTCTATGTGAATTTTCTATTCCTTTGTGATTCAGTCTTGGAAGGTTTTACGTTTCTGGGAATTTATCCATTTCTAGGTTGTCCAATTTGTTGGCATATAATTGTTCATAGTAGTCTTTTATGATCCTTTGTATATCTGTGGTATCAGTTATAACGTCTCCTCTTTCATTTCTAATTTTATTTATTTGCGCCCTCTCTATTTCTCGCATGAAACATCTTTTTCTAGTCCTTAATTTTCAGTCTTTGTGTGTTCTTACATCTGAAGTAAGTCTCTTGTAGAGAGCATATGAAAGTCTTGGATTTTTATCCATTCAGCCACTCTATGCGTTTTGATTAGAGAATGTAGTCGATTTACATTTAAAGTAATTATTAATAGGTATGTATTTATTTCCATTTTGTTAAATGTTTTCTAGCTGTTTTGTAGGTCCTCTGTGTTCCTTTCTTCTTTTCTTGTTCTCTTTCTTTGTGGTTTCCTGACTTTCATTAGTATTATGTTTAGATTCTTTTCTCATTATCTTTTGTGTATATCTACAGTAGATTTTTGCTTTTTGGTTACTATTAGGCTTACATATAACAAGCTATATTTATAACAGTCTATTTAATGTTAATAACACCTTAAGTTTGAACATATTCTACAACTCTACATTTTTACTCCCCATCCCCATGTTTTATTTTTATTTTTTTTTTTGAGGAAAATTAGCCCTGAGCTAACTGCTGCCAATCCTCCTCTTTTTGCTGAGGAAGACTGGCCCTGAGCTAACATCCATGCCCATCTTCCTCTACTTTATATGTGGGACGCCTGCCACAGCATGGCTTTTGCCAAGTGGTGCCATGTCCACACCTGGGATCCAAACCAGCAAACCCCAGGCCTCTGAAAAGAGGAACATGTGCACTTAACTTCTGTACCACCAGGCCAGCCCCCATTCTATGTTTTTGATGTTACATTTTACATCTTATTTTGTAGTCCTTAACTAATTATTGTAGTTATAGTTACTTTTACCACTTATGTCTTTTAACCTTCATACTAGCTTTATATGTGATTAATCAACTATTTTTACTATATATTTACCTTTACCAGTTAGAGTTCTACATTCATATGTTTTCTTGTTAACAATTACTGCCATTATTTTTAGCTTAAAGAAGTCCCTTTAACATATTTTTATTGAGATAACACTGGTTTATAACATTGTATAGGTTTCAGGTGTACAACATTACAATTTGGCATCTGTATATATTATACCATGCCCACCACCAAAAGTTTGGTTTCCCCATATAATTGACCCCCTTTATCCATTTCACCCTCCTCCCATTCCCTTCCCCTCTTGTGATCACCAATTTGTTGTCTACTTCTATGAGTCTGTTTTTGCTTTGTTTTGTATATTCTATATATGAATGAAACCATATAGTATCTTTCCTCATCTGAAATTTCACTTAGCAAAATACCCTTAAAGTCCATCTAAGTTGTCGCAAATGGCAAAATTTTATGGCTCAGTAGTATTCCATTGTACATATATACCATATCTTCTTTATCCATCCACCCATTTGTGGGCACTGAGGTCGTTTCCATAACTTAGCGATTGTAAACAAGGCTGCAATGAACACAGGGGTGCAGATATCATTTCAAATAAGTGTTTTCATATTCTTTGGATACTTAGAAGTGGAATAGCTGGATCATATGGTAATTCTATTGCTTGTCTGGAAAATTCTCTCTCCTTCAATTCTGAATTATAACTTTGCTGAGTAGAGTATTCTTGTTTGGAAGTTTTTTCCTTTCAGCACTTTGAATATATCATGCCACTCCCTTCTGGTCTGCAAGGTTTCTGCTGAAAAATCTGCTTGTGTGTAACAAGTTGTTTTTCTCTTGCTGCTTTTAAGACTCTCTCTTTATCGTCAACCTTTGACATTTTAATTACAATATGTCTTGGTGTCGACCTCTGGGTTTATCTTATTCGGGCCTCTCCAAGCTTCCTGGATTTGGATGTCTGTTTCTTCTCCCAGATTAAGGAAGTTTTCAGCCATTATTTTTTCAAATACATTTTCTGCACCTTTCTCTCTCTTCTTTCCCTCTGAGACTTGTATAATGAAAATGTTATCCCAACTCGTGTTGTCCCAAAAGTCCCTTAAGCTGTCTTTACCTTTTTAAATTCTTTTTTCTTTTTAATGCTCTGTTTGGGTGAGATTCACTGCCCTGTCTTTGAGATCACTGACTCTTTCTTCTGCTTCATCTAGTCTGCTGTTGAATCCCTTTCGTGTATTTTTTCAGTTCAGTTATCATATTCTTCAGTTCTGTGACTTCTCTTTAGTACTTTCCTAATTTTCTATCTCTGTGTAGAAAGTTCTCACTGTCTTCATTCATCCTTCTCCTGAGTTCAGTGAGTTTCTTTATGACCACTACTTTGAACTATTTATCAGGTAAACTACTTATCTCCACTTCATTAAAGATCTTTTCTGAGGTTTAATCTTGTTCTTTGGTTTGGAACATATTCCTTTGTTTCCTCATTTTGCTTGAATCTCTGTGTTTGTTTCTGTCTATTAGGCAAAACAGTTATCCCTCCCAGTCTTGAAGGAGTGAGCTTGTGTAGGAGATGAACCTTACCACTGAACCTTACCCTACCTCCTGGTTGTCTCTTGAACCTTTGCAATTTTCCAAGCAGCCTGATTTATTTTTCATTGCCCCCAGTTGTTGAGGGTGTGCCAAGACTTCTCAGTGTTCCACAGGGAAGGATCTCAGTCAGTATCTAGTTTCAGGCTATTTGGAAGCCAGATCTTCAGCCCACAGCTTTTAAAGTATGTAAATATATACAGTCCTGTGGGACCACAATTGTAAACCCTGCTGGCCTCCAGACCAGGCAATCTGAAGGCCTCTGTGTGCCATTTGCAACAATCAGGGCTCTAATCTAATGTATAAGCTCCTTTCTGGGAGGTACTAGTGAGCTGTAGCAAGGCAGAGGGAGAGCACAAAGATGGCATCTCTGGCCCACATTCCCTGAGAGCACCTCTCCCACTTCTAGATGTTTGGCAAACCTGAGGCCTGCCCCTCAGGCTGAAGCTCCAGAACAAATAAATAGGCCTCCTTTACAAAAAGACTAGGGATGTGTTTCAGCCTGCTGTCAGTGCAGTGTCCTGAGGTTGGTACCCTGCCAAGAACTGTCTCTTCAATTGTTACAGTTCTGTGGGACCAGGAATGCAAGCCCCCTGGCCACAAGAGCCAGGCAATCAAGGAGTGTTCCCTGGGCAGCAGATGCAAAAAACAGAGCGTGAGACATAAAAACTGGGACACCAGACCAATGTAAGGGCTCCAATCCAAGAGATACTGGTGCCCTGGAGCACGGTAGAGTGTGAACATAGTGCCCAGCTTCTGAGGTCTCTAAAAAGGTTTACAGCCAGCCATGAGATGTGTGTTTAATTAGAAGCCTCCTCCTCAGGCTGCAGCTATGACGATAAGTTTGTAGGCCTCTTTCACAGAAAGCCAGAGCTCCTGGGTCTGTTGCCTCTTGCTGTGCACTGGGGGTGGTAGCTGTTTAAGAACTCTTCCTCTGTTGGTTATGGTCTTGTGGGATTACAAACATAAGCCCAACTGGTCTCCAGAGCCAGGTGATATAGTGATGTCCCTTGACAGCAACTGCAAAAATCAGAGTGCTAGACAAATGTATAAGCTCCTTTCTGGGAGATATCAGCAAGCTGGAGTGAGGCAGAGAGAGAGTACAAAGGATGCATCCACCTGCCTGTTTCCTGAGAGCACCTCCATAGACCTCTAGGACTATGCCAGATTAGCAGCCTGCTCCTCAGGCCAAAGCTCCTGGACAGGCAAATAGGTCTCCTTCTCAGAAAGACTGGGGCTGTGTTTCAGCCTGTTAATTGTGCAGTGCTCTGGGGGTAGGAGTCTGCCAAATATTGTCTCTCTGATTGTTACAGTCATGGTATTGAGGAATGTAAGCCCTCCTGGCCTCCAGAGTCCAGCCCTCAAGAGGTGTCCCCTTGGCTGCCACTGCAAAAACTGGGGCACCAGACATAAAAACTCAGGTACCAGACATGTGTAATAGCTCCCCTCTGAGAGATACTGGCACTGTGGAGCACGGCAGAGGGAGAGTGCAAAGATGGTGCCTGCCAGTGCCTCTTTCTCTGGAGAGAATCCCATTAGGCCCCTACCCCTCCAGCAGATGCTTTAAGTTTAACAAATCAATCTCCTTCACGTATAGACTGGGCACTTTTCAAATGGCTGCTTCTGCACTGTGCCCTGGGATGAATGAGTCTGCACATGAGTTCTTTAAGAGCAGTTTCTTGGTTCACTTTAGCCCTCTGGGTCTTGTGGAAGCAAGCCCCGTTGATTTTCAAAGCCAGATGTTTTGAGGGCTTATCTCTCAGGTGCAGGTCTTAAGAGTTAGGGTGCCCAATGTGGGGCATGAACCCTTCACTCCTTGGGGAGAAGCTCTGCATTTGTGAGATCCCTCTGGATTGTGGGTCGCTGTGCTGGGAGTGGAGTTTTCAGGTCTTCTTCAGAGGGAATTGTTCCATATATAGCTGTAGATTCAGTGTGTCCATGGGCGGAGGTGAGTTCAGGATCTTCTTATATCACCATATTGGACTTCCCCCCTCTGACATTTCTATGAAGAGTTGTTTTAATTAATTTGTTCAGCCTTTTACTTATTGTTAGGACTGAGTGAAGACTTCTAAGCTCCTTACTTGCCAGATCAGAAATTGGAAGTCCACCTAACTGTTGCATAAGCCTCTTGTTAGTGTGCCTATGAAATGTTCTTTTAACTCTGAAGAATTCTGGTCCATAAATGATCTTGACAATACGACGGTTCCTACCTCTGGATAGTCGTAGAATATAAAATAACATAAATGTATACAGAATGCCTGCCTGCATGTTCTTTTATTATTTAAATATGTTAAAATATATTTACTCATCCTTTTATATATTTATTTACTGTATTTAAGATATATTTAGTATATTTATCTATATTTATGATTAAATATAACACATTTTTAAAAAGGTGGCCCCAAAGGCTCAGATTTGGGTTGTTTCTTATAAAAAATTATTTTCTTATTTGCTTGGATTAACACAGGTACTCTTATCTAAACATAATACTCAATGATTCTTGATCTATGAATTTTTAAGATAATCTATTATGATTATAAAATATTGTTTCATACATGCTAGAATATCACATATGTGCATAATTAAAGCTAAAAGTACTTATTACATTCTGTTGCAAATATAGGTCAAATCTAGGTCAACTTACGTAAAAATCTCTGGACAATTTTATAATTTTCTTCAAAACTAATCCTCTTTTTTTAAAGTAGAGATTCCACAAAAAAATATAACCTCTCAAATAATGCTACTACCCTTTGACATAATAAGTTTTGGTACTTGAGTATATTATTTCAAGCTGTATACACTAGAGTTTAACTTGTTTTTACAACTTAGCAATATATTGTGATACATACTCTTGGCTTACATGACTATTTTATTATGATATAATCATAGGAGGGGAAATTTGTAGATTTGTTTTTATTCAGGAAAATAAATAGTTAGAGATAGGAACTCTTCTCAAAACTTCTGCATCTCTGAAATTCAACTAATATGAAATCACAATAGAGTCTGTTGATTAGAAGTTATACGTTGAGGTAAGCATGCACGGCTTAGAATTTCAGCTCCAGAACTTCCTGGCTTTGCAATCATGAGCAAATTATTTGAACTTCTCTGTGCCTCTTTGTCCACCCCCTTTCTGTAAAATAGGACTAACAATAGCTTCCACATAAAGTTATTTGAGTGTTTTGTACAATGATACCTATAAATCCTTTTGACCAGAACTTGGCATTTAGCAGGCAATCAATAAAAAAGTTTCAATTGTTACTATTATCAATACCTCATCACTACTACATTTATGCAAGCATATAAAAAACACATTTTAGTCATTCGATACTTATATAGAAAATAAATACGCATGCAAATATGTTATACTGAATAAGACAAATGTTTATGCAGCACAAATTTTAGATTAACATCTGAAAAAAAACCAAATTTTGGCACAAGAGCCCATTTTGCAGTTGTTGATATTTCAGTCAATCCCTTATTTGAAAGTAAGCCATTTACATGTGTCAACAAATTTTTATCTTGCTAGTGAAATCACTTTGAATAATTACTGCAATGCTGAGATACAGAGAAAAATCAACCTAGATAAAACTGCTTTGGGGACTTTAAAAGTCATCAAGCATAGGCACGTTTAAGTGAACAACAAATAACAGTCATGTGGGATCTGCATCGAGTTGTTGGTATTATGATGGGGGAAGATATGTTTTGAAAGCCAAAGATAAAAAGGGGCAACTCACATTTGAGATGAATTATAAAGTTCTATATTAAGAATACCTCTTCTATGTACTGACATACACGTTTTCAAGTAAAAAATCTACCTTTTATCAAAATTCATCTCTCTTTGGCCTTTTAAATAGTAAATGCCAATTGTTATTGATAGCAAGCTGCCATTTCTTAAGTAATGTTTTATCAGTGTTTGTTTTATTTTCCTACACTTGCTGTACATTTAAAAACATGTACAAAAAATCAAAAAAGTCCAAAGCTTATGCTTTATCTGTGCAATTTCACGAAGTAGTGTTTCTTATAGATATTGTTGGAAATTTAAAATCACAGAACTTATCAATCCAGTAACTTTCAATTGCTTATCTGTCCTTCCCTCTGGATCCTATTTTTCAAACTCTGAACATTTAGTTTTTCGTTCAAAAAATATTTGTGGAGTGGCTATTATGTATAGACAGTATGCTCATCACATAGCTCATCTTTTCTATTTTAAATCAAAAGCATCTTCTCTCAGCCTTGCTACAATCCTTCACCACCGAATTATTAAATATTATTTGCATTTCAATGTTCACTTGCACAGGATTCATTCTCATATCAAGTCCTTACAGTTTTGCTTCCATCTCTTTTAATCGGAACATATTCTCTGCACAACTCATCAATTGCGTTCTAATGACACATCCCTTCTTTCTTAATTCTAATTCTCTTCTTACCGCTTCTGCATCATTTGACATTGCTGAACACCTTGTTCTTTTTGAAACATTCTCCTCTGCTGACACCATACCACCACCTCATTAGATAGTTACATGAGACAATATATATGAAATCCCTATCTCAGTACCACATATAGATGATATTCCACAAGAATGAATTCTCTCTGATCTGAGTTCTGTATATATCCAGTGCTGACTCTTCTTGGGCTTTCCTCATGTGAACATTTTCTTCAGGGTATATCTATGGTCTGTCTTATGCAAAGCACTTTCATTTGGTACGCTCACCCTCTCCCACATCTGTTTCCATTTATTACCTGTATATACTTACCTCTATAACGTCTATTTCCTCGGTCTTAATTTCTCTCCCAAGTACTCTGTTGTATCTGGAACTCTGTGCTGAGTGTATCACTGATATATGCCATAGGCATTGCTTTATCTTTCTCTCAAAGCGACTCTTCTCTCTGACTTTCCTGCTTCATAATATTTCTGCCAACATTTTAATAATCTGGCTTCAAAAATCTCATCATCATTTTTGTTTCCTTTACCACTTCACATCAAACCAGTTGCTAAATTCTATGTTTTCTTCTCTCACAGTGACTTTTACATCTGGTTATTACTCCCTTTCTCCTTAACCATCCCACTAGTTCAGATCATTCTTTCAAATTGCTACATTATTGAAATAGCCTTTAATTTGATTCTATTTTGCATCTCCTCCTCCTTCCATTCTTCTTTTGACTGCACAAGATGAGTCTCCCTAAAGTATCATTTTGATCATGTCTTTCCTCAGATCAAATATGTCCATAATTCCCCGCTTCCTACCAGGTAAAATCTCAATTCTTAGAATTTTGCAGTGGTACACAAAAAGTGTGGTAAACATGTGAGTAAAGCTAAATTAAATGTATCATAGAAACCTATAGCTATAATACCTAAAATTGAAGATTAACATATACAAAATAGAACTAAACACTGGATAATGAGAGCAGGTAAGATGAGAGGGAGGTGATTAATCAGAAAAGTTCTTACTTTATTTGGGAGGAAAAATTTTAAAAAGTGTTTTTTTTTACTTTATGAAATAATCCATAGTAAAATTTTAAGAGTAACCACTAAAATAATAGAGAGTGCATAAATTCCAAAATGGAAGAGGGAAAATGAGAATGCAAATATAAAACTCAATCAATCCAAAAGAACACAGTAAAGAAGAAAAAAAAAGACAAGGCAAGTCAATAGCAGAAAATATTATGCTATTAGTAAATCCAATTATAAAAGAAATTATGAGAAATATACATGAAAAAATGAGTAAACTAAAGTCTCCAGTTAAACAACAAACATGGTCAGGCTGAATATCTATCTATTTAGATACATACATTTTTAAATCTAGCAATATACTGCTTAAAGACACAGAGACATACCTGGATACAAAGAGCAGAAAGCGTGAAGATAAAAGATAAAACTATGCAGGAAAATAAAAATCAAAGGAAACCTAAGATAATTATATAATAATGCATCAGACAAAAGGCATTTAAAACTAAAAAGGGGTCACTACATAATAATAAAAGGATCAATGCTCCAGGGAAATAAAACTATTCTAAACTTTAGACGAGTTTCTTAAAATAGCTTCCATATATAGAAAGGGAAAAAGGGCCTAAAAGAATTACAGGATAAATGTTCAAATCTACAAGCTTAGTGGGAGATTTCAACACACACATATGGAAGATCCCATCAACCCAATTAACAAACCTGATTTAATGAACATGTGAAAACCATATTCCCAAATGTGTTCCAACCCATCCTTCCTAAGCTCATATGAAATAGTCACAAAAAGTTGCCATGTGTTGTGCAATAAAGGAAAGCTGAGCAAATTTAAAAAATTTGATAGTATACAATACAATCAAGATAGATACAAATAACAAAAAGATAACTAGAAAATACATTTGGAAATTTTACAACACAATTCTAAATAATTCAATGGCAAAAGAAGAAACAATATGGAAATTCAAATATACTTAGAAGTAAATGAACAAAGTACTTGAAATACTTTGAGGAACTTTCAGATTGTTAATATTTATAGTAATTAATCTAAATACAGTAAATAATCATCATAAGGAGTTAGAAAAAGAACTAAACAAATTCTAATATAATAGAAGGAAAACAGTATAAAAATAACAACAGAAATTAATAAAGAACATCAAAACAGCCAATATTTAGAGAGAAGAAGAAAACTAAAACTACATGGAAAATTGGTCAGGAGAAAAGGAGAGAAGACACACGTAAAGGGAAGAGGCATGCATATATTCACAAAAGAGATTTAAAAAGATACTAAGAAAGTATGCCCATAAATTTGAAAGCTAAAACACATTAAACAAATTTCTTGAAACTAAGAAGTTATAAAAACTGATCCAAGAAGAAATGGAAAAACTGAAGTGTCCCTTAACCATTAGATAAACAAAATCAGTAGTCAAGATATCTCCTTAAAGAAAACACTAGGCTCAGATAGTTTCATGCATGACTTCCACTAAACTTTCAAAGAACAGATGACTCCAAACTTACAAAAACTCTTTCAGGAAACAGAAAATAGGAAAATGTCAACTCCAAAATGAAGCCAGTATCATCTTGATACCAAAACTAAGTAGGACAGTGTAAGAACAGAAAATCATAGGCCAACTTTCCTCGTGAACATACATGGAAAATTTTATACAAAATATAGGCAAACAGAATGCAATGCATTACATTCTGCAATGTATCACAACAGACACAATGCATTATAAACAAAAATCTATAGCAAATATTATATTTGATGATGAAATGTTAAAATAATTTCCTCTAAAATGAGGAACAAACAAAGGATGTCTATCACCACTTATATTCAGTTAGACAAGCAAAGAAAAGATAAAAATGAGAAGGAAAATAAATCTTATCATTATTTATATGTAACATGATTTCCACATATAACCCCCCCAAAAAATCTGAATGCAAATTATTGGAATTAGTAAGAAATCAAAATAAGATATCAAAATACAAGATTTACATACATAAATCAATTGCATGTCTATGTACTGGCAACAAATCGAAAATTTTAGAAAAGACAGTTTATAATATTAACAAAAGGTAAAATACCTAGGAATAAATCCAAAAAAGTTACGTAAGACTTTTTTGAATAAGATTATATAGGATATTGAAAGACATTTATGCCCACCTAAATAAATACAGAGATACAATGCTAATGGATAAGTAGACTCATTATGTAAACATATTGATTCTTTCCAGACTGATCCGTAGATTCAATGCTTTCCAACTGAAATAGTCAATTTTTCTTTGTAATACTTGACAAAGGGACAAATAACAGCTAAGACACAACGGAAGATCAAGAAGGTGGAAGTAATTACTCTACCAGACAAAAAGAGACCAAAGTATACACAGGAACTTGATGTAGCTGAGAGAGCTATCTCAACACCACAAAATCACACTCTTTCAAATAGTAGAGATGCCTCTGGGAAACTGCTGTCCATCAGAGAACAATGTTTCCCAGTATCCTTTTCATTTCTATAGGGTTACATGACTAGTTTTTACCAATGGAATACGAGCTGCAATATGATCATTTTCTTATCAAGGTGTTTAGGAAGTGGGCATGACTTCTCTACTCTTTCTTCCTCCACCTGCCAGCTGGATGCAGATAACTATAATGCCCTAGTGGATGCTGGAGATGCAACTGGGAGGGAGCCTGGGTTTTTGAACACTCAAGTGGAGGAAAGCATTGTCCAAAACCAGTCACACTGTGTTAGGCCACTGGAATTTAGGGGATTGTGTGTGTTTGTGTGTGTGTGTGTGTGTGTGTGTGTGTGAGGAAGATTGGCCTTGAGCTAACATCTGTTGCCAATCTTCCTCTTTTTGCTAGAGGAAGATTGGCGCTGAGCTAACATCTGTGTCAATCTTCCTCTATTTTATGTGGGACGCTGCCACAGTGTGGCTTGATGAGCAGTGCTATGTCTGTGCCCAGGATCTGAAACCACGAAGCCCAGGATCTGAAACCACGAAACCCAGGATGCCAAAGCAGAGCCCACAAACTTAACCACTACACCACCAGGCCGGCCCCATCAGGGATTATTTTTCATAGCAGCTGGCCTTATTCTAAAATATTTGATATAAGACAGGGGTAGCTACTGCATCTTGGTAGGGACAGAATATACTATTCAAGGCAAGGTGCTGGAATAACTGGTTATTCATATTGAAAAAAAGAAATTAAATCACTCTCTCACACCATTCAAACACAATTCCTGGTGAAAGTGAATAAATGGTAAGAAGAAAAGTGAAAAGAAAAATTTTAATCATTTTTGAAGAAAATATTGGAGAATATATATATGATTTTATGGTAGGGAAGAATTCTTTAAACAAGACTCAAGCACAAACCATAAGGACAAGATTAATAAATAGGACTCCATTAAAATTAAGGGCTTCTTATTTTCAAATGTACCATTAATAAGGTAAGGATGCAACCTACAAACAGGAAGAAGATATTTATCAACACAAAGTTGGCAAAAATTATTATATAGAATATGAGAGACAGACAGTTACCTCACACAAAGGACATAGGAACGATCAATGTAAAAAGATGTTCACCATCACCATTACTCAGGGAAATGTAAACTAAATGAGAGCATTTTATTATGGCTTTAGACAATACTAAGGGTTGGTAAAAGTGTGAAAATATGTGAACTTTTACACACTAACATTTTTAGGGTTATTTGTAGGCCATTTTGGAGCAGAATACTGCATCATCTTGAAGTTTGGGCACATATACAATGACCAATCCATCTCACTCCTAGTCACTGACTCTGAAAAAATTCTTGCTCATGTGCATTAGGAGACATATACAGTAATTTTCATAGGAGAAGTGTTTGTTAGAGCAAACTCTGATAGCCACTTCCCATCAACAAGAGCATAGCCACATAGTGTCATACCCTTATATCATAGAAGACTAAACGGAAGGCAAAACGATGGAACCAAACCTGTCCTTGTCACTGTGGAGGAACCTCGCAGAAAATGCTGAATTATAAATATGAGGCAGAAAAGATCACATGCATTATAACGTTTATGTAGAACTCGAAAACACACAAAAACTATTTTGGGATACATATGTATACATTGAAACATTTTTTAAAGGAAGAGAATGATCTATACAAAATTCAGAAGAGCAGTTATCACTACAAGAGAGGGAAAAGATTAACATTTTGTAGGGACACATGGGACTTCAAAGTATCAGTCCTATTCTGCAAGCTAGGTGGTCACAAGGGTGTTCATTTGATTATTCTTTATATTTTATATATTACATAAATTCTTTTGTGTATATGAGAATTTATATAATGAAAATAGTTTTAAAGCAAGTTATAAAACAACCTGTAAAGCACAATAGCATTTTACTTTTCTAAATATATGTCTATGTATAGAAAACATATATGGGAAAGATATACCCCCAAATGTTAATAATGGTTATCTCTGGAATACAGGATGATTTTAATTCTGTACAACTCAGAAGAAATTAAGCACAATACAACTTTCCTTATTAAATAAAAACAGTATCAGATGTCCTGGCAAGAGATAACAGAAGAAGGTATAACTTGAATAGCAATGAAAGGAACTTCAGATTTTGGCAAAGAACTCAGTGTCTCACAGCAACTACACAATAATGTCCCATGTGTGCATTGCATTCTGCAGTAAGAAATAGAGCTATTTCTTAAATCATCCCCAGAAAAACTCGTTTTGAAGTATGTGAAGCTCCGTCAGCTCAGCATTACAATTTTAGCAATATTAAATCAAGGCCAAGTTGACTTGGCTCCTTTGGAAGAACAGACACTAGGAAAATGTCTCGAAACCACCTTACAATACCTAAACCTAATCCAGTCTTTACAGCATTTTAGTGCAATGCTCTCTGAGGACCTGCTGCATAAAAACCGGCTTATCAATGTTTAACAGACTTCAGTACAATGTTGAATACAGGATTACAAACAAATAGAATCACATGAGGTAAAATCATTAAGTTCCAGACCACTGGCAGCTAATTGAGGAGAGGGGAATGGGAGGAGATAATTTCTATATTTGGACCAACAAAAAGTAAAACTACTCTTTAAAACTTAGAGGATACATATAAGATTTATGTCATATTATTCTTTAGCCTCATTTTAGAAAAAAATTCAAGAAAATGGCTCATCAATATAAAGGAGAGCATAAGAGGAGTTGATCATTATATAGACAAAGTCAACAACATAAAATACTTTGTTGTTGTTGTTCAGGTATAAATTCATATTTGAAGAATTTTACTGAAGACTTTTTTAAACAAAAGACTTTGGCAATACAGCTGAAGAGTATAATGGCTGAGATAAACGCCTTGAGGTTTAGAAAGTTGTTCCTTTAGGAACATCTTAGACAAAATGGAATATTCTTATAATAGTTCCATGAAACCCTAAAAGGATGAAAAGCAAAAATCTCCCAGTAAAACTCTGTTATATTTCTTTTCAGTCTAATCTAATATGGGAAATTATTTTTCTTTCTCATCAGTGCAAACTGAACTGCAGTTTTCTTCAAGCCAATGTTTCAAAATACCATTTGACTTTCTCACTTAAAATGACATTGAAGACGACTTTTTGACAGTGAGGGATGAACTAAAAGAATATCCCTTTGTAATTAGTCTTTGGGTGATGAACATGATGTAATATACAAAGAATTCAAAATATATTACGATGTGCACCTGAAATTTGTATAATGTTATAAACCAACGTTACTGCAATAAAAAAATAAATAAATAAAAGAATATCCTTGAACTAATACTTTCTTCAAAATTTTTAGCTAAATCCATTTAAGAATAAACTGGCACTTTGTACTCAACGTAAACACCTCTCGCAGCTCCAGAAAGGTTAATATGCAGGAAAAAATGCTGCTCTGTTCCTCTACACCCAATCTGGAATTGGTTCATTCAAAATCTATTAAAAACTATATCAAAACCTTTGATGTTTCTTACAACAAGATCAGATGTCCTAAAATAATTCAATATTATTGAGAAGTGAAATATAGCAAACTTAAATATAGCTACAAATGTTTTAAGTTAATGATTTATTTTTACATTAGAAAAACAATAAAAAGAATAAAAGTAGTGTTTGGGTGGCTAGAGTTATCTCCCGTGATCTACTCCAAGTTTAAGCTTCATGTTTTATTGCTGGATTTTATTTTCTACCAAAAAAAGAACAGGTACGCTTTCTGAAATGACAAGGATTTATTTTCCCCTCAATGACCTATCACATTCTGTAAAAGAGACAGAAAAAAACTAGGTCACTTTTCAAAAACCTGGCTTTATCCTTTTTAACTCTCTAATACACTCAAGGTACGATTCTTTGCTTCTTTGACTATGTTCTTTTGTGAACTAATATAAATATACTCTTTCCCCCTACAGTTTTCACATCTTCGTTTTCAATTAGATGCAATTCATTGTACACATGCTTTAGTTTACATGTTATATTTTTTCCCTGATGACTGGGAAATATATTTATAAAATTCAAAAAAGGATCCTCAGAATGAAGAAAAAAATGTCTTGCTCTGGAAAACTGGTTGTCAGTGTCTACTGATATAGGTGTGCATTATAACTAAGTAATTCTTCTCAGACATATATCAAATAGAATTGCATACCTATGTTTACCTAAAGACATATACTAAATGCTTATACAGTGAATACTGATAGTAACATTATTAATAATATCTATAAACTAGAAACTACCCAAACAGTAGAGTATATATCTAAATTAGAGCATATTTCCCACACTGTAATACTATACAGTAATGAGTACAAACAATCTTCAATTACATGCAACAATGTTGGTAAATTTCACAAGCATAATGTTAAACAAAAGAAGCTAGACACAAAGGAGTACATCATGTATGATCCCATTTATCAAAGGTACAAAAATGAGAAAAGTAACCAGTGCTGTCAGAAGTCCGAACAGTGGTTGCCTTTGGAGGGTAAGGTCTACAACAAAGCAAAAAGAGAGTTTCTGGGATCTGGTGACATTGTTTCTTGCGCTACATGCTAATTCCCCAAGCGTGCTCCCCTTATGAAGCACCCAGGAGCTGTCCACTATGATACGCGTACTTTTCTAACTATGGAAAGCACCACCGTCAGGCTTCTTTTAAGTAAATAGTAACCATGCTCATGATCTAAAGCTCTAAGAATTGAGTATTAGGTGAAGCCAAGTGCATCCTGATACTCTCTGTGAAGGATCCCAGTATCCCAACCAACGGCCAAAATTTTAGCATTAATGGTAACACTGTGTAATAAATTCAGTCTTATTCTGAGTATAAATGGATCAGGTGAGTCAGAAAGAAAAGTTTCTCAAGGGAGGAGAATATTACAGATTCAAATAGACTAGGAAGAACCCTCTTTCTGTGGACCCTCAAAAAAGGAAAAGATAATCTTGCAACGTTTCTTTGTTTTAAAAAAGTAGGCAAAGGTTCAAGGTTGCTGCTGCTGTTCTTTTTAAAGAACTTACTGCTAAATCCTACTGAAACCTCTTTTGGATGGAAACGTTTTCTTTCTTTTCTGACTGATAACTATAAATTGAGTTGAAATGTCCCAATGAGGCAGGGAAAGTCTCTCAAATGCAAAGTGTTTCCAATGCAGATATCACAAGGAACATATGCCAAATCAAAAGCATCATAAAAGCTTGAATTCAATAAGAACATTTCAACTTGAAAAGTTTATTTTTAAAAATGCTCTCAAGCCAAATGGAAGTTTGCATACATTATATGCTTTCAGCAATAAGAGAAAGGGTTTTGGAATTCCAATGAGTGGGATCTTTGAGTCAACAGAGAACAAATAATAATTTAAGATTCAAACACTTACAAAGATTCTAATTTCTTGGGAAATATTACAGATCACAGAAAAAGATTACGTTACTATGGGAGAAAAAAACTAATTACTCTTAAATAAAATGAAAAAAATTAATTTACAGTTTGACTTGATTAACTAGATGTTCACATAAGAGAACACATTATGAGCATTCAGTTTTCACCCAAGAATATAAAAGGAGGTACTCTTTATCTGTGTTTGACCAGGAACTGAGATACTGCGTTGTATCTTTTTATGGGACTTAATACCCCTCCATGAGTGAAAAACAATGTAAGCATAACAATTGAACAGTGGCAAGTGTGTGTTTCAAACCAAAAAATCAAAGACAAGTTGTTGCAAGAGAAACAAGAAAATATGGAATAATAAAATTCTTCACAAATAGAAAATCTCAATCGTTACTTATTTAAAATCTGTTGATACATTTTGAAAAACATGGTATATTGGAAAAAAACAACTAGGAATAACAATCTCTTCTCTCTACTCAGATTATATTCAAATTTCTACTCTGCTATGAAGCAGTATAACAACATCACACTACATACATACACTGGGAATGGTTATTAATGCCTATTATTTTTAATTTCTGAAGTTTAAAAATGTCTTTTTTCATGAATCTTCATTTAATAACATTGTATGATATTTTATTGTGTTATTTTCTCATAAGTCAACATAGTTTGTCTTTATCTCATTACATCTGATTTTTTTTCAGATATTTCCTCAGAATATTTTAGAAAACCTAAAGTTTATTAGAACCCTATTGTGTCCTTGTGGTAGATGATGTAACACCAAAAGAAGGGGGTAGAATGAATCCCTCTTGACCTTAAGAAACTTTCATATCAATGTGTGTGTGTATTTGGGTGGGAGGGTGATAGAAGGGGAGAGTGAGAGGCCTGATCAACTATAGCTCAAAACTTCCAAAAAACCAAAGGCTATCTAACAGTACTGTAAAATCATTCTTCCTCAAAAGATTGTAACCTCCTTGAGAACAGACTCTAAGTTCTTTATTGCTATAAATCCTATGTTTACCAAAAGGTATGGCACAAACTTGACACTCAAGAAGTATCTGCCAGTGAACTAGTGAATGAATCAAGGAATTGACAAGGAGGAAAGAATGGACAGAAAAATTTAACGTGGAACCAGTTTAGTTCAGGTCATCATCTCACATTAATAAAATACATTCCAGGTTGAGGGTATCTCTTTAAAAGTATAATGAGGAGTACTTTTGCAGGGATAGAAAGAAGAGGGCCTTCATGAATGTGAGGCTACCAGGGTATGGAAAGGGGAAGAACGGTGAGATCTCCCTGCATTGGGCGCAGCCTGTTGATGGCTTTCAGGATTAAAAAAATCCACAAAAGATAACTGGGCCTGGGGTGGGAAGTGTCTAGCAGTGTTATGAATGGATGGGTTTGAGGAGGACGGTCCAGAGACAAAGAAGCCAGGTAAGAATTTCCTGAGATTGCACAGCCACAATTAACAAAAGTTTGAGTGGTTACCAAGATGGAAATAGTGATAACTGAGCTGTCATAGAGACACTGTAAAGAAAGAAGCTGCAAAACGTGACAACAAGACTATGGAGGTTAAAAAAGAAACAAGATCTCCCCAACATTGCAAAGAAGAGAAGGATTTGTATTTATCTTTTGCACAATTTAATTTCTGGCAACTCCTGTGATTATCTGTAGTGGCAGAAACACCTCCGAGTATTTGCTAAAAGCAATTTTTTCAGGGTCTGTTCTAGGGACAATTTTTTTTCCCGTCACCACGGCAACAGTGCCTAAATAAATTATCTCTGTAAAGTTTCATTCCGTACTTCAAACACTTAGTGGCAAAATACTGGATAAAAGGGAATCATCATATTTAAATATATATGGATTTTATTTTATATAACAAGGCTTGATGCATTCTATCTAAAGGGTTTCATGTTGACTTTCTCCTTTGGTTCACTGAATGACTGATTAATGAGTACGATAGTGGATATTTTAGATTATTTACCCCAAGGCATTCAGGCCCCTCTTCTCCAATGTTTTCCTTTATATAGAAGCTAGAAAGCTAAAATATGTACCTTCCTAGACTTTCTTGCAGCTAAAGGTAGCTATACATCCAATTTCTTGCCAAGAAGATGCAAACAGAAATCCTGTGATAAGAATACCAGGAAAGGGACCAGCCCAGAGGCGTAGTGGTTAAGTCTGCACACTCCACTGTGGGGTCTGGGGTTCACCAGTTTGGATCCCAGGTATGGACCTATACACAGCTCATCAAAGCATGCTGCAGCGGCATCACACGTACGACGTAGAGGAAGACTGGCATAGATGTTAGCTCCATGACAACCTTCCTCAAGTGAAAGGAGGAAGATTGGCAACAGATGTTAGCTCAGGGCAAATCTTCCTCATACTCACACACACACACAAATACCAGGAAAGATTTTTAGCATGGATAGATTCAGCCAACATCCCTCACCATGATCCCTAGCCTTTTCTTGTTTTGCACTTTTTTCTCATATTTTTCCGGAACGTGAACACAGTGTCTGGCCTACAGCAGCAATTCCATAAACATGCGAATGAAATCCATAAACTAAAAACTGGTGGTACAGAAAGATGGAAGAAACTTGAATTCTTAGTGGCACATCAGTGCTCAAATGCCTTCCTCTGAATTTCTTTTTATTTTATGAGAAAAATATACCTCTATGCTTAAGCTCCAGATAGGTTTTCTGATGCTTAGAGCTAAACACATTCCCCAAACTACTCTTCCTACACCAGAATTGGTATATCGATGGATGTATATGATAAACTCTATGAAAATATGAAAATCTATTTTCAAGATGTAAGAAAACAAGTACTACAAATAGCTATTTACTGAGTGCTTAATAATTGTTAAGAAATTTACCTAAACTACCCAAATTAAACTTCGAAACAAAACTGTGAGGGCCTGGCCCCGTCGCATACCAGTTAAGTGGGCATGTTCTGCTTCGGCGGCCGGGGTTCACCAGTTAGGATCCCGGGTGTGGACATGGCACCGCTTGGCAAAAGCCATGCTGTGGTAGGTGTCCCACATATAAAGTAGAGGAAGATGGGCATGGATGTTAGCTGAGGGTCAGTCTTCCTCAGCAAAAAGAGGAGGATTGGCAGCAGATGTTAGCTCAGGGCTAATCTTCCTCAAAAACAACCAAAAAACAAACAAAAAAAACCTGTGAGCCAGCTTCTCTTTTATATCTCCATTTGAAAGGTGAGATCTTTGAAGTAGAGAAGACTAATATGCATGAGGTCACATACCTAGTAATGCTGGAACCCAGATGAGAACTCAGACAGTTGGACTCCAGAACTAAGGGTTTAACTACCATGACATACTAGATGGGAGAGAAAATAACACACAAATAATTACAAAGTTATAAAATAAAACATATTAATAAAATACACAAATGAAATGTTTTTGGGATTTTATGAGTTATGGAGGGATTGTGTCTAATGTAGAAAGACTAACATAAAGCGAGATTGTCTATTTCACTGAGATTATTGAAAGAAATATCAACCTTTCATTCTGCAAACTTTACAGATGTCTATAATTTGCTGCTATTATGGTATAATCTTTTTTATTGCTAGTTCAACTGATAAGACAAATGGTGAATTATTCACGAAGGGAGGCAGTATAACGGGAAGTTTACAAACTGAAGCCCTAGCATCAGAAGGGCTTGGGTTTACACCCCAGCTCTGCAGTTGATCAGCCTGTGAAACGTGGCTTCAGTTTACTCTTCTGAAAGTGAGAATTCTAACTCTGTTATCTAATAATGTTGCTGTAAGGACTCAATAAGCTAACTTCCATAAAGTTCTTTGCACAAGGCTTGTCAAATTGTAAACTTTGCACAATCACTACCTATAATAGTAATTATTGTTAATAGTCAAATGTTTTATCGCCCAAACATAAACATACTATAATTTATGTCTGCAGACTTTGAAGGACATAACTGAAGCTTAGTTTTTATCTCTACTCTTAGTTTATATACATATGATACATATGAATGTTTTCAATACTTACTTATTAAAAATCTACCTAGAATGACGGCTAATACTATGATATTTTAAAATGTTAAGAATATTTTTAAATACTTAAGAAGAATATCTGTGGCCTTACAATTCTTCCATTATATAAGAAAAAAAAGACAAACTCTTTTAGGCTTTTTCCCTTTAAATTACAAATAGCAGTATTTTTTAAACCCTTTTTTTAATGCTACTTTGGTATATGGAAAACATATTCCAACGCAGTGTTTCTCAAACTTTCAGGTGCATTCCAATGACCTGGGGATCCTGTCGAATTGTCGATTCTGAGTCAAGGTCTGGGGAGAGACCTGAGGTTTTGCATGGCTAACAATTCCCCAGGTGATGTCCAAGCTGCTGGTCCATACTTTGAGTAGTAAGCCTCTAATATCAAACTTGGTAATGAAATGTTTATGTGATGATATTATAATAATTTAAAAGTGATAAAGTCATACCAAAGGTAAATGGGATAACCACAGAAAATACATGTTTAAACTACAACAACAGCAAAAAGGTAGGGAACACAGGGAGTAACTGGAAGATGCAAGACAGAAAAAAAGGAAAACAAAAAAAGGACAGAGAAGTGGTGGTGGCAGGGAATACGGATACCAAAGGGAACAGAGCAGAGATTTACGAGAAAGAGAGAACAGAACACAGGGGAAACAGAAAAAAGGGCAAGATGAAAGAACTGTAGACTTAACTCTCATCTATAGACGATAAGCTCCTCTTTTAGTACCAGTTGCACAATTGCGAAGTTTCATTACATCTTTCAAGCCTTTCTAACAGACTATAATTAACCAGAAAATTAGTGTCCTGTCTTGTAAATTGGATATAGAGGTTTCAACTTTCATTTTACAAACTTTTATAAATCCATACATAGTTATATCCCAGAGCAAGAGCATATCAACTCTGCCCATGATGAAAAGAAGAGTTTAGAAGTCAGCAACTTCATTTAAATCTAGGCCATTCATATTAGCAGGTTTGCTGTGCCTATGATCAGGTTTGAGATGGTTTAAGGAAATGATTAAGTCCATCACATCTGATCAGTTTAAAGGCAATTGTGTAAGAGATGGTATATAATCAATAGAGACTTAAAAATAATGAAAAGGGTGGAAAAAAACAATTGCTTCTTATCTAGTCTTTTGGTGAAAGTGCTTTTGCTGACACTTTCCCCACAAGTCCTAAGTTCAAGACCCATTCAATTTGTACAATGATGTGAGAGATGAGCTGAAATGTGTGTATGTTAAGCTGTGTAATAATTGCTGAAATCAGCATCTGGGTGTTGTGGGGTAGGATGCTTAACCTGAAGCAAGTGATTTCAATACAGATGAAAATGTTCTGGAACTAAATACACAATAAAATACAGACCAGCAAGGAAGAAACAGGGATGACTGGTCTTAACGACTATAAGGACCAATTCATATTCATCTCGGATGGAAATGCATAAGCGGCTGAAAGTTTAAACGACTCCTTGGACACTGGCAGTATGAACAAATGGCCTTAACAATAGATTTTCCTTCTTGTTCCTAAGTAGAAAAGCTTCAGTACTTGCTCTGCACTTTTGGAAAGCAGAACTTGTTTTATGCATGTATTTAAGGCACTCAAATGTGTCTACAGTTACTAGAGTATAAGAATGAGAACCTTCCTTTTAGTTGCAAGAGTCCATCTAATATTCCTATGGCTTTATGATAACCTTACGAAAGAATAGTTAAAGTGGTTGTGAAAACAACAAAAGCAAGAACACCACCACAAACTTTGGCAGGCAGGTCAGGGTTACCTGGTTGATTTTCTATTCCTCTTCTGCTTCCCATGATGCACTTATGATAATTAGTGAAAGTGAACGAACAGTCGAAGTGTGGGTGTTCCAATATTTTCTCAGTCTTAGACAGAAATTATAAAGTATATTACTGACATTCTGAATAAATTAACATATCAAAGTTATACTTAAGGATGAGCTTATTGACTAAGCTTATAGCTTAAATGAGTTGTTTCATATTTATGTTGCAGTGATCCCTCCTAACATGGAAATCATAGAATGGAAGGCTCTGCCTTATCCATCCTTTCTTTTCTTTTCCATTCCTGGTTTGCTTTGTGTTTGTTTTGTTTTGTTTTTCTTGTAGAACCAATATTAGTCTAGAATTGAATCTTTCTCACCATGGTACATTTTTCTACATGGTCTCCAGATGATCTCAAACAATTCTAAGATGACCAAACTGCATGCTTTTGAAGTTTAATAGTGAAATATCTTAGCCATTCAGGTCATGTAAAGGCCCATTTGATTAATCTCTTTCACCATAACACCTTGAAAATCTTTATATACTATATCATATTATATTAAATATTACAATATATATTGTATATATGTATAATATTACTATGTATTATATAAGATATTTATATTATATATATATGCATATATATATATATATATATACATATTTCTTACATGTTTGTCTTGTTCAAATCATTTACTTTCTTCAAGGAAGTTTTTATTTTCAGGGAAGGAATATTTTGAATTGAATACTAGCATCTGAATAAACGGTTAAGAAACAACCCAATCAAATGTCACTGTGTAAGCGCAAGTAAGAACCACAGTGGGGGAATACTCTGGGTTTCCATCTAAACAACACTTTACCTAATTGGCAACTGTCCTTACACTATAGGTATTTTCCCCCAGGGATTGGCCAGTGTTTGAAAAAAAATCAAACGAAAATTAGCTTTTTTACAGGTAGGCATATCTATAATGAAATTATATTTACATTCATATACATAGACTAATTTTACAGCTACCTTGGCTGTACCAATATTCCTCTTCAGGCTGAAGACCTATGTGAGCAGTTGGATTGTAAGAATAATGGCTATATTTGAAGGTGTTTCATTAAAATTTTTCTGTATTTTTTTTCAACCTTTAAAAAAATCCCCTCCCAGGTCACAATTAGATAGCAACTACAGGATAGCTTTTTGTAAAGTATTGCACTGAACAGTATGTTAATAAGCGTTGTCTGGCATCCTAGTTTCAAATAGACTTAAATGTTTTTCAAGTGAATCCTAAAAATGTTCATGGTGATTATCAAAAGGAATTAGTCAACGAGTGTTGACACCTCTTTAAATGTAAGAGAATTAAAGCTTATGTTTATCAATCAATCGATCCCATTTCAAAGTGGCCCCAAAAATAAGAACACTTCAAGCATTTACTTGCCAAATAAACAAGCAAACTTTTATCAGACGTGTCCAGGATTTTTGGATTTTATTTGTATTGCCATTAAAAACAAAACAAAAACTGCTTTCAAGGTACTGGCAAAAATACAAAACATTCCACTTAACTTATCTCCAGGCAGCCTTCTCAAAAGATAGTAAAAGAAATGGCAAATGCAGTATTGCCATGAATTCAAATTACATCTAGAAGCTCAAAGTATAAAACCAATTCTTTAGGAAAGGTACCAGTATTCTTTGAGAAAACTGTGAGCAATACATAATTTATTTTTGCACAAAAGATTAGGGTCACCACATTACAATGCTCTACATACTTTCTAGCCCATACTTTACATGGGTAAATCTTGCCAGAATTCTGTTCATTTAAAACCTAAATATTTATCGCGCCTACCATGTGCCAGGTACTAAGATATGATGTGGGTTACTGGGATTGGTTCAATCAGGGGGTTCTCAACCATGAAGCATTGGGAATATCTTGTGGATTATGGCTGAGGTGGAGCTTGAACATTTGCTATCTTGAAAATGCTAAACATTTAGTGATTCAGTTATTCAGCCAGTTCTGAAAACCACTGAATTACACTGATGTAAAACTACTAAGAAAGGGCCTCTGGATTTGCAAAGACTACCATCAAGTGAGTGATATGGTGAGAATCACCTTCTACTGTGACTCTAGTTGTTGACAAGAGCAACCTAGCAAGAAAGGGAAAACCAGCATTCTCCTAAAATTAAGGGAAGAGAAAAGATAATTCTGTGAGGAGAAGACATAAAAGAAAACATTTACATCTTTTGCATGGAAAACAGCATCAAATTTTGTTGAAATATATAATTTCCATCCCTTCTTGGGGAAGCAAGAATACTTTCTCTATACTAAGAACAACAAAATAATAACATAACCCATAAAAAATAAGGACTTTAAGAGAAATGAATATGAAATTCTCAACTGAGGTAAAGGAAATTGTTCCCTTTAAGCAAAAGACATGAAAAAGAAATGGAGTTCTCATTTAACTGAACTTAAAAATCAATGCACTTTTTGTTTTGGTTATTTTTGCCATTCTAACGGGTGTAAAGTGATATCTTAGTGTAGTTTTGATTTGCTTTTCTCTGATGATCAGTACGATGAGCATTAAGAAGACCTTGCATCATTTGGAAATGACTAGAATATAGCAGTCAATACCTGAAATAACTGAATATCTGAAATAAGTCAGAGTACCATTATGGATGATTTCTAAAAATTCTTAAATGGTTAAACAAGTTATTGAAAATATTTATTTGTACACTTCTATGGGATATAAAAGAAATACAAAAGTTTGAAATTTTAATGAAATCCACTTTATCTATTTTGTTGTTGTTGCCTGTGCTTTTGGTGTGTCATATTTAGGAAACCATTACCAAATCCAAGGTCATGCAAATTTGACTCTAATGTTTTCTTTAAAGAGTTTCATACTTCTAGCTCTTAAATTTGGATATTTGATGTATTTTCAGTAAAGTTTTGTATATGATGTAAGATAAGAGTCTAACTTCCTTATATCTAAAATGAGTCTCTTGTGGATATCATATAGTTGGATCATGTTTCTAATTCATTGTGCCAATCTCTGCATTTGAATTGGAAATTTTAAAACAAAAAGTGACACGTTGGAGAGGTTGTGCAAAAAAAGGAACCCTCATACACTGCTGGTGGGAATACAAAATGGTGCAGCCACTGTGGAAAACAGTATGGGGATTCCTCAAAAAATTAAAAATAGAAATACCATATGACCCAGACATCCCACTACTGGGTATCTATCCAAAGAACTTGAAATCAGCAATTCCAGAAGTCCCATGCACCTCTATGTTCATTGCAGCATTATTTACAACAGCCAAGACATGGAAGCAACCTACGTGCCCATCAACTGATGATTGGATAAAGAAGATATGGTATATATACAATGGAATACTACTCAGACATACAAAAGGATAAAATCATCCCATTCACAACAACATGGATGGTCCTTGAGGGTATTATGTTAAGTGAAATAAGCCAGATAGAGAAAGACAATCTCTGTATGACTCCACTCATACGTGGAAGTTAAACATGTGGACAAAGAGAACAGATTAGCGGTTACCAGGGGAAAGGGGGGGTGGGGGGTGGGCACAAAGGGTGAAGTGGTGCACCTACAACATGACTGACGAACAATAATGTACAACTGAAATTTCACAAGGTTGTAAACTAACATAATCAATAAAAATTTTTTTAAAAATTACAAAAAAATCAACACAAATAGAGAAAGATACACACAAAAATCTTAAAAGTGGTTATCTCTAGACAGTGAAATTAATACTGATTTACTTTTTTATTTTTTCTTAGACGTATTTTCTAAAATTTCTTAAACAAGTAGGCATTTCTCTTGAACAAAAAAAAAATCTAGAAATGTAAAAGAAAATCAAGAGGTTGTCAGCTAAGAAACCACCCAATGACACCATAATGGGAGGCATTCATTGTAATTTTCAGAAATGCATTACATATTTTAACATTTTAAGATAACTCATTTCTATCATGTTTTAAAATGGGTCTATATATGCAAAAACATATAAAATAGCTACATTTATATAGCAGTCAAACATTTTGCAGGAGTCTTGTAAATTTGGAACTGATTTCACTGCTCAGTGTCCCTGAAGTGGGTATGTGTACTCATGGTACAAAAAATAATTTTCAAAGTTACCCAGACTAAAAATGTAGGTTCTTAGGCTGTGAGGGTGGGGCGAAGGGGAACATTGGACCAGGTGGAACAGAGAAAGACTGGCATTCTTTCTTTCCCTGGCTCCTCCTAATCACACTTACACATCCTTGATCAGACTCTGCCATTGCATTTCCAGGGGAGCGCTGGGCAAGAAAAGTTGAGTGGGTATTTGGGAATGATCCCTCAGGGCTGGGCTAGCCTGCCTTTTGGCTCCTGGGAATGACCCACAGGCCAAGCCTACAGCTAGAGACCAGGTCCTTTCGGCATAAGGAAGAGCTGTAGCACGCAGTATCTTATCATTGATCACCAAGGTAGCGAGTTTAGCTAAGAGACTTTAGTCAGATCACTTCACTTGTCTGATCCTCACCGTGTTAGCTGCAAAACAAGAGTAGTAACAGTACCTACATAGGAAGGTTATAGTGATGGTTAAATGAGATGATAACTAAGATAACACATTTAGCATAGTGCCTGACACATAATAAATGTACCCTTCTAGGATGTAATCATTCTGCATTATCCCAGCCAGATTCCTGAGAATATGTCTTCCTAACATTTATATATTGAATCTGCCAACAATTATTGATAGTCAAGGTTGCCTGATTGGCCAGTTATGGAATCATCTAAGGACTTTACTGAAAATATTCTGTAAAACAAGAAGAGATGGTTAAACAACTTGATGTAATTTTTTTTGTAAGTATTTTCTAAGCAACACGGCAGCAATTAGTGGTTAATGCAGATTCTATCCTAAGAGCAGATGCTTTTCAAATGGCTTCTTAATGCAAAAGCTCGACACAAAGGTTTGTTGAATGATTGATCTCAGTGTCCAACATTATCAGAAAAACTACTTAAATGATGTTTACTCTTTCACAGAACTTACATATGCACATTGTGATTCTCACTACTAGTTAACATTAGAGCTAAAAATTGGAAACTTCCCATTGACCAAGAATCTTACTGTAACGTGAATTAAACCAAAGATGACATTATTGCTAGCTAATGAAATATAGTTCAATTTTTCTTCCTGAAGAAGTTACTTCATTTTGGGTAAACCAATTAGATGTAATAATGGTTATTTAATGTCTAAGTTATTACAACAATATTAGGATTATTTTTTCAATTTTTTAAAATGATAACCTACTATTTATGGAAATTCTAGTTTTTCATTTATGAAAGTATTATAAAATTTCCTTTTAAAATATATTTTAGCGAAAACTGAGAATCAATTTAAAGAAAGATATTAAGTCTATAAAGCACAGATAGTAAGCAACATTGCAGACATAGACACCCGGAGCTTACAGTACTTCAGTTTGGGAAACAATGCACCATTTTATATTTTTCCTGAGGCTGTGGAAATAATACAATAGGTTCTTATAACTTGAATCATCTTTCAAATTAGCCGCAGTATTCAAACGTGTTTGTTTGAATAGAGTCTTATTAGTGTAAATGTTTTAAATGAGAAAGACTTAGTCTTTACTATCCTCAAGTAAACACTTATGTAGCATAGCAATAATTACAATTTGACAATTAGCCAAATCACTAATCAGCAGCAGTCAGTTGAATTGCCAACCAAGGACCCCCAAGAATTAAAGCAAGTGATCAAACTGATGAAAATGAGGGGAAGGGAGTTATTTAAATAGAAATGATACTTTTTAACACAGATTTTTCTATCTGTATTGATTGTTCAAAAACTATATTATGCATATACAACTATCAACATAAAATTAAATATAGCTGAAATATTCTTTGAACCAATTATTTTATGTTATATACTTTTTTGCCATCTTTGAGGAAATCCAAGAAAAAAAGCATCCTTGTTTACTGCATGTCAAGATCCTTATTGTTTTGCACTTTTTCAATATTCAAGAACAAAAATCACTGGGAACTACTTAGTTCATTAACTTCCAGCGCTATTTTAGGTAGATAATTTTGATATCTTCTTTGTTTTTAGGTTATTGCACTTCAGAGCCCCTTAATATGATTTGAAATAATATGTGTACTCTCTGTATATTTTCTGAAACACATGTAAAAATTAGGTATGTGTTCATTTTATAATGTAGACTCTTTCAAAACGATCACATACTTTTATAACTGATTTTATAGAACACATCTTTTAATGAATTTTAAAAGCAAGCAAAGAAACTAAGACAGCCACAATCAAATGTCTTTATTCTTTCCTCAAACCAGCCAAAATTTCTCTTTCACATTCTTGAGTTGTAATATCTAGATGTAGAATTGATTCAGCTCAATTGAGAGAAGTCCCAGTTTTGTTCACTTTTCCTATTCTAAGTCTGCCCAGGAATCAAAATAACTATTGGGATTGGGAGGAGTGGAGACTAAGACAAGAGTAACATACTATAAGAACCGTGCTGTCTGTTCTGATAAAAACGCATCCTCCTGTATCACACCTAGTAGTCCAGAGGTAGACAAAACGCAGCTGCTGTAAAAATCTAAGAAAAGCTCATCTTCTATCATAAAGTAGAAGTCTATTGACAATGTGTGTGAGCATATCAATATGCACTACATTTATATGTGTAGAGTATATGTATCACATATAGTTCCTCATTCACGAGTAAAAGCACATAAGAAACAGCATCTGTTCCTTTAATGAGCTTCATTAACATGTTCCAAACTGCTAAACTCTCTCTTTTCAGACCTTCCAAACAAACTGTGGTCAGTGCCATTCCTTGGAAGCCAATAGATGGCATTGTTGTATCAGGCAGCTCTGTCCTGCTTTCAAAACAAGAGTTTCCAACATTATCCAGGTCTTTTGTGAATTTCCCCAACGTCTTTATATAAATCGTTTGAAAATCCATGTAGAGAAAGTTCTCAGCCTCTATGGTTTTGACTTGCTTTTCTACTAAAAGTGGAGAGGAACTGGGTTATTTCCTTCCTGAGTTATGTAAAAGTCATAGGATCAAATCTTTCAACCTTCAATATATTCTAATTTTCCACCTTATTCTTTTCACTTTATTTAAACCCTAAGCACAATCTTTGTACTAGATGTAGAGGAGAGTTCCGGCTTTCCACAGCCAGGTTTCTGACTGAGAGGATGGCAGCCAATTCTATAATGCTGTAGGTCATTTACACTCAGTGAAAAACCCATTTCTGTTGAATTAAATATAGCTATCTTTAATAGCAAATGCATGGTCAACGTTTTTGGTCATTTTTGCTTTAATGAAAGCAAAATGTCTTTTTTTGCCTACCTAGAGATGGAATCAGATTGTATAAGTATATAAGTTTCAAAAGTCATCAAACTTTTAAAAGGTTGAATTCTCATTAATTAAATGTAAAAGTTTTCTTCTCAGTTTTCGGCTTGATAAAAAAGCATTTAAGGGCTTCTCCTACCGGAATTGCTTTCTTCCTAGGGGTATAATTTGGGGGGAGCAATTCTCAATAATCTAGGGTAGTGGGGGACTGGCAAAGAAAATATGAAGAACATTTATGGAACTGGAAAAATCTGCTTAATAAATACCCCTATTTATTCTAAGGTTTCTAAACAGCTTTAAGAAAATCATGTTTCAAACTATCTAGTTCCCTGATTAATAGGAGGTTGAGGCATTACTTAACAGTGAAAGAGCTAAAATAGATGCAGGAGAAAAACAGAAATAGGGAGCTGAAGAATGTTATAGAATGCAGTAGAGTTGAGATCACTGGTAGGCCACTTAATTCCAGCTGTACTTTAATAGTGACTGGTCCTGTTGACATCTAGCCTCGAAACTTAAGGGACATAAAAGCTTCCATCTCCCTGGGATGAAATGAGTAAGAAAAAGATCTCAGAAAACAAAGCCACGCAATTTGTTTTGAGCATGCTGAATTGAATCATATGGGTTTCCCCTTATTTTCCAGCACATTAGTTCACTATCTACTTAGGGCAAAACAGAGAATGCATACAAGTAGAAAGAAGCTGCCCTTCTTATGTATATATACATTCATATGTCTCTACTTGCAAGTAGACATACTAATAATGACCATGAAGAAACTGGAGGAAAAGGTTTCAAATTTAAATTAAAATATGCTTTCGAGTAATCCAAGCTCTGTCTACCTACCCTAAATCCAGGAGTGTTTTTCCTACCTCTCCACTGCTCCCCTCTTTATTGTTCCCTTCCCATGCAGAATAATCTGAAAAAATAACCAGTTAAAACAAAACGATCCTAATGAGAACATTAATAAAATGCAGGTGCATTCCTAGGACAAAAGGCATCAATATCAATTTGCTCACAGGTAGGACTGATCTCACTTTCTCCAGGGTACACACATTTTCCCCTCACAACTGGTGAACACTGAAGCATGACAAGCTGAAGTCTATAGAGAATGATAGTAGCAACTAAAATTTTCAGGGCCACAGACTAAGATTACATTGCAGTCTATGCTATTTCTTCATAAGCACATTCTATAACCCTTTGTTGCATTAAATATAATTGTTTAGGGATTTATTTTGATTTCATTTGCAAAGCACTATGTATTAGTTGGTAGTTATTTAAAATCTACTTCTTCCGAAGACAATTATTGGGATTTTCTATAAGAACCTAGTATTTTCTTAATGCAAAGGTGTGACAAAAACCACTTAAATGTCAACATTTACCTCCCAGTTACTTTGTAATACACCCCAAGTCAGAACTGTACAGTGAAAGCAAAGAAATGACTGAACATTAACCACATAATTTAAAATTAAAAAACACTTTTTTCCTGAGTAACCTTAAACTGTCTAATTTTTCTAGAAAATTGTCACCTTTGGATAACACTTCTTAAAATAGTGAGGCCAGTATATTCTGGAAAAACTATTACCAGGTACAGAGTGCTGACAAACAGACATAATATGCATGCATTTGGATAGCTTTATGGAAGACCCAAGCAAGGAGAAAGTGCTATGAAGACTTTTTGAACTTAAAAACAAGATTATCTGGGGCCTGGCCTGGTGGCATAGTGGTTAACTTCATGTGTTCTGCTTCAGTGGCCCAGGGTACACCAGTTCAGATCCCTGGCTCAGACCTACACACTGCTCATCAAGTCATGCTGTGGCAGCATCTCACATACAAAAAAAACAAAAACAAAAATAGAGGAGGATTGGCAAAGATGTTAGCTCAGGGATAATCTTCCTCAAACAAAATGAGGTAGATTGGCAATGGATGTTAGCTCAGGGCCAATCTTCCTCACCAAAACAAAAAAAGAGAGAGAGCGCGATTATCTGATATAACTGGTCAATTTATAATGTGTGAAAATATATACTAGAGGGTAGTTATGGAAACATTGTGATGTTTTCTTAAATTTTTTCTAGACATATCAGTTTTATTGCTCAATCATTTGTTATTTATCAATGCATTGAGAAAATAAGTTCAACATGACAACAAAATGTGACATTTATATAGCAACGAACCCTGGGTCTCTATTAAAGTTGATTTATGATATAATCTGTTTTAAATAGTTTAGATAAAATGGTGTCCTCTGTAATAGCACAGAAATCCTCTTAAAAGATGGCATTACCTTATATTAGTAGTTTTTCTCTAGACTTTTTGACACAGAGCACACATTTAGAGGTCAACTAGTTCTGCCTGGCAATTCCGGAACTTTATACCAGTCTCAACTACATTTTGAGGCATCTACTATGCTATTTAGGTAGCAGTCTTTATGGATATTTTCATTTATTAAACTAAAATCTACTCCCTATAGCTTCCACATTTTCCAAGTCAGAATAAGCTCTCAAACCAGCTCCTCACTAGAGCTTTTTCATTGCTGACCTTCTGAATATTTCAAGACAGCTACCGTATTTCCCCTAAATATTCTTTCTTTCTTTCCCTAGTTTATTTGAGCATCCTTCACATGATATGGTGTCCAAACTCTTCACCATTTACATCACTCTACCCAGGACATTTTGTATCTTGTCAATATGTTTCTATAATTTCAATCTTTTATGTTGTAAAGTAGCATCTGGTACCAAAACAATCAAGCTATGATTGGATTAGAGGTCAAGGATAACAATATTAAGAACCCAGAAAACACAGAATATGAGCAAACTGGGTAGGGATAAAGGAGGGAAAGGAAGGAAGAAGCAAGCAAGCAAGACAGCAAGCAAGCAAGAAAACACCTGGCATACAGGTCAAGTCTTTGTTGAGATATTTCACGGCATTTGACATTATCAGAAATATGAGCCCAATTCTACCTTGAGATTGCCAGATAAAAAGATTTAATATTGTCATACGGGTTGCTAACAGGGCTTCATAACTTATTCTTTGTAAATAAGAATTTTCTTTCTTCCATTGATCTTCATAATCTGGTATAACAGACATGGACTAAGAAAGCCATAGCCCATGAGAAGTTAATCAGAGTAAACCAAGGGATGCTCACAACGTTGCAACATAAAAGCCAAGGCAACAAACTGAAAATATGTTGCTGAACTTTGATTTTACATGTTCCTGTGTTTATTCTTAAAACAAATATTTCAGCACTGAGATCAACTCACTAAGCAATTAGGAATACTAATATTGAGTGAAAGTGACTTTTAACTACTGTGTATTTCCTGAGTTCAGACTACTAGAAACTTGGGAATCTCAGTGAATGCCTCTGTATAACGATAGAATGGTGCACTGGTGGCTCCTGGCCACATTGGGCTCAGTGATTGATGTGTTCTCTGGAGCCCATCTAACATTCTACCTTAAAAAAACTTTAATAATTGCCAAATATTTAATAATCTGGAGGTTTGACTTACGAATCCGGCTTTCAGATTCTTTACAAATTTGGATGATTTGATAACATTGGGACAGCATTGCTAGAGAGCCACAGTCAGCTGGGATTCACTTGCCACATGTAGATGGGTTGTAAGTTCCCCAGTTTATCATCCATCCTCTCCAGTTTGTGTGTACCCATCCTTATTATGCACCATATTATACACATTTCTATTTGGTCACTGTCGATATCTGAGTCATATAAACTATCAATGCGTCTCTGTCTTCCTTCGGAGTATTCACATTCACATTCCATGGGCATACTCCAATTTTAACAGCAACCATACACTTACTGCGTGGCTTTGGGCAGGCTAACTCTTCTGGGCCTGAATTTCCCTAACTGTAAAATTCGTCTAACAATAGTACGTATTTCAAAGAGTTGTTATGAGGATTAACTCAATTCATCTATGCAAAAAATTTTAGAAAATGTCTAACACACAGTAAGCTCTATAATGTCAGTTAATATTCTTCTCCCTTTTTACCTCCTTCTTCTTTTTCTTCTCATTATCACCATCATCCTCATTCTCACCACTACTGCTGCAGCTCTTTAATATGCACAATTCCCAGCTGTCCACTTGTAATTCCACCCTTTCATACAACTGACCAACACACATCCAGCTTATCTAGATTGATTCTGAAATTCCTCCCAAGTTCTGTAGAATACAATATTATACTTTAGTATGTTCTATAGTTATTGTTATCTATTAATAGGTATTATCATTTTATAATTCTATTACAATTCTGTTTGTCTATTCCAATAGAATTCTATTATTTCACAACTGAAGTTAAGCATCTCAAGTGCAGGGTCCTTATTTATCTATGTATCCTTTTAATTCAAGTGGAATCTCAATATATGCTTATTGAAAAAATAAGAACACCAGATAATGCTGCACAATACAGAAATAAGCCCTCATTGTCTATACTTCTTTTAATTATAAAAACTTAACTATTAGGACTCCCTAGGTGTTTAAGCTAATATAAAAGTAAAAATTCTCATGTGTGACTCTCCTAAAATAGCATCATGTCGATTTAAAAGCCTTACATTCAATAACATAGTCCAATTCTTTTGTTGCCTTTAATTGCATATTCTCCAAAGCAGATTTCTTTATTTTGGAATCCAGGTCCAGTTATTTTTATAAAATGTGACTATTTGGTTACACTTAGCCTAACAAGCTCTCTCAGTGGTTGGTAAACTATTTTTGAAGTTAGGTTAGTTTCATTTCATTGATAAAAATAATAGCTCTATTTATCCGAGGGCTGTTACATCATAGATTTTGTTCTATAAATTAATAATCTAATAAGACAACTTGATTATCTATTGTATACCCCTTTTTATTAGATTGACAGCTTTAGGTTTTTAAAAAAGTATAATTTTCCCAGGGCTTGGGAGAGCGGAGTTGGTAATGAAATGTGCAGTCATGCCCCAATTTCAGCGCTCCCATGCTGAAGTCAGCACATAATAGCTCAAACAGAAGTGAGTGCTGAGATGCAAGCCTGTCAAAGGCTAAACCAGGGATTATCTCAGCAATGCGTCCATCCCTTTGAAGAAGGATCCCTTTGGTGGCTTTTCAAGCAGTTGCTTGGCTACCTGTTTCCCAACAATATGAGTCTGTCTAGTCTCTCTCTCTCTCTCTCTAAAGATATAAGCACTACCTTGGAAGGATTTCTCCTGGTAACTCTCTTTGCTTTCATATAATTTTTGTCAGTTATTTCTTGAAAAACATTCTTAGGTTGTTTTCTGTATATAACCTTTATCTGAATTACTAACTATATTCTATATACTCACCACAGGACAGGGTTATTTTCTTTACTATTACTCTAGTACTAAATTAATCAAATTGTTATCCATTAGGAACATTAGAAATCATTTAGTTTAAGTCTCTCCTCTCATAAATTATTGCAGTACCAGGAAAGCTTAAGGGATCCTCCCCAGTTCCCTTGGCCAATTGGTGGCAAGGCAAGTCTTCAAACTTTCTAGCACATCACACTGGCCACTACTATATAAATATGAAGTCCTGAATCAAAACATGCCAAGCAGCAAAATTCTGACTCTCCAGGTACATACTTCTATATTTAACTTGGGCAGTCCCTCACTTTGAGGGAGCACCATGATCTGCTATGCATTACAACTGCGTGCTAAATGGGTTTCTAATTGGTCAAACCAAGATTGTATGGGCTGGCTCTTTTATTATCACGGCTTGCTAATGTAAGCCCTATTTGTTAAGGAGACTGCATCTTCTGGCCTTTAGAGTTTTATTCCCTGGGATTTTCATGAGGTTAAATTTGGATATATGCATCACTGCTACGTACAGAAATAAATACAAGCTTTTCCAATAATACTTGAATCAGTCCCAAACAATGTTTCCATCCCCTACTTTCTAATTCACTTTAAAATATATCCATTAAATAAGAAAATGCAAACCAAAAATCTTCCTGAAGAAACTGACACACCAGCATTCACAAATACAAGAGCAGTGATTATATGACAGTCGCTTTCTTCGATATCTATAGAATATTTTGTACTGTGTTAGGCCCGTAGAGATGGCTTAATACATAACTGGTGAAAGAATGCATATCTATATTCAACAATGTAAAGAAAAAGGATATGTTACATTCTCTTTGGATTTAATTTAATCCCAGATCAATTGTGCTGAAGCTCTGAGAATTCAGACAGATATTTATTCCCATAACTACACATAAACATCATGATGAGAACATTCGGTAGACAATCATACAGCTTTGTTTACGGCTGTGTACCGACTCATGACACCTGCCACAATTTTTACACATGACTGAACAGGATTGCAGGTATAGGCAAAAGCAAACTGACCAAAATTTCATGTTCTTTGAGTATTTGATTTGATCCAGACAGACTCTAGAGCCCTTCAGCAGTATACCATGGAATGGATTGTAGAATTTTCAATTTAGGGTGTATGGTTGCCCAAAGCCAGACAATGATTTGGTTTCAGCTGAATGATAGGTAACAATTGCAATATGGTTTGTTTGCCCCAAAGTAATTTTTTATCAGAGTATACTTTAACCCTACGCTGTAAGTTATATATTTTACTAGGTTAAACTCAACAAAAACTACTGCAGCTTCATTATAAATGTTCTCATATTTTTAAAAGTAAGAAAGAATGTTATTTTGAATTTTCTGCCCAATATCTGAACTAGAACAAATGATTACACAGTCACTCTTAATGTATGGGAACATTATGAATAACCAAAATACTGTGGTAAAAATCAAAGATGATGATTAAGCCATTATTTCTACGTAACTAACCTTCACTTAGAAGCTACTCTTAACAATGGGTTCATAAGAGGACTCAGATTCAAACTTATACATATGACTGTGACATTGTGAAATCAACATTTTATTTTCAGAGAGTCATATTAATGGTTGCTTAGCATCATCCTATCATGAACACACTGATGATAGCATGTTAGTCAAGTATTTAAAGTTCGGCAAAGCCTGTTACAGAAATTCCATTTCAGAGCCTCCCCCATAAAATATCTGTTATGGGAGCTCTGATAAAGATATGATTTGAAAGAGTTTACTATGAATAGGTAGTCTGCACTATGGATATTCACAACAGATATTCTGCCTCCTATGTGGACTCCCCAAACCAGAGTTAAGCCATATCATTGCCAGAAGAAGAAAGCAATGGCATATTACATCCACTTCTTGCATGGTAAGAATACAGATGGAGGCTTGAAAATTTTCAGAGGTAAGTGAAACTTGTAAAATCAGAACTAAACAATTTAAAACCAGAGCAATAATCTTTTCAATATGTGTGTCATTGTTAATTGCAACTCTATTGTACATTCTCTGAAGCGGCACAAAGACAATCAATGACTCAAATAAATTAACAACTTCCCCTTAAAAAGGGAGCCATATTGATCAGAAAAACCTAACATGTTTCTAATGTCCTTTCCTAGGGAGCAAAAGCCTGCTGGTACCCTGGACAACATAGATTAACTCTTATACAAATTAAGCAGGATATTTAGGCTAGAAAGTATTTGCTCCAAAGAATGATAATTGAGGGAAAGCAGGGTATCATTTGAGTGCAATATAAGCACTTTTTTATGTTCTTTACTGACTTTATTTGTAATGTCTTCTTTTTTGATTTTAAGTGAAAAATAAGGTTAAGAACTTTCTGCATGCATTTATATCAGGATGCACCCTTCCCTCCATCCCTCCTCCTTCTTGCTTCAAATAAGGATGAACCCTCTATCTCATTCATAGATCAAAGCCACTTGTTCCTTTTGAGCTCTTTTTTGTTTTTTGAGGAAGATTAGCCCTGAGCTAACTACCTGCAGAGGAAGACTGGCCCTGAGCTACCATTCATGCCCATCTTCCTCTACTTTTTTATATGTGGGATGCCTACCACAGCATGGCTTGTCAAGCAGTGCCATGTCCACACCCGGGATCCAAACTGGCGAACCCCGGGCCTCTCAAGTGGAACATGCGAACATAACCGCTGTGCCACCGGGCCGGCCGCCCTTTTGTGCTCCTAATCTGATTCCTCTCTTTTCTTCAGGTACTGAAACATATATATGAACCATACCAGATATAAACATTCCTCCCTCTACTGTATGTAAACATGCTTAAATCCTTACCACAGGAAACAAAAACTAAACCATACAATAAAAAACTTTAAAGCAAAAAATGAAGACCCTGAACGTCATCCCTCTTTCCTCCACTAATGGGGTTCTTGGAAGAATTGTTCATAATTGTTTTATAGGCCTTGTTACCTTCTCCTCAAGGGGGTTTTCATTTATTTGTATATTTTTACTGAACATGCTCTCACCAAATTTGCTCATGACAACTTTCAAACCCACTGAACTCTTTCACTTTCATCTTACTTGACTTCTATGAAGCACTTAGCCTTTTTAACAACTGCCTTTTTGAATCTCACCTTCTTTACATTTAGAGAAAACACACTTTTCCTTTTCTCCTTTTCTGCCTTAACTATTCCTTCTTTTCCTCCTCTTATGGTGTATTTTCCTCTGCTTGCCCTCTAAATATCAATATGATTGCCAATGAATGTTTTTGCTTAATAGCCTTCTATGCAAATCATATCTTCTGTAGATAACCAATAATTTCACTACTGCCTGTATGTTGATAATCCCCAAGTCTAAGTATCCCGCCCATACCTTTTCTCTAAGCTTCAGATCCATGTATCCAATTTCCTCTTAAATATCTTCACTGAAGTGTTCTCAGACAACTCATAATCAAATATCCAATCTTAATTTATTATCTTCACTCCAAATGAATTCCTTCCCCCCTATTTTCTCAGTGAATAACACTCCCATGCATCTAAGTTTATTTCTACTTTTCCCTTATCACCATATCAAATGGATAACCATATTAAAGATGCAAACTGGAAAGGAATGAAAAGTTCTCATAGTTTTCTCAAATGGTTCATTGGCCATTTGACTTTCCCATTTCAAATATTCATCTTATGATACTATAATTATTGATGTCTGATAAAATCAATACTTAGATTTCAGTCTAACGCAATGTAATAATATCTAATTCATAGGGTTATTGTAAACACTAAATGGAGTAATACAAGTAAGCATTAGAAGAATGTGTGACACACAGAACACGTCCAATACATGTTGGTTATTAATTTGTTATTAATACATTGATATTGTTGCTTCCTTCACATTAGTGCTAGAGTAATCTTTCTAAAATAAAAAAATTAAGTCACTTTCTTACTTCACTCACTGTTAATAGCCCTCGCGTACTTATACAATTGTATCCCAAATCTTAAAATACAGCACAAAATGCTCTTGATGATCAGGTATTTGTCTCCCCCGGCCTTATCCTTTGCAGCTCTCTGGACTTAAATAATTACTTTTATACCAAGAAAATTCAAACCTCCAGCCTTTGCTCACACAGTTCCCTCTTGCTAGAATGACGCACCCTCCACCTACATGTACACACGTATGCATGTGCACACAATTACACACACACACATACACAAATACACCCACACACACATTCACCTACAACTCTGGTTGCCTAATGAACACATTAAAACTCGGTCACCTCAAGTGACCTTTGCCCCACCCACTCATATAAAATTGTGCTCCCTCTGTATATTTATATTTCTATTATAACACTTGTCACATTCAGGGCTTCTACATTTTACAACAATGTGAATGGTTCTCCCTGGAATAGTACAATACTTTGACCCCTACGACTTAATTTCACACACTTATTTATCTGTCTACCTCTACCTATTGGATGGTATGTAACGATAGGACATGTGCATCATATATCTTTGTGGTCCCCAAATTTAGCCCCATGAATAGCACATTTTTGGTCCTGAATAAATATTCATTGAATGAATGGATGGATGATGGTGTCCTTCCTTCTGAAATTTTAGATTTCTGGTTATAGCACTCATATAACTCTCATAATGGGCCCTTAAACAATAGGAAAAAACAACTATGGGCCAGAAAAAGTTATGAGAATACCACCAATTCATTCTGACCATTCATCAACAACAGTCTTTATATACGTCATACCAGATCTTCGGGAACAATGATCTATATTACAGCAGTTCTTCTTTGTAAGAAAGCAAAAATAGGGTAACTATATCTTTAAATTCTGAAATCTTTCTTATAAAAATACATTTTAAATTCACTTTAGATGTTAAATTTATCCCCATTTTTTGGGAAGGTATTGCTATACTCCTCCTGAGTTCTGAAAGTGACTATTTTGTGAAGGAGCTGTTAAACTACTGAGTAAATAACATGGCTTTTGAAATTATCATAATTACACATATTTACATAAGAGACTACAATATCATCAAGGAATTGTTACCATAATTACATAAAATTCCACATATACAGTTTCCGTTTCCTTTATTCATGAGTTATTTTTAATCCTCATGGTCTATGCTCAGTATAAAATAAACAACGATCTATTATCTCTCCATGGAATTTTGATAGGAAGTAAACTGTTACCATGAGTAAAATAACTTAATATTTCGAATCTTCATGGAACAAAATGTGCTTCAAACTAGGTAACAGACCCAGCCCTGACAGCCTAGTGGTTAAAGTCTGGCGTACTCTGCTTTTGCGGTCGGGGTTTGGTTTCTGGGAGTAGAACTGCACCACTCATCTGTCAGTAGTCATACTGTGGTGGTGGCTCACATAAAAAAGAACTAGAAGGACTTATAACTAGAATATACAACTATGCACTGGGGCTTTGGGGAGGGGAAAAAAAGAGGAAGATTGGCAATAGATGTTAGCTCAGGGCAAATCTTTCCCAGCAAACTAGGTAATAGCTAATCTGTGGGACACTGATTTTATAACTTTTATTGGCTTTCAAGTCTATGTCAGGACTTTATTTTTTTCTGGGTAACCAAACTTATCTGCTTGTAATCATATGTGATTAGGATTCTATTTGCAAGTGTATGAAGCAATAGGGCTATTCTCAAATGGCTGAAATATCAGTTACATATCCTCAGTTGCCTTAACTTTCTCAAACCGTGAATGGCAAATCCTTCTCTTTGCTTGCTGTTCATTATGTTGAAGTTCTGCAGGGTCTTATCTCAGAAGGCTTTTCTTCTTTCTCTCCGTGCTTGCTCTCCTCCCACTCCCAGCTCAGATCCTCCTCTGTGACTTCTCAGAATTATGACCACCACTTTCTCTTCCTAAATGTTCAATACTCCTCTACTCAGGCACTTCAAATGCAGCACGCTTCAAACTGAACAGGATTCCTCCCTAGATCTGTCCTCTCTTGTGATTGCTCCAACATTGTCTGTTGTCTCCATCAGCCATCAAACTAGCTACCATAGCTTCTCAATATATCCTGGTGTGCTTCTTACTCTTTACTTCCTCTCCATTCACTTGGTTGGTTTTCTTATCATTTCCCATTGACTCTTGCAACTGCTTTCAAACTGGCCTTTGTCTCCATTAGTCTTTTTCATCAGCCAACTCTGCACACTCCCACTAGAATAACCTAATTGTACAACTGCTCAAATATCTTTTAGGATACTGTCCAAATTCCTGAACGTGGCTTCAAGGTCATTCATTATCATCTCTTTATTTATTATTTTATTCACTTATCTCAAAATTTCCCCTTTCTGGAGTCAAGATGTCCTGAAAAGTCTTTTCACATCCAGAACATATTACATCTTTGCAAATTCTTTTCACATTGCCTGGATGATTCCTGTCTGTCCCATCCCTCCACCATGAGCAGCTTGGAATACTCATAGTAATCCTTCAGGATCACCTCATCTATGAAGTCTTTCCAAATCCACAACACAGCTTGGAGTGGTCTCTCTCCTTTTTTGCTTTTCATTTCCCTTTCACACACTTAAACAATCTAATTGATCACACTATCATTTGAATATATATTTCTATGCCTTTTCCCAGGAAAACATGCTTCAACGGAAAGAGAATGCTATAGATTTTTACGTTTTCCATGACTAATGAAGTTTATGACCTATGGTATGTGAATAGTATTGTTTGTGAATGAATTAAAAGTGAAAACCCATCAGAAAAATATAATAATCAGAGTTAGATCTCCAAATATAAAGATGAGATTTCAAAAGGAATGGGAGGGAAAAGTCTCCTTTCCCAGTTAAAAATTATACTCAGTAATTTGAAATAAAGGGAAGCTGCCTGGCATAAGTTATGAAAAGATAGTACAATGCACCCTAAGAGAAATACTGAATTTATGATAGACATCATAGGGTTTTATGCCTTGATGGCAATAATAACTGTTTGGAGCTAGGTATACAGTGAAATTCTCTTTTATCTTTCTCACATGTTCTCCTGTGGTATCTTGGTAAACACTTTTTTGTTAATAAAGGAGAGTTGTATAAAGGGGGGAAGAAGATAAACTAAAGAAAAGGTTATCAGGAATATGTAGTGTTAATGTCAAATATTAAAATGAAGTTAGAAAGAGTTGGAAACAATACGAAAGAAGTTAAAGTATTTTCTTTTGAAAATAAGGAAAGGAAGAGGAACACTTTTAAGCACTTCAATATGATTTTTAATAAATCAGTCCAACTTATTCAATCTCTTTAGTCCTACTAGGTACTTTTGAGAAGAAACTATCTCTTACACAAGCAATAGCAATATTTTTCAATGGATGAAATTACTTACTAATTGTAATATTGAGGTATGTTTGTTTAAATATTTATGATGTACAGTTTCAAGTACATGCCAGAGAAAATAATTTTTAAAAAACAAGATAATAGGAATCATGAACTTTTTATTACAGGTGCACCTAGATAGAAAGGACTCTGAAATATTTATATCTCGAATAGATTCTTCTTCTTTGAATCAGCCCTGGGTATTGCCAAACTCAAGGACAAGTGCACCTATTTTTTTTTCCTTTTTAACAACAGTGGAACACATTTCAAAGATGACCTGTGTATCCAAATATAAGACAACAAGCTCACTTATACCCTTTTTCTGTATTGAAATTGAACAAGAACATTTCAACCTTGAGAAAATATTACTCATATAATATTGTCAAGTTTGGTCTAAATTTGATGAGAAAATGGAAAGCCTACGCCATAGATTCAACATTTACTTAAGTGTTTTCTCTCGCATTTTCTTCAAAATCTTCAGTTAAAGAACATCCTATTCCAAGAGTGGACAATTAAGCATTCCTTCATAAGGAATGTATCATTGCTCTTTTTCAACCGAAGTAAATTTTGAGTATAGTAGTTACCCCCTTCAATCAAGTAAGTATATTTCTCTTGCTTTCTTCATCCTACTCTGTGAGCTATTTCTATTTATAGTCCAAAGAAACTTCTGACATAAAAAAAAGAGATTACTCAATACTTTTATTCTCCAAGAGGAGTGTTTTCCACGTCTAAGTATGTCTGGATGTTACAGAGAAATCTAACATCTGCAAGTCTGCACTAACTCTAGTATACCCATTTCCCTAAAGAGTCTGGTAGACTGACCATATAACCACAGAATGTAACAACTAGAAAGAAACAAGATACCGTCCAAACTAATCCTCTCATTTTATACGCATAAAATCTAAAGGTAATGTTATGTCTAAATCCTTAATTTTTGTAAGAGAACTCTAACATGGCCATTGATTGAAATGAAAAGCCTTGATGATTTACAGAATCTACCAGATCTTGTTTGCCCGGGTTCAAATCTCTGATGAACCATTTGTTCTAAACAACCCTAATTTTATTATATTCATGTCAGGTTGATTTAGTTTAAAACTGAATAATGAGATACTGAGAGCCTCTCTTCAATGATGAAATATAAATATGAGTGAATAATCATGGTCACAGTTGAGAAGCAGCATGTTGCAAATATTCTAAGTTAATAATGTAGATAAAATGTTTGGAAATGAACACCAGAAATACTGTTTTATGATTAACTACAGACTTACTAGTGTTTCATAAATAAAACTTTGCACAGTCTAATTGTTTGGATCACAATGTAATTAAAGTACAGTGTTGTTGAATTCACACAATTTCAAATTATAAGAAGAGTAGATGCTTATTAATGAAAACAGAAAATAAATCCAAAGAACAGCATAAAAAAGCAATATTCCTATCATCCAAAGCCATGTTTTTCTGTATGTGCTTTTACTTTTAATTTCCTATTCAATTTTGTTTCAAAAAGTAAATATTTAGCACTCAGTTCTGCCCATTAGACATTGTGAAAGCTGAAGAAAAATAGTAAATACACTTCTTGGTTTAAGATGCTTACAATTGAGTTAGGAGGAAAGATATATACAAAGAAAAGAGAGAATATCAAAACTTATAATGTCTTTTCAAGATATGTTCTACAAACTAAATTCTCTAGTGAATCTGTAGAAGGAAGTGCAGTTATGGAGGGAGTCAGTTTCACCAAGGTGGGTGTAAGGCTAGACTCTGAGGAAACAATGTGTGGATGTCTTATCAGTAAGGGGCAATATGATAAACAAAGGCATGAGGAAGGGATAAATTTAGGGGGATGCCGTAAGGAAATTACAAGAAGAAAAGGGTCTTAGGACTCAGCAGGACCAGGATTGAAACAGAATATTGATAAATGATAAGACATAATTCTAGAGTGTCTTAAAGAAAACAAATGGCATAATCAAAGCAGAGCAATCAGAAGAAAAGTCTGGCAACAGAATGCAAAATAGCCTCGACTGAGAAGAGAAAAAGAGACATGTTACAAATTATTGCAATAAATCAAACATAACAGATTGAAGCCTCAGTGGGAGTGAATAAGAGATAAAATTGATAGACACCACACAGAAAAAACTTAATAAAAATTCTATAATCTACTGATAATGTAATAAGATTAAGATTTTTGAAAAATAAGGTTTGTTTTTTAATGCAGGCTTGTGGGAAGAGGACAGGATACAGATATAGGTAAGGGAGATGCATATCTCCATTTCCCCTTCTTATGCTTCAGACAAGAAGTACGTTTCATAAATTGGAAGAAGTAGTGAGGACATTTCTGTCTCCATTTTGAACACTAGGAGGAAACTGCTGTGCAGGGTGACCATGGAAACACAAGAGTTTATAACTCAGCTTATGAAGCAGACTGACATGATTCGGGACAGAGATGACTTAGTTTGCTCTCCCACGCCTTCCTCAGTTTTTATAGGTCAGTCACTGTGCCCATTGCAAAGAGGGCCTGGTAACCTTACACCAGTGAAATAGCCTGTACTTGGAGAAAGAAGGAAGACAAGGCAGACACTTTTAGGGATGGGTTTACAGTGGCTGAATAAGCCAGGGATCTTTACAAGAGCTTAACCAAGCTAAGAGAATCTTGACTGAATTTTACCAACTGAATTTACCATTTCAATCAGCAGATGCTAACAGAACACCCAGTAAATGGATTGTGCTATTAATCCCCAAAGAACCAGCATGATGTGTGCAGATCCTCATATTCATGACACAATGTCATGAAAGCCACTTCTCTATACCTCAGGTGCTATTTTAGAGAGAAGTAGAAGAATCTCAAATAGAAAGCAACCTTCAAATGAGACTGAGTTAAAGCTAAAGAGATTGATTAAATTATAGCATTAGAATGAGTTTAGATCAGATAAGATCAAAATTAGCTTACCTCAAACCCAGCAGGAGGGGAGATCAGAACAGTTTCTGAGAATAAAGGATTCTATGTTACTCTACTCATTTACGAGTGAAGTGTCAGTAATTTGAGACTCTATTAATAAAAGTGTAACTACTATTTTCCTATTATGATTAAGGCATGCTGATATTATAAACCAATGATAATAAGAGTCTATAGAACAATTTTCTTTCCTTAATGAGGAGTCAGAGAATCCATGTAAGTGGGGAAAGGTAGGCCCTTGAGCCAGGTAAAGTTTTACCATTTTTGTGCATAATACCTACTTCAGTTAACTATCCTGTTGCAGGTCATTGGATGGGAGCCATACATTTAAAGAGAAGTTGTCTGGGAGCAGAGAAAAGATTCTAATGAATAGACTTTCAAGTTACTAAGACCCAGCATTTGTATCTTGTAAAACTATACTAAGACAGTGGAAAAAAAAAAGAGGAGCATCACTAGAAAACATGATGAGAGTACTTCCGGCAAACAAAAAGACATAGCTTCCCTTCTTTAGTGTTCTATTGACCAAAGAACATGCCTACAGAGCTAGGGTATCTATAGCATCTTTCCAATCTAATAACTAAAATATTTTACTTACCATGTAAATTACCCATGTCATTCTTTCCATTTCTAGTATCACTAGCCTATCTAGGTCTTCATCTCCACTCACCTAGATTACTATGGGAACTTCCTAACTTGGATACCAAGCTCCAGTCTTTCCAATCAGATTATAATAATTGCCACAATGCTAGAGCACATTAGGTTTATTGTCTTATCCCCTCTAGTGTCTAGAACAGAAAAATGAAAGTATGCCGGCGCTGTACCCATACTCTCTTTCTTAATGACAGATGCTGTTAATTTGTTCTAGTGTTCTTTCCCTCACAAGTCTCAGAACAGCACACCGCAAACCTGTATTGATTTATCAGAGTTGGCACGTATGATAAAAAATGTTGAGCATTTCTGCACTGACACATAATAGGCCAAAACAAATGTTTATTGAAGTACTGCACAGACAGAGAAATGGAATCTTGGGGTGCATGAAAAGGAATCTTAAAGATAGTTGGGAATCAAATTTCAAAAGAGAATAAATATCCATTTATTTCTAACCTTGATACCAATCCAAACATTCCTCTAGCTAAATTATTTAGATTTATCTCATCTAAATAAAAGTAGATTCCTAGGATAAAAACTAGCAATTCCAGTTGGAATAACAAAGCAAACAAAGAGAGGAACTGAGATAACAAAGTGTATTAGCATCATTTGCTTATTTTCTGATGATCTTTTGTTTCGGTTTGTAAATTCTGAAAAACACCAAGGGATAAGTAAAATACCAAGGGATAAAGTGTTCGTTTTAGCAGGGAAGAAGTTCTGTACCCTGTTCCATTTGAGGACATGGAGACTCAGGCAGGAATGTAGTTCACAAGTTGGGAAAACAAACAAGCAAACAAACAAAGACAAGCAATGCCTTCAATCAGTTAATGTGATCCCAGTGGTAGTGTCAACCATAGTGCCACCCACCCCACATCAGTCCAAGGGGTGTGCATAAGATCCAAACTTGGCCAATCAGACACTCCTCTGGGAATTTGGAGAGAAAATGGTTAGAACAGATTTATCTTGATTAAAATGTTCAAGAGAGACTGTTCATAATACTCTGTTATTGCACTTCCTAGAAATGTCCTTTTCCCGTCCATCCTTGAGGCCTATGATTGACAGCAAACAACTCTCTGATTGACCCAATGTCCTTCTGTTATATTCTCTCTTCTTTATTAAGACAGGCAGAGTCAGGTTCTCTTACAATCCCAATACAAACAATAACATACAAACGGAGAAATCTCACTTACGATGCTAACTTCAACAGGATTACCTTGTAGGAGTTCTCAAGAACTGAAAAGTTTTAACAGTTCTTTGTCTAATCTTCATAGGCCTCACCTCAAATATGTTCAATACATGGTGATATGATTTTTAATATTTTGATTTGTTTAAGTAACAAAGTATATTTTACAGACTGATATTTATATTAGATATAATTAGAAATCAGTAATTTCTCTATAAAATTCGAGGACCCTGAGTTTTTGTGAAACATGGTTAGAAATGTTAAACATGGTTAGAAGTAAAGAAAGATATAAGTAAAAGCTTTGATTAACATTAAGCTATTATTAACTTTATGAGTCAATATTTTGAAACTTTTTCCCATACTAAAATCATTTTTAGCCTATTTTCTGCTATCTTTGCAAATTATCAACCACTTATTTTCCAGAGTATAACAAGTATACAGTAAAATATTAATAACCCTGAAGTGTTCACGTACCTTTTCATACTTCCTTCTATCAATCACATCCTTATCTCACATTAAATGTACCAGGAGGCCCAGACTTATGTGACCACTTGCTAATTTTGGATCATGATGTCTCAAGCTTGAGCAATGAACATGGGAAAACATGGCACTGAGAGACGAGAAGCAGGATCCAGGGGAAATATTGCACAAAATGAATTTGGAAGAACCCCAAGGTCATGCAAGACAATTGATGTCCATCTGTGTCAGGCCCATGTTTAGTATCCCAGCCTCTGCTCCATTTGTAGTGCTGCCAACTCCTGGAGTATGAGGAGGGGAATGGCGAAGGTGTTAATTAGGGTGCTCTGGTGCTTCAGAGAAAATTATAAACACTTTAAGGCTCACACAGTAAAGACAAAATTATGGCTCTAGAAGCATAGTGTAAGTCAGACAATAGTCTACTCAGTCTGGAAGCAATCTATATCATTTTAGTGCTTTTGACAATTAAAAGTAATACGTCAAAATGAAAAAGATCTTTTTTTGAGGGGGACTCTAACAGTTTTCAGGAAATATGACAATATAAAGAAAAGAAATGTGTTTTGTACCATTAAGAAATTCAAAAATGTTTTTCCCTTTTAGGCAAACAAATGAAAGCAGGACTTACACAAGAAATTGAGAATGTCTAAATATCTTCTATTTTTAATACTAAAATTTTGCAAATGGAAACAAATTGTCTATGTTATATGAAAATATAATGGATTATTTTTATTTTAATATACTCTTTGAAACAATAATTTATAAATTAATTTCATTCTTATAATTATTATTAAAATCAAGATTCTTTCAGTTGTACCTAATGAAAAAACGTTTTTCCCAAAGATAACAGAAGAATTCATAAATTTCAAGAGAATCGCATATATAGCACAGCTTCTAGGCATGCTTTATATCCCATCCACTCCAAAAACACTAACTGATTCCTGAACTATAAGAGAAATGAACTGATATAGGACCAGATGGTCATGGGGTGATCTGTTCTTCAGCAATGTAAGAGCTATTATCTCTAATAAAATTTCATTCCTACTTGTAAATCTACACACCCCATGTGTTAACTTGATGGCAACATCCGCAACGGCTGGTAGGGCTGTTATTGGCAATGTTAAGGAAAGGAGAACAGTTTTAAAAGCACCCTCCAGCATGGGAACAAGGTAAGAAATGAAAATCAGTTGCTGCAAAAAAATATATGTCTTGATAGAATTGCATGACAGAAGATGATAGGTTTCTCTGAAAAATCTCAATAATGGCAAGGAGGGTGGGTGTGAGGGTGTGTGTGTGTGTGTGTGTGGGTGGGTGGGTGTGGGTGTGGGTGTGTTCTGGAGGAAAAATATGAAGAAAGAAGGGCATGATGGGTGAATATGTTTAGTGTGCTACTTAGTGACCCTGGCAACAATCTGTAGCTGAAGATAACAAAATAAATTAGGAGTAGCCATTGGAAATCATTTATAAAAATCATATATAAATCTCAACTACCAAATCAAGTGATTACTGTATATGCATCGACAGATTTTTCTCACTAAAGTTCTTTGTTTGGAAGAAAAGAGCTTGCTTTAAAACAACCTACACGTTAGATTAAGTTCCCAAATATTTACCATTTTTCTCTCATCATTAGGGCAGAAGAAACACAAAATTAACTTTATTTCTTCTAAATGTACATTACATTATGTAGGTAGTGGATAACATCATTAGTAACAACATTTCAAAACATTTCACTATGTACTTCAATTTCCTCACTGCACTAAAATGTACAATTTCAAAAGCATCTGATATATATTTCCCAAATTAGAATATGCTTCCTTACAATATGGACATCATTAAAGCAATTTACCTGAGCTGGCTAAGAAAAGAAAGCTGGGTGGTTGAATCTTAATAGCTTTATTAGTTTCATAAAACAAGACTAAATGTATTTGCTGGGGAAGAGAGGGGGATTAGGGAGGAAACACACTATTGCACAGAAGAGAAAGCTGTCTTGTATCTAGCTATTTTTAGCTAGCTCTGACCTACCCTGACTTAGACCGTTACAATAGCAATGTAAGCACCATGCCCTTCAATCATTCACAATGCAGCCTGAGTTACTGATCTAAAGACCTAACTGACCATGTCATTCCTACTGGGTAAAATTCTCTCTGGCTTCCCTTTGCCTATAGAATGAAGTCCAAATTCTTTGAAAAAGCACAGAAGTTCTTTACAATCTGGCTTTGACCTGCCCCTTCTAACCCATCCCATGATCCTTCCTCATCCCATTCACTGGACTTTCCAAATACCTGAACTTTCCAGCATCTCCTGAACAACACGAGCCCTTTATAATTATTTCATGCTTTTATATCTGTTGTTTTCTGTGCCAGAAATGGCCTTCTTGCATTTCACCATACCTGGAAAATTCTTCATTGGCTTTTGGAAACAACCTCAGATGACTCCTGTCCTCTTTGAAGCTTTTCCAGGGAGTCTTCGCTTTTTCAGTTTCTACAACACTTTGGAGGTATTGTGCCAATAGTACCTATCAAAATTTAACCTAGTGATTTGCTTGCATAGCTATCTCCCTCTTTTGGCCGAAGAAACCAATTTCTCACTCATTTCTGCATTCCAAATGCTCAGTAGAGTGCTTGGCACAAGAGAATGAGATTGGGTAAAAGCCACCGAATGAATAGCAGAATGAAGAAAGCCTGGCACAAAGCCTCATCTCATTTCAGGTACTACATGGTGGGTGCTCACAAAATAATTTGAGTTCTTAAAAAATTATACGACTGATAGGAGTGAAAGCTATAAAGACAGCTGGCATCAATAGTTTCATTGCTTAGTTTATCTACATTGATAAAACAATTTTATGTGGACTAGGCTAATATTTAATAAAAAGTATTATATATTCTCACAGAGAAGGTATTATTAGTGTCAAAATTGACTTTAGTGGAGACATTTTAAAATGGAGTTGGAGTTGCCTTTCCAGAGAAACTGTCTTACAGTCTTGAACTTTGGACTGGACCAAACCTTTGGACTGGGTCAAAATGGAACTTGTTTTACAAGCAATTGTTTGAGAAGTCAGACATCCTGATCACAAAGACTGGTGATTGTGGACTTTCTGAAGATAGACTCAATAGTCTCTGTTTAGCCAAGACTAGCTCTCTGCCTCGAACTCCAATTAAAATCCTTTATAATACAACCTCCCTTCTTTGCCTTTGAAAGCCCCTGAATTTTACTCCCTAGTGGGATATGACTTCTATTTCTACCTGAATCTGTACTCCTCGAATTGCAATTCTTTGATCTCAAATAAACCCTTTGCCTCTTAAACTAGTTTCTGTTTTTGAAGGTTGACATATGGTGTCAGAAAGTGGGACCTGAAGCGATCTCACCTTCGCAGACCAGTGTTCCCTGGAAATGGGCTCAGTATCAACACGAGTCCCTGTGCTCGCTGCTTCCATGGACCACCAGCTTCTCCAATCGTGAGTCCTCTCAGGTTCTGACCTCCTTCCCTTTTGGTTGAGACTATTGTCTTTCTTTGGGATTCTGGAGCAATAGCCCAATCTGAGGTTGACTGACCAGAAGACAAATGTCTCCAAGCCGGCTCATGGCTGTTGCCACCTGGAAGAGTTTCTGTGTTTGAATTGGCTCAGGACAGTTCACACTGTTGCCATCTGTACGGGTTTGTTCCCTATCTGGTGAGTATTCAAATTCTGTCTTTTGTGTTGTTTGTCCAAACAGCTATAGCCAGAAGGTCAGAAGCATAGGTGGTAACCTGTGGCTTGCAACTGGAGTCTCTTTGTCTCTTTGTCCAGTCATGTTTTAACATGGGAGTTCATCTTCTAAAAGTTCCTGAGAAGTTCCTCCCTCTGGAACTCCAGCTGGGTTTATATTCAAGAACTGCAGTCCTTCCTATTATAAATTTTTACCCCAGTGGACTGATAATGCAAAAGATAATTTAAAATTACAGTGGCCACTTTGGGGCTCCTTTGAGCCTCCAAAACTTGTCTTCTTGCACACTAGATTTGAGAATCATGGATCAGACAAATTAAATGCATTCTTCAATTTCTAAAGAATCAAATGTGTCACCTTCTGGTACACCTGCTTATAAACTATGATCCTAGAACCTATAAATATTTACAAAACAGCAAAATTTTACCAAGCTTGTTTTGTGTCCTGAGAGCTTTGCTCAGTAACTGTCACATTGGGGGTCCAAAACACGGTTGGACAGAAAAGTGAGTTGCACCCAATTTGTGAGCAGATATTGTTGGGGAGAAATGGGGGTTAAACTCCATTTGCAGCTAGGGTCCTAGCACACTGCCGCCAGCCCTGAGGGAAATAACAATGGCTATTAAAGGAATGTTGCAATTAGATAAGATCATTTAAGAAGTGCATATAAAAGCAAAGGCTTCAAAATTCCAAAATAGCCTTATTGAAAGTTTTATTGCAAATAGCTAATAAAAAATTAAGATATGAAGTACCTAAAAGACTACACAAAAGTCCATTAAATTAACAGCTTTACAAACACTCCCATATCTACCCTCAAAGGAGAGCCCCATATGAGCCCCTCCCAGAGTTAATGAGACTTTGAGAGATTTTCTGGTAAACTGCTACATTATTCACTTAAACAGTCAAGGGGAAACTAAACTTAAAAATTAAAGTTGTTTAATACCACCAGATATATTTACTTTTTGTCCCGGCTGAAACCTGACAAGATATTTGAAAGTATTTAGTAACTTATGATCAGAAACTTGGTCAAACTGGAGTCTGACTGATATTCAGATCCTGATGGGAATGTTTTTTAGGCTTTTTCCCCTAAACTAAAATAGGACTATGTACCAAGAGGGAAAGAAACAAATTAAGGGTAATGTAATTTGATGGGTATGTCAGTCCTTGATAATCAACTAACCTCCCTTTTTATCTCGAAAAGCTTGTAACCTCTCCAGGAACTGTTATTTAGACCATACCTGATTCCTAAGACTGAAAGGAAAAAAGCGGGGGGAGATGCTTTTGGAGATGCACACCACCATGGAAGCACCTTGCCCAAAAGTCTAATTTAAGGAAAATTTTAAAACAGAGGCTATAAAATCTCTGTTGGCATCTGTCTGTGTGTTTATGTGTGTGTCTATATGTCTATGTTATAAATATGTGTTATTTTTCTACCTCCGGATGGTATCAAGACTAGTTTATAAGAGAGCTCTATTAAATTGTCTTAAAAATGAACAAACAAAAAAAGCACTATATAAATTGACTACACTCTCAAAAATATAACAGAAACTAACCTAATGAATTTCAGGATCACATGATCTAGGAAGAAATTTGGTATTAAAGCTAATTTAAATTTGTTCTTTTAATTAAAATAGGCATGCCTTTTGAGTTATTAGCATTAAAAATAAAACTTTTTTCTACTTAGTTTTACCAAAAGTCAAGCAAATTCATGTTATCTCTGTTAAAAAATTTGGCAGCAAAAATCTGGTGATTGACTTTTTCTAATGTCTCATGAATTTTTTGCAGGCCATCTAAACATAATTATTAAGAACAAGTAAAGTAAATAGATGTAAGGTAAAAGGTTTTTAGGTTAATTTTTAACAATAATTATGTATAATGGTACACGTACTTAAAAATAACTTCAAAACCTTTCAGTAACTTGAAATCTTGGAGTTGTGCTAAATTAAGTTATATGTTAAAAATTTATTGAGTATCTAGATCATTTCCAAGTAAGATAAAATAGTAGACATTAATGACTAAACATAGATTTATATACATTTGGCTTCTTATTACTGAACAGATGTTTGGGTCTATTAGTAAATGTGTCTCATGCCACATTAAAAAAAATATGCTATGAGAAAATGTATGTATCTAGTAAAAGAAGGTATAAGAAATGGAGATATTTTGTTAAGAAAGTAAATTTGTCCTAAAGTAAAACCGGTTATGGGAAAGAATAAAGGACAAATTCTGAATGTAAAAAAGTAAGTTATAGAAGGTTTGTGGAAGAGGAACCCTGAAAACAGAGTTTTATGCATGGGCAAGCTGGCTAAGATTGGAATGAATCTAATTAAGTAAATAAGTTTCAATATCAAAAGTAAGCTGGTACAAAATTAGAATTTGGTTTTCTCTCTATGAAAAAGATAAGGTTTTCTTGGGCTTTTAGTCTGCTCCTGATAAAGAGATCATAATTGTAATTGTAGAGAGAAAAATTGTTTGCACCTTTGTAGATATTAGATTATAGTCCTGTTAATTGTCTTTGAGATTTTGTTATATACCTATAGACTGGATTCCCCCAACCTAAGATATTGCCTTTGGTCTCACTGACTGTTCACAGTACCCTCTTTGGAAAGCATAAACTCACTCCATATGAGATGGCCACCATGAGATCAATGTCTATTGATATACAACCTTCTGCTGATCCCCTGTTGTCTTATGCTAGTATGACCAGCTACTGTAAGTCTCAAAGGTCTTATACTCAAGCCCATCATCAACACGTTAAAGAAGCTTTCCTGGATTACAATTTAAAGGATCCTGTTGGTCACAGTCTAGAGTCTGGTGAATGAGTATTCTGGAAGCATCATCAGAGGAAGACAGTCCTCGAGCCCTAGTGGAAAGGAACTTACCAAGTGCTCCTAATCACTGACAATGCTGCAGAAGTAGAAGGCATTAACCTTGGAGAGACGTCTCACAGCTAAAGAAGGCTCCACCTGACATCTGGTCCTGCACAAACGCTGGAGGCCTCCAAATCAAATTGACTAGGAAGAGAAGCAATCGACATCTGAGGCAGACACCTTTCCCTAGATGGCCAGACCAGATCTGTACACCTTTTACTTGCTGTTGCTTCTTACTTTATTTTCTCCCTCTCTTTCTTGGATGAGATAAGATACTCTTATCTGCATCTCTCAGTCTATTACAAAATGGGAAAATTTTTCTGACTGTTGGGTTTATCGTCAGACAACCCAACCCAACCCTGATTCTGTACATGAATCTAGACAATCCTTTAGTACATTTAATTACCAATCTGTCCTCCATTCGTCACCTAATTCCTTGTGCTAAGTGTATAGAACTCCCTACCTAACCCATCAAATCCTTGGTTTAGTTGATTTTGTCATAATGACTCCATGATTTGTGTTCCCTTAGGGTATATGTTCACTTGTACTTGGCAGAAAGATCTATGGGGAATGCATTGTTTAAATCCCTAGAAAACTAGGGGTCATTATGCAATTGAATTATTGGTTACACCTATTTCATTATATGATCAATCAAAAACTCAGCAGTGGGTATCACCTTTGAATCTACTGCACAGACTAAAACATGGAACTGGTTGCACACATAGTCAAGGGCGTTCAAGGCCTGGCAGTATCAACCCTGGAGAAGCTACAAGATTTGGAAAAATACTTTTTACTTGGGTAGGCACTACCATGAATGAATATATGATTGGAAATTTGTCTAAAACCCTGGGGAATATTGGTAAATCTGCTGTTAAACCAATAGCCACTCAAGAAAAGTCTTTGGATTTCCTTGCACAAGTTGTATTAGATAACAGAATTGCTATTACCTCCTACTAAACAACATGGGGTTGTTCTGTGGTAAACACCTCTTGTTGTACTTAGGTCAACACTTCTAGTGAAGTAGAAACTGAACAGATAAAATTTGAGCACAAGCCAAATGGTTAAATGCTGTGCCCACTCACCCACCATGGTTCTTTGATCTCTTCAGCTGGCTACCCTCAGGAATGACCTCCTGGTTCGGATCTGTTCTTCAGTTTAGACTTAGCATTTTGCTTATTATTATAGAATTCTTGCTGTTGTAACACTTTGTCTCCTTTTCATGGCTCTATGTTATAAAAACACCACCTTGATAATGGTCACTCAACACTTAAATGATTGCTAAGGTTATAAGTATTTACCTTACAAATTTCAAGGAACTACAGACAATGTTTGCCCTTAAAGGAACTTGATGGTAAGGGTTTTCTCTGCTCTGGCACTCTTGTTGCTCAAATGTGGCCTAAGGCTCCTAAGGAAACCACTTTCCCTCTTACATGGGACATGACATACCAGGAATGAGCCTTCCTGGTGATGAGGGATCAAGAATGCTTTGATGAATGATCAGCAATGCTTTCTGACAGTTGAGCAGCGATGCTTTCAAAGAAAGATATCCATCAAAAAGGAAAAATGTCAAAATCGACTTTGGTGAAGCCATTTTAAAATGGAACTGGAACTGTTCCAAGAAACTGCCCCGCTGTCTCGAACCTTAGACTTGTCCAAACCCTTGGACTGGGCCAAACCAGTAATTGTTTTACAAGCAATTGTTTGAGAAGTCAGCAAGAGAACAGGCATCCTGATCACAAGGACTGATGATTGTGGACTTTCTGAAGATAGAATCAATAGTGAATCAATGTTTAGCCAAGACTAGCTCTCTACTTCCAACTTTAATTAAAATTCTTTGTAATACATCCTTCCTTCTTTGCCTGTAAAAGTTCCCAACTTTTACTCTCTATCAGGACAATATTGGGTTTCTAGTTGAATCTGTGCTTCCTGAATTGCAATTCTTTGATCCTAAATAAATGCTTTGCCTCTTAAACTGGTTTCTGTTTTTGAAGGTTGATATTAGAAATGTATATGGTTTAAGAAAATCCAGTAAATTGAAGCCAGTGAATATAAGAACAGCTAGAAAATTCTTGTCTATTACTCAAATCTATACTTCATTAAACAATAAGGTTTGTACATTTCAATTTTCTATTGATTATGTCAAACTGCTAAGGGGATAATATTTAATTAATAGTTTTATGATCTCATTTTTATCATGTTAAACTTATACATTAGGGATTATTATGACATATATGCATTATTAATCATTAGGGATTGCTTAGCACTTTATATGAATGATTGATTACCTATAATGCTCATAACACCCCTACACGCAGGTCCTATTATTACTTCCATCTTTTAAGTGGGAAACTGAAGATTGGAGTAACTGGTTCAAAGGCCACAGCACATAGTACTGAAACCAGGATTCAAACCCAAGCAGTCTGATTCCAAGATTATGCTATGATCTAATAGTGAAAGTTGACGAGGGGCAGAAAATTATATAAACAGTTGTCCCTTCCACCCCACCATTTACATTATAAACATTGTTATTTGCATTCATTTAAAATTCTAGCTAGGTTATTAATTGGTATGAAATAGGCTGTTTCTTGTAACATTTCAATGATGAAAGAGTTTTACCTTAACAATGAGGGAGTATTTCCTTTCACTTAACTTAAGCCCATATCCAATGGTGATTGAGAAGCTAGCATATTCTTCATTTCATCAAGACATTAATGTTTTTTTTTGAGTGTGTACTATTTCTTAATCTTAGTCAAGGATGTTTGGAAAATTCTGTTTTATTTTTCTTACTGTCTGTAGCATGAAACATACAGAAATATTTAACACTTAAGTATTTTTAATATTTATGTAACAAGGATTCTAGAAGGCCTTTAACAGCATGAAGGACTTCCACTTCCAGAATGGCAGTATGAGGAGTTCGGTAGTCCCACTCCCCAGGAAACAACCACAACTGGTGAAAATTAGCAAAACAACAACAAAAATCCAACCATTTAAATTGCCCTAAGGGCATACAGCAAATTATCCTGTGGGCATACAGTAAATGAAGAAACATTTATTCCAGAAACTCTACTAAATCTCACTAAGAAGAGGGAGCGTCTATGGCACTTGAGTCATCACCTCTCCCTCCCTCCTCCTTCACCATCTCAGCATGATGATGGCAGCTCCAGTCTGGGCAGATGTGGCCAAGAAAGTAGGGCTCCCTCTTTCTCCAGCTCCCAGTCAAGGGCTATGGTATCTTCTCAAGATGGGCAGGACACCAGCATTTTTCATCTCCTGCAGTTCCATGATGCAGTACTGCAGAGGCTACATTCCTGGTGAGTGTGGCTGAGAGAATGGGGGCTCTCTTCCTCCACTCAGCCCCTGCTCATAGGACTGAGGCTCTACTCTAGCTTGACATGCTGAGAATACTGGAGCTGGGCCATGATCACCCTTTACCTCATCTCACTCATAGGGCAGAGATTCCACGCTAGGAGAGGTAAGCTAAGAAGTCCAGAGGCTACAGACTTTGCCCAGCACCGTGACCATAAAGCAGTATGCTAGTCTGAGAGAGGCATCCCACTTGTCCTGCCCCCAGCTTTGGAGCAAAGGCTCAGAGATATTGCCCAAGGGGAGAATCATTCAATAAGAAAAGAGAGCCCCAAAGCATTCTCCAAAGGAATTGACTTTATTTGAAACGGAATGTGGGGAAGTTCAAGCCTAACAGCACTCATGAAAACAATGGAGATTTTGGTGGTAAGTAATTAAGAGCAACAAGATAACCCACAGGATAGCCAGGTTACCAAAGAGAACCAGGGAAAAAAGACAGCGAAGAAGAGCCCTTCTTAGGTCAGGAAAAAACTCAAAAGACTTGCCTCAAAAACTGCCTTGCAAAGAAACACAAGTTTAATTGAATCAGCGTGTGGAGTGATTTATACCCCCAGATATTGTCCAAAACAACAGAGCAATCATCAAGCAATTAACAGAGCCTAAAAACTGGCTCTAACACCAGCAGAGGCAGACAGCTTAACAGAGAGATCAGGGGAAAAATAGTCAAAGAAAGTCTTTCTAAAACTTCTGTCACCCCAGGGTGACTCTGTGCATGTCCAAAGCTGCACCCTCTGAGGAGTGACAACAGAGACTTCATATTGTGAGGGCAATACACGTCATTAAAATAGTCCAGCCAATCACAGAACAAATAAACAAAGAACAATTGCCTGAGTGTATGTATGGGGGAGGTGTCTGTATCTAGAGTGCTATAATATGTTATTGAAGATACCCAATTTTCACCAAGAAAATGATGAGACATGCAAAGGATCAGGAAAGCGTGTCCCATACACCGGAAACAAAGCAGGCAATAGAAACTACCTGTGAGAAAGACCAGACATTAGCTTTAACAAAGTATTCAAAGCAGCCATTATAATAAATATGTCCAAAATAATAAAAGAAACCATTTTTTAAAAAGTGAAGGAAGCTATGACAATGTTGCATTAATTAGAGATATCAATAAAGAGACATGAATTAGTAAAAAGAAGCAAATGAAAATTCTGCAGTTAAAAATTACAATAATTGAACAAACTTGCTAGAGTGGCTCAATAGTAGATTGGAACAGACAGAAGAAACAATCAGCAAACCTGAAGCAGATCAATAGAAATTATGTAATTAGAAGACTAAAAAGAAGAAAAGAATGAAGACAAATTAACAAATCCTCAGAGAAAGTTGGGAGAACATTAAGCACACAGCATACATGTAATACAAGAACCAGAAAGAGGAAAGAGAGAAAGAAAGGAGCAGAAAAAATATCTGAGGAAATTACGGGTGAAAACTTCCCAAATTGATAAAAAAAAAAATTAATCTACACATCCAAGAAGGTCAACAAATTCCAAGTATGATAAACAAAAAGAGATGCACACCCAAACAGAGGTGATGATTCCCCATGCAGCTGGTTGAGTATATGCCTTCCTCATAAACTCATTTTTCTGTGGGTGGATCTCAAAGATCAGTAGGAGAGGTTATAGCAAGCCAGACTGTGGCAGTAGTTCTAACATTACAGGGAAATAGGCCTACACAGTAACTTCAGTGGTTACATAGTAAAAAATTAGCAATGACTAAAATGCTGTCCCCAACTACCTGCTAAGATACACATTTAAAAAAAGCACGAGATTTTAAAAATACAATTGGGACAAATGCCAAATTTAGGGAGAATTTTCATTATCTGAAGTATTTATCGGGTAAAGAATGCAATTCTGGACTAGGCATAGTTTGCCCTCTGGACAGGAACTAGCAGTATATTGTCAAGAATGTAAGGCTCCACTACTCTAGTATACAGCACTAAACTAACCCAAATCAGGCATTTACTCCTCTGGTTCATTAGAGCTAATGAGGTCTTACTCATATTTCTCTTTCCTTTTCTTCCTTTAATCTTTCTGTATTAGCTTCTCTCTTTCTACATCGATTCCAATATTCTAACTCGCAGATCAAAATACAGTTGGGGAACAAAAGTGGATGGTTGATCATATTGCATGCTCAGTTAGGTAGGCACTTCAGAAAAAGTAGTATAAGCATGTGTAGAAAGAAGAATCTAGAACAGTACATACTGAGAATGAATACTTCCTTGTATAATGCCTGTACCAAAGCTAAGTACAAAGACTGGTAAAATTCTTACAATTATTGAGATTTGCTAATGGGTATATGAGTCTTCACTTATTATTCTCTATTTTGTATATATTTGGAAATTTCCACAATAAAAGTTCAAGATAAAAAAATATATAAGTACAGAATGCTTCTGACGTTCTAGTGTGGCCTGAGGATATGGTGGTTTTATTCAGAAAACACTGCACAAGCATCAGGAAAGTAGCACTAGGTAAAGGCTGACTAGGCACCAGAAATAGGTTTAGATTGTGTAGATTAATCTCCACTCACGATGACAAAGAAGAGAGGAAGGTCTATCCACACAAGCTGTTAGTACACACTGGGCCTACACACAGCTTTGCTAATTTAAGGCTTATGGAGCAGAACAACAAGGTGCCTAAAGAAATTTTCTGCATCAATTTGTATATGCTAATCTTGAAGCTTAGAAAGTGAATGAGTCTTTGAAATTTCTTCTGCAGAAACCAGAGAGAATTTTAGAAAGCTTGCTGATGTCATCCATGAAATACTAAAATGCATGGACTTGACAAAAGAATCTAGGGTAAAGTGAATCATAACAAGAAAAAAGGATAAAATGAAGGTAAAAATTAAAAAGGGAAGCTTAATGAAATAAACCAAGAATGTTGTAAAAATCCAAAACATAATAAATGAAAACACACAATAGAGTTGTAAAGGGAATTTATACAACATTAAATCAAATCAGTATGAATTTTTATTGTTTGAAATTTTATTGCTTTTATTATTTCTTCACATTAAGCACACCTCCAGGTACTGTCAATTATTACTTTAAGAAAAATGTCTCTACATATTTTGTTTTCAATTTCTACTGCAATATCCATATTCGAGAACCTCACCATTTCATAACTGAATCAGGGAGGCGACCATTTACCTGCTCATAATCAGTTATGGTTATAATTGGTTATATATATATGATTATAGTTCGTGCTTAATTATATACTATCTTGTACTATTCTTTGACTGATTTATGTTTACCATTATACATAACTTTTCCAGAGCAAATTTCATTAAATTAAGATTTCATTCTGTTACTCTTCAGTGTTAAGAAAAATTATCCACTTGGAAAAGAGGTCTTTGCAGGAAAACAGAACGCAAGCATGGCTGTTCTGTGTCACTCCACAAGTCCACTCAAGGATTATTGAATTTTCTAGGATAATATAGTTGTGTTTGATTTCATACTTTTACTCGTATAGTAAAAAAGATCCAAATTACCTATAACCAATTAGGTAAACTGAAGTTTCCTTTTGCACTTGAAATTCAGTTCCATATCTTTGCCTTTAAATAACTCTAGTGTAATACCATTCTCTTATCTGAAAATATATTGTCAATATAAATTACTTATAAAAACATACACAACACAGATTATGGAATGGAAATAATTTTCTCCTTACATTGCATATCCCTTGTATTTAGAATTCTTGCTATTACATATCTAAACTTCAAAGGGTTCAACTTTTGAAACTGAAAAAGTTGTAGTATTTAGCTGTATCTGAATCCATATTGCTAAGTTTTGTGCACAGACTAATTTGATTAAGCTTCTTTTTATTTTCTAGTATACACAATTTAGCATTGGTTTTGAAATGACAACTAAGGAACAACCACACAATACTACCAACAAGCACTAGGGTGTGTTATCCATTTTTTTAAAGCTAGTTTATAAATAAAATTTAAAATACATGAAATTATACACTTCCTTGATTGGCAGAAATATATATAGTTTAGCTACCGTCACTATACGACTTGTAATTGCAAGGAAATCTATTCGCTCATAACTTTAATGTGGTATATTATCACACCTTACATCTGTTCAATTTAAAACAAACACGCTCATCAGCCCAGGTGTTATGATTTCCAAATTGATTAGTAAAAACGCTTTATAGTCTGAAATAGTGTTTTATAGTTTGTAAAACACTTTCAGAATTATTGTTCAATGGTTCAGTTAGTGTTAAACATTTACCTATTGTGCATGTTAAATATTAAATTCTAATAATAAAAATACTGTATTAATGGATATAATTAAAAGTATGACTTAGCTTTCTTCAGAGACTAAATTAAACCTACATTTATTAAAAAGGCACTGCCATAATAAAATACTTCATATATACAATATAAGGACTTGATATATTTAACTCCATTATAAAAATGAGGAACATATTCTGTAATAAGACAGTCTTTTTCGTTTCATCCTAAGTGAAAGTAACCTTATATAATAATAGCTATCTATTAAAAATAGTTTATAAGTAATTAATATCAAAATCATTTTAACAGTAACATTTAATATGCACAATATATTTAATTGAGAAATATTGATAACAGCACTGTGTAACATATCTATAGAACATTTAACTTAAAAATCTTTTAACTTTTTGTAGTATCTTATTTAGTCCTTAGCACAATCTGAGGAAATTAATAGAGCAGGTATATATGGATTTTTTCAGGGTTAAAATTTAAGGTATTTGAGGAGGAAGAGTTTTGGGAGATGGTAAGTTTCAAAATTAACCATCAGATTTGGTCTTGAAGTAGATAAAAAACAAAAATGGGGAATTTGTAGGACAAAGAAATGCATTATTTCACTCTTTCATTCAATCATCTATTATACATTATGAAATTACTTTGTGTCATGAACTGTGCTAGATTACTAGCGTTTTTAGATTGAGAAGAGAAATTAGAATAGAGAACCGATGTGGATTAAAGGGGTAGTTAGATAAAAAGGAGCCAGTAAAAGAAACTAAAAGGTGAGGTCAGAGACTTGAGCGTGAGGTTCTGTTAAAGTCAAGGACACAGTCAGGATGTAGAAAATATTTTTTCTTGTTTTTCTTCTTCTAAATAGGGGACATTTGAACATGTTTATGTGCTGACAAAAAAAGAACCAGTTGAGAGAGGATTTGGAGATGGGCTCCAGACCCAAGAGAGAATACCTCAGCTCAGACTGGAGAAAGCACACCAGAGAGGAGGCGATAAGGATGAATGAGTGTGTAAGTCTGTGAAAGAAATGAAATACCCATCTGGTGGCTTCTTTTTCCTTTGATGGGTTGGAGGTAAGGTCATTTGTTAACAATGAGGGTGGAGGGAGTAGGGTCAGAGGCTTGAAGAAAAATAGAGCGTATTGAAATGTCTGTGGTAGAGAATGGAGATGGGCCAGGGGAAGAATGCCAAGGAAACCTACAATGGCTGACCATATTAAGGACACGGAGGAAGGTGATGACTACAATTTACAGGGAAATTACTTTTCATGGTTGTGTGATTTTTCTGTGTCATTATTCAGCTGCCAGGGTATAGACTCGGACAAGTAAATACATTTGTTTGACTTGGGTTTATGCAGACATGTGCAAGTCGATGTGATGGGGAAACAAGGGCAACGTTTTAGACAATGTGTTTTGAAGTTGTCCGGATGGCAAACATTACATAGAAAAAAAGAACTGAGTCAGTGTCAAAAGCTTTCTGAATGAAGGCTACCACCAGGAGGCCAGTACACCAAAGGAACAGGGAAGAGAAAAGATGTGAAGAAACTCAAAGCAGGATGGGCTACTGCACGCTGGTGGGAAAGAAACCCAAAGAGTAGTGAGTAAACCACAGCTCCTTAGGCCCTCTTAAGACAAGAAAGAATAACAGATGTGTCCATTAGCAGACAGCTTCCAAAGGCAAGGACCATAAAAGACGACCATTTCACAAGTTCAACATTTTGAAGTCCTCACTATTTATAAAGAATTGACTTTCCTTTCCTTACATTACCTTCTTGTTAGCCATGCTGGCAGGTCCAAAGAATGGATCATGTGTTATTTCTCTTAGCAGGTTTGGGAAAGTAATTTTACTTCATGTTAAGGAACAACACCTCATACAGAATTTCATAGGTTTAGGTCTGAAAAGAAGTCTTTTGTTTCCTTATTATAAAATTGTCCATTTAACTATATTTTAGCATGTCCAAACTTTCTATAGTTTATTTTCAAACTTAAAAAATGTCTAGCATTTCTCTGACTTACAGAAAGTCTTCAATTAGTTTCCGCATATTTGCAACATCAGTTTGTAAGTTTACTTCAACTAAATTTGGAAATTTTACATTATGTCTAGGAGCTGGTGTTAAAAAAAGGTAGATGTCTCCATATGACGAAAAAAGACAGTTTCCATAGTGATTAAGATATTTTAAAACACGTTTATATCATTTTCATCTTCCCTTGCCTCATTATGGTACAGCAATAATACAGATGCTAGAATACCTAAATTAGGGTCACAAGAATAAAATATTATAAAAATGGCTTCCTTTTAAAAAAACTCTTATTCATGTGTTTACATTATAAATTATTTTGAAAAACTAATTTTTTAAAAAATACATAAATATATTTTCATAATCTTAGATTCAAAACTTCAACCAAATTATTTTCAAAATATGTTTAAACAGTTGTGTGGTTGTCTTAGTATTGTACATGACATTTAAAAAATAAGAATGATGTAGTATCAGTCATGCAAACATATTTATCATGCATACTTGAAAGTAAGCAATTTATGAATTTATTTAAACCTACCTCTGAAATAAAGTCCTTCAATTTAAGTCAACTTGACAAACATTTATAGTCTTTCCTTTGTAAAAGGCACTTTGCTTAGTTCTGGGGATAGCAATGTGATTAAGACCACTGTCCATGCCATCACATATTTCACAGTCTAGGAGAGGAAACAGCCAAGACACAATTGTTCAGGGCAGACAGTGTGCCAGAAGAAGAGGCAAAAAGCCGAGACAGCATAGAAAATTCTGACTTGAGGAATTGGGGTATCTAAGCTGAAAAATCACCGGATTTAGAATAATGAGAAGGAAGGGAACAAGGAGAAAGGAGGCATCTCTATCAGTAGCATATGCTGAATAACTGCGATATAGAGTAGACTTGTGATGAGGACAAAAGTTATTTAAAAATGAGTTATTCAAACTTTCTCCCATTTTCCTGACTTTGGCATAAAAGAACACTTGCTTGTAGCATCAGCTTCTGAGCTTTCCTTCATTATAAAAAACAAGACAAAACAAAAACCTGAGTAATGAGTGAAGCAGATAGAATACTGAAGAAAACAAACAGGCTAAACTTATTTACAACTAAAATGTTGAGGAGGCTAGAGCAGAAAAATAAAGCAATGACTGCAGAGTTTCAGAGAGCAGGAAGGGTTGCTGTGGAAGAGAGAATGAGAGACTGTCCTTTCAATAAATATAAGACACTGGGGAGACACTAATGATGGGCAAGAATATTTAAGATGTGAGCTGTGAACTATGAATAGTTCCTCCTACAACCTTGGTGTTTCATTGTAAGGTAGATTAAATAACTTTGAAATACTGTTATTTACCTTTGGACATCAGACTGTTTCCTTGAACTTGATACAATGTAAAGACTGGGCCTCATGAAGCCTGGGGATTATATGGGTTACACAAGATTGGAGGGGCTACAAAAGGGAGTTACAGAGAAGAGGATGAACATGTTTGTGTGGCACAGACTGTATAATTTTGAATGCCATTTCAAGAAGCTTATATTCTATAGGAAATGGGAAATCATGAAAAATGTTTAAGCATTAGTAATCACATGACAAGATATGTGTTTTAAAAAGAGAAATCAAGCAACAGTGTATTATTTCTTACAGAAATAAGAAAGATAATGGAGGTAGGGAGGTAAATATTAGAGATAAAAGATGACAGAGATTCCAAATACATTTTGGAGATATAAACAAATGGTTATAGCAACAAGTAAGATTTAGTTGATGAAGGAGAGAAGGAAATAAAAAATGACTATTTCAGTCTCTCCAGCTGAGTACAATTCATTCTGGATGACTAAATATTACAAAATTATCTTGGGAAGTTATCTGTCATAAATCTGTAAAATTATTACTCTGCAAATTGAGTATTTGTCCACCAGCTCTTCCTCAACCACATTAAGTATTTTATCATAAAGACAACCCAAAAGTGCCACCTTATTTTTTTGTTTAACAGTTCCCAACATGAAAATGGAGTGGAATCTTGCTTTTAAAAATAATAATTAAATAGAAATCTTAATTTCCATTAATAATAGCACTTGGGTGTAGAAAAAGATAATTGTTCATTGAAATCTTAAATCTGGAAAAAGATTTCAAAATATTCATTTCAGCCTTTTAAAATAGAAATAACATTAGCATGTAAGTTATCTATATGCCCCAATCCTCATAGTTCAGAATTCCTAACATTCAAGAGGTTAAGACTTAGCTCATATCAATCATAAAGGTTTCAGTGGTACCACCAGTTAGAAATTTCCCTTCCCTACTCTACATTCATAAATCACTACTCTTGCATTCTTCCATGTATTTGTTTGCTTATCAATTCAACATACATTTAAGTGCGAATACATGGCACCATTGTGGAGTGTTAGTCATCAACAAGTCGTATGGTAAGGGAAAGACATGAGAATAAACAAGTAAACGCAATTAATTATGTGAACAAATTAGGAGACAGAATCATAAGATTTAGTTCTTTACTGAAGAGGTCAATGGTGGGGAAAAGAAGAGAGAATGAGGGTAAAGAGAGTATTAAATTATGCCCAGGGGCCGGTCTGGTGGCACAGCAGTTAAGTGCGCACGTTCCACTTCTCAGAGCCCAGGGGTCGCCAGTTCGGATCCCAGGTGCGGACATGGCATCACTTGGCACGCCATGCTGTGGTAGGCGCCCCACATATAAAGTAGAGGAAGATGGGTACGGATGTTAGCTCAGGGCCAGTCTTCCTCAGCAAAAAGAGGAGGATTGGCAGCAGTTAGCTCAGGGCTAATCTTCCTCAAAAAAAAAGAAAAAGAAATATGCTCAAGATTATTAAGACTGAGAACTTTTTAAGTGTAGTGGTCATGTGTTATATATCTCCATATCTTTGGATATGTGTTTCTAAGATTCAGGAAGTACTTAGTAAACAGGTGAATGAATAAATTTCTCTCACCAGACTTAAGCCTCTTGAAAAGAGGAAGTGTGGATAAGTTTGGAATCTTTCACTGTACTTTTCAATACATATTTGCTAAATATGAGTAAAATAAATTTAACAGCTAGTGGGTTTTGGCATGTTATTTCTTTTGATAGTTTAGTTTACTATCTGGGCCTTCAAAATGACCAAAGTCATATTTTCTTTTTTTTTGTGAACTGTCTCTTAATGTACTTTCTTTATAGCTTTATATTTTATAGTATTTATGTTCATGGATTTGTTTTTAAAAAATAATAGATCAGTGCATTTCACTTACACTGTGCATTGGGCTAGCATTGGGCTGGCTTCAGATGATGTTTTATAATTTATTTATTCCATATTTCCCCTTGATTTGTGGCTACTCCTGGTCCAATCCCTCTGCTTTACCTTCCGCAGTCATTGAAAATCTCTGACTATATTGTTTAGAAGTAAAATAAAAAACTTAAAAAGTAATAGTGAAGCTTTCAAACAATCTTACAATTCAGTTGCATTGGGATGGAACAATCAATGGCTGAGGATAATTCATGAACAGCTGGAGTAAAGCAGTTTCACTGAGGTCAGGGTCAGGGAGCAGACTCCTTAGCAGGCAGCTCTAACCCCAGAGTCCTTTTTCTCACACATACACAAAATCCCTTCCTACTTCTAGCTAGGATAATTCTAAGTGTTATGTATTACCTCATATCTCAGTGAAATATTTACCTGGCTCTTTAAAAATATGCCCATAACTTCAGGCAATTTGAGGATTTCCAATGATTAGTTCATTGAATTGAGAATTCTAACCAAAACCTTCTTCCCACACTTAACTGATCGCTAAATTGTGGACTTGAATATTGTGACCAGAAAAATAAAGGAAAGGGAGTTTGGTGCACAGAGTACTTCAGTAGGTAGAAGTGGCCTGGATCAGTAAAATTTGATAGTTTATGGAATTTGGGGCTAAAAATGTAAAGATCAGCCCTAAGGCACAGAATGACTTACTTTTGATTTTTATACTTAATAAAAATGAGTGTGTGCGTGTGCATGCACGCATGAGCGTGTGTATTCCTATTTGAACATAGCTTTATGAACTCAAAACATTACAGCTACAATAAAATGTGAGGTGGTTCTTAATTAGTCAAACTGTCAACTGCTTATTCATTTGCAATCCTATCATGTCTATACCTACATTACTTCATCTGCCTCTTCTTTCTTCCATTTGAACAACTAGACTTTAGTTGAATGTGTAATTCTGTATGGGAAGTTGAAGTATTCCAGTGTTTTTGCCTTTGAGATAAACCAACAACACTATCAAGTAGCATTTAGACCACTTCTAGATTTCCACAAACAAGTAAAGTTTCTATCAACAGAGCCATTTGAAACTCAAGGGTACAGCATACTAAAATCAGGAATCAAACGCCTTTGTTTTGCCCTGTTAGTTTTTTTAAAGACCATGGATACTACTGGTGATACTAAATGTTCATATAACCCTCCTAAATCCATGTGTAGGTATGTTAAGATTTCATTTAGACCATTTATGGCATGGTAACTAGTGTCTTTTGAATTTGGTACTATTCTGATTAAAGACAAAAGTGCAATACTAGAAATCTTACCAAATTATGTAAACACATTCCAACATCATTCTTTCAACAAGATAATCAAGTTTCTTTATACCTGATCTTTCAGTTGAAATCCCAGAAGTTCAAGTTCAAAAGCTTTATTGTCTTTCCCTAAAAATGTTTATTCAGCAAGCTTAAGGTAATACTCTACTATTTTCTCAAAGACTTTTTTGCTTTGTTTACCTTTTTACATTAACCTCTACGAAAACTCTATATTTTTAGATATGAGTGAATCAGGTTGCCATTTATAGAAACGATAATTGTATTCTGAACCTGTTTTCCTCCCATTTTATTTATTCTAGATGTTCTCATGGAGTGAAGCTACTGCACTTAAAAATTTGCGTGTTGAGGAGGTTGAGGAAGTTCTAAAACAAACAGAAAATTATGTTGGCTCTGGAGTTCATGTATAATAGTTGTTCTCACTTTCCACAGAATAATACACAAATATATTAACCTGGGCAAAACATATTTTCCAATATAAAATCTGCAGACTATAAACCAACCATAGAGAAAAAGAAAAGTCAACCTAATCTCCATTAACATAAAACAAAATGATGGTAGCCTTTCATCACCGGGTTGCACTGTGAAAATCTCACTGGAGAAATTTTTTCATAAGCAAAGTTTCTGCCCTATCCTTGCTCTTCAAACAGTTCCTTAGCATAATCATTGATGTAAATATGTCACTTATCAAAACTTTCATGGACACAATCTCTCGTACACTCCATTTCCTAGATTCGGGACTGGCCACAAGTAATATTTTAAATCCTAAGAGAGTTGAGCAAATCAAAGTAATAAAGGAGCTATCAACTGTCTTTTTTGACAGGGACACAAACTACGAGTCAAAGAGAGTCACGTTCCGCCTAGAAAGTGGAACAGCTGTAGGAGACATATGGAGCTGCTGTGGAAGAGAAGCCGCCTGGTTCGTGGAGTGAGACCCTAATCAAAGTGATTGATGCTGGATAAGGTGCAGAAATTCAGCAGATTCTCTTCTAAGGAGAGTCGCTCTGCAGATAAGTACAAAATGTTCTAATGAATGAGACAGGCTATAGTACCTGCAATACCCCGAGGATAAATGTTAATTTTACTTGAATGTTATATCAGCCTCAAATCACTTTCTGCTAGCGCAAACTACAGAAACCAAAGTGATTGTTTAAGGTTGACGTATTTAGAAATGTATATACAGAACTGCAATTCATACTGCTTTCATGCAAATAGGCATTTCAGTAAGAGATGTGACATTTTACCTGGGAATGGTGTCAGTGTACTTTTCTTTCATATTTTTAACTAACATTTTGGGCATTTTTCAGGAACAGAACATGCATAATAGCCACATCGAGGAAGATAATAATAAATATAACTTATAAGTCCTGATTAATTAATGTGTAATTGTATGAAAGATAAATAGAGAATAGGGTTTTGAGAATTATCAGGTAACACCAAATGTTCACGGTGCTTATTTAAAATATTTATTTGGCTTCTACTTCTAGAAGCTGGCTCTGCTGATACTCACCAACTCTCTACTCGAATCTAATCCATTGTGAACTACTCATTCAGCCAGGACCTGCTTAATAAATGTGAATCAGTCATAAAATTAGGCTAAACAAACACGATCTGCTTCAAACTATTGCAATTTGTTCCCAAGACCCTGGGTTAGCCACTTTATTACATTACATTGCTACCCTTGCAGTCCATTAGTATAGATTATCAAAGACTAAAAAATATAAAAGCCCAGGAGACTTGACTAAACTGCATTAGGTAAAAATAAGCTACAAATCAAAAGAGAAATGGATAAATGTGTTATGTGAATATCACGATGAGATCATCATTTTTATTTTAATCATTGGATCCAGAACAGATCTCAATAATGTGCCATCAATTTACTTAGACATAACAACCAAGAAATAAAACGAGAATCCTTCGGCACTTTAATTGTCCTAATGTGCACACAGCTGCTAGGATAGAAATTATCCCCTGGGTATAATTTTTGGAACTTCAATTAACATTTTCAGATCAGTAGCACTAACACTTCTTATACTAACATGGTCATTTGTGTAAATAAATCCTACTTGCTTGAAAGAGTTAATGTGATAATTTCATCCAATTTATTTAAAAAATGGAAAAATAAAACTTTCTACTCATGTGTATGGGATTTTGAAATATTCTCACAGCCTAAAAAGTAATGTTATTTTTAAGTTTCAGAATAGCTAAACTTTCATGACTACTAAGTAATGTTTCCCTGTGTCTGAAAACGCATAACAGATTCACAAATGAAGAGAAGAAAAATTATTTAGTGGAAGTAATGTATGTTCTATTAAGAGGTGATACAAAGTTATTCTTCTGTTAATATCAGTGATCAGCATTATTCAAAGAAATTTAGAATAAGCACTTATATTAGAGATTTAAACCAAATCAGCACTAGTATTTTCTTGACATGAAGTATTGTGGTAACTGCAAGCTGTAAAAGAATGCACATGCCAATGCACAAATCTCTATTGTTAACATCATACATAGATACATATATATATATATATATATATATGTATCTATATATGACAAGATGTCTACCTTTCTATCACTCTGATTCAAGATCAATTGTAAATTGATTCAAATCTTCAATAATATTAATTATCCTCAGCTATGAGCTTGAAAACTTATGTGAAAGCAATGATTCAAATTGGAGATTGATCAAAATCCCATTTCTAATGAGCATACGTCCCTCTTGAAGCATCAGTTTCTACAGACTCTAATATAGTACGCAATATACTAAAGACCTCAGTTAAAAGCAAAGAATGACAAATAGCTTATCAACACTTTGTCTTCTGGATAAAAAAAGAACAAAGTCTAGGCCAAATGGCAATATAGAGCATTAAATGATTCTTTGAGACAAAGTTCTTATTTATGTGAATAAATTAACTCCATGAAACACCAAAATTAATTGCTCAAGTGAGTTTATTCTAATTTGCCCAAGGTAAATCAGTTTATGATTAAGTCTATCCTAAAATAGACATGGAGAGTCACACACATGCATCCAAATTAGAACATCAATTTCTAGTAAGTTAAAAAGTCAATCTAATAGCACAGTGATTTCTAAGCTATGTCTTGTGTGTATATAAAAACATGAGCCTTTAAATTTAAAGTATGTGTCATGTAAGCTTTGTTATTTTTCTAATTTTAATCATATATACAACAAAAAAATCATCCTCTTACAAATGTTAATTATTCTGAGAAAAGTAAAACAAATAAGCAAACATGAAAACTGTATTTTGCTGCTCAAAATAGTTTGTTTTTGAGCATATCTTTGTTTTCTCACTCCTCTAGGCCATGTTTATTTCTCCTATTGAATGAAATAACTATTTTTAGCATAGCACAGTCAATGCTATATTGTGAAGGAATGTCAGTATCAATTTTCTATCGATAGTGCATCTGACAATGATGATCAAAGCAAGTAATAGGAACATAGCTACAATTTCAGTTCATTTGCATCACATCCATGTTAATGTGAACCATAATTTTGACAGAAAACACATTCTGGAAGTTACTGAATTCAATGGATAGTATTACAGGCCCTGATCTGGACTACAGTTAGACTTTATAAGTAAAACAAGATATCAAAACTATAGTAAAATAAATTTTATAACTGCACTGAAGGGAAGTTTCAATAAGAAAAAGAGATATTAGATCCATAGAAAAAACAAAACAGGAATAGTAAAAGTTCCACGTAGTTGCTCAAATGCTGTAGGAGTTAAACTAATTAACATCTTTCCCTCTCACAGTACTAAATATTTATATTTAGGGAATTTGAAAATATGTTCAAAGACTAGAATTGAATATGAGTAATATAAGCCATGTGCTATAAACTACTGAAGGTCGGTCTACACATGTATCTGCATAGTCTAATTTAGTAATAGTCTGTCTTTAAACCATATTCATTCATTCATTCAACAAGTATTTATTGATCTCCAATATGTGCCATGTACTATTTTATACTTTGGTAATAAAGCAATGAAACGAACAGATACATTCCTGCTCTCATGGAGGTTATATTCTAATGGGGGGAGACAGAAAATAAAATAAGGATGTCGGGTGGTGGTAAGTGATATGGACACAAAGTATGATAAGAAGGGTAGAGAGTCAGGGGTGGGTTAAAGGCAGTGCCCTTTGCTTTGAGGTAACCAAGAAAGCCCCCTTTGATGAGGTGAAATAGGAAGAGATATCATGAAGGCAATAAAGCAGCAAATCTTGAGTGGAGATATCTTGCAGAGGAGCATTTTGTAAAAGGGGAACAGTAATTTCAAAAGTTTTGCGCAGGAGAGTTATGGTGTATTCAAACACAGCAAGGTGGGTGGTGTGGCTGGTATGGAGGGAGGGGAAAGAGGAGGAGATGGTGCTGTCAGCCAGGTAAAAGGAGAAAGACTTTCTATATATGGCATGAAATTTGGATTTTGATCTGAGTGAGATGAAGAGAGACATGATTTGACTTACATTTTAAAAGAATCATTGTGGCTGCCTGTGGAGGACAGAACGCAGTTTGGCAAAGCTGGACTCAGGCTAAACAGAAAGTTCATAAAATGATCCAAGACAGAGAAGATGGTGGCTTGGACCAGAATGCTAGTAACAGAGATGCGAGAAGTGATCAGATTCTGAATATATTTTGGAGGTAAAGCTAACAGGATTTTCTGATTTGGATGTGGGGTATGAGAGGGAGAGAGCAGTCAAGAATAATCCCGAAGTTTTTGCTCTGAGTAATTGAGGGAATGGAATAGGCTTCACTGACTCGGAGCAGGCTGTAGGAGAAGTAGGTTCAGCAGTGAGAAATAAGGAATTTGAGTTCATTTTTGCACAGCAGAAAGATAAACATGCTTGATTTGATATAATCCATCAAAGACACAGAATGAAAGCCTTGTGAAAGATTAATACAGGGACTAGAATCCCATTTAAAATTGGACATACATTTCCTTCTCTTTGATGCAGAGGGAGCACAGAGCAGGCATCTACAGAGTCTCATTCATTTACAGACATGGAATCCCAATATCATTTTATACACATGCAGTGAGAAATTCGAGCAAAGAAGTAACGTTTTCCATTGATTGGCACTACTAGGAGAAATCTAAAAATATGTACTGCTGGACAAGGTCAGTTAATCACAACTACATGCATTATAGGCCACAGATGTAGCATCACACGACTTGAAAAAATCTGAATAAAGCCTACTTAGTAATTTTTCCAAAGTGTGAAATGCCCGCGAGAAGTCTTTCCAAGTCCTTGAGTGATGACAGAACTTTGTGATTACAACCTGGTAAGTTAACATCAGAGAAACTTTGGATTTTAGAGTTAGAAAGCACCAAAATTTCACCAAAGTCAATATCCCACTCAATGAGGGTATCTGCTACGTTATCCCTGGCGAAACAGCTTTCTCTCCCAATGTGGTCATTTTCTTATGGCTTATGAAGTTTCCTTTTTAATACTTTAGCTCAAGAGCATCAATAGTCTCATAAGAGAAAACGTTCGCTTTGTTACATCTGACAAATACTTTTCCAAGCATTATAGCCTTTTGGAAGAAAATTCTGTATTAACTGCAAAGTATGATTCAAGACATAGCACCAAGGAAAGTGCCTGGCTCATAGTAGGAACTACTGAGATTAGAAACAAGGATGGTCAATGTTCAGTCGATAACACCACTTTGGAGTAATTTTTCATATTTTTTTAAATGAAATGAACACATCTCATATCTACTTTATTTTCCCTCAATTTTACTTCAGGGAACAACATCCACACTTTTCTGCACATGCTAACCTATGAGATGTTTTCCAGTTTGAGAGGGAGGGATTACCATTTAACATTATTGGCATAGAAATTCTGGTATTGCTAAATGCCAGAGTATAAGATTCCAAAGAACATGCATAAGCATATGTACAGACACAGTCTGCTAAGCTAACATTTTTGGAATTTTCTTCAATGCTATTTTTTTTTACTTCTACAGCCTAACTCTGAAAGCTGGCTATTCCTAGAAATTCTAAAAGTTCATTTGGAAAGTAGCCTTACTTTTTCATTGATTCCCAAACTTTCAGGGACTGTTAGAGTATCCATGATTTTTCCTCTGTACACGGATTGCTTTGCAGAATTCACAGAGCGCTTTCTTCCTACAAATAAGGCACCTCAACAGAGTGCCAGCACACATCCTTTGAGAAGCAAGATAAAGGGCAGAATCAACTAAATTTAAGATTTTGAATCTCTTCAGGTTCACAGAATTGTGAGTGTGCAACTAACAAGACTGACAAAACTGGCTTCCTGAAAAATAATGGCAATACTAACAGCCAATATATTCCAGAAACTTATTATACCCAGATACTGTAGTAAGAATCATCATATTAGACAAGTAAAATTATTATTACTGTTTCACAGATGAGTAATCTGAAGCCAACAATATTAGAGAGATAGTAATTAGTAAGTCAAGATTCAAATCTAGGAATTCTGACTCAACATAATATAGTGGTTATGAGTTCAGGGTTTATAACCAGACTTTCTGGCTTCAAACCTAGGCCCTTAAATTACTCAACTGTTCTCTGCCTCTAGTTACTTCATCTGTAAAACAGAATCATAATATATTCTATTACAGGTTGAGGAAAGTGAACTAGTTACTTACAACCCAAGTCTAATCATGGGAAGAACAGCAGGCAAACCCAAATTGAGGGACATTCTACAAATACCCAATGAGTACTCTTCAAAAGCCTCATAGTTGTGGAAAACAAAGAAAGACTCAGAAATTGTCACTGACCAGAGGAGGTTAAGGAGACATGACAACTAAATGCAATGTGATATCTATGATTGGATCCTGGAATAGCAAAGAGACATTAGTGAATAAACAGGTGAAATCCAAAAGAAATATGGAGCTGAGTAACGTACCAATGTTAATTTTTTAGTTTCGACAAATGTATCACCGTTGTGTAAGATGGTCACATTTGGGGAAACTGGATGAAGGGTATATGAGAACTCTCAGTACTATATTTTCAACTTTGCTGTAAAACTAATACAAAATACAAACGTTATTTTTTACGGTAAGTCAGTTAAATTGATTAATATATGTGAGACAACAGTGCCAGCCACATAATGAATGCTAAATAAGTATTAGCTCTTAGTAGTTAGTAGCAGTATGTGCTAGATACTGCACCCATAGCAGAAATTACGATAAATATGGGAGAGAAAGACGACAAGAAAGCAATTGCAAAGGATCACAGGGGTGAAGCTGGGCAGTTTACTGTCCTGCAATCAAAGGACTGAAGGTCAAATATTGTAACAGAAAATAGCAGAGCTTAGGCTCCCCATCTTCACTGTCCTATTGCACCACACCCTTCTTTTCAAACTTGTTAGTCTAATTATCTGCTAAAAGGTCTGGTCCTACTCTCTTTGACTGCTATTAAAGCTTAGGAGGATTGTAAAAATGTTTGTTTTGTTGCTATCTGATTGAAATTCAGATACTTTAAAACTCTAGACAGTGGAGAAGCTTAAGAGGTAAAATTGTGACTTGTTAAGAAGAGGGGAGAACATTATACTAATGTTGGTGAATGTTTTTAATGTTTCAGAATATTTAACTTTCTGTGTAGAACAAACTGCTTTGAGTTAGCATGCCACGGGATAGACCAATGAATGCTATGAAAAGTGCCTGAAAAAGAATTTGAAAGCTTCGTGGGGTAGAGGGTACCTTCTGGAAAGCTGTGGCAGCACATGCTTTAAGTTTGTATGTAAGAATCTGAGAGAGTGAACAGATCTTCACACATTCAGAAATCAGAGTTGCAGTGACAGGTCTTGCAAAGCACACTAGGCTTTAGACAGATTCCTAGAAGAGTATGTGTCATGAACACGTTGTATATCTCCACCCGTCAAAAAAGGAGGATATCAATGTTCAAAGTTTAGAGCATTGAATACACACTACATAAATACTGAACAAATACCACATTTCATCTATTCTAAGACCCAGACCCTTAATCCATTTTAATATCTCTGAAATCAAGATATAGCTTACAATCAACATCATCATTGTCTAATTTGGCAGCATTTTTTTCTCCCTCTGTGGTTCATAAAATAGTAGTGCATTTTGAAATTGATGTCATTTTATATTTGAAAAAAACTGGTGACCAATTCTTTATGCTTTTCATATGTAAGTTGGTACTATTATATTTAGCACTAATACAGAACCACTCAGGAGGAAATGACTGATGCAAATTATACTTGTGAATGACGTCTACTTTTGTCTTACACACGGGATTGGCATCCTTCCCTAATTTTCCTCTCTACCTGAATGTCAATAGAGCAGCAAAGTTGGAATTGGTAAGATATTATGTAGAATATTCAAGGAACACAACAAACATGAATTTTCTTAACAAATAGGCTAAGTGTGTTGATAGTAAATAAAAGATTTGTATGCTAAAATTGGAATCACATTGAGAAGCATATGTAAAAGCCTGGGAAAGACTCCCTGAGCACCAGGACACTAATATTCAACATCTGATACCTACACTCAGAGATTTTGGGTAATTATCATTGAAATCAATCATTGATGAGTGGAAGTTTTGGCATGGGATGCTAACAAAACATTTGGCTAGGAATTCTAGCACCTTTATGCAAAAAAACATCCATACTTATTAGTAGGATGGTGGTTTTGATCCAAACTATAAAACTTTAGCTTGGATGGCCTACTTCAGTTGGTTCCATACAGTAAGTTAAACTACATTACCCATTTAATTCCTTCCTCATTAATTAATTTCTTCACTCATATAATGAGACACTAATATGAGATGGGCCCATTAATATGTGACAGTAATATGTGCTAGAGGCTGATGACACACATACGTACACATATTACATGAGCCCTTCCCTCAGGGAAAATGCAGTTTTCTTAAGGAATGGCGTAGAGGAGGGACAGAGGAGTGAATAGGACAATTTGACACACGAACAGTTCCAATACAAGGGTAGAATGTGATAGATATGTGAAAAGATGCAGGACACATTATGTAAGAGGAGGAAAAATAATACAAGTGTCCAGTTCAGTAAATGGAGGAAGCTTTAAGAAAAAGGTTGAATTTATAATGAAAAGTTTAAAGAGGGTACCTTAATTAAACATTATTCAGGCTTGATAGTCACAGGTAGTGTTAGGTGTTCACTGTTCACTATTCACGCCCTGTCTAGTTCAAGAAGCGTTAGCTAACTTTAGCCTTATTCCCAAATTCCTCCTTCCCATCAGCGACTGTTAACAACAAACGTCCTTGCCATTTGGAAAATGCCGGTAATAGATGCATCTGTAACTCCCAAGTGGTTCATCTTAACAGATCGAGAGCAAATGAGAAGTTTTCATCCATGGCAGCATTTGACAATGTGCTATCTGTGTTGTAACACTGCTATAGATTGTTAGCGTGCATTTTTAGTCATAAGTACAAGACACGCCAGTGAATATCTAAAAACCTGTAAAGTCAATTAATTAGGAGTAGTGGCAGTTGTGTGATATTGTATTGTCATTCTTCAAACAGCTGTGGTTTGGCTTGAAATAACTTCACTACAAGGCTTTTTTATTTTGTCTTCCTCTGCCATTCTTCATTAACACATCATGTACAGACAAGCCTTTATATAAAACGTCCCTTTGGATGGATTAAGAATGTATCTGAAATGAAAGATATTCTGCAAAATATACAACCAGTTTTTATTTTCTATTCAAAGGTATTAGCAGCCAAGCAACAACTACAAGAAGCTCAGGCCAGGTGGATGGGTGGAGATTACACTGCAGTTACCATCAGGGCCTGTGGATTCAATTCCAGACTCTGCCACATAAAAGCTGTGTGTGCTTGGATACACACCTTGATCTCTCTTAACTTCAGCGGGTTTTGTAAACTATAAAGTGATAGGTACTTTTCCCCCCTTATCTCTAAGTGGCAGCAATTAGTCAGACAGGATGAAGGCTGTGACCACTTTTCCCACTCAAGCGGGTGGGCCCATCAATGAATATGGGTCTCCATTCTGCCACCAGCAATCCTTCCTCTATTTTAGGACAATCAAAATCAACATGCTGTCATTTGCCTTGCTCCAAAGGTGGTGGTCAGACAGAGAATCAGATGACACCAACTTTCAGTATCTGACAGTGTTGGGCAAGACTGAGGCCAATTACTAGTTCTGGAACTGGAGGTGGGGGATAGGGTTGCTAGCTGATCCAACTGTCATCAAAGTACACAAATTCAAAGCTCAGTTCTGAGGCTATGTGATCCTAGCTATGTTACTTGGCTTCTTCAAGACTTGGTTTTATCATCTATGTAATGGGGTGATTCATTGGATTCCTGTTGTGAGAATTAAGCGACAAAGTGCTTGGTCTGACATATAATAGCACTAAGTAAGCATGTGCTCTGCTGCTCTCTACACCTGTTCACACTCTGTTCCATAAATACATCACTTCAAAGATAAGACAGCAAATCAAATGACGTGCCACTTGGGAACAAATAGAAGAAATGACCAGAGGAGTAATTGAATTTTAGGAACATGACAGACTAGTGTGTAATAAGTAGCACGCTGAAAGCCAGCCTTAAAAAAAAGGAAAAAAAATAAGCTGGCCTATGGTTTTAAAACGTGTTTGCATATGAGTATGTGCATGTAAGAGCAAAGGGAACTTAATAAAGAACAATATTTTTATTTGGCACTCACACACTCTGCTAACAAAAGAACTAATGTTAGTTTCTATCACTTTGTTTTCATTTACCCATTTGGTTACCATATTTTGAAAACCTACAGAGAACTAAGAAGTACAGCGAATTTTGAACTGGGTGGCAGGCTCAGAGACCCTAGCAGTTGAAGTATCCAAGTTAAAACAAAGCTTTAGCTTCTGTTTTTACCAATATCTACCATACGTGGCTACGGCAAAGGCTTTGAGCCCTGCTTGTCCCATTGCAATCTGGTTCACTGTGAGACTAGGAGGCAAATGAGGTGCCTTGAACCATTCAAGTTCCTCTGCCCAAGTTTTATCTAACATCTTTCAATCCTTAACATTGAATGATCGTTCCTCCCTCTTCTATTGAGCTGCCTCTAGAGGGCAAAATAGTCCCAATCTACCAAATAGCTGAGTATTTTATTCATCGCATCCACACATCCACACACACAGCCTGCTCAAATTGGAAAACCACCACGTGTCGAATATAGCATAGGCAATCTTGTCATTCATGAGAAAACAAATAAATGTTCTAGCTAATCATTATGAAAAGCAACACAGAGTCAGAGGTTTTCCGGTAATATTAGTCCATTTCCACTGCTAAACTTCCACTGTGTGTGTTAACAAGTTTCTAGACTTATTTTGTCTTTGTTGCCCCATTTTTAAAAATCCATTACGTGTGGATAATGCTAAACACCTCCTACCTAGCATTTCTTTATGAGGATCAATAAGACAATGTTGAGTACCATTTTCCATTACTCTGAAGAAATAAGATCTGCAAATAGAAGAGAGCATTATTAATTTGCATATGCCATGATTTGGTTGAAAGATTCTCTGTTATTGGCCACATATTAATCTTGAAGGTTAAAAAAGAGCAAATGAGATCTTTCTGGTTTTTTAACTTGAAATAGGAAAAAGTCATCATTAATATTTTTTAAATGGTTTCTGTAACAAAACTTCACTTCTAAGTCCTTCAAACAAACAAGAAAGTGCTTTCAAAGTTCCATTTGGTTGTTATTTTAATAAAAATACTTTGTCTAATTCAGCTTATGCAATTGTCTTAACAGTGTTGCACTGCTATAACCCAGGGGAGCCATCTGTCAGCAGACACATTCCAAGATCCAGAAAGATAACACTTAAAACATGATACCCTCTGCGCTCCCCTGAGATGAGCATCCAGCTTGACAGTTTACAAGACGTTTGGGTTTGTTTCCTCCACTAACCCTGTCACAAAAACCCAAGGAAGCCTGAAATTAAATAAATAAAAGCCCTATTAAGGCCAAAGTACATCACTTTGAAAGACTAGGTATCAAGATCCCATTGGGTGTCTTTATATTCACTTTCAATTAGCTATTTTTCTTTTAATGAATTTCATGAGGGTTCAGATTCATAGATTAACCAAGCTAATGAAGGCCATTGGTGTTCTGGCACAGTCACATTTTCATGAGGTAAAGGAGAACACTTGGGGTGAATTTGTGATTCATGCCCCAATGAAGAGATACTGTATAGAGGGAAAGATTTTAAAAATAGCAGTGAACTTCAGCACTTTGGGGATAGATTCTTGTCAAGGCTTTAGAGTCTTTATTAAACAAGGCGAAAACTTCCAAGAGAACAGGTGGACTAGGGAAAAAAATAAGTAGCAACATGGTATGTTGGCCTTTCAAGACAATTTGCTGGGTTTTAAGCATCTGAAAAGAAAGAAGAGCATATATGGCCAGACCCTTGGTAAGAGAGAGAGATGACAATGAACAGGAAAAAGAATGGATGAAGTTTGAAAATGAAATCCAAGAAATGGATTTTGAGAAGAGGGCAAAGGAAATTGATTTAATAGAGAGAAAGATCACAGGGGTAAAAAGATCCCAAGTCAACATAAGCGCCATGGTAGCCACAGAAAAGCGTAGGCATTTTACACATTGTTACCAACAAGTGCTGGTTCCCTAGAACAAAGGTTTTAATAGTACTTGGTGAACACCTGTTTCCTTTTACTATCGTGCCTCCAAGTGACCTGCTCTAGGGAGAAGAACAGGGGTGTGACACCCATAAGAATATTTACAACAATTTGCCTCCTTCTACCAGGTAGGAAGTGTATCCTAAGGCCAATTTTTAGCTTTACATTAAATTATTCCTAAGCAGGTTTTTTTTTGTTAACAGCTTTTGCTTGGAATAAAAATACCAATTAAAATATACTGTTTCCCTAAGTTTTCATAGAAAGCCCAAATAGTTATGAATTTTCTCCCTAGCTTTTTATACCTAAGAGTATGATAATCTGCAGAGAAATATCCATTATAAGTGTCATCTATAACATATACAAATCTCGATAGGGAAAAGATAAAAGTCTTATGTCTCTTCTGTTATTCCCCAGATCAGAAAATTTTTTCCTATGATAAGAACCAATTATATCATATTTACACATATAGTGGGGACTGAAAATGTACTGGTCACTTTACTAGGCACTTTATATACATGAGCTCATTAAATCCTGAAACAGGTCTATCCTCATGTTATAAATGAGCATCTGTGAAAAGAGTTTAGGAATCTTGCCCAAAGTTACAAAGTCATTGAATGCATTTATGTTTAGCTTCAGAGTCAATGGGAAAATGTCTTCAATGCTCCTTAGAGTCATTCTTACAATGGAAATCCCAATGGGAATTAGAGAACAGAGCCTAGTCACAGTTAAAAACGTTGTGTGCATAACTAGCATTTGTCTTCCTACAGGAACAAGTGGAAAGAATTGTTGAGAGGCATTGGTGTGACACCAAGTTCCATATGGCCTTAGACTTCAAATGCATTGGTTTCTATGGAGTAAGGACAAGCTGAAACATCTAGCTTTTCTGCTCGTGGCAGAAATGAGCATATGGGTCTATGTTCTAAGCCCCAGCTAATATTGGTTAACTGGCAAAATGAAAATTGGTATCTTTGGGGGGGTGTGAATCTCAAGTTCAATGAGAGAAACCACAAGTCGGGTTTTCCTTCTGATACTGTCCCAGAAACTCATTTTAAGCTCCAGCTCACATTTTTTTTTATTATTTATTTCACTTTATTGCAGTAATATTGGATCATAACATTATATAGCTTTCAGATGTACATCGTAATATAATTCGAATTCTGTGTAGATTACATCACGTTCACCACCCAAAAACTAATTCTAGTCCATCACCTCACATGCAGCTCACATTTTTTCAATCTCCCTCCTCTCTCCTTCTTAGATATTATCGCATAGAAGGAAAACCAGAAATCGTTTGTTTCAGCTCATTGCCTTTGGACAAGAAGGATATTATTATCTGTTTTTACAGATGGGGCAACAGAATCTGTGTTTAGGTGAACTGCTTATTGAAACAATATTCTCATACTGTATCTGAAACATACTGTCAGCATAAAACTGTGATCTTTTTGGTTGCACCTAGTAGGTGCTCAAAAATGTTTGTGAAAGAAAGGAAGAGCTGATACATAGTGTGTGGGTTATTAGAATGCCCATCACCTCTATCCCAGTGGAGTTCATCTTCCCCTTCAGCACATTCTCCCACTTATTGCCTAATCTATACTGTTTGATTCTTTTTTTTCCCAGAAATGTTAATGAAGACAAAAGTAACAATAAATCTTGAAAGTACTTTAAAATTACACATCTTTTTTAACTGGATAATTTCATTCTCAGCTGCTTGTGTAAATTGAGACAAACTGGACTGTAAGTCCCTTAGGGGCAAGGTGCCTTTTCTGAGTCTAAGGCTATACCTATGAGCACAGCACACTGCCTAGCATGAGTGAGCCCAGCAAATATTGATAAATGAAGGTTGGTATCTACATGCGAATGAAGAATAGCAGATAGCAGCAAGGAAGATGAGAGTAAATTCTCCCCAGTGGATATTTCCCATGGGCTCATGGGGAAAGCAGATTAGGATTTAAGAAAGGTTTACAATCTTCACTGCATTATATGCCTTTTTATAAGTGAAAAAGAAAGAGTTTTTCCTCAATACTCAAGGGTGCACATATTCACTGGGCTGCATGAAGACAAACACAGTGACAACAGCCACTAAAATATTTATGCTCTTTGAGGAAACATGGGAACACAGTTATCTCTAAGAAGGATTCATACACTCTGGGTTAGAATTCAGTCCAAAATTCACACTCCACTATAAAAGAGAAAAATTCCTATCACACTAGAAACGCTACACCAATAATAATACATTGAAAGAAAGGCAAAACGCCCCCATTATGTCCACCATGTTCATGCATTCATACTAACTAATCATTTACAGCATCTACAATTAACAAATAACCCCGAAACAAATAAGTCACTGGCATTTAGTGACATGAGCCTGGAGGGGAGGCTGTTTGCAGGTGGTTAGCTCTATTAGGAAATGAGCTGATCTGATCTCCTCGATTACAGAGAGCTGACCCAGTTCCTGGTGTTCACAGGCAAAGAGCTGACACCATTAATGGTCCAGAGTGAATACATCTAGCACTTCATCTCTTCATTTAAAGTGACAGAAGATTTTAAACAAATATCAGAGAATGGAGACCTAAATTCTGAATGCCAAGAAGATGCAGCTGGTGAAATCTCATGGATTTATGTTGCTTAAACCCTGGCTATGCAGTGTGACCCTTGGACCAGCAGGGCGGCAGCAGCAGCAGGAAGCTCAGCTGAAATGCACTGTCTCAGGCCCCACCTCAGACTTACTGAATGAGCATCTACATTTAACAGTCTCCTCCTTCCTGGCCCTGCCAACCCCTCCTGCACATTAATGTTTTGAGAAGCATGTGGTTTACGCAAGAGCACTCCTTCGGGTTCAGAGGGAACAGCAAAGAACCTTGGAGGAGAGGCTGCCGCCCTGGCACTCATTCACTGAGCTGACCCCCATTTTCCCCAGCACATTTACATCAGAAGGTATGTTTTTCAGTTTCTGCAATGACTTCATTTGCCAAGACAGAAGCTATCCTAACCTAAAAGGCACATCCATATGTAAAAGGAAAATATTTATCATTTTGAAACTCACTTTTCCAAAAATACAACTATGTTTCATATATTTATTCTAGTGACTTTTCAAACTTGGCTGAACATCGTAATCACCCATAATGTTTTAAAAACTAATTCCTTAATCTGGGCCCCAGATCTGGACTATTCCAATTTGGTAATTGTGAGAGAGGACCCAGGGTTCTGTATTTTCAAAACTCCACATATGATTTTGATGTACAATTAGGATGGGGCTTTATTCTTTGGCTGTTAATACACAGGATATGATGGCAGGGTGCCTCCTGAGAGATGTTAAACCTGGCAACTTCAATCTCTTAATTTGATCTTTGGGCAGTGTCCATTAGACTGCCCCAAGGATTTTTTTTTTCTATAAGGATTATGATTTCTGGGGCCTCCTCTAAAGTTCAAGATGCTCACAGCTCATCTTGCTTAAGTTGAGTTGCAGCCTCTGAAAACATTCTGTGATAGACTGAGTGATTCACACCACTGAAAAACTAGAGCAGGAAAGGAGGAAAAGCAGAAAAACAATACTGAAGTGAGTTTCTTCTTCAGTCTTGCCTGGGCCGTGCCAGGCTTGTAAATTCCTGGGTAATAGGGAAGTGATCCTTCTCCTTAAGAAATAGGGCACATCAGGGAGCTAAAAAATATCCATGGATTCCATTTTTATAGGAAAAAGAAAGCAATTCATCCACGATGATGGCAGTATTCAACAGATGTTACTGACTGATTTAAGGTGGTTCTCAAGGAAACAGGTGAGTAGGAAAGCAGATTAGAGGACGAGAACTAGGACACTAGCAAGGACTTATCATGAACTACTGGAAGGAGGTTTTGAGAGTAGGAGGTTTTGCAACAGACTTGCTAGATTAAAAGCCATCACTGTTCCCTCAACACTCTGCATGTTTCCTTGACCAGAGATGTTTGCTTCTCTTTTTTTTTTTTTTTTGAGGAAGATTAGCCCTGAGCTAACTGCTGCCAATCCTCCTCTTTTTTTTTTTCTGAGGAAGACTGGCCCTGAGCTAACATTCGTGCCCATCTTCCTCTACTTTATACGTGGGATGCCTACCACAGCATGGCTTTTGCCAAGCGGTGCCACGTCCGCACCCAGGATCCAAACCAGCGAACCCTGGGCTGCCAAGAAGCAGAACGTGTGCACCTAACTGCTGCACCACCGGGCTGGCCCCAAGATGTCTGCTGAGCTTGTTCCAGAACCTATATTTACTAGTTTACTATATAATAGAATTATGCAATTACAAATTATGCAGAAGTATGAAATGTGGAGCTGGCCTGGTGGCACAGTGGTTAAGTTCGCATGTTCCACGTCGGCGGCCTGGGGTTCGCCAGTTCAGATCCTGGGTGTGGACCTAGGCACCGCTTGGCAAGCCATGCTGTTGCAGGCATCCCACATATAAAGTAGAGGAAGATGAGCACAGATGCTAGCTCAGGGCCAGTCTTTCTCAGCAAAAAAAAAAAAAAGAGGAGGATTGGCAGCAGATGTTAGCTCAGGGTTAATCTTCCTCAAAAAAAAAAAGAAAGGATGAAATGTGAGTGCAAAAAAAAGGTTATTTCTATAAAAACTAAGTTAAAAACTTTGAAAACACTGGATTAAAGTGAGTCACTACATGTAAGTGAGATCATACAGTATTTGTCTTTCTGTGTGGCTTATTTCACTTAGCATCATGTCTTCTAGGTCCACCCACATTGCAACACATGGCAGGATCCTTCTTTTCTTAAGCTTGAATAATATTCCATGGTATGTATATACCACTATTTGTCCATTCATCTGTCAATGGTCATTTAGTTTGTTTCCACCTCTTACTACTGTGAATAATGCTGCAACAAACACAAGCATGCAGGTATCTCTTCAAGATCCTGATTTAAGTTCCTATGGATAAATACCCAGAAGTGAGATTACTAGATCATATTACAAAGAGGGTAGCTATTATGTTAAGTATTCTCACCACAGACCAAAAAAATAATGACAATAAGAGTAAAAAGGTCATGAAGAAACTAGGAGGTGATGAATATATGTATGACCTTTATGGTGGTGATGGTTCCACAGGTGTATAATTATCCCCAAGCTCATAGAGTTGTATATTCATTAAACATGTACAGCTTTTTACATATCAATCATGCCTCAATAAGGTGTTTTTTAAAAAATTAAAAATGCCCTTTAGCATCTGGCCACAAAAAAAATCTCACTAAAACAAACTGCTATTAAATTAGGTGTGGATGAGTCAACTCTTAAAGATAGGAGCAAATAAAAAATACAGGAGGATTCTATAGTCATATTGCTTCACAATTACATTTATGTTTTATTCAATTTTAAAGAAACCGAAATTGGAAATTGTAGATGATGCATTAAGAACAGAGTTTTTGCAAACGAGACTTAAAATTTCAATAAGGGAACCAATATTTAAGGCAAAAGTCTTGGCCCTACATGAAAAGATGAATAAATGAATACACTTGTATTTTTTATTAAGTAAAATGTTTATTTCAAGTGTGTGATCTAGTTTTATGATTTCCTGCTCTAGCCTAACAACCATTGGTCTTGATTATGTCAAATAAGTCAACCACACTCTGGAAAAAGCTTCAACAATATATTTTCAAACTTTGTTCATCTCCAGCCATGAAGACTGGTGCCAATGGCCCTCATTCCAGAAGCACAGGGTGTTTAGAGAGAATACTACTGATGGGAATGTGCTGGCTTATGCCATTGTGCTGAGGAATAAAACACTACTGTTGAGAACCACTAATTTAAAGACGAATACATACTTATTTCATGCATATATTTTCTAATGATCCATTATTATTTGTAGCACATTTAAATGTCCATATATATAGTTTACCATTTAGTTCTCATACACATCCAAGACATATGTTTTCTAGATGCAGATATTTACCTCTGTTTATGAGGACAGCAAACTACAAAAACCTGCAGTAAGTATAAAAGTGAAAAGGTTTTAATCTAGAGTTGTCTTCTGCTGCCCACACAGAGCTCTAGATTAAAATGTTACTTTCCACAAGTTGTCAGAAGAATCTCTCACCTGCATTACTTCGACATGTATGTACTTGACAGGCCATGAAGTCTCAAAGTATCTGAAACATTGCCCCTCTGAGAAAAAGGAGCCGTATGAAAATCTTTTAGGAGAGCAGCTCTACCTGGATCTCTTTGAACACGAACAGAGAGAAGCTATCATAAGGGCTGTCCTCCACTGACTGGACCTGGACTGCATTTGTGCACAAGCCAAAGGGAAGTCAGGGTACTAGAAGGCCAATTGCTTTTCCGAGATATCTTGATTTGAAAGCTTGTTTATCAGAGGTGTTCCATATAGGATCACAGAAAACTGACCCAATCACGTCGTCTTAATGGAAAGTGTCAGAGATAGATGAACAATGAGAACAGGGGTCACTTGAGCTCGTGTTATGTCCCAATAAGGCACAGCTATAATTTCTAGTTCTCCCTGACAGCTGATGTACATTCCTGTCTTAGAAATACTCTGCCTTTGGATCTCACAATCCTCAAGGTAAACCGCCTTAAAGTTAATTTGTACACTCCTCTTCCTTCCAGCCAATGTGCCATACTATTTATTACAACATGAATACTATCCTTCATTTTGAATACATATAAAATATAATTTAAAACAATGGTAACTACTTTGCAGGCCACAGAAATCACTATTTGATTCAGAGATAAATTTATTCCCCAAATAGAGGAGATTATATTTTATAATTTTCTTTTACATAATTACATTTCTAGTACAGTGAAACTCACATAAAAGAAACTCATAAGAAATTAGAAACAAGTTAAGCAATGGGAGAAAGTTCCTGTGTTAATTCTTATCTAGAGACTAAACTTTCCCACATCAAATTTTGAAAGTGGCAATAATCAAAACATATTAATATTAAAGACATTGAAATGAATTCAGACTTTACTTATTAACCACATGTACAAAGGTAAATAAGGAGGTAGGACCAATGAACTGCCTTTTTAATTAAATAATCAAACATAAAATATCCTTTTTTAGACGGCATGAAATTACTTTACCTGGTCATATTTATTTGTGTTCATACATGAAGCATTGGATCTAAGCCATAGTATAAAGTAGAAGTAGAATAGAATTCTAGATACAGAGCCATTCAGCATGGCATCTTCAAGGGAATGTCCTCAATAAATATTACTTAGATGAATTAATAGTGACAGCTATTATTTATGATGCACAGCTTTCCATACTGCATATTCTATAAGGCCTTGCAGTAGCAGTTTCCAAATTATGTTCCACGTAATGCAAGTTTCTCAATATATATAAATAGATATTGTGTGCAAAAAGATTTGGTTCCATGTTCAAACGCTTGTATTTGCTGGACGCTATGAACATCCTTTGGATCATCAGAATGCACATTTTTAAAAAGTGCTGCAGGCATTTATTAAATTTACCTGCATTGATTCCAGCTTTTCCCAAAATTGTTTGACCATAGAACTATTTACCAAGGAATACTTATTAAGATCTCACAGAAAACAGACATTCTATGATATAGTCCATTTGGTCCATTGCCAGTCAAACTGGTGAAGTAGACAGGAGCACTCACATTTTTGCAGGTAAGAAGACTAAGGGAATCATTAATTCCCAATGCTTACACAAAGATTTAAAAAAATAAATAAATGATGATGTTTCTACCTGTATGGACTCCAAAGTTTAATATGCTAGACTTTGATTAAAAGGACTTTCCAAACTTGACAATATTTTCTAGCAGTAATTAAGAGATTTAAGAAAATCTAGAAGTAAAAACAAATAGTTTTAAATAACTCATCTTTAAACACAAGAGAATTATAAGATTTTGTTTTCTATTTGTGTACCGATGGCTGGAAATGGCTTCAATTGCTCTGCTTTAATTGTGATGTTAAATTATTATTGGCTGCAGATTCTTAAATATTTTAAGTAATCTCAGAAAATCAGTGTTTTTGGCCTCTTTCTCAATTTCTGCAGAATTCCTTCTTTAAATTACAAGCAGAAAGAGTATACAAAGTTAGTAATCATTCTTATGATGTTTGTGAACACTGTAAATACAGGAGAGGAAAACAGTATGTGTTCTTTCTTTACATGATTTTTTTCAAATGTAACTGGACAAGATTATGTCTTTTGACTAAATTGTGATCATCTTTCACAGCCACTTAGATGCCAAAGATGAACAGTTGACAGCTTCTGTCTCAAGTCTTCTTGAAGCTAATAAGAGAGTTGATGCCAACTTGGCAGCATCAATGCCCTGTTGGATAGGTGACGAGAGTCCCTGAGTCTGGGTGAGAAATTTGGGCTGGCAGCTTGGGGAATTCCTACAGAAAGAAATCACAAAGGCAGAAAGAGGAGCTGCATTTTGAATTATTAAAATAAAAACCTATCCTTTAAATATGACAAGTATATTACAGTGAAGATTAAAATTTCCACCACGGACTACTGGTATTCTTGGATTTATTATTAGTAATTCAAATATTAAAAGAACAACCTTAAATGGTTATGATATAGTTAAATCCATTTGTCTTTTTCCAGTATGGCTTTCTTCCTTTATGGTTATGTTTTTAAAAGCATTTTTCCATCCCAATTTTCTATGAATATTCATCAAAAGTTTTCTTTAGTCCTTTGGTAATTTTGATTTTATATTTACATATTTAATCCACCTAAAGTTAATTTTAGTGTAGGGATCCAACTTTTTTCTTTCCAAATGGTAATATTTGTCCAAACATCACTTGAAAATTAAACCATTTTTCCCATTATTTGAAATAAATCTTTACAAAGTGCTACATTTGTATTTAAACTTTTTTCAGTTTGTATATGCATTATTCTGCTTCATAGTTATTTCTGATGTGTCTGTCTATCCTTACAACAATACCTTAAAAAAACTTGGAGCTTTAATATGTATTTTAATACAGTCATGTATCACTTAACAATGGGAATACATTCTGAAAAATGCGTAGTTAGCCAATTTCATCGTTGCGCGAACCTCATAGAATGTACTTACATAAACCTAGATGGTATAGCCTACTACATAGCTAGGCTATATGGTACTAATCTTATGGGACTACCAATGTATTCACGGTCTGTCATTGACAGAAACATCATTATGTGGTGTGTGACTGTACTGAAATGTAAAATTGATCATTTTATTTTTTAAAAAATTGAACACTTTGCATGGATTTAGTCTGGGATATTTTTCACTACATTATGAGAAGTGGGATCACTGTTGAAGAAGTTGCTCTAATAAAAGCCTAGGCTTCAATAATTTTACCAGCAAACACTTGGGAAGTTTCACAGAAACAAAAGATTCCAAAGCCAATGAAATTATTGCAAAGCACTAAAAAGATGAACTCCCAACTTATTTTCTAAAATTAGTATAACAAATGTTATACTTAAAGATGACATGAAACATAGATCTGTCTCATGTCAAAAATATTAAATAAAGGTCTATTAAAAGCACTTGATAAAATTCAAAGTCTATTTTGAGGACTTGAAGCAAACAGAGTCCAGGTATTCATTCTTTATCAAATAAAAATAATCTACAACATCCTGCTTAAAGAAAGACAAATATTGTATAATCTCATTTACATGTGGAATCTAAAAAGGCTGAACTCATAGAAACAGAGAGAAGAAGAGTGGTTACCAGGTGTGGGGGTGAGGGTTGGAGTGGGGAGACGTTGGTCAAAGGGTACAAACTTTCAGTTACAAGATGAATAAGTTCTGGGGATCTAACATACAGCATGGTGACTATAGTTAATACTGTATTATATTACTGAAAGTTGCTAAGAGAGTAGATCTGAAATGTTCTCACCACAAAAAAGAAATGGTAATTATACGACATGTGGAAGTGTTAGCTAACACTATTGTGGGGACCATTTTGCAATATATAAGTGTATCAAATCAGCACCTTGTACACCTTAAACTTATACAATACTACATGTTGATTATATCTCAAAAAAATAAAACATCCTGCTTAATGGTAAAAGATTAAGTTAAAAACAAGTAGCCATACTTTATGGATATTATTTAGTATTGCTTTGGAAATCCTGGGTAATGACATGACACAAGAAAAACCAGAAGTATATAAATCTTGGAAAGATGATTGTCTGCCTGAAAAAATATAAAATAGTAACTGAAAAGCAATTAGGACTAATTAGAGAACTCAGTTACAAAATAAAAATATTAAAACAAATCAATAAATTTCCTTCATATCACCATTAGAAAAGAGAAAATCTATAAATACCTAAAAATCTATATACAAATAAAACATAATACTCTGAGACACAAAAGATGGCATAATTAGAATAAATAGAAAAACAGGCTAAATTTTCATGTGAGAAAGGTCAATATTTTGACATGTGTGTTCATTTTTGTCCAAAGTTTTCTAGAGAATCATATAAAAGATTGCTACAGGGCCAGTCCCGGTGGCGTAGTGGTTAAGTTTGGCACGCTCCACTTTGGCAGCCAGGGTTTGGTTCCCAGGCACAGACCTACACCAATCGTCTGTCAGTGGCCATGCTGTTGCAGCGGCTCACAAACCAAAAGAGGAAGATTGGCAATAGACGTCAGCTCAGGGCAAATCTTCCTTAGCAAAAAAAAAAAAAAAAAAAAAAGATTGCTACAGTTTCCAAAATATCCTTGCTTGATGTATTTTGAATAAACTTACATTAATTTTGCAGCTATTTTCATTTCTTATGTCATAGAGCCATTAGTTAATCTAATTATCTTTTGAGTGTATGGGGGGGTATCCCCCCTTTATTTCTTTTCCAGTCTCACTGGTACTGCCTTAGTTTAGCACCTAACTTTTCCACAAGAGTTCACCAGTAGGAGCTTTGACACATCTTATATGTCCTGAGTGTGGAAGGATAGTTTTGCACCTCCTTTGCCTAATCTCTCTTTAATGATCTTGCTAACATTATAAAGAACCCCATAAATGGCATTTCTATTTCCTGTCTCTTACAGCTTGAATATATTCTAGATATAGATATACATATATATAGGATATATTGGATATATTGAATATATCCAACAAGATAACTTTTCTAAGATCAGCTGATATCACTGCCTTCCTCAAAAATCTTTAATGGTTCCCAATTGCCTACAGCATGTCGATCAAGGGCTTTGGGTTGTCATTTGATATCGTCCAGAATCAAGGCCCAATCCCCCTCTCACGCATATCCACCTGTATTCTCCATCCTGTATCCATTCCCCAACCAAACTATACTTTCCTTTCTCCATAGCCACATTTTAACCATCGAAGTCTCAGACCAAATTTTACCTACTTCCATTGTGAAATTTGACCCCACCACTGTCTGAAATTCAAATGCTTTCTCCTCTGTGTTATGGTAACAATTTGTTCTCAAATCTACACTAGCATTTATTCTATTATTCCATTATGAAATATTTATTGTATGTGGTTATTTGTGTACTGCGTAAATGGTAAGGTCATTTAGGGTAGAGCTCATGTAATATTTATGCTTATGCTCCCTAGTGCACCACAGGCACAGTATCTTGTATTTAGTAAGTAATCAATAAATGTTTGATGAATTTATTTAAATTAGTAACTTTATGGAACAGAAGGGGGTACATATTACTCTTCAATTTAATTATAGCTATCATTTTCAGATGTTCAGCATGTTCCATATAATATGCTAAGCAACTTCCATTTTATTCTCACACAGCTTGATGAAATAGGTATTATTAGCCTCATTTGTTACATGATATACTAAGCACCTTCCATTTCATCCCATTTTATTCTCATACAACTCTATGAACTAGGTAGTTAGTGGCCTAATTTTTCAGTTAACCAAGAGAGTGTATCTTCCACCAAAAGTGGGCAGATAACAGTTCAAACCCAATTCAATTTGACTCTAAGCCTCTGTGTGTGTGCATGTATGCCTGTAAGCTACTGGAAGAAAAGATATATATTAAGCCCTAAGAATGAAGAAATGTGATGAAAGTTATAGAAGAAATATGTACTATACAATATGTACAAACATTTGTTACTGTGGAGCCACAAAGAATCACAGAGAAAGAAGAGGTCAGGGGACACTTTTTTTCTGGCCAAAGGCACTAAACTAGGGAATCAGGAGAGCAATGGTTCAGTGAGCTTAAGAAGGACTTGGGAAAAACCAGTGAATTGCATGGTATGTGAATCATATCACAATAAAGCTATTAAAAAATAATTACTTGGGGAGCTTTTTAAAAATTCAGATCTATGGGTACTACCTCAAGGAAATCTGCTTAGGCAGATCTTGAGAGGGACACAGGAATTTGCATTTTTAGAAATCACATCTAGCTAATTCTGATGCAGGAGTTCACTCTCAGTGTTTTGGAGAAGCACTGGCATAGATGGTTAAAAAATGCACAGCCATTATGTTTAGTTTTTCAGGTCACATACAACACATCTCCAGTGGTTCTATTCATATTACATGCCTCATGAACATCACCCTCTGAATCTGTGCAGTGTACAAATTGTACAGATGCAAGCAACATCCCTGTAAAAGATGGTGTGATAGGAGGAGAGAGGATTAACATTTCCTCAGTACTCACAATCTGCCCGTTATTGCACTAGGCGTGATAGATAGATGATAGATAGATAGATGATAGACAGACAGACAGATGGATAGATAAACCAAGCTTCTATGAGTTATGTAACAATCTTACGAACATCATTTAAAGTTAGGTATTATCAGGTCTGTTGTACATATGAAGAAACACATTCAGAGAACCTGAAGAACATTCACAATGTTGTACGGCTAGAAGTAATTCCCTCATTCATTCAATTTATAAATGGCAATTAATATTCACTATATGCCTGGCATGAAGGGAACTAAAACCAAATAATTGAAGAAACATTTATTAGAGGAATGATATCACAGGGATAAGTCCCACCTGCTATGCTATATGCCAATAGGTACTCTATGTGGAATATAGGCTGAAGAAGTCACCTGTGATAAGGCGGTACTTTGTATTGATATTAGAACCAGGAACATCATAAAAGGATCCATACGATGTATGATGTATATATGTATCACAGTATGCTCTCACCATAAATATCATCTTCTTGCAGCAATGACTAAGATAGTCATCAAATAGCATTTCAATTTTTTAAATCCATAAATCTTCACTGAGCAAACACTGTGTGTCAAACCCTTGATAAGGATAACAAGAAAGAGCTCTGTACTTTTGATGCAACCTCAAAGGACCCCACTTGTAAATTAGGACAGCCTTGTAAATGGTTTGATAAAAATCACAGGGCCATTAAAACGTTTTCACTAAAAGCCTAACTGATTCACAGTGACCACTCTTTTCCATCTTCCTGGGAGAAGATTTTGCCTTTTCCTCCACTCTTCTTTATATCATTAAGTAAATACAATACCCCCCAAAGAAAACTATCTTCTAAAGACACACGTTGCCATGGGCTTATTATGGTTGCTTTTAAGGATACACAAAAGATTTCTTGATTTGGAGTAGAATTGGCAATGATTGTGCTGAGCCACTTCTCTGAAATGGTTAGTAAAATTAGAAAGGGAAAATAAGTAATTTAATTCTTAGATTCAAGGGGAACTATCATAAAAAGCAAGAAAGTATGGCTCTGCTTTAGCTTCCTAAACTCTATGGTGTTTTCTTGTTTTCATAAAGAATATGCTATTACCTTCATTAAAAGTAAACCATCAATAATCAGGAGATAAAGATGTACATGTAAATATTTTATAAGATCAAAAAATGATGTCAGGAAGTGTTATTCTTGCAAAACCAAAGTAAAATAATTACCAGCTTTAAATACATCATCTACAAAGCTAACACTTAGCAAAAAAGTTATCAAGATGATGAAAAGGAAGGAAAATATGATTGTGCAATTGGCAAAGAATTTAAGACAGTCTGTCACCCAAAAGGCCCAAGTCTCACTTTCAATCTCATCAATATTTTGATATAATATTCAACTTGTCTTTGGCCTTCTCACCAACTTTGCTTTTCTTCTGAACACCCAGTAGCACATTTCTACTCTTCAAATAGGAGTATTTCAAGATCTCAACGGCATTATCATTACACGCAGTCTGGTGTCTTTGGGAAAGCTCTTTATCACCAAACCACCACATGCAATATTTATATTCAACACCCCTGATAGGAGCTTTGACATAAAAAATTTAAAATATCAATGTTCTATTTGAACTTTTACACTGTCCTTGCCAAAAAAATAGTAGCACAAAGGCAAAAATACAAAGTATTTTAACACGTTCTTATGGAAAACGCCAAACATATACAAAAATAGAGAAAGGAGTAAAATGAACACACATGTAACTATGACGTAGCTGCAAAAAATAACCAAGAGACAATCTTTTTCCTCTCAACTCAAATTCATCCTTCCCTCATATTATTTTTATACAAATATCATAAATATATCTTTCATCCACAAACTATTTCAGTTTATATTTCTAAAAATTAAGGAGTCCATTTTTAAACATAACCATTATACGATTACCTCAGGTAAAGATAAGAATAAGTCATGGATATAATCAAATATCCATACATGATAAAATTACTTTGAAAAAATACAAGTATTTGATGAAATTCATAAGCTATAATAGTAATTGCACTTACATGAATAAAATTTCAATACCATAATTTTGGACAAGCTTTGAAAACAAGTCTTGCTGTGGATTAAATGGCTTTTAGAATTTGATACAGAAAAAAGAAATTTAGCATGTCTTCTCATAACCAAATGGTATGATTAGTCACACTATCTATGATTTGATTCAATTTATTTAATTTAAAGTACTAGAGCTATCAATAACATTATACTGTGGATTTTAACCCAAAAAGATGAGAGAGAATGAAACACTAGTAAGGAAACTAAGGTCAAAATATGATCATAGAGCCTCCTACACCTTCATTTACCCACTTCCTACTTTTCCTTCTCTTGGTAAAGGTGAAAATTTAAGATTAGTTCATAAATTTCCCAGGAATTTTAGAGTAAGTTTAGAATTAACTTCAATAGATATTTATTACCTTTAGGAGAGCAAGTGCTGTGTTTCTGGTTACGTACTGAGTCTCAAAATTTCTACATGTAAGATGGAAATGAGTAATTTGCCATGCCCATCTCACAGGGATGTTGGTAAGTTCCCATAAAATAAGCATGTCTGTAAGGAAACATGCAAACACAACATCTTACTATAATTCCATGATTTAGAATAACTTGTCAACAATGCAACTTGGAAAGTGATATAACTGAGTATCATTTCATATTTATTTTTATTCCTAGCCACCATGCTGTAGTGAAAAGTACACTGAAGTAGGAATGAATTTTTTATCAAAGCATCTACAGAATTTTGATTTTGATTTTAGTAATAATTTATTGTAACGTGGCCTGATTTCAAGGGTGCTTCATGGTGGTACTATTTGCAATTGTCTAGTATTTCAATGTTGAGACCCTATTCTTTCAATTCATTCTTCCAGGAATGATTAGCTCCTTCTGCTGGCAATACACACTATAGTGTAAGTTAAGGTTCTTGCTGTAGGTGCTCACAGTCTAGTGGCAAACACAAATAAATCATCTATTATGATGAAATATGTTGTAGGCTGTGATGTATGATTGAAGAACACATAGAGTAGGTTGAGAAGACACATCTGCATCTGAGGGGGATAAAAATTGGAGAAAGATATCCGTGTCTGAGAAGACTTTTCATAGCAGGTATTGCTTCAGTTGAACTTTGCAAAACGTGGAAATGTTAGCAAATTGAAGGTGGAAAAAAGAAGAAAGGCTTACAATTCTCTTTCACTGATTTGCGTATGTTTTTGTGCCAGTACCATGCCGTTTTGATTACTATAGCTTTGTAGTATATTTGAATTCAGGAATTGTGATACCTCCAGCTTTGTTCTTTTTCTCAGGATTGCTTTGGCTACTTGAGGTCTTTTGATGTTCCATACAAATTTTAGGATTCTTTGTTCTATTTCTGTGAGGAACGTCATTGCAATTGCATTGAATCTGTAGTTTCCTTTAGGTAATATGGACATTTTAACGATGTTTATTCTTCCAATCCATAAGCATGGAATATCTTTCCATTTCTTCATGTCTTCTTCCATTTCTTTCAATAATGGCTTACAGTTTTCAGTGTATAGGTCTTTTACCTCCCTGGTTAAATTTATTCCTGGGTATTTTATTCTTTTTGTTGAGATTGTAAATGGGATTATATTATTGATTTCTCTTTGTGCTACTTCATTGTTAGAGTACAGAAATGCAACTGATTTTTGTACATTGATTTTATACTTCGCAACTTTGATTATTTCTAATAGTTTTTGGTGAATTTTTTAGGGTTTTCTATATATAGCATCATGACATCGATAAACAGTGACAGTTTTACTTCTTACTTTCCTATTTGTATCTCTTATAAAACCACACATCTATGGACAGCTAATCTTCAACAAAGGAGCCGAGAACATACAATGGAAAAAGGAAAGTCTCTTCAATAAATGGCATTAGGAAAACTGGACAGCCACATGCAAAAGAATGAAAGCAGACCATTATCTTACACCATACACAAAAATTAACTCAAAATGGATTAAAGAATGGAATGTAAGGCCTGAAACCATAAAACTCTTAAAAGAAAATATAGGCAGTACACTCTTTGACATCAGTCTTAGCAGTATCTTTTTCAATACCATGTCTATTCAGGCGAGGGAAATAAAAGAAAAAATAAACAAATGGGACTACATCATACTAAAAAGCTTCTGCATGGCAAAAAAAAAAAAAAATTCAATAAAATGAAAAGACAACCCACCAACTGGGAGAAAATATTTGAAAACCATATGTCCAACAAGGGGTTAATTTCCAAAATATATAAATAACCCATTCAACTCAACAACAACAAAAATAAACAAGCTGATCAAAAAATGGGCAGAGGACATGAACAGACATTTTTCCACAGATGATATACACATGACCGAGAGGTACATGAAAAGATGTTCAATGTCATTAATTATTAGGGAAATGCAAATCAAAACTATAATGAGATATCACCTCACACCCGTCAGAATGTCTGTAACTACCAAGACAAAAAAAAAAAACAGATGTTGGAGAGAATATGGAGAAAATAGAATTCTCATATACTGCCGGTAGGAGTGCAAACTGGTGCAGCCACTATGGAAAAAAGTATGGAGATTCCTCAAAAAACTAACAATAGAAACACCATATGATCCAGCTATCCCACTACTCGGTATTTATCCAAAGAACATGAAATCAGTAAGTCAAAAACACATATGTACCCCTATGTTTATTGCAGCATTATTCACAATAGCCAAGATGTGGAAGCAACCCAAGTGCCCAAAAATCAGATGAATGGATAAAGAAGATGTGATATATACATACAATGAAATACTACTCTGCCATAAAAAAGACAAAATTGTACCATTTGCAACAACATAGATGGACCATGAGGGTGTTATGCTGAGTGAAATAAGTCAGAGAAAGACAGACACCATATGATTTCACTCATATGTGGAAGATAAACAAATACATAGATAAGGAGAACAGATTAGTGGTCACCAGAAAAGAGGGGGTGGGCGAGGTCAAAGCAGTAAAGGGGCACAAATGTATGGTGATAGATAAAAACTTGACTGTTGGTGGTGAACACGCAGTTTATACAGAAACTGAAATATAGTGATTTATACCTGAAATTTACACAATGTTGTAAGCCAAATGACCTCAATAAAATAATTTAAAAAGAGAGACACAAAAATGAACAAAAGTATAGCCAGAAAGGAGATGGTGAGTGACAAAAATGGTGAAAAGTTGAGGCAAGGTGAGGACATAACTTAAAGATCCATTCACTAGAATGTGGACTACACTAAAGCAGAGATTTTTGTTTTGTTTGTTTATGTATCCTCAAGCATCTAGAAAAGTGCCTAGGACATAGAAGGAACTCAATAAACATTTAGTGATTAAATGCACATCAAAGTTAAGGTTTTTGTAGTTTATTTCCAAAACAACAGAAGAGCAACTGAAGGCCACGAATGTGAGATTACCATGATCGTATTTAAGATTCAAAAAGATCACCCTGTTAGCAGCGGGAAAAACATTCACAAGTTAAGCCAGGCCAGAAGCTGGAAGACCAAGTAGAAGGCTACTGTGGTTCTCATAAGACATAATCAAAGCTGCTGATCCAACAATTTCATTCCAATGTTTATACCTCAGAAAAATGAAAACATGTCCACCCTCATACATGAATGTTCACAGAAGCATTATTCATAAGAGCTGAAAACTGGAAATAATCCAAATGAACATAACTGATGAAGAGATAAAATTCAGTACATTTAGATAATGCAATATTTTTCAGCAAGAAAAGGAATCAAGTACCAATACATGCTACCACAGGGATGAACTTTGAAAACATTATGCTAGGTGAAAGAAGCCAGGCACAAAAGACCACATGTTTGCACAATTACATTTGTATGCAATGTCCAGAATAGGAAATCTATAGAGACAGAATATAGATGAGTGGTTGCCTAGGGCTGAGCAGGAAAAGGAGGGAGGGGAATGCAGAGTGAGTCCTAATGGGTGCAGTATTTCTTAGTTTTATAGCTGAGTAGTATTCCATTGCATATATATACCCCATCATCTTTATCCATTTGTCCCTTGATGGGCACTTGGGTTGCTTCCATGTCTTGGCTATTGTGAATAAGGCTGCAATGAACACATGGGTACCTATGTTACTTTGGATTGTTGACTTCAGGTACTTTGCGTAGATACCCAGTAGTTGGATAGCTGATTCGTATGATATTTCTACTGTTAATTTTTTGAGAAATCTCCATACTGTTTTCCATAGTGGCTGCACTAGTTTGCATTCTCACCAGCAGTGTCTGAGGGTTCCCTTTTCTCCACACCCTCTCCAACATTTGTTATTTTTTGTCTTGGTAATTACAGCCATTCTAACGGGTGTGAGGTGATATCTCATTGTGGATTTGATTTCCATTTCCCTAATGATTAGTGATCTTTTCATGTGCCTGTTGACCATGTGTACATCTTCTTTGGAAAAATGTCTGTTTATATACTCTACACATTTTTTTATTGGGTTGTTGTTTTTTTTGTTGTTGAGTTGTACGGGTTCTTTTATGTATTTTCAAGATTAACCCCTTGTCAGATATAAGATTTGAAAATATTTTCTCCCACTTGGCGGGATGTCTTTTCATTTTATTGATGGTTTTGTTTGCCTTGCAGAAGCTTTTTAGTTTGATGTAGTCCCATTTGTTTATTTTTTCTTTTGTTTCCCTTGCCTGAGTAGACATGGTATTTTAAAAGATGCTTCTAAGACCTATGTCAAAGAGTGTACTGTCCATATTTTTTTCCAGGAGTTTTATGGTTTCACATATAACCTTCAAGTCTTTAAACCATTTTGAGTTAATTTTTGTGTATGCATGAGATAATGGTCTACTTTCATCCTTTTGCATGTGGCTGTCCAGATTTGCCAACACTATTTATTGAAGAGACTTTCCTTTCTCCATTGTGTGTTCTTGGTTCCTTTGTCAAAGATTAGCTGTCCATGGATGTTTCGTTTTATTTCTGGGCTTTCAATTCTATTCCACTGATCTATATATCTGTTTTGGTACCAGTACCATGTGGGTACAGTACCCTTTTAGGAAGGACCAAACTGTTCTAAATTAGATTGTGGTGATGGTTGCACAACCCTGTGAATATACTAAAACCATTGAATTGCACACTTTAAATGGGTGGATTGTGTGCTTTGTGAATTATATCACAATAAAGGTCTGGAGAAAAAGAGAGAGAATGAACCAAGGTCAGAAAGGTAGGGATGGGTAGAGAATGAAGAGTAAGTACTGATATGAAGGACATTACAGAGCTAAACGGGAGATTTATTCCCATTCATAGTAAGAAATATATGAGCCGGATATATTGCTTCTTAAAATGGTAAGAGATAGCTGTTGTTTACTAAGCAGTTAGTATATCGGAGGCCTTGTTTCAAGTGCTTTACATTTATTACCACATTTAATATTCACAAGAACCCAATATAATTATGCCTCTTTTACAGGTCATTAAACTGAGGCACAGAGCACTTAAGTAACTTGCTTATGATCACACATCTAGAAAGTGTTGGAGCCATTTTTTCAGCCAAAGTAGTTGGTGTCCAGAATCTGTGCTGTTAATCGCTATGGGATTCAACCTATCATGTTCTGCATAAAAGAACTGCCTATCACATCTTTACAAAACAAATTTGGGATTTCATGAAAGTAGATACCTCCTCCCTAATTAAGGAGCTTTAATGACAGGTAAACACACCTGACATCTTTCAACGTAATTATCTAAGAAGATTTTCCTTGAGCAAATGCTCTGAGAGGCAATGCAACCCAACTGCATAATATCTGGGATTTCCAAGCCAGGTACACCAGGGTTCAAATCCAAGTTTTATGACTTACTAGCTGTGTGGTCTTGAGAAGGGCATTTAATTTATTTGTATGATAATACATACCTCACAGTGTTCTTCAATAGATTACATGAGATAACATACAGTATCTGACACAGGTATAATCTCAATAAACAGTGATTGAGTATTATTTGGGCAATCAGCCTTTGTATCTCCTGGAGTTTAACTATTTTCATGGTTAAGCTTCTGATTTACTAATTCTTTGAGGGTAACTGTTACTGAAGTGCTAGACAAACAGGGTACATTGCTAATGCATTGGTTTTAAGAAAAATCCTATAAAGGAGAAATCTAATGGCACTAGATTTTGTAGGATAATCTGATGGCCATAAAACACTGTTACATCTAGCTTAGTTTGAATATTCACCTAATATGGATAAGTCATAGATTCTCCATAGGAGGGTATCAAGACATAAGTGTCAATTTAAGTCAAATAATAGATGCTATAATTGCAATTCCATTTCACATCCATTGTAAGTAATATCCCTCTTTTGCATAACACATCAGCAACAGTATCTAAAATTAAAATAACTGTTTAAAGTTTCTAAAGAAAGCTTTCCAAGATCCAAGTTTTTTATTTGTCTAGGAAAAAAAAGAGTGGGATGTCCTGTTATTTCCTATTTGCAGATGCATAAAGCAATCACTTTAGAAAATGAACACTTTGTTAAATTTATAGCTGGTGTGTTCTCATTTAGACTAATCTATGCTGGCTCAGCTTAACTACTGCATTGTCAGTGCCTGTCTTGCTAAGCACACCCAGCAAATTTCATAATGTCCAACATCGTAATAATGCATTATACATATTTTCCAAACATTACAATATAACTGCACATTTTATGGAAAGGGAAAGAACAGGAGAAAATTAAAGAAAAGATGCAATAAAGATGACTTTTCATTAACACCAGGCACCTGAACATTGACGTGGTTACTTATTTCCTCACTTGCAGATTAATGACAGTGTTTACCCCTTGATATTGACAAGGACATAATACATCTTGACAAATGATTAAAGAGGCTGCAGTAGAGTTTATTTCTTGGTAGTGTCAACTGCCCTTCCTTTGGCATGATGTGAAAAGCTTACATCAGCTGTAATTTTTAGTAACACCCTTCTGTGGCATTCTCTTACAACTTTACAAAACGAGTGTGATAAATTGATTATGCTAACAAGTGTGGGCTGCAGTGTGTGGTTTACTGGAGATTGTATCTGGTTTCTAAATCAGAAGAATGATGACAGTGTTACATATTAAAATCAATAGTTGTTTAATATTCCCATAAAGCCTAAAGGTTTGTGATAAAGAGTTAAAGATAATCTATTCTGTCTTGTAATACTTGTTTAAGCAAGATTGTTGCATTAAATTACTGCTCAATAAGGATACAAGTAATCAAATGAGGTGGAGTTTTGAGTGTTAGGTGAGAAAGAATAATGGCAGCTTTAAAGCATAGGCCATTTAAAAAGAAACTTTACATTTTTGTTTTTTTAATTTGAAAATGGGATTTCTAAGCTAATCGCCCACTATTTAGGACTCTGATAACTCAAAATAAGCAATGATAAGCTTTTAATATCATTGTGACATATTTGTACTTCAAGACTCGGTAATATTTGGAACTAAAAAAAGAATTTCAAAAGAATTTTTATTTTCTCAATTTTCATTTTTATTCTGCTTTTCTATATCCTAATCAATTAAATTCTGTATTTGAAATAATATTTTCTAGTGCACATTATGACTTGTATTGAAGCAACCTATCAAGCAAGAAATCTACTTATCTATCAAATACAGATTTAGGCATATCAAATTTAAAGTTACATTTAGTAATGATAAGTGAAAGTATTTAGGCAAAAGTGGGAGAGAGTAGACAGAGTCTAGAAGACAGGCAAAGACTAGGAAGGGATATACACTGCAAAATTGGTGACACAGAGGTGGTGAAAAATGCCTTGAGAATGGGGAGGGGGAGTGGCTGGACTGAACAGGGAGAGAAGTGCAGAGGGTAAAAGCTGTAGCTATGGATACATAGACAGAGGAAGAGACGGAGTGTGAAGAGAACCACTGAAGGAGCTGGTGGAGGTGCCTATGGAATGCACAGAAAGAATCAGGAGATCACACAGGTAAGAAAGTCCAAAAAAAGGTCCAAATGTGGAGAAAGGAATGATTAACCAACTTGACTTTTGCCTAAAATTCAACAAGAATGAAGATTTATAAAATGCTACTAGATTGATAATAAAGAGATCACTGCATTTCAAAAGCACAGTTTAATAAACAATTGTGAGCAATGAGTTAAGGAACATATATTTAAAAAATAGGAACAAAAGTTGTAGACATAATTCTGGAATTCTCCATCCTGAAAGGAAGGAAAGGGAAGTTGGAAACATATGAAAGGTTCAAATAAAACTTGTTGCTGTTGTTGCACAAAATGGAAAAACAATCCCCTGCTGCTAGTGACAGACCAGGAAGGTATTGGGAAAAATAGATTATAAATTTTTAAATGATAAAGAAAAGGGAAGGATCCAAGGAAGAAGGAAAGAAGATGAAAGCACAAAGTAGGAGAGGGAAAAGGGATATCTCTCTGTAACAGAAATGCTTGTGGAAATGTGAGCTTAAATAGTGCATAAGGAAACGTTTTTAAATGTCAGGATGTGTAACTTTTATAAAATACCTGTGGAACTTCTATTTCTAACATTTAAAGCAGAGATTTACCAAGAATAATGAATAGAACGAATAAGACAGATCATTGCAGAACTGTTAACAGTGAAACTGGCATCCACCTGTGATATGTCTCTTACAGATATGACACCACGAAAGACCCAGCTTTTATCACTCAACTCTACCCCCCATAAATTGATTTATGAATTTAACCTCCAACTACAGGGTAAAATGGAATACAGAGAAAGATGGCATTTTGAATGGATGACCTCATAACTACCTCTAAATTATACAAATTAAGAAATGAAATTATCAGAAACTTTGGTACAATGTAATTCTGGTTTCATAAGAGAATTAAAAATTGGTTAAATAGGATTCCTGAATAATATCATAGAAATTCTTTAAGAGAAGAGTGTCTTGATATTGGAAAAACAGTGTTAAGCCATTCTCCTCTCTTCCAGAGCCCTCCTGTGTTCTCAGTCCCTCTCCTTTATCATCTACTTTATTTTACTGATGTGACATTAATTTATAATAATGTGTAAGTTTCAGGTGTACATTATAATTAGACATCTGTATATACTACAGTGTGCTCACCATCAATCTGCTGTCTGCTTCTATGAGTTTTTGTTTTGTTTTGTTTTGTTTTTATCTTCCAGATGAGTGTAATCATACAGTATTTGTCTTTCTCCATCTGACATATTTCACTTAGGATAATACCTTCAAGGTCCAACTATGTTGTTGTAAATGGCAACATTTCATCTTTTTTATGGATGAGTAGTATTCCATTCTATGTGTGTATGTATGTATCTATAAGTGTGTGTGTGTGTGTGTGTGTGTATGTATACACATACCCCCCACATCTTCTTTATCCATTCATCTGTCAATAGGCACTAATGTTGTTTACACAACTTGGCTACTGCAAATAATGCTGCAGTGAACATAAGGGTGCATATATCTTTTTTGGATTACTGTTTTCATATTCTTTAGAAGAATACCCAGCAGTGGAACAGCTGAATCATATGGTTGTTCTATTCTTAATTTTTTGAAGAAACTCCACACTGTTTTCCGTAGTGGCTGTACCAGTTTACCTTCTCACTAGCGTATGAAGGCTCCCTTTTCTCCACATTCTCTCCAACACTTGTCATTTTTTGTCTTGGTAATTATAGTCATTCTAATGGGAATGAGGTGAGATCTCACTGTGGTTTTGATTTGCATTTCCCTAACAATTAGTGATATTGAACATTTTTTCATCTGCTTGTCGGCCATCTGTATATCTTCTTTGGAAAAATGTCTATTCAAATCCTCTGCCCATTTGTAATTCAGGTTGGTTTTATTTGTTGTTATTGAGTTGTATGAGTTCTTTATATATTTTGGATATTAACCCCTTATCAGATATATGATTTGCAGATATTCGTTTCCCATTTGGTAAGTTGTCTTTTCATTTTGTTGATGGTTTCCTATCTTGTGCAGAAGTTTTTTACTTGGATGTAGTCCATTCATTTATTTTTTTGCTTTTGCTTTTGCTTTTGTTTCCCTCCCCCAAGGAGCCTTATCCAAAAAGATATTGCTAAGACCAATGTTAAAGTGGGTAGTACCTATATTTTCTTCTAGGAGTTTTATGGATTCAGGTCTTACATTCAAGTCTTCAATCCATTTTGAGTTAATTTCTTGGGCATGGTACAAGATAATGGTCTACTTTCATCCTTTAGATGTGGCTGTCCAGTTTTCCCAACACCATTTATTGAAGAGACTTTCCTTTCTCCATTGTATGCTCTTGGCTCCTTTGTCATAAATCAGTTGTTCATATATGTGTGGGTTTATTTCTAGGCTCTAAATTCTGTTCCATTGATCTGTGTGTCTGTTTTTCTACCAGTACCATACCGTTTTGATTATTATAGCTTTGTAGTATAGTTTGAAACAAGGGAGTATAATCTCTCTGGCTTTGTTCTCTTTTCTCAGGATTGCTTTCGTTATTTGGAGTCTTTTGTGGTTCCACATAAATTTTAGGATTCTTTGCTCTACATCTGTGAAAAACGCCACTGTGATTTTGATAGGGATTGCACTGAACTTATAGATTGCTTTAGGCAATACGGACATTTTAACTATGTTAATTCTTCTAATCCATGAGTATGGAATTTCTATTTCTTTGTGTCTTCCTCAATTTCTTTAAGTAATGTCTTCTAGTTGTCATTGTAGAGGTCTTTTGCCTCCTTGGTTAAATTTTTTCCTAGGTATTTTATTCTTTTTGTTGAGATTGTAAATGGGATTGTTTTCTTAGCTTCTCATTTTTATAGTTCATTGTTAGCATATACAAATGCAATAGATTTTTGTATATTGATTTTGTACATTGCAACTTTATTGATTTATTATTGTGAATAGCCTTTTGGTGAAGTTTTTAAGGTTTTCTATATATAAAATTATGCCATTTTAAAATAGTGGCAGCATTACCTCTTGCTTTCTAATTTGAATGACTTTTATTTCTTTTTCTTGTCTAATTTGTTTGACTAGGACTTTCAGTACTATGTTGAATAAAAGTGGTGAGAGTGGGCATCCTTGTCTTTTTCCTGATCTTAAACTAAACAGTTTTTCACCACTGAGTGTGATGTTAGCTGTGGGTTTGTCACATATGGCCTTGATAATGTTGAGATACTTTCCTTCTATACCCACTTTATTGGGAGTATTTATCATAAATGGATGTTGAATCTTGTCAAATGCTTTTTCTGCATCTATTGAGATGATCATATGATTTTTATCCTTGATTTGTTAATGTGCTGTATCATGTTGATTGATTTGCAGATGTTGAGCCATCCTTGCATCCCTGGAATAAATCCCACTTGATCATGGTGTATGATACTTTTAATATATTGTTGTAATTGGTTTGCTAATATTTTGCTGGCAATTTTGGCATCTGTGTTCATCAGAGATATTGGCCTATACTTTTCTTTTCTTGTGTTGTCTTTGCCTGGTTTCAGTATCAGGGTAAGGTTAGCCTCATATGATGAGTTAGGAAGCGTTCCCTCCTCTTCAATTTTTTGGAAAATTTGGGAAGGATAGGTATTAAATCTTTGAATGTTTAGTAGAATTCACCAGTAAAGCCATCTGGCCCTGGACTTTTGTTTTAGAGGAGGTTTTTTATTACTGTTTCAATCTCCTTAGTAGTGATTGGTCTATTCAGATTTTTCGTGGTTCAGTCTTAGAAGGTTGTATGATTCTAAGTATTTATCCATTTCTTCTAAATTTTCTAATTTTTTGTATATCTCTGCTTATCATAGTCTCCTATGATCCTTTGTGTTTCTGTGGTATCTGTTGTAACTTTTCCTCTTTCATTTCTGATTTTATTTAGTTGAGCCTTCTATATTTTTTTTAGTGAGTCTAGCTAAAGTTTTATCAATTTTGCTTATTTTTTCAAGGAACCACGTCTTAGTTTCACTGATCTTTTCTATTGTCTTTTTTGTCTCTATCTCATTTATTTCTGCTCTAATTTTTATTATTTCCTTCCTTCAACTGACTTTGGGCTTCACTTGGTCTTCCTTTTCTAGCTATTTTAGGTGTAACATTAGATTGTTTGCAGATTTTTCTTGTTTCTTGAGGTAGGCCTTTATTGCTATAAACTTTCTTAGTACTGCTTTTACTGCATCCCATAGATTTTGGTATGTGATATTTTCATTTTCATTTTTCTCCATGTAGGTTTTGATTTCCCCTATGATTTCTTCATTGAACCAACAGTTTTTCAGGAGCATCAGCATTCAGTAGTTCTTTAATCTCCACATACTTGTGATTTTTCCCCTTTTCTTCCTGTAATTGACTTCTAGTTTCATACTGTTGCGGTCAAAAAATATGCTTGACATGATTTCAATCTTCTTAAACCTATTGAGACTTGTTTCGTGTCCCAGCATATGGTGTATCATTGAGAATGTTCCATGTGCACTTGAGAAGAATATGTATTCTGCTGCTTTTGGATGGAATGTTCTACATATATCTATTTGGTCTATCTGGTCTAATGTGTCATTTATGGCCAATATTTCCTTGTTAACCTTCTGTCTGGATGATCTCTCCATTGATGTAAGTAGGGTATTAAAGTTCCCTAGTATTATTGTATTGCTGTCAATTACTCCCCTTAGGTTTGTTAATAGTTGCTTTATATACTTTGGTGCTCCTATGTTGTGTGCATATAAAAATAAATATTATATCTTCTTGATGAATTTTCCCCTTTATCATTATATAACGTCCATCTTTGTCTCTTGTTATCTTGTTTATCTTGAATTCTACTTTGTCTAATAAGTATATCTACACTCACTTTCTTTTGGTTGTCATTTGCTTAGGGTATCACCATCCACCCCTTCACTTTGAGCTATGTTTGTCTTTCGAGTGAAGATGAGTCTCCTAAGGCAGTGTATTAGTTGGGTCTTGTTTTTTAATCCATCCAACCACTCTGTGCCTTTGGATTGGTGAGTTCAGTTCATTTACATTTAAGGTGCTTATTGATATATGAGGACTTACTACTGCCATTTTATCTTTTGTTTTCTGATTGTTCTATATGCCCATTGTTTCTTTTCACTTTTGTCTCTGTCATTTTAGTTTGGTGGTTTTCTATGATGTATTTCTCAGTTACTTCTTTTTCATGTTTTGTGTTTCTACCCTACATTTTTGTTTTGTGGTTACCATGAGGTTTGTATACAATGTCCCATAGATAAAATAGTCTTTTTTCTGCTGATAATGTCTTATCTTCATTTGTCTATACAAGTTCTGTCATTTTCCTCCTCCCCTTTTATGTTTTTGTTGCCGGTTATCCTTTTTTTATTATGTGAGAGCATATTGCAGTATTTCTACTTATTTTTAATGATTTTTTTTTCCCTTTTAACCTTTATGCTATAGCTGTTTAACAGCCTATTCTGTAATAGCTTTGTAATTTTCTGGTTCTGTGTATCACCTCATTCAGTTTTCTGTATTTATGTCCTTCTGTTTCTGGTAGAACAGTTCCTTTCAACATTTCTTGTAAGGCAAGTCTAGTAGTGGTGAACCCACTCAGCTTTTGATTGTCTGGGAAAACCTTTATTTCTCCTTCATATATGAAGAATAACCTTGCTTGATAGAGTATTCCTGGTTGAAAGTTTTATCTTTCAATATTTTGAATGTGTCATTCCAGTCTCTCCTGGCCTGTAGAGTTTCTGCTGAGAAATCTGCTGAGAGACTAATGGGGGTTCCATTGTAAGTTACTATCTTTTTTCCCCTGGCTGGCTTTGAAATTCTTGGTCATCGACTTTTGGCAGTTTTAATATAATGTGTGTCTTGGAGAAGGTATTTTTGCATTGAGATAATTAGGTATTCTATTAGCTTCATGTACTTGTATATCCAGTTCCTTCCCCAGATTTGGGAAGTTCTCAGCTATTATTTCTTTAAATAAGTTCTCTGCTCCCTTCTCCCTCTCTTCTCCTTCTGGGATACCACTTATCCTTATGTTGCTTTTTCTAATGGAGTCGAATGTTTCTCACAGAATTTCTTCATTTTTAAAAAACCTTAGATCTCTCTCTTCCACTTGAATCATTTCTAGATTTCTATCTTCAGTCTTGCTAAACCTCTCTTCCATATGGTCTGCTCTATAGCCAATGTTTTCTACTATATTCTTCATCTCATTTATTGAGTTCTTCAGCTCCATAATTTCTGTTTGGATCTATTTTAGAGTTTCAATCTCTTTGGAGAAGTACTCCTTCTCTTCATTAATTTTATTCCTGAGTTCATCAAACTGTCTATCTGAGTTCTCTTGTAGCTCATTGAGTTTCTTCATGACAGCTATTTTGAATTCTCTGTCAGTTAGATTGCAATCTTCCATGACTTCAAGTTTAGTTTCTGGAGAATTGTCATTTTTGTGTGTGTGATACTGTGTTACTGTAATTTTATGGTGCTTGATAAATTGTTCCTCTACTGGTGCATTTGAGGTAGTAAATGCCTTTCTTATTTAGATAAGGCTTTGTTTACTTTGATTTTTAGCTGCTTCTGGTTGTATTCGAGAGCCTGCAGTTTCCACCCTCCACTGCCTCAGCCAGAGGTCTGGTCAGTGCCCTCAGTGTGCTGCTTGTGCCTCCAAAGTTGCTGGTGCCTTGCTGCTGCTGGTGTCCCTGTGGAAGCAGGCATTGCCACTGGGTCACCAGGCTGATGAGTGCCTTTGCTGCTTCCAGAGTCACTTGGGTTGCAAATCCCCACACTGTGGTGGGGGAAGGAGGAAGATGGGGCCCAAGCCAGATCACCAGTGCCTCTGTTACGTCCAGGCTTGTTAGGTCCAGAGGCACTGCTGCCACAGGTGAGGGAGCTGGGGTTATGGGCGCCACTGCAGCTGCAGAAGAGGACAGGGACATGCACACTGCCTCTGCTGCTGCTCCTGGGTTTTCTGCAGGTGCTAGTATTGCCACTGCTAAGGGCACTGGGTTTGCAGGTGTCACCACTACCACTGGTACTAGACACAGTTCCTACTAGAAGGCCAGGGTCACAGGTGCTGCTGCACCTGCTATGTGGAAGGGTACCTGGGTTGTGGGTACTGTCATAGTTCCTGGAGCCTCTTGTCACAGGCACTGCCATGGTTCATCGAGCCTCCAGTCTTGGGCACCCCCATGGTTCCTGGAGCCCCAAGTTGCTGAGGCACTGCCACTGCTGCTGGTGGAAGTGGAGGGGCTAGGGTGTGAGTGCCACTGTGATTCTTATAACTTTAGGTCACAGGCACCACCACCACTGCCAGAGGCACCAGATCTTAGATGCAGCTCTTGCTGCCAGGAGGGCCAGGGTTGGAGGTGCTACCTCCACTACCAAGGGAGGGGCAGGGGGCTGGGTTATGGGTACTGACACAGTTCCTGGAGCTTCCAGTCATGGGAGCTGTGGTGGTTCCTGAAGCCTCTGGTGGCCTGCATTGCCTCAGTTTCTGGAGCCTCCAGGCATGGGGGCTGCTACAGTTCCTAGAGCCTCTGGTCTCTGGAGCAGCCACTGCTTCTCCCCTAGTTCTGCTGGGGCCACGAGGTCCAGTCCACCCACCTTCAGATGTACAGATGTATGGATCTCTCAGGTGTCCTGGTGTGCTGTGCAGAGGATCCTTTGTTGGTCTATGGATGTCCTACTGGTTGTAACTTAGAGGGGAGAGACAATGGGAGCAACTCACACAGCCATGATACTGACATCACTCCTCTATCATCCACACTTCTTAAGAGTATAGTCCACAACCACTGCCTTCCGCCTCCTCCCCTCCTGTTTCATGAGCCATCCCTGAAATTCAACTTACTAAAGTCATATAAGCCCTCCTAATCATCAAATCCATTTGACATGTTTCAGTTTTTATCTTACCGAACTTATCTCTTGATTTTTAAATATTAGATCAGTCTACTTTTCCTGAAATTCTTCCATTGGTTTCCTTGAAATCACACTCATTCACTTATTCATTCATTCACTCAATAAATACTGATTTTAAAACAATGATTTGCCAAGAATCTTTCCTACAGTTAGTTTTCATTCTTTGAGCATTTTGATACTGCTCTCCCTTTTCTTACTCCCTAAATGTCCTCCTCAATTCACATAAAACTCCAGATGATTGCACCTAACCTGAAGGTTTTAGCCATCACTGATATCAACAATGTCCAATGGAGAACATTGGAAGCATGGACAAAAATTCCCTATGGAACACATCAGCATCTGTGGTAGGCCGGCCTTTTAAAAGTATAATCCTCCACAAGGTGGATTCTAATATACTCCACTCCCGGAATGAGAATCACTGGCGTACAAAGAAGTATGCTACTAATGAGATTTTGTTGTACTTCTGGAATATGTAGAGGCAGGAAAATTGGGGAAGCCACTGAAACTCTAGGATAGGTGTTACCAAATTTATATCTACAGAGTAGGCCAATCACCAGTTCAAGCACAAGTGGATATTATAGACCTCAAACTCTTTAAAACTGAAATCAATGCAACTCCCCCCAATTTCATCTTCACTCCCACCTCACAATATCTCCTTCTCTGGTGTTCTCTATAATATTGGTAGCATCGTTATCTATCCAGTCACCAAAGCAAGAAACATGGGAGTTTTCTTAGGTATCTCCATCTCCTGCCATTTTTCATTTATCACTAAGTCCTTTGGGTCTTTTTATGACAGCTTTCTGAGATATACATCACACACCCAAAATTCACTCTTTTGAAGTGCGCAATTCACTGGGTTTTAGTATATTCACAATGTTGTGCAATAATCACAACTATCAAATTCCAGAACATTTTCATTACTACAAAAAGAAACTCTGTACCCATTAGCAGTTACTCCCCATCCTCCAGCACTTGGAAACCACTAATCTACTTTCTGTCTCTATGGATTTGGGGCAAATATGTGGTCTTTTGTATCTGACTTAGTCCTGTTTTAACATAATCATTTCTAGAGTTCAACTTCTCATCTCCATTCCTGCTTGTCTGGACTATTGTGATGATCTCACATATCCCTGTGACATATAGCCAGTAGATTTACCTAAAGCATAAATCTGACCAGATTACTCCCCTGCTTAAAACCCCTCAGTGGTTAACAATCACCTACAGATGAAGTCCAAACTGTTTAACATGGCATAAAGGTCACTCCATGATCTGACCCCCACCTAATGCTCCTCAGTCTCTCTTGACATCAAATGTCTCATGCTTTAAGCTCTGACAACACTGAATTACTAATAGTTTCCAGCAAGCACAATGTTGCTCTTCCCCTCTTTGCCTTTGCTCAAGTCCCTTCATTTCAGAATGTTCTCCTCACCAGGCCAATGCTTACTTGTCCTTTAAGACGCAGCTTTTGATTACTTAAGAAGTTTTTCCTTATATCCTAGGATCATAGTTTCCTCCTGAATGCTTCAAGAATATTCTGTGAAGATGCATATTACTGCATTTATCACATTATTTTATAATTATCTGCCTAAGTGCCTCTTGTCCTCACTACACTGTGAGGTCTTCGGGATGACAAGACCAACATAGTCATCTCTAACTCCCACGTTCCCTGTAGAATTCTAAGAATATGGTAGGCCTTCCAAATGTATTTGAAAAGGCATGAATGAAGAGTTCATCAATGGATTAATTAATATGCAAACTTACTGAGGAATGATTAATTGAATGACCTTAAACATTACCGGGCATACTTTGAAAAACTTGTCTGGTCCATGAAGCAGTAAAACAAAAGACATAGATCAACTGTGCAGGAAAAGAATGAAGCAGTGAGAATAGAAATTTGGAAATTAGACATTGTGAATTTTCTTTAATCAGAAAATTTCAATGCAAGGGTAGATAATCATGAATTGTAGATGGTGAATGGGGGAAACTATACTGAGAACTGAGTGAGATTCAATGATTTCCATGATCATGCAAATCAGAATCCTATTATTTTATCATGGAACAATAAATGATACGTCCACATAGATACAATTTTGAGTGGGGGAAATGGAATCTAATGAACACCAAAGCAAATTACCAACATGGACAATCAACAGGGTCATAATTAGAAGAAAGGTGGTCTAACATTTTGAAAGCCTATCAATCATTTTTAAAATGAGCTACATACCTACCATCTTTGATATGAAGCTAGCTATAGATCCTCCAAATAATATTATGTTAGAGGACACTGCAACTCTTTGTGAATACTACATTTCTTCAACCATCCAATACTGTTCATTATATGCTTGAAGTAGTGGTTGGCCTTAATAAACAGATTGAGATTCTCTTTAAAATTTGGTTTTTTGGTTACACTTAGATTTTTTTTCCCTGCATAGACTTAAGGTTCCTTCACTTCAACATCCACCATGGCTATGCTGACACTCTAGGAAATCCTAACAAAACCTTCAAGCCTGGCTTTGTAAACTTCTGTTGCGATGGGAAATAAAGCAGTGGTGTTGAAACCTTATAAAATAAAGTCCCTTGTTGCTATGGTAATGTATAGTTCATACAGGCTCAAAGAAAGAACTATTTTTTCTGATTCACCTAGGTCCTGTTTTTGCACTGGCGATATTTAGATCATGAAAGGTTTTGGAGAGACAAGCATTTGCTATAAGCAGGTAAAGACTACACATTCATTTTTAGTCTATAGAAGCAGATTGTGAGCACACAAATTCACATTCAATTAATTCATTGAGGCAATATTCAATGTATGGTAGTGATTCACCACTCATTCAGAATGCTCCTTCTATGTTTTCTCTCCTCTTAAAATGTCCTAGTGCAACTAAACACTTTTTATATTTTTACATTGTTTGGTTTGCTTCTAACAGACTCACAATGAATCACATCATTTGGTCAGTTTATAAGGAAGAGTCATATTCATTAGATACCAATATTCAAAATAAAGGAAAACTGAAGCGTTGATTTCCCACCAAATATAATCTACAATCCTGATTTTTTTTAAAAAAGTAAAACATAGTACTTTTGCTTGTTTCCAATTCACCATTGGTTCCTGTACAATGAACACACGATGCTAGGAAATATATAACTTACAGACACCTATTAGAAATACGTATATTTCTGTGTATGGGCATATGTATCATTCTGTTTAAAAACGTTTTCTAAAAATCACAATGAATCGTATAAAAATCTGTTTAAAACTTGAAACATATCACAGAGTTACTATACTGATGCTCTAGGAACACACACACACCCCTACACACGTACACACACACACAGTGTTTCTGGAATACTTGGTATGTAAAAATCTCCATAGCAAATGGTACATTGGCACACTGAAAGGACTGATCATTATCCAAAATGTACATTTGCTCCTTTCCTATATGAAAATACATATAACTTATGTTGCCTAGAAATCTAACCTATAATGATATTTACAATAAAATGTTTAATTTTTAATTATTTTGAAGGGTGTATAAAGGCTGTTCAAGAGTAACAAATGTTGGTAAATTTTAAGAAGAAATATCTTAAATTTACTTATGTTCTTTTTACCCATGTGATCCTATTGGATCAAATATATACATATGCTTCCTTGAAAGAGGAACTATAATGTAATAATGTGTCATATATTAAATTATTCTCTCTATTACACTGTTTGCTTTGCAAACACACCCTACATAATAGGCAAAGCCACTAGAAGCTCCTCAGAAACTTGCCACCTCATCACAAAGAGAATGGGATGCCTCTGCCTCTATGTTCCTTGTGAACCTTCTAATACAGACTTTATCACTCTATACTGTATGTGTTGGTCTCCCACTTTACACTGTGAGCTCTTTGAGACCAGGGACCACATTTAGGCATTTTAATCTTCCCAGCAATAGAGCTTGGCTGTAAATATTTATTGAATTAATGAATGGTAATAAATGAATGGCACTTATCACAATGTACTGTGTACTATTATCAGTTACATACATGTCTAATGACTACTTCCTCTGACCACTAAATAATATGCTTGGGAATCATAGGACTGTTCTACACGTATTTATATACAGTTTTCCCTGGCACACTAACCAGGTGTCTAGTAAACATCAAATTTTAATTAGAGATGTGTAAAGTTTGGGAGGAGTAAAAGTGCAAACTACAAAATTTCCTATTGTTGTTTCAATGACTTTTTTAGACAGTAACAACTACTCCCTTCCTTCCTGTACTTTGTTCTGAGTTACAGTGGAGAAATTTTGCCCCCAGAAGCATTAGGCTTTTGATACACTTGGCCCTAGTTTACAAGGTGAGCTTCTTTCTGAAGATACTATTTCTTGTCTTCCCTTTGGGGGATGGATTTGAGAGGCCTTACAGATACACTAGATACTGCTCTATCTTGAAACCTCAGGAATATTCCCCAAATAGACTACAAGTCCTTTGGCATCAGGAGAGACTTAAGTCTAATATAAGGTCTTTCTTAGTACTCACCTTTAATAACCCTGTTGAGACATTTTCTTCTAATAATATACCTTTCAACTGAATCATTGTGGCACCTACCATCTGTGGAGTACTTCTACAATATAGTTCAAATTTTAAACAGAATTTTATAGAAGTCACTGTGATATTTAGAAAATGTTTTAAAACAGCATAATAAGACCAGAATGAAATTTCACAGAGTCAAAGCTCCAATGTCATACTGACCTTTGAAACTTAGGAGGCTTATTTATGAAAGAACATTATTATAATTATAAAGTTAAAATAATAGCAACCATTACATTCTTTTAGAATTCATATTGAATTATCAGTGTAATTCCTGAGAATAATAACGACTTCAGGTATTCATACACCAATCTGACATTGTTAGCTATAGTTTAGAATCAAACAAAGCATTTTATTTAGAGTTCAAAACTCACAAAGCCTTGTGAACAGGTCAAGCAAACTCTAATATACTACATCTGCTCCTGTGGTTGCTCCATTTTTTTAGATAAAATGTCATTCAAATAGTCTTTTCGCTATTCCCACTTGAGTTACTAGACTATTCAGAAAACTCATGGGGAGAACGATTACTTATTCATGAAAGCAGAGTTTCTTTGGTCATCCTAGATTTGACTGGCATTAGAAGCAACTATGTCTGACTCCAATGATTTAAATATTCATCATAGCATAATCATGGCATTTAAATATCTAAGCAGTGGAAGTTTCAGAGTAATTCTCATTTTGGAATAAATGTAGCCCATTTTACATAGATCACCTAACACAATGACATAGCATTACATTCCTGATAACTTTACTGTTTGGCAAACTAAAATACAGAATATTTAGAACTCTGTTAAAATATCCTACCAAAAGTTTCTTAGATTATTAAGCAATTTTATCCGAAAATTGACAAATAAGAAATGAATCCTTATAATGATTGTATGCATACGCCTCCCTTTGAATGAATTAAGTCTCCCTGTAATGATATGCATAACTTAAAATTTTATGACTGGATCACTGTATATAAAATCACTCTTGCAGGATGCTTTCGTAAACTGCTCCCCTCTCAGAGAACCGCAGTATAGATTTACATGCAGGATTGGGGGTGTACACAAATAAATAAATATTCCCATGCACTGAGCTTGCTGAAATCTCTATGTAACAGACACAACACACTAAATACTGTAATATAAAATATCACTCTCTAATTTCTCACTACTAGGAATAAATAATCTTTTATAGATTGTAGGACATCATTTGACAGTGAACCTAAGCTTAAATTTAGATTTTAGTGAGAGAACTCCAATTGAGTTCATTATCAAAAACAAGCAATAAAGCAATCCAAGAAAATGTTAAATTTCTCCATCAGGGGCCAGCTCCATAGCTGAGTGCTTAACTTCACGCACTCCGCTTCTGGGGCAGCACAGAGTTTTTCAAGTTTGGATTCTGGGCGCCGCAGACACGGCACCACTTGTCAGGCCATGTTGAGGTGGCATCCCACATAGCACAACCAGAGGCACTCACAACTAGAATATACAACTATGTACTGGGGGTCTTTGGGGAGAAGAAGAAGGAAAAAGGAAAAGATTGGCAACAGATGTTAGCTCTTCTGCCAATCTTAAAAAAAAAAAAGATACAACTCTTCAAAAAAATTTTCCATATCAATTTAGTTTACGGAAGAAGGTATTTTTCAAATACATTTGTTGAGCTATAATTGACATACAAATATAAATGCCAGACATATTTAATGGGTAGAATTTGATACGTTTTAGCATTTCTATACACCCAGGAAGCCATCAATGCAATAAAAATTATGAACATATCCATCACACCCAAAAGTTTCTTCAAGCCCCTTTGTAATCTCTCCCTTTCGACTCCACCTTCGCTGGCTTTATGTAAACACTCACCTGTTGTCTTTCACTATAGATTAGTTTGCATTTTCTACAATTTCATATAAATGGAATCACACAGTGTATAGCTTTGTTTGGCTTCCTTCACTCAGCACGATCATTTTGAGATTCACCCATGTTGTTACATATATCAATAGTTCATTCCTTTTCATTACTGAATCATATTACACTGTATGGATAAACTACCATTTTAAAAAATCAGTTCACCTGTTCATAAGCATTTGGCAAGTTTCCAGTTTTTAGCTATTACAAACAAAGCTGCTACACTCATTCGTGTATGGCTCTGCATGGACATATGCTCTCATGGGTAAACACCGAAGAGTGGAACAGCTGGGTCATATGGTAGGTGTATTTTTAACTTTTTAAGAAACTAACAAACTGTTTTCTAACGTGGCTGTACTATTTTACATCCACATCACCAGTTGGTCCCTATGGGCTGTATGTTCATTTAGTCAGACAGCACATGGGCCGTATGTACATTTATTAGGACATAAGCATCCTTTCCATGTGCAATGTATATTACATATGGTGAGGTCCGTTTTATAACTGGAACATAAGTTGATTATTCTAAATAATTACAAAAGCGTATTTTTTCTTCCCTCTCACAAGTAACAGATTATGATGAAGAAAAGTACATAAATAAGAATTAACATTTATTCAGTATTTACCATGTGCCTGCCTCTATTCTAAGTGGTGAATATGTATTACATCTTATAAATACCTACAATAACTCTATGAGGGTACATACTAAAGCTGAATCCACCTTACAGATGAGGAAACTGAAAGGATAAATAAGTTGCTTGTGGTCACAAAAGTAAGTAGGAGCACCAGGCTTCAAACCTGGCAGTCTGAGCCCAGGATTTCAGGTCTTAATCACAATATGATACCCCCTGATACCATCTACACATTACTGAATACTTGTAATTTATACTACACAGCTATGAATTATCCTCAGATTATGCCATGCCTTTAGTTAATTTCCAAAGTGCTGAACTGATTTTTTTCAACAATTCTGTCCAGCTTTACTGTTACTTTTTGGGAAAAAAGTTTGCTGATCTTTATAGTCAAACTTAGCCAGAAATCTTGTCTCCAAAAATGCATTTTTGGACACTTAACTGTAACATTAGGTTTTTAACTTACATTTTAGTAACAATAATTCTTAATCTAAAAACTGTTAAACACCAACATCATACTCCATACTCAGATTATAAACTGCTAAACAATTCTTAAGTCTTTGTGCCTCCTATAATTTTTCAAATATAAAGTAAACAGAACTGTGATCGTTTTAATTTAGTATTAATAGTAACAGTAAAAAATTCATTTAATGTCTTCTCTCCAAAAGTCACAGCAAAATTTATATTTCTTTTCTTTACTCATTACTTTTCCAATTTATATCTACCCAGAAAATTTGTCAGTGATCTTTATTGTGTTAAAGAGTGTACAACTCACAAATGTTAAATCTACTTGTCAGATCTTTGTTTTTATTGCAGTAACATTGGTTTATAACATTATATAACTTTCAGGGGTACATCATAATATATTTTTAATTCTGTGTAGATTACATCATGTTCACCACCCAAAAACTAATTATAGTCCATCATCTCACATGTGAGCCCAATCACCCCTTTTGCCCTCCCCGCTACCCACTTCCCCTCTGGTAACTAATAATCCAATCTCGGCTGCTATGTGTATATTTGTCATTGTTTTTATCTTCTACTTATGAGTGAGATCATGGTATTTGACTTTCGCCCTCTGACTTATTTCACCTGGCATAATACCCTCAAGGTCCATCCATGTTGTCACAAATGGCCGTATGTCATCATTTCTTATGGCTGAGTAGTATTCCATTGTGCATATATATCGCATCTTCTTTATCCATTCGTCCCTTGATGGGCACCTAGGTTGCTTCCAAGTCTTGGCTATTGTGTATAATGCTGCAATGAACATAGGGGTACATGTATCTTTATGCATTTGTGTTTGCAAGTTCTTTGGATACTCAGCAGGGGAATAGCTGGATCATGTGGTAGACCTATTCTTAATTTTCTGAGGAAACTCCATACTGTTTTCCATAGTGGCTGCACCAGTTTGTACTCCCTCCAGCAGTGAATGAGGGTTCCCTTCTCTCCACATCCTCTCCAACACTTGTTGTTTCCTACCTTGTTAATTATAGCCATTCTGATGGGAGTGAGGTGATATCTCATTGTAGCTTTGATTTGCATTTCCCTGATAATTAATGATGTAGAACATCTTTTCACACGCCTGTTAGTCATCCGTATATTTTCTTTGGACAAATCTCTCTTCAGATCTTTTGCCCATTTTTTAATTGGGTGGTTGTTTTTTTGTTGTTGAGACATATGAGTTCTTTGTATATTTTGGCTATTAACCCCTTATCTGATATACAGTTTGCAAATATCTTCTCCCAATTGTTAGGTTGTCTTTTCATTTTGTTGATGGTTTCCTTTGCTGTGTAGAAGATTTTTAGTTTGATGTAGTCCAAATTTACTTATTTTTTCTACTGTTTATCTTGCCAACTCAGACATGGTATTTGAAAAACTGCTGCTAAGACTGATGTCAAAGAGTGTACTGCCTATGTTTTCTTCTAAAAGCTTCATGGTTTCAGGTCTTACATTCAAGTCTTTAATCCATTTTGAGTTGATTTTTGTGCATGGTGTAAGATAATGGTGTACTTTCCTTCTTTTGCACGTGGCTGTCCAGTTGTCCCAACACTATGTATTGAAGAGTCTCTGTCTTCTCCATAGTATGCTCTTGGCTTCCTTGTTGAATATTAGCTGTCCATAGCTGTGTGGGTTTATTTTAGGGCTCTCAATGCTGTTCCACTGACGTTGACCTGTGTGTCTGTTTTTGTGCCAGTAGCATGCTGTTTTGGTTACTATGACTTTGTAGTATATTTTGAAATCAGGGAGTGTGATACCTCCACGTTTGTTTCTTTTCCTCAGGATTCCTTTGGCTATTCGGGATCTTTTGTTGTTCCATACAAATTTAGGAGTCTTTGTTCTATTTCTGTGAAAAATGTGGTTTGAACTTTGATAGGGATTACAGTGAATCTATAGATTGCTTTAAGAAGTACGGACATTTTAACGATGTTAATTCTTCCAATCCAAGAGCACAGAATATCTTTCCATTTCTTATGCCTTCTTCTATTACTTTCAACAATGTTTTATAGTTTTCAGTGTACAGATCTTTCACCTCTTTGGTTAAGTTTATTCCTAGGTATTTTATTCTTTTTGTTGCAATTGTAAATGGGATTGTATTCTTAATTTCTCTTTCTGTTACTATGGTGTTAGTGTATAGAAAGGCAACTGATCTTTGTATGTTGTTTTTGTATCCTGCAACTTGAGTATATTCATTTATTATTTCTAAAAGTTTTTTAGTGGATTCTTTAGGATTTTCTATATATAAAATAATGCCATCTGCAAATATTGACAGTTTCACTTCTTCTTTTCCAATTTGGATCCCTTTTATTTCTTCTTCTTGCCTGCTTCCTCTGGCTAGGACTTCCAATATTCTGTTAAATAAGAGTGGTGAAAGTGGGCATCCTTGTCTCGTTCCTGTTCTTAGAAAGATATCTTTCAGTTTTACTCCACTGAGAATGATATTAGCTGTGGGTTTGCCATATATGGCCTTTACTCTATTGAGGTAATTTCCTTCTATATCCATTTTATTTAGAGTATTTTTAATCATAAATTGACGTTGTATCTTGTCAAATGCTTTCTCTGAATCTATTGCGATGATCATGTGATTTTTATTCTTCGTTTCGTTAATGTGGTTGATTGGTTTGTGAATGTTAAACCATCTCTGCATCCCTGGAGTAAAACCCACTTGATCATGATGTATGATCTTTTTAATGTATTGTTGTATTTGATTTGCTAGTATTTTGTTGAGGATTTTTGCATCAATGTTCATCAGTGATATTTGCCTGTAATTTTCTTTTTTTGTGTTGTCCTTGTCTGGTTTTTGGTATCAGGATAATGTTAGCTTCATAGAATGAATTAGGAAGCCTCCCCTCCTCTTCAGGTTTTTGGAACAGGTTGAGAAGGATAGGTATTAAGCCTTCTTTGAATGTTTGGTAGAATTTACCAGGAAAGCCCTCTGGTCCTGGACTTTTATTTTTAGAGAGGTTTTTGATTACTTTTTCAATCTCCTTACTGGTGATTTGTCTATTCAAATTCACTAGTTCTTCTTGTTTTGTTTTTTTTTTTTTTAATTGAGGAAGATTAGCCCTTAGCTAACATCTGCTGCAATCCTCCTCTTTTTTGCTGAGGAAGACGGGCCCTGAGCTAACATCTGTGCCCATCTTCCTCTACCTTATATGTGGGATGCCTGCCACAGCACGGCTTGAAAAGCAGTGCGTACGTCCATACCCGGAATCTGAACTGGTGAACCCCGGGCCGCCAAAGTGCAACATGTGAAGTCAACTGCTGGGCCACTGGGCTGGCCACTCTCTACTTCTTCTTGATTCAGTTTTGGAAGGTTGTATAATTCTAAGAATTTATCCATTTCTTCCAGATTATCTGTTGGCATATAGCTTTTCATAGCATTATCTTATAATCTTTTGTATTTCTGAGGTATGTGTTGTAATTTCTCCTCTTTCTTTTCTGACTTTATTTATTTGAGTCTTCTCTCTTTTTTTCTTGGTAAGTCTAGCTAAAGGTTTGTCAATTTTATTTATCTTTTCAAAGAACCGGCTCCTGGTTTCATTGATTTTTTCTACTTTTTTTTAGTCTCTATTTCGTTTATTTTTGCTCTGGTTTTTATTATTTTCTTCCTTCTGCTGATTTTGCGCTTTGTTTGTTCTTCTTTTTACAGTTCCTTTAGGTACACTGTTACATTTTTTATTCGGGATTTTTCTTGTTTGTTGAGGCAGGCCTGAATTGCTATAAACTTCCCTCTTAGAACCGCTTTTGCTACATCCCATAGATTTTGCCATGTCATACTTTCACTTTCATGTGTCTCCAGGTATTTTTTGATTACTCCTTTGACTTCTTCATTGACCCAATCATTGTTCAGTAGCAGTTTGTTTAATCTCCACATTTTTGTGGCTTTTCTGATTTTCTTCCCACAGTTGATTTCTAGTTTCATACCTTTGAGGTCAGAAAATATGCATGGTATTATTTTGATCTTTGTAAATTTATTGAGACTTATTTTGTGGCCTAATATGCAATCAATCCTGGAGAATGTTCCATGTGCACTTGAAAAGAATGTGTATTCCATGGTTTTTGGACGAAATGTTCTATATATATCTACCCAGTCCATTTAGTCTAAAGTGTTGCTTAAGGCCAATGTTTCCTTATTGATCTCCCGTTTGGATGATCTATCCATTGGTGTAAGTGGCATGTTAAAGTCCCCTACTATTATTGTGTTACTGTCTACTTCTCCTTTTATGTCTGTTAATAATTGCTTTATATATTTAGGTGCTCCTATGTTGGGTGCATAGATATTTACAAGTGTTATATTCTGTTGGATTGTTCCATTTATCATTATGTAGTGCCCTTCTTTTCTTTGTCTTTTTTTTTTTTTTTTGAGGAAGATTAGCCCTGAGCTAACTGCTGCCAATCCTCCTCTTTTTGCTGAGGAAGACTGGTCTTGAGCTAACACCCATGCCCATCTCCCTCTACTTTATACATGGGATGCCTACCACAGCATGGCTTTTGCCAAGCGGTGCCATGTCCACACCCAGGATCCGAATCAGTGAACCCTGGGCTGCCAAGAAGCAGAACATGCGAACTTAACCACTGTGCCACCAGGCTGGCCCCTGTAGTGCCCTTTTTTGTCTCTTGTTACAGTTTTTGTCTTAAAGTTTATTTTGTCTGATATATGTATTGCTACCCCTGCTTTCTTTTCTTTGCCATTTGCATGGAGTATCTTTTTCCATCCTTTCACTTTCAGTTTGTGAGTGTCTTTACGTCTGAAGGGTGTCTCTTGTATGCCACACGTATATAGGTCTTGTTTTTTTATCCAATTGGCCAACTTATGCCTTTGATTGGAGCATTTAGTCCATTGACATTTAAAGTAGCTATTGATAAATATGTATTTATTGACATTTTGTCACTTTTTTTCTGGGTGTTTTAGTAGTTCTTCTCTGTTCCTTTCTTCTTCTCTTGCTCTCTTCCTTTGTGGTTTGATGGCTTTCTTTAGTAATATGTTGGATTTCTTTCCTCTTACTTATTTTGTTTATTTATTACAGGTTTCTGGTTTGTGATTACCATGAGGTTCCTATATAATATTCTATGTGTACAGTAATCTATATTGAGTTGATAGTCTCTTTACCTTGACCTCTTTCTAAAAGCTCTACTCTTTTACTCTCCTCCTCCCATATTTTATGTTTCTGAAATCATATCTAATCTCTTGTGGGTCTATCTATTACCCTCTTATCATTGAAATAGGTAATTTTAGTACTTTTGTCTTTTAACCTTCATATTATCTTCATAGGTGGTTGATCTGCTACCTTTGCTGCATTTTTGCCTTTACCAGTGACTTTATTGCCTGGTTTTTGGTTTTTGTTTTTGATAATTTTCTTATCCCTATTTGCGGTCTTCTCTTTCTCACTTAAGTAAGTCCCTTCAGCATCTCTTGTAGAAGTGGTTTCTTGGTGATAAATTCCTTTAATTTTTGCTTGGCTGGGAAGCTCTTTATCTCTCCTTCCATTCTGAATGATAACCTTGCTGGATAGAGTATTGCTGGCTATAGGTTTTTTCCTTTCAGTACTTTAAATGTCATGCCACTCTGTTCTAGCCTGTAGGGTTTCTGCTGAGAACTCCACTGATAGTCTTATGGACTTTCCTTTGTATGTCACTTGTTGCCTTTCTCTTGCGACTTTTGGGATTCTCTCTTTATGTTTAATCTTGGACATTTTAATTATAATATGTCTTGGTGTGGGCCTCTTTGGGTTATCTTATTTGGTGCTCTCTTTGCTTCCTATACTTGGATGTCTGTTTCCTTCCTCAGGTTAGGAAAGTTTTCAGCTGTTATTTCTTCAAATAGATTCTCTGTCCCTTTGTCTCTCTCTTCTCCCTCTGGGACACCTATAATATGAATGTTAGTGTGCTTGATATTGTCCCAGAGGTCCCTTTGGCTGTTCTTATTCTGTCTAATTCTTTTTTCTTTTATCTGTTCAGCTTGGGTGATTTCCTCTAGTCTTTCATCCAGCTCACTCATCCATTCTTCTGTATCATCTACTCTGCTACTGAGTCCTTATAGAGAATTTTTCATTTCCAGTATTGTATTCTTCATTTCTGGTTGGCTCTTTTTTATATTTTCCAATTCTTTGTTGACATTCTGTGTTCATCCAGTCTTCTCCCAAGATCAGTGAGCATCCTTATGACTTTTTGTTTGAACTCTTTGTCAGGTAGATTGCATATTTCTGTTTCATTGAGTTCTTTTTCTGGGGTTTTGTCATGTTCCCTCGCTTGGAATGTATTCCTTTGTCTCCTCATTCTGCCTCTGTCTCTGTGCTTATATCTATGTATTAGGCGAGTCAGCTATGTCTTCTGATCTTGGAGAAGTGGCCTTATGTAAGAGATGCCTTATGAGGCCCTGCAGTCTGCTTCCCTCGTGTAACCTGTTCAAGTGTTCCAGAAGTGACCCCTGTGTGGGCCACTTGTGTCCTTCTGCTGTGGCAGGGTTGCTCTTACTGCAGGTACCCAGGGAGTCTAGGCTTTCCTTCCCTGTTCGGTTGTTTGTAAATTGGGTTTGGGAAGCCCCAGTACCATTGGATACAAGGTCTAATAGCACACACCTATTGCAGTTTTCCTGTTAATTGAGTAGGCACCCAGTAGAATAAATACTTATTCTACTAGAAAATTTGTCAGTGATATTGCTTGTGTTAAAGATTGTACAACTCACAAATGTTAAATCTAATTCCAAGATCTTTACCTAAAAGATATTTTGAAGTAGAGAATAATACTTAGTAAAACATACACCAATTGCTACATACAGAGTCAAATTTCAAATTTTGAAACAACCCACACAAAACACTTTATAAAGCAGCAAAATGAATGTCTTCCTTTAAAACCATTCCTCAACTACTTCATATATATTTTATTGTGATTAAAAGTTAATGAACATAGGCATTTTATAAATATGTAAATGATATAAGTATAAAGTTTCAATGTATTTAGAATTGAGCCCCAGCTGTCACTGTAAGATTTTCAAAGTCAATTAGCAGAAGTAGATTCCAGATATTTTCCGGTTTCCAGGAAAAAACAGCATAATTGAACTGGGAGATCTGAGGAGAATTTAATATAAAAATAATATGCAAAAGTTGTCAAGACAAAGCAAAGGGATGGAACAGATATCAGAACTCAGATAAAGAGGGTGAGCTGAGTAGAGAGGACTTTCTGAGAGGAGCTGTGACTTCTGATCTGATCACTAGTTCACTTCAAAAACCACCTTGCAGAAAGGAAGCCAGAAAGACAAATATCTTACACTCAGCAGTCTCCCTCTCGTGATCTCCCTCTGGTTCCTCACTGGATACATCCACCCTCAAGACAGAGGACAGGGAGCCCCTGAAGTATTCCTTACAGGTCCTCCTCCTAGGGCACATAGCATATTGGAGAAGGGTAGAGATGGATCTAGGGGAATAAACTGGAGATATCCAAGATATTGCCTTTGAGTTTATAGTTGAAACATGATTCTCATCTCTCTTTTTTACATATATATGTCTATAACTAAGATTTATCTAAAAGACTATATTGTAGTAAATTCATTTGTTAGATTACAGTCCATTTACAAGATTTTATTTTAGTAAATTACATTTTCTAAAGGGCTAATGTCTAGACATATGACTGGGTGTTTCTTATGTTTTTACCTTGTTATTTATATGTACATTTACAATCTGAAGGGGAAGTATGATGATTAAGAAGCATACAAAAGAAATATTTGGTCATTTATTGTGATTTTCCCATATCTGTTTTAGTTGCATATTTAAAACATTTTAATTAGGATATGTCTGTATTCACAAACGTGGACAAATCCAAATGGGGGTAAATGTGGACCATTTTCTTCCCTAAGCACTTCGTTTTAAAAGTAGTGGTGGGAGTGGTTGGGTTCGCGCGCTCCGCTGCAGGCGGCCCAGTGTTTCGTTGGTTCGAATCCTGGGCGCGGACATGGCACTGCTCATCAAACCACGCTGAGGCGGCATCCCAAATGCCACAACTAGAAGGACCCACAACGAAGAATATACAACTATGTACTGGGGGGCTTTGGGGAGAAAAAGGAAAAAAATTTAAAAATCTTAAAAAAAAAAAAAAGTAGTGGTACTAGAAACTAGAATAACGTTCCAACATCTTTTTTGCTACTACGAGAATAACTGCCGATTTTTGCCACTCTGTATCTATAATGAAAACTCTGAAGTTATAGAATTGCTTTCTGCAACTGCTTTTTATGGAATTCTCAATGTGCTAAGTTTACTCTTTTTAAAATAACTGATAAAACATGACACAAAAGACTCATTTTATAAGGCCTTGAAGGAAAATATGCCCATCCTTGCCAGAATTAAGTTTGCTAAAATTTCAAATGGGAGAAAAAACATCTAATTCCAATCTCATATATTCTATACTAATATATATATAGCATGCATTTAGCTTCATTTTAAGGAATGCTATATATATATTCGTAATATATATTATATTTTAATATATTTAATTATTGATATGTAATTATATGTTAAAATATAATTAAAATAATTGTTAATTAATAAATAATATATAAAAACATTATGACATTCGAATTTTATCACATTTGTTTTAGAACATTCCTTATCAATGGTAAACTGGAGGGGAAGTTTTACTGCACTGTTAAAAAAAACCATGTAAAACACCAATAATAATGCATTGTTAAACAGATCATGTGAGTAAAGGTTTCTGTCTTGCATAATTAGCTCTAAGGTGCTTTAGTCTACCAAATTTCTTTACTGCATGCTATTCATAATTTTAAGTTGGTTTTCTCCATATTAATGGAAAGAGTGCAAAAATTCAATTGATTTCAGACAGATCATATTAATTCGCACAGTTCAATACACTATTAATAGCTCTATTTGCTATGTCCTTAAACAAGATCAAAATGTCAAATGGAACCCATTAAACAACATGATTTGTCTCATTTCAGCGTTTCAGTAGGTCAACAAGCTTCTCTGTACCTGTCACTACCACGAGGAATAACCACAACAGGAGTAGAGTAGGAATTTTCTCTTTATGTTCGGTATATATTGCATGAGATTTGTAAGAATTTTCCCAAAGATTTTAACTAAAATTGAAGGTGTGTTTGTTACTAATGCTTCATAGATTGTTTCACCCCTCTATGAAGACTTTGCAGTGTTTCTACCAAATACTCAAAGATAATTTCTTTCCTATTAATGTTCACTTTGATAAGACTTAGACTGCATTCCTTATGCGTGCGTTCACTGCCAGAGAAAATTAGATTTCTCCAGATAAATTCATTGTAAGATATCAAGTGTATTTTACATGTCAAGTCCTTTACCGACTCTGGCTAATTTTTAGCATTTGCAAAATATCCCAAACCACATTTTTTCCCTCTATTTTATTAGAGTATACACATGAAACTAATCCTCTTTCTATAAAAACTCTGATTTCTAAGATCTGCTATCATTTTAGAAATGTGTTAAAATATTTAATGAACATACACATTTTCATTTTCAAAGATGCTAATATGCATTCATCATATGCATTTATTAAACCAGATATACCTTATATACGTAACATAGGGACTTCTTTCAGAGTACAGAGTTTTGTATTTTCCCATTTCCCAACTTAATAGGTATTATGAGACCTATGATCTACAATACTGTTACATTAGTATATAAGTAATCAGCTTACTGTCAGGTATATTTTCATTTTCTATTAACTGAACAAAATAACATGTACTGAGGCTGTGGAACTGAATAAAATCACTATAGTTCCAATCTATATTTGACCTCGTGCAAATGTGTTGAGTAAAACTTGAGAAGAACCCAGATCTCTTTAAAAGCATTTTGCCATTATGTCTGTGACATACCATGGACCACGTCCTGAAAAATAAAACCTCAGAAATCACCTTCAGTGGTTTTCCTGCTACTTTTCATCCACGTCCTATCAAAATACAAGCTTCATCAATTTTACTGTCTAAATATTTTTCAGATGTGTCCTGATCACTGCAACCATATAACCCTTCCCTTGTTTAAAGTCTTGAAAGGACTTTCTCCTTGCAGGTAGTCGCCACCTTGATGTCCCTCTTTTGATTCAAATCTCTCAGAATCTCTGAGTCCCTGAGTAAATAAAGCCCAAACTCTTTAGTAAATCCGCCTTGATGATATGACCCGTACCTACCCTTCCATGTATATTTCCACCCTCACACACCCACTTGTACGTGGAAGAGTCTACGCTATTTCCCACCTCCATAGTTTGTCACACAGTGTACTTTATGCTGAGAATGTCTTTCCTCACCCCCTTATCTGCCTAGAAAACTCCTTTTATACACCAAAAATCTTACATAAACGATCTCATGGGAGATGTCTACTCTGTTCTCCTTACCTCCTATAACAATATTTAATTTAATATTGTCCTTCAGGCAAGGTCCATTTTTTCCCTTTTTGTCTCCAGTGGCTAAAACATTTCTTTGTACATTGCACCCACTTAATCAGTATTACAAATAACTCTTTCCTTTATGATATTGCAAATATAATATGTGTGCAAGTGTGTTCAGACACGCAAGATAACTAGTCGAACTTAATTTTCAATTAATTATTTCACGATGTGAGAGGGGAGCTTAAGTTGGGAATTTTTTAATAGTGCTGTCACCAGAAAAAGAAAACTGTCAGTCATCTGATCTTTCTGGTAGTTTTAACCTGTTTTCCAATCCCATAACTCATGTTTTACCAGCACAATTTTATTTAGATATTTCAACTGAAACATATATCCTATATTCTGACAGATTTCCCCAACAATATCTAAATAAGGAATTATGACCATTTTTAAAAGTCTTTTTTTTATTGCAGTAACACTGGTTTATAACATAATATACATTTCCGTGTACATCATTATATTTTGATTTCTGTGCAGATTACATCATGTTCACCACCCAAGGGCTAATTACAATCCATTACCACACACATGTGCCTAATCACTCCTTTAGCCCTCCTCCCTCCCCATTTCCCCTCTAGTAACTACTAATCCAATCTCTGTTGCTATGTGTTTCTTTGTCATTGTTTTTATCTTCTACTTATGAGTGAGATAACACGGTATTTGACTTTCTCCCTCTGACTTATTTCACTTAGCATAATAATAATGAAACTCTTAAATTAAAATTATTATAATACACAAAAAGCCAATGCTATTCAACAATTTTCTTCATTATTTTTTCAAAATGTTGGGGGTTTTTGTAACATACATACAGAAAAGTACATAATCATAAGTTTAATAAATTATCACAACATGAACATGCCTATATAACCACCAATCAGGTGAGGAAATAGACTATTACCAGTACCCATAAGCCCCCATCATGTTCCTCCCAATCACTACTCCCTCCCTATTCCAACAGTAATTACTATCTTGATTTCTAACCATACAGATTTAAACTTTATAACTCTATATAAAAGGAATCATGCAATAAGTGCTCCTTTGAGGCTAACTTGTTTTGATTATGTTTGTAAACTTCATCCATGTTATAGCACATAGCTTTGGTTCTGTGATTTTCATTTCCAAATAATAGTTCTCCATCGTGTGAATTTATAATTTCTTATCCATTTTACAGTTGATGGACATTCAAATTGTTTCAGCTTGGTAATAAGAAGATTGTTGCTGCTAAATGCATTGTTTTAATATTTGAAGATCTCAGAAAGAAGTTGCAATTAATGTCATTTTGAATAAGTTTGCTTATTTTCCACCAATTCATATAATTTTCCTGTCTTTTAGATGAACTTTTAAAGGTCTTTTAAAATACATTTAAGCTTATTTTCCTAGGCAGCTTTTTTTAAAAATTAAAATCCACTGAGATTATATTTAAATGTAAAAAATAAATGTATGTACCAGAAAGTATTAACTCATTTAAGTTGAACAAGGACTACCTTTTTTGTTTCTGTGACAATCCACATAATTAAAGACAAGGTCAATGTGAATAAAGACATGAGTCGCCATGATCGACATGTGGCCTTTTAATTATGCCAGAATAGCTGGGCTATATAGTCACTCTGCCACTGACTATTTGTGTGAACATAGAGTAATTTCCTAGCTTCCATGCATCTTATTTTTGTGCCAAGTAGTCTTCCTAAGGCTCTTTCCAGATCTCATATTCAAAGAATCTATTTCTTCCCTTGTTAAGAGAGGGCATTTTAGGTACTAGAGAGAATTAAAAAATTATTATTGTAAATAGGACTTTCCAAAAAATATTATTGGATTGTAATGGCATTATTCTTGCAAATTTTATGCTTATTTTCCACAGCATGTAATGTATATTATGTCATGTGTGACACTGTTCTTAAGGAGAAAACCTTCTAGGGTAAATGAAGATGAAGGTGTGTCTCACCTGAGAAATGTAGAAAGAAAGGTGGAGGTGATAACAAGAGTACAGGAGGCTAAGAGACAATGGCAATGTGACACACAGATCCTATGACAAGCTAAAGACAATCTGAAGAGAGGACGGAAAAAGCATTAAAAAACCACGTGGAGATCAACTTCTACACAAAAGAACTGAGCAACAGCTATTTATCAAACATCATGCTGGGTCCTGGAAATACTGAGAAATAATCTCCTTTTTGGAAAAAAATTATCAGAGTCCATTAGGAAGACAAACTGTAAAAAGGGAACTATCACAAAATGAGATAATTGCTCTCCATAAGAGAGAGATAATCAATATCTTTAAGACTAGTTCAAAAGAAGAAATGAAGAATACCTGAGCAGCTGTGTTCCTCCATATTTTCTGGCCTGATAGAACAGCATGCTGTATTGTGAGTGGTATGACACTGGTAAAGAAAATTAGGATAGAAAATCTTTCTGTAGAATAAAAGGAAATCATCGGAGTCTGTAATATAGACTAGCTTTTGAAAATGACAATTCTGTTACAGCAAACAGTTATTGGACACCTGTTGTGTGTAAGGCACAGAGATAACTGTAGGCACACAAAGGTAAAGAAGACATAGGATCTGTATTCAAGGAATTCAGAATTGAGTAGAAGAGAATCAGCAAGCAATGGAGAGGAGAAAGATAGCATGATATTATTGCCATGCATCTACAGGGCTTCTAGGGTGAGAAGAGGAGAGAGAAAGAATTGTAATTTGCAAGACGAAAACATGAGATGGGAATGAAAATCCCTATTAGCTTTACCAGACTATGCTTTTCTCCCATGGTGATGCCTAATCTTCTTCTAGTCAAAAGAACACTCCATAATGGGAAGGATGCTAAGCAGCATTTTGCACAAACATAGGCACGGGATGAAGATTAATGCCCCCCGCTTCTTGATCATATCATAGGGAAACTGAGGAATGTTCTCTTTCTTTGATCAATGCAAGGTTTTCAGCACTACTATGAACCAACAAACTAATTTCTGAAATCTTCTTGTAGCAAGCAGCACACTCAAAATTTTCAATGGCTTTTAAGGAATATAATTTCCACAAGTACTCTGGAGGAACTAGGGACTGCGGTGGGATTGCCGGAAGTTTAAGAGTTAGTGGTTCTTCACTTCTTCAAGGATGCAAAATGCCCTGGTTTGAATTACATTTGATAAGGCATTGAATACCGACTGTGTAGACAGCAGAGTAACCACCCCTAGACAGAATTAAAATGAGCTACAAGTTATATTTTCTTTAACTAAGGAGTCTAAGATACAACTGGTATTATAGAGTAAAAACTTTGTAGGGAGTTTAGCATAATGTACCCTCCCCCACAAAAAAGGACAAGAGTTATATTACTAGATGAGGCTGGTCTGAGGAGGATTATACAAGAAGATGATTTTTAAAATACATCTTGATGGAAATAAATGTTGAGTTTGAGAAAGAGATATCCATATTAGAGAGAACAAAAAAGAAAATGTACAAGCCTGGACGTAGGGTCAGAATACTGGGTTAAAATAAAGGATACAGGGAAATAAAGAGGTTGCATGACCTTGAGATGGGGAGAGGCTCTAGAGCCTAGAATAACTGAGGGATTGGAATAACAGAACCATAAGGTGGCAGGAAGAATAAAATAGAGGAAAGGAAAAATTCCTAAAATATTTTGACCAAGGAATCAGTAACCCTGATTGACTGGCTTTATATGAAGAAAAAATAAGAGGCAAAATTAAATAAACTTAGGCTTTGGTTCTAGACTATTAAAAAATAGAGAAAAGACTCTGTGTGTGTGTGCATGTGTGTGTGTAGGGGGCAGGCAGGAAGGTAGGAGGAGAAGAAAGAAAGAAAGAGTGTAGAAAATATTTTAAGGTATGTCTACGTAATGTAGAGAGATGATTTTTCCTCTTTCTTCCTTCTTTCCAACTGCAGAGAGCTCATAATTATGAACATGTCGTGCTATAAAGCTCTAACAGCCTGTTTCCTTCTACGTGGCTGAAGAGTCAAGTTCATTATGTCTGTAGGGACTTGGAAAGCTCACAAATAACAGTGGTCATTAATCACGCTGGCTAAATTCCTGAGCTAGAGACAGGAAGGTATGGAAAAGTGCAAAATTCTAGGTTTTCCCTAACATTATTTTAACTTACTTTTTGACAGATAAGTTCAGGCCCGAGTTTACACTCTGTTGTTGAAAGAAGGCTTGGAATAGCACCTACTTTGTCTTCCACACCATAAATCTCAACAGCACAGAACACTGCATATTTCACACACAACAGAAAAGATACATCATAGCCATTAACCTTCCCCTTAGTTGCTGATAAAGTAAAATAGACCCATTCTTTACAGAAACACTTATGTATCTGTTGAAATAAATATTTCTCTAGCTGCAATAAGTCCTATTATTTTACAACTCCAACATTATTTTTGCAAAAGCATTAAGTGTCAATTTAAAATCTATATGATGAGAATACAAAATAACACTTTAAAGACAAAAGTACAATGGTTAATTACATTTAAACTTATAAACAGAGTGAAACTTCTCTGTCCCTCATCTTAAACATCAATGAATTAAATACAGGACCCTCATGAGTAAACTGAAGGAGATTTAAGACGACATATTGGAGAAGGAGAATTGTAGCTGTCAAATGACCAAAGCTGGCAGAAATAATTCTCCTTTGCAATCCTTTTGAATCTAGGAATTGTGTTGAAGTTCATTTTCTCTTTTGGAAGAGTGCCATTCTTTTTTCCTGAACAGTCTCAGTTATTTCTGATGCTGGACAGAAAACATCTGCTAAGAGGTGAAAACTTTATAAAAAAAAAAAAAGACATACGGAACTGAAACAAATTAACATTGGCTCATTTGTATTTTTTGTCACTTTGGTTCAACAGAACTGGTTTAACTTCCTTATGTACAACAGACTTGCAAATGCCCAATGTAGAGAGAACAGTCGCCTGGAAAAAGCCTTCCTTGGACAAGCCCAGCTGTGCTGAGGGAAAAGGGGATTTTTCTGCCATGACAACTTTTTCACTGCAGGGACCAGCTGCTTTAGCCAAAGCAATTATAAACTTTGTACAACGGTCTGCACTCCATCTGGCTCCTTTCAATGTCTTGTAGACTCCTTCAAAACTGGCTTTACAAGCGAGTATTTTCCCTGGCATACCAGGTGTATTTACTATTGCCTGGAATAAACCTGGTTGGGGTGGGGGGAGGGGACTGTGATCTTGGAACGGTCTCAACTTTTTCAGAAATAGACTGAGAAGGCGTAAATTGCTAGGATAACCAAGATCTTCCTTTTGCCCTCCCTTCCTTGTCAGTTTAATAATAACTGTACATCTCTATGGTAACCCATTTGCAAATAAAACGAGTTATCCTACTCTCTGACTTGGCTCAGTGCCCTCACGATCATTTATTTAGTATGCTGCATAAATTAAGTATGATTGTATGCCAATAAGATGATTTCCTCTTTTGGAAATCACAGAAGAATAAATGATAAATCTAACAGCAGGAAGAACTTCCATCAGATATCCCAAGTCTCATCTCGAAACACATTCCACTTAAACTGTAGAAACAAAGTTCCATTCAGCTCTGAAAAACTATAAACCAAATGTCATCAACATGTCATATTAAAGGCATCTTACTGATAAGCACGTCCATCTTTTTATCTAATACTTTCCTCAAGATTACGATTTAAGAAAGATCCTCTTCAAAGCACTCTCTGGTAGTTTATAACAAAACAAACTCATACTCTATAAATTAATGTTACACCACAAATTCTCCTGTCTTTTAACATATTTCTTCACATATGTTTTTCAGAGATGGAAGTTCTCAGAGAGAAGGGTGTGAAAGTGTTTGCTTTTTGTACGATTTCTTCCACACACTATCATGAACATATAGGTACCCAACCTAAATGTTCTGATGTCATAAAGATGTCCAATTTGCGGACTGGTTAATCCCAGGATCACTGGCAAATACACTTAAACCGACAGCATGAGGTGGTTGAGTAATACATTAGTGGTTAACTTAAGAATGAGTTTTTTCACTATTATATAACTCAATAAATGAAAAGACAACCCAATTTAAAATTGGACAACAGATATGAATATACATTTCTCCAAGGAATATATACAAATAGCCAATAATCACATGAAAAAAAATGTTCAAAATCATTACCAATCAAGGAAATGAAAATCAAAACCACAATGAGACACCACTTCACACCCCCTATGACAGCAGTAATAAAATAATGAAAAAATTCTGGAACTAGGTAATGGTGATGGTTGCACAACATTGTGAACGTACTTAATACCACTGAATTGTACACTTAAAATGGCTAAAATGGTAAATTTTATGTTATGTGTATTTTACCACACAAAAAGACAATAACCATTATTGCTGAGGCTATGGAGAAATCAGAACTATAATGCACTGCTGTTTGGAAGATAAAATGGTGCAGCCACTTTGGGAACAGTCTGGCAGTTCCCCAAAAGGTTAAAGATAGAGTTACCATATGACCCAGCAATTCCACTCCTCGGAATGTCGAAGAGAATCGAAAGCATACGTTCACACAAAAATTTGTTCAAAAATGTTCATAGCAGCATTATTTGCAATAGCCCAAAGTGGAAACAACCCAAATGAATATCAACTGATGAATGGATAAACAAAATGTGGTATATCCATACACTAGACTATTATTTGGCAATAAAAATAAGGGAAGTACTGATACATGCTTCAACATGGATAAATCTTAAAAACATTACGTCAAGTAAAAGAAGCCAGTGACAAAGGACAACACATTGTATGACTCCATTTATACTAACATCCAAAATAGGCAAATCCCTAGAGACAGAAAGTTGATTGGTGGTTGCTTAGGCCTGAGGAAAGGAGGGGGCCAGTTTTAGGGGAAATGGGGAGTGACTGTTAATTGCTATGAAGTTTCTTTTACGGATGGTTAAAATGTTCTAAATCGACTGTGGTGATGGTTGCAACTCTGTGAATGTATAAAAACACTGAATTTTACATTTTAAATGGGTGAATTGTATGGTATGTGAATTATATCCCAATAAAGACATTATTTTAAAAAAGAGAATGAGCCTTTTTCTGGTTGGCAGAAGTTGATAAGTGTTGTGTGGGAGTTATGTCAACACAAAGGGAGCTTTTGGGGAAACATCTGCTATATTGATGTTCCCCAAAGTTAGCATTCTACCCTTCTCATCTAGTTTAGTCTTTTTTTTGCCACTACACACTTTCCATACTATTGACCTGAGAAGAGAAAATAAGATCAAAGTAGGAGAAAAGGAAATTGCCGGGTACATGAAGAGAGCTGATAGTAGAATCATTTGCTTGGCATTGAGATGTTCTGGAAGGAAAGCGTCAGATCCATCAATTGTTAAAGAGTGTGTGTGTGTGTGGGGGGGGGGGGGTAGACCAGGTTATTTAGGAGTTTGCCTCTCTTTCTGAATCCCTAGGCTAATAACTTGGAACTTTCAATACCTGAAAGCAATGAAGCGAATATTAGTTCAAAGACCCCCAGTGAAAATTCAGAGAAGAAACTTTTCAGCATTTGATCAGTGCCAAGCAATCTCTACGTAAGTAATTTCTCCTAATTTCCCTCCTTTTCTTTCACTTCTTCTTTCCAAGTTTATATATAGATGCTTTTAAAAATGACTCCTGGGGGCCGGACCGGTGGCACAGTGGTTAAGTTCATGTGCTATCCTTCGGCAACCCGGGATTCACTGGCCCGGACCCCAGGAGCAGACCGAGCACTGCTGTCAAGCCATGCTGTGGTGGCATCCCACATAAAGTACAGGAAGAGTGGCACATATGTTAGCTCAGCAACAATCTTCCTCAAACAAAAAGAGGAAGATTGGAAACAGATGTTAGCTCAGGGCCAGTCTTCCTCACAAACAAACAAACTATTCCTGTCCAAGAGTAGAGTTAGTAATATTGACCTTCTCCCCAACTCTTACTTAAATGTCTAAGCCTCTTTATTTGCAAAAACTAATAACAATCTTTCCTGGTAAAGACAGGTTGATAAGAAAAATAAGAGAGATCTTCTTTTTATAAAGTATATTTTCATTGAAGAATAGAAATACATTCACATTTATAGGTATACAGCATTATTTTTATTTTCAAACTAATTAATATAAATATGTATATCATAGCTGGTATTATTGCCTCCATTCATTTGATAGGAAAACAGAGGGCACGCAACGGCTTGATGGCTATCTCAGGTCACACTCGTATGCAGAATTTAGTTCTTATATACTATTTATAGCACGCAGTAGACAATTCGCAGTAAAAGGCTTAAAAGGCATCAAGCCGGCATAACACTGTTTTATGCATTTCCTTGTTCATCACATAATACCATGAAATAGAAGTGATCTTATGTTTAACTTCCACATTCTGTAAAAATAAGTGCTGCTAAAGACATACAATTTGCTTTGAGAAAGAAAAAAAGCCCCCTACTATGATCATTCTCTTATAAGAGAGTAATATTTTAATTAAATTTACCACATGCTTAAGTCCCCATTCTTTTAATAATGTTAATGTAATTAAGCTGTTTGATCTTCCAGATTCTTTACTGAAATAAAATTATTCTGAACCAAATTCTCATAAGAATTGAGAAAATCAGTCTTCAATGCATTTAATCCTAACGACTTTATTTTTATACATTAAGTTCTTGGCAGTAACAACAAAAACAAAAATTATTTGAAATATAATTCCTAATTTGGTGCAGCAATATTTGCTACTCAGAGAGCTGGTCCTCTCACTTGATCTCTGATTTCTTATAGCCTACTGCCCGCTGCCATCTCCACTTGGAAGTCTAATGGGCATATAAAATTTATCAGGTCCAAAATGACCTCGTGACCACGCCCACAATCCAGTCCTGCTTTTCCTGTCATCTTCTCCATACCAATAAATGTCAATGCCATCCTTCCAGTCATGTGGGTCAATCATAAGGTTATCATTGAAACCCCTCTTTCTCTTACACTCTATGTACCATTCTTACTAGCTCTACCTTCAAAATACTATACCCAGAATTCAACCATTTCTCAATACTCTCCACTAATATCTTCCTAGTTTAGGTAATACTGTCTCTCACCTGAATTACTAGAACAGTCTTGTAACTAACTGGTCTCTTTACTTCAGCCTGTGGCCCACTCTGGTCTAAACTGTTACTTTTTTTTTGTGAGGAAGATTGGCCGTAAGCTAACATCTGTTGTCAACCTTCCTATTTTTGCTTGAGGAAGATTGTCGCTGAGCTAACATCTGTGCCAATCTTAGTCTATTTTATGTGTGACGCCGCCTCAGCATGGCTTGACAGCAGTGCTAGGTCTGCACCTGGGATCCAAACCTGCAAACCTTGGCCGGCCAAAGTGGAGTTGGTGAACTTAACCACTACACCACTGGGCAGACCCCTAGAGTGTTAGGTTTAAATGAGGCAAATCATGTGATCTTCTGCCCTAAATCTTTCATCTCACGTAGAATGAAAGGCAAAGTCCTCGTTGTGACACATACGAGGACCCCTATATATGCTTGTTCTCCCACTTCTCTGACCTCTTACCATTCTGCCCTCCACTCCCCTTGCCCCCACCAGAGATTTTACCTTTACTCCTCCTTGTGTCTCGAAAGCTCTTTCAACAGTTATCCTCATAGCTCCTTCCTTCAATTCCTAATTGACAAGGTCTTTGCTACTGACCTTATTTTAAATTAAAATTCATTCCAGACCCCAACCTCTTCCTCCCCTCATATTACCAATCCTCCTTCTCTGCTCATTTTTGTCTCTATATCGTGTGATTTAATAGTCATTTTGGTTATTGTGCAAACTATTTTATCCAAATATCATACACTTAAATTATTAGTTTTTAAATTGTCTGGTTCACCCCTACTAGAATATACTAGAATGTAAACTCCATCAGGGCAGAAATTTTGGTCTATTTTGTTCCGTGGTAAATCCCCAGTGATCAGAACAGTGCCTGGAACAAAGCAGCCACTCCACAAATACTTGTTGAATAAAGTGATAGATTACGTACAGATGTAAAAAATCCATAAGAGCAAATTAAGACTGTCAGTATTGTTAATTATTTTCTTTAATATATTTCACAATTTCATGTTTTCAAAAATGCAATTAAAAATCTCCATAAAAATATGAGACTATCCAAGTGAGTTAATTTTTTTATAGCCAATATGGCATTCATCAAGCTAAATTTGTCACTAAAGCTACTAATCCAAATACTCATAAAAATACTACAAATTGTCTGTTTAGATTTATTATTAAGATAAATTATTAATTTGCTTATAAAATTAAACAAGTTTCATTACTTGTCAACCTCCTACTTCAATCTTTGCCTTCTCAATAAATATCACTGGCAACAATCCAAAGGTTTTGGCCTGAAACTTAAGTCATCCTTGATCTATTTCTGTCACTCCTTCTCAGAACCAATCCATCAGCAAGTTTTTTCAATTAGAACTTCAAAATCTACTGTCATGGATCTGCCCGCAGCTCTTATGACCACTATCATAAGGCCAGACGCAGCCACCACCATTTCTCCACTGGACAATGGCAACAGGCCCTCCATTGGTCATTGCATGCACATTAGTTCTCTCTTCCACCTCATTTTCCACACCATAGCACGAACATTTTTCTTAAAAACACTGATTAAATCCCAGCATCCCACCAACTCCATTGCTTAAAACCCTTTACTTTGCCTTTAAAGTTGCTCTAGCTACTTTTTTAGACTTTCATTTGTAAATATTTTCAGACTTACAGATAAACTGCAAATATAGGACAGAGAGATCCCATTGTATACTCTTCACTCAATTTTCCCTAATGTTAAGGCCTTACTTAACCACAGTATAATTTTCAAATCAAGGACATTAACAAGAACATGATACTAATAGCTAATCGGATGCAGAGGCTGTTGGTCTGGTAATCACCATTTGAGAGCTGCTGCTCTAGTCAAATGTGACTTCTCTCAAATCCTTGAAAGACCAAGCTCATCCCAGTCTCAGGGCCTTTTCATTAGCTTTTCCCTCTGTCTCAAACATTCTTCCCCACATCCTGGCACAGATGACTCTTTTACTCAATCAGGTCCATTTGGGAAAGACTTCCCAGCCATCTAGTCTAAAGTAGTTTCCCTGATTCATTTTTACCATAGCACTTATCACTACTTGCTATTTCCCCATGTATATACTTTGGTTATTGTCTATATTTCACCAGAACTTGAGCACTACGAGAAGTGGAACTTTGTTTTCTTCTTCCTGACAATATCCCAAAGATTTCAAACTATGCTTGCCAAATAGTAGGTATTCAACAAATATTTGTTGATTATATAAATTTACCAAAGAATATTAAATCAAATTGAATAACAATTATAAAGCCAACTACTATTTCTATAATACTTTGCAGTTTTCAATTCACTCCTATATCCATACATACATATACATATATATATCTCCTATATTCTACTCTAGCATAATGGAAAAATTCTTAACTTAAGGGTTAGATAAGCTTAATTTCATTTCCCTGCTCCATCACTGAGTACCAAGTTGTAAATCCTATCTGACCCTCACTTTTCTTATAAGGTATTCAAATTCATCCAGTCAGTAAACATTAAAGCCAGAATTCAGCCTATGTTTGGTTGAAACAGCACCAAGTTTTATAGCACCAAATTTGAACGTAAGCCCATGAGGTCAATAATTGTGTCTGCTTTATTACTAACATAATTACTAGTGCCTACTACTATAGTATTTCCCACAGAAGAGACACTCAATCAATAATTGTTAAATAAAAGATAAGTAAACACTACTAGCGAGTCATATGGTGTGCATCTATATCATATTTAAGTTTGTATTTTCCACATTTTAATTTATTAAAAAGGTAGTATCCTTGAACTTAGAATTCGATCTCCGTGTTCTCATTAACAACGTTTTGTTCTTAAGTTCTATACCATCCAAATAGATTTATATCTCCATATTACTCCTAAAAACAAGGACTTCAATTAAATATCATCTCAGTCCTTGCAAAATAATTAGCTTTGATCAAAATACTTGTGTTTCATCATTTCCATTAACTTTCAAGAGTTTTTATCTCAAAATATAATATTTCAGAAAGATCTAGGATGAGATACACATATCATGGGTCTTTTAAATCTCATTTATAATGAAATCAAAGTTGAGTTTTAATAAAATATAATGTCAGAAGAACAATAAACCCCTCTCACTGTGTGTCTTTCCTTGATGCTCTTTTAAATTGTATTAATAGGATCCAGTTTTATCTTTATAACACTGTTTCATATTTTATCTGATATACATAGAGTTCTCAGACTTTTAAAGCTCTTGATAGTAATGTTTTAGCACTTATAGTTTTAACATTTTCTGGGGAAGCTAGCTAAAAAGTATTAAGTATTTTGTGCACGCTCTAATATGTAAATATATGCACACACACAGTAGAATCTATCTGGTTTTTATTTTGACGTGTTGCTGTCTCTTTAAAGGACTCCCATAACAAATTCAAAAGGAGAGAAAAGAATTACATTTAGAACAGAATCATGGTCAAATGTAGGTTGATACAACAGCAAAAAAACTATGTTTCCTATTTCTGATTTCTATGAGCAAGACTCTATTATCAAAACATTTGTGGGGGCCGGCCCAGTGGCACAGTGGTTAAGTGTGCACGTTCCACTTCGGCGGCCCGGGGTTTGCCAGTTTGGATCTCGAGTGCAGACATGGCACCGCTTGGCAAGCCATGCTGTGGTAGGCGTCCCACATATAAAGTAGAGGAAAATGGGCACGGATGTTAGCTCAGGCCCAGTCTTCCTCAGCAAAAAGAGGAGGATTGGCAGCAGATGTTAGTTCAGGGCTAATCTTGCTAAAAAAAAAAAAAAAAAACCTGTATGTGAAGATGTATGTGCCCACACTCATTTGTTTAGCTATCTTTTTCCAAATTATAATTTGTATCCCAAATTTTATAAGCAGTTAGACCTATGAGTTTCATATCTAACTGGCATTCAGGTGCTTGAAATTATAAAAGAAACAAAAAGTCCCTATTCCAAAGACCTCCAAGAGTTGATATGAAAATAGTTCAAAATAAAACCATCCTACATACGCATATCATCACTATTGGGTGAATCACCCAAGAATGCTCAAATTTGGCATTTTGATTCTACACTTGGAGACGCCCAAATGTCTATCCTGGTCTCATATACCTTTGTAGTTGGTGGATCCTGCACATGCAAAGACGTTAATGGATGTTCACTGGCAGAATGGCTGGCCTCAGATTCCACCCACCTTGCTTCTCCTCTAGCAACTTTACGGTATGCATCCTTAGCCTTAGTCTTACACATGGGTCAAAAGTGAGCAACAGGGAAAAAAAGTAGGAAACTTAAGCTTGAGATAACAGGCTGAAAAGAATCAGTGAATACTTGTCTGTTTCACTGAAATAGAGAACTATTTAGTATGTCAAAGGATTTTAGATTAATTCACATTTGATGCAGATATCTCCTATCCAGATCTATGAAATTTTGCTTACCAATGATACTGTTTCTGATTTAGCTTTAAGAAACTTCTGAGATCTAATACAACAAGGTAAGCTGATTGTAGATATGATCTTAAAGGGAAGCTGGAGGATTTGGCTCAGAAATGGGACAGACTGAAACAAAGCCTGACGAAGTTTCAATATAATGCCCAAAGCAGATTAAGGTTATGTCCACTCAGGAATGAAACAACTAATCAATTGGAGAGGGGGGGTGCCAACTTGGTGGCTACTGGGCCATCCAATTTTTTATTTGTGCTTGACTTTGGAGAAATGATGTTTGAGATTGTGAACTTTGAGAGGTAAACTGTTAGAGAGGTAAACTTTGTTAGGTTGCTCTGATATAGGTTCAACAGATTACAATTCAGAATATAAGGAACGATTCCAGAAAAGACATCTGCTTGTCAAAATACAAGAATTTACCAAATCACTGAGGGTCTTGAAAATATTGCAAACTTGATTTCTTTTACCTGACAGTCATTGTTTCTTATAACTGTTTAACATAACCACCTAGAAATCATTTTTTCTACCATAAACTGTATTAGAATAAAGTTGAGTAATACATTCATGACACATTTTAAGAAAGTTTCAGTTTTTACAAGCATAAATTTGCTTTCCCAAAATATTTACTACACAAAGAAATGATGGAAATTTCAGGAGGGATAAACATTGACTATTCTATGTTTTTTGTTCACATGGAAATCCTGATTAAATTACCTAAGAACGGAAATGATATTAGTTGTGTTTACATATTTGTCTTTATAGACATTTACAATCAATATAATTGTTTCCTCCAAAATTGAAATGTCACAGTCAATACTCTACAGCAGAAATTTCACTGAACCTTGTGTATGTATCAGCATATCAATACAGGTATAAGTCTTTTACAAAGACTATTAAGTTATCTTAATGTGGCATCTTGAACAGAAATTAATACCTCACCTCGTTTGTCAAATTTAAAATTATGATTTTTTTCAGTGTGTTAAGGTATCGTGCTCTTATATTAATAATTAACACTTTCAATTTTATTTTCTGCCATTTATGATCTTAATAGAACAACAAAAGAATGAAAGCTTTGGGTAATTTAAGAGCAATGAGTAGGTAATGGATAGAATATAAAGAAAGTGAAAAGCACATGGCTTCCATTACAGCTGATAAGAGATGTCCTGGGATAGAGCCATAGAAACAGTCCACAAAATCTTGGCCTCATGACCAGCTGTTCCACTGGCCAGAATTCTGTGAACAGTTCTGATGGCTCTATCCAAGCGCATCTCTTTCAGCTATAGAAGTCAGTGAGAAAGCTAAGACAATGGTGAAACATGCCTTTATAAGGATTATCTCAGTGCTTGAATAAAACCCAGAAGCCAAAATCAAACCTAAACCATACACACAGAAGAGATAGTGTTTCACTGGAGTGAAAACTATAACAAAACACTTCCAGATGTCTTAAATAATTGGTGTCCCCATGTATACAATTTGGATACCTTGTGAAACTTTCCTTCTTTCATATCTCAGTTACAACATGAAGTGACATTTACATATGCAGCCCAACCAGACAAAAGCACTCAGTGATAAATTTGAGATATTATAACCACTTGTGCTTTAAGAGTAAGAATCAATACTATCTCTTTGAATTTTTTAAAGCATTTTCTATTTGAATCTATACACACTAATATTCCAAGATGAACATGTGAAATACAGAGATCTGGATTTTTCAATCCCCATTCTTCAAATGCAGACTAGTTAATACGGCTAACCACAAGTGTTCTGGGACTTGCCCCCAGCTCTCTAGAACCCCAATGCACTAGCAGTTCTTTCCACTACACATCTAGCAGTGACAGATACGTAGGTTGTAGGTGAGAAATCCACTCTGCAGTGGCGGCAACTTCAGGTATACTCCCATGCCCCCATGCTGTGAAATTCTCCAGCCCGCTTGCAGGAGGTCCTGAAGGAGCTATACGTAGGGGACAGTGAGAAAGCCAGATGGCGGTTTGTGAGAAAATCTGGGATGGGGGCAGTCAGCCAAAAACAGTGTACTGAATAAAAAAGGATGATCACCAAGAGTATACCGCCCCAATCACCAGAAATGAATGGAAGATGAATTAGGGCTCTTTTCCTCATATAGGTAAAAAATCCGTCATGCAATTTTTCATCTGTGTGTAGAACAAATAAAACAAGAGTTGTAAAAATTAAAAAGAGATTTGTATTATGCTAATTCATATTACTATCATTTTCTTTTGCTTCATTAGTAGTAAAAAAACAAAAGAAAGCAGCTTATTGACAAGGAGAGCGTAGGCAAACTTACAAATAAGTGTTTCAAAAATTTTAATTTTATCATCAGAAGTAGATGAGAATGCTTCAAGGAATCACTTTCTACTCGGTTTGTAAGTAACAGGGGTATATGCATTGTATTGATCGTTATTGTGTGCCTTTATCGCTTTTATTGTTTGCTGCAGTATAGCGCTTTGAAGGTCTGCCAAACCACTGCGGCTTGCTCAAAAGCAGGACTGAATTTTAATTAAGCTGAGCCAAATAGACACAGAACAGTTGAACTTGATTAGACCACTTGTCCTGATGCACACACAGAGGGCATTCAGCACACTTATTCTAATAACTGACAAAGTCAATTCATACATTTGGTGAAATTATCAAGATAAAAACCACCGTTTGTCAACATATCCCTTCTGTGTAAGACTTCTGCTTCTCTATTTTAATCCAATAAGCCACCAAGGAGTGCTGAAAGGGAAGGTAGCCTGTGAGGATATATGTGGCATAATATCTTGATAACAATAATATTCTATATTCCCAGGGAAGAAGCAGTATATGAGTTTAGTAATTAGGTTTCAACAGCAATGTTCAAGCAAAGAAATTAGTGTGTGTGTGTGTGTGTGTGTGTGTGTGTGTACTGATTTTCTTTTCAAACATTTCAACCTGAAGAAAAGTTTACCACAGCATTTAGCCCAGATAAGGGAGCAGGTGGGATGTCAGAATTTCATGAATTCTTATTTTTGATACTTCAGGAAAAACAAAGCATCTCGGTTTCTGGTTTGAGCAGCAAAACTGTGCTAAAATGTGTTCCCACGGTAACTTCTGAAATCAGCCAGGGCAATTTTCCCATCCAACACGGAGACCCGAGTCTCTCAGAGGGCCACGTTTCTGCAAAGCAAACTGCTGTATACACCGACAGTGCTGCAACATTAGACCAAGTAACCTCTGGAATATTCTCTAAAACAACTTTCCTGTGTAGACTTTTTTCCTGTCAGACTCTTAGCAGAAACCCCACCTTCCATGAAGGTGGGGAACTGATTCATAAGCAATATTTCAAAATTAAATGTACAAAGGAGATACTCTTTCTATATATGTATCTCCAGATTGATGGGCAGGTAGATCCTAAAATATAAATAAGCTAATATTTCTTAAGGTATGAGTGAAAATTCAAAGATAAGGTCTAAAAGTTGAAGTAGAACTTGGCATATACATCAAGGCGCAAATACAGTGCAAAGAGTGGCTCTGCCTTTGATAAATTCAAATCACTAAGTCTTTAATAGAATTCTGCACTTTACTTCCCAACGTCCTAATACCAATTGACTATACTTAATCCTAAGAAAATAATCCTCCTCTCGGGATTAGCAAAATAAAAATTTAATAAATTTCTAAATACAAATGGATGCCTTTTCTGTGCAGGAAAGCAAATTGGGTTTTAAAAATAAAATAGAATCTAAAGTTCTCATCCTTGACAACAGCAAGAAAAATGAGCATATTTCAACTATTCCTTTGTCTGTTGCAATTTCACTCTTTATTCCTGTCTATGTGAGTGAAGGGAGAAAACAGTTTCATGATGATTCAACTAAAATCCTTGATAAATATACTTTTAAAAATAAATCATTCACTAGAAAAAACATACACTTTGAAGCCAGGTCATTCTGGATATGAATCCAACCTATGCAGTTTCCTAGCTACATTATGTTCTCCAAGTTATTTAACCTTCATTTTATCAGGTATAAAATGGGAAGAAATACGACCTTGAGAACACAGAATGTGTAAGAAATACTCATTCCATTTATTTCTACATAATGAATTTTTAAATGAAGTTGTTAATGTGCAAAAGTTGAATAGACTCACACGATAGGAAGCAGGATTCCACTCCATGAGTCCTAGCACATATTTTTTAAATACTGAGTTAGATCTTAACTTTTAGGCACAATTTTGAAGATGTGTTATTAGACTGTTGCATGTACTCTTCAATTTTGTTATTTTTCTTCCCAATGGAGCCCAGTATCTACTAGTTTATGTCTAATGTATTTAGATACACCTGAGGTTAATGTAACATATATATTTCTGTAGGTCTGCCCTATCAATATCAGCATGTCATTTTTCAATTTCTACTAATTTTCATAAAATAAATGGACTTTTTTTAAAAATGTAAATAACTGCACTGCTAGCACTCCTTAGGCAAAAAGGGAAATGTTACTCAAACTCAACTGTTGATTGGCATTCGGCACCTTCATCAAATAACCTGAAATCTTCATTTCTCATCTGCTATTCAAAAGGTCAGACTGTGGTTTACCAAAAGCCATTTACAGATGGCAATGTATGATATATAAAAGGATATATTATACCAAATTCCAATCTATAAAACATTAAGGAAAATCTCTGTCCCTGTGTTACTCTGTATTTTATGTAGAATTTAGTTTCTAATGACAACACATTAGTATAACATCTCTATCCTGCTATGCTCTATCATTCTACCCCATTCATCCCATCATTACAGTGACCACAACTGGTAATATTATATTTATGTTACGAGTTTTGCTGTTTTCAGTCTGCCTCCCTTATAGCTTATAGGCTCTATCTGGGCAAATACCACAATCTTTTTTATTAGCAATACATATAAATTATTTTAAAACAATGCCTAACACAAAGTCAAGGCTCAAAGAATATTTGTTGAATGTCCCAAATGAATAAAACCTAGTCTACAGGATAAACTACCAATTCAGGAAAAATGGAGGGCATCTGTTTATCTTTCACCCTGCTAATTACTTTCATTTACAAAATAATTTGCTCATTGGTTTGAATCACATCCAGTGTATATTTATTATTCAATTTTTCATCAGATCAAAGAGGTGGAAGAGACCTTGAGATGTTATTCTTGCCTTAAGGTACTGCAACTACTCAAAGCATTCAGTAAACATTAGCTTTTTCTTAAAACTCCAGAGGCCTCATGAAATTCAGATTAGAACTAATCTTGCCTAGAGGGTAGAAAAAGGGTGACATCTATAAATGATTCTAATTTATAACCCAAAGTTAGACCTTACAAATATTTATTCTTATGGCAGATAGCAAATTATGAACTTATAATTACAGCCTGTCCCATCTTCTCTCTGGGGTTTTTGTGCCTCGTGTTCTCGCTCAGGAGTATGTTGATGCGTTGGTTGGGATAATGGGTACAGGAACAGAACTGGAAAGGTCTAGAGAAGAGGTGGGATGAGGGAGCCAGTGAGAGAGGGAAGGAACGAATCATCATATGAAAAGATTAGCTGAGAAGACTGTTTGGAGGGGAAGTGAGAAGGTGCTCGAACACTGAAGCGTGGTGAGAGGTCTTCAAACAGAGGAATGAGTGAAGAGGACCCTTAAATATTTTGGCCACTCTTCCAAAAGATTAGTAAATATCAAAATTGGCTTTCAAATTTTGTTTTGTTTGTTAAATGTAGGATTTGTGTTTGTCTGTAGTGTAGCACTGGCCGGAGAATGACCACAAGCTGATCTAGCCTTTGTGGAGCACAGTCGTAAGGGTAGTTTGGAAGTCTCTAAAGCCTTACTGTTCTGTCCAATATAGTAGCCAATAGCCACATGTGGCCATTTACAATTAAATAAATAAAATTTAAATAAAATTAAAAATTCAGTCTCAAGTCAGTTGCTCTAAGCACATTTCAAGTACTCAACAGCCACACATGACTAGTGACTTCCATATTAGACAGCACAGATATAGAAAATTTCCATCGCTGCAGAAAATTCTATTGGACAGCACTGTTCTAGAACTTTGGGCTTACGTCACACACAGGCTATCCAAATGTTTTTGGTCCTATTAGTGGCATAAAATATTCCAACAAAAATATTTTATCATTATTTATTCTACATCAAGTAGTAAATATAAAATATTGACAATGATGACTCATTTTTATGTCTTCAGTGTACTAATATTCAGAGATCTCAGAGTTGTTTCTGCTTCTGTTGTTGAAATTTTTATCACACAAATTTGTGTGACATACTCTCATTCTTTCCCTATATTTCTTGGCAACTTCATTCTTTCAAGATTATATTTTTTTAATGTATTAACCTGAAGACTAAAAAATTATAGTCAAAGTTACCCAGTGAGTAAAATAAATATCAAGCAAATACTAACTGTATTTTATGTCATGACTTCTTGTTTACATCAGCATAATATGATATGGAAGTAAAATGCACTGTCGATTAAAATATAAAACAAATAGATGAACAAAAATGCCCTCGAAAGACGAACTCCAAGGTCAGTGTGAACTAGAAACTTCTAAATATGGCTAGGACAGGAGGAAGTACATTGCTCCTAGGCTAATGCTAATCCTTAGTAAATCATAAGTCACTAGGGAAGAGAAGCCAGGAAGGAAGACATGCTTTAGATTAGTGCCATTGCCAGAGGAATATCAAAAGCAGAAAGAGGCGGTGAAGAACATTTGGGTAACTTGAATACTATCTTGCACGATGAAGAGGGAGTTGCCGAGAGAGTTGGGAAAAGGTAAAGGATAAGAATACCAGGGCTTCCCTGGAGTAGAATACTCTGATGTCTATGCACAGAAGGGAGAAAATTCCCAGATTAACAGGTAGCAATGGAAGGACAACTAGAGGTATTTGAGTCTGAGAGCCACCCTGGCTGTCCAAGTAATTTAAATAATTCTAAGGTGGGCATGAAGATGGAAGCTTCAGAAAAGTAAATAAAAGTGAAGGACCCATCTAAACTAAATGAAATGCATGTGTATTTAACATATGGAGAAGTTACTTAAAATGGTTGAAACACATTTACATTATATGTAATAATAGTTAATCTCAGGATTCTTTACAGTTAGAATGTATTACTCTCTAGTAAAGAATGATGTGGATATGTTTAAAACCTCTGAACCAGAGTAATGAAGTAAAGAACCAGAAAAGCTGCTGACATCCAGGTTTAGTGGCAGAAGCACTGACCCTCTGGTCAGATCTCTGCATTGCAGTGAAGACCTTATGATCCAGGGCACATAATTTAATGTACTGGTGCCTATATTTGTCTTTAGGCAGCTCTGAAATATATCTCAAGCTCCTTCAAAAGCAAAATGTCAAAAATAAATAAAATACATACTCTTATTTGATTATAAGCTTTCCTAAAAGAAAGGGACTGAATGCAAACAGTGTGGTGTTATATTCTGATTACTGAAGAACACCATATGAATAATAATATTTACTGAGTGCTTCCTGTATTCTAAGTGCTTTACATGTAATGACTCTGTTAATCCCCACAACAACTCCATAAGGGAGGTACTATAATTATCCCCATATTATAAATGAGGAAATTGTAAGACTGAAGCTGAGTTTTGATTCCAGTGCTCATGGGTTGGTTCCTGAAGAGCTTTCTCACAAATAATTATAGCAGGCTTCCCAGAGGACCAAGTGAAAAGTATAGATATCAGCAAAGAGTCAGACAGCACTACTGGAAAACAACTGAAAATCTAAGTAGGCAATGGATACACAGCATCTACACTGAACCTATTGTTACATTGGGAACAATGAAACTGAAAGAGAAACCAGACACTCTGCACTTCCATCAGATTTTGTTTAACTGATCAGTTTTCAAGAAAATAAAGAGCCCTCAAATTAGAGGAATAGCTGCTTTATATCCCAGCTCTTATCAAAGAGCCTGATGCATTATATTTAATGCGTATGCATAGAGAGGATGGGATAGGACAGGGACAGGAGCTAGGTGGAAACCCAAAAGGAGTCATGGGAGAGGGGTTTGTGGAATGAGGCAGGCAACAGTGGAAGGGAGGGCTATATGAAGGAGATAGCACTACTTACTGGGCCTTAAACGATTAGTAGGGCTTCAAGAGCTGGAGAAAATCAGGGGCTGATGAGTTAGGATACTTCAAGACTAGTGAAGAGCATGGCCGAAAGGGAGACGGTGTAGGCTCGCCTTCAGTCCTTCCTCTAAGTGCAGTGAACACTGACTCGGGGGCAGGCCTATTCCACCACTGGGGAAGAAGGGCAGATCTATATTTTCATCACATTTAGGAGGTAAAGAGGAAGAAAAGGCTGGAAGGAGAAGGGAGGGAAACACAATACGGACCATCATGTAACACAGACATCTTGCTAAGGAGTGTGGGAGAGGTACAAATAATTTGCATTATCTTCCAAAGTAGATGTTAAGCGCCTTAGAGAAGAAGTATATCTTTAAACATTGCAAATGCCTTAATATGCTTTCGTGCATATAGCTAATAACCAGCAAATAATTATTTGAGAATCAGTATGGTATAATAGAAAAATTATTGGTTTAGGAGTCTTGAAATACAACTGTTTCAATTTCCTTCTCTGTAAAAAAAAAAACAAAAACAAAAGGAGATTGTTAAATCATTTTAAAATTCCTCTAAGATGTATTCATTAAAAACCCATGATTAGGATTGTCATATAGCATCACTGTAAATAAGGAGTTCCCTTTTGAGGGACATGGTGTGATAGGTGAGAAAGTACATCTGGCCTCTTGTCACATTATCCTACCAGAAGCCCAACTCATTCTACCTGCACACTGGGCTAAGCACAGAATTTTATCAGATTTCAGATACCTGAGCCCTGAGGCTTAGCAGCTTTGTTTGTGTGGCGGGCTGGAAATAACAAATATGTACGTTGCAAAAAAAAAAAAAAAAGAAAGAAAGAAAGAAAGCAAGAAAAAGCAAAGCAAAGAAACTACCAGGTGACTCAGATATGCATCTGTCCTCAACTCACTTGCAAACCCCTCTTGACAGAAAACTCCTGCTCTGGAGTATTTCACTCAAAAAGTCAAATCTACAAAACAATTGCAATCATCATAAATGAGCAAGATAGCTAAGGGTGCACAGAGGGAGATTCACGATCTGGACTAGGAGAGCTCAACTCCAAGGTTTCAGGTGTTTGAAGAAGCACTTCTGCAGGAGAGTCATATCAGAAATGAAATTGTTAACATAGGTAAGATAATTTAAATAGAGAATGTAGCACCGAATGAATATAATAAACCTCACACATTAACAAACATTTGACTTGATATATACTTATGAGCGCCTAAGACTGGTCAGTAATATTTAGTGGAACGGGAGTGTGATCTAGCTTAATCCATAAAGATGTGCTGGAAGAGACAACATCAATTCAAAGAGGTGAGGAAATTGGGGTGGCAGAGAAATTGGTCTGTTCACATGAAATAGCCTGTGTAAACGATTGCAGATGGAAGAAGAAAACTCCCTCCAAGTGACAGAGAGCCATTCTGTCTCAATGAATCAGCCATAGCTCTCGTGGCAGTCGAGATGATTTGCATGTTTAGTGATTGATGTGGAGTGAGGTGGTAAATCACATCGAGGCTTAGCTCAAAAGCTCTGCTATCTCAGACACAGAAAGATGAACATTTGTACTCAATACCTCAAGTATTCACATTGTTCAAACGCGCTATAATTTCAGGAATGATCTGAAAATATCCATCAGTCAACTCTGCTGAACTTGGAACACAAAGAACTCTGTCACTGGGAATCATTTACCACTTGATGTGGTGGATTAAGGGCTTCAGGTATTTTCAACTTTTGAAATATTTAATAGGCTTTTTATCAACATGCTGCATTTTTCCCATAACATGTTGCCATAACCAAGGGGAAAACAAAAACAACTGCCAGCACAACAAAATTGTTACCCAGGAGATAGAAATACATATTCAGTGGGCCGGTAATTTTTCTGACTCTCGGTTTTCAGAAACATAATTATTTTCTTTTTGCTTCAAGATTGCTGATTTTGCTTTCAGATTAAGGCTAATGTTAAAAGTGAGAGCAAGAGAAAGAAAATGTATTCTCCATGGAAAGTAATTCTATTACCATTGCTGGACCAATCTTGTAGCTAAGAGGTATATTCTTTCAAGAAGAAAAATTGCCTCTATCCAAACAATGACTGGATATTCCATCTTTAAGTGTAAAAAGCAATGATGACACAATTAGCCTTAGAAACTAGTGAATCACTAATAGGGCAAAAAAGGAAACTGCTAATACGTGGCTACATATGAAAGTATCTCGAATAAAGTAGAAAAAAAATTCATATTGTTGCACTGTTAAAAATGTCAAAAGAGAGGGGCCAGTTCTTTGGCATAGTGGTTAAGTTTGAATGCTCTGCTTCAGCAGCCTGGGGTTCATGGGTTCAGATCCTGGACATGGACCTACACACCACTCATCAAGCAATACTGTGGTGGCATCCCACATACAAAAACAGAGGAAGACTAGCACAGATGTTAGCTCAGGGACAATCTTCCTCAAGCTGAAAAAAAATATTGAAAGAAGAAACAGCCTCTGAAAAAGCAGGAGAATGGGGAGCTATCCAATTGAGTATGATGCCCTCTCGTTCCCAGAAGATTTTAGCTCCTGCCTTACCATCACTCTCTCCAATATACAATCCTTGTCATAATTTATCACACTTTAAATATCCATTGAAAATAATCCTCTCACCATTTTGGCCTAGTAATTCATTGAACAATTTGATTCCAGAGATCTTGTCCTCTACCCTGCCTTGGCCACTTGGTCCCATGGTCATACCCTGGATTTTCTCATAAGCTCAGCCTTAAACATCACACTTTCCAAACTCCACCTCCTAAGTTTCCAGTTGACTCCATCTAGTATCCCTATTCCAACAATTCTTTGCTATCACCAGGCCCTACAATTCATTCATTCTTCTAGCTTTTCACCATCCCTCACACCCTTCGTGTCCTCACTTCTATTCTTATCAAGAATAAACTCTATGGTTTATCTTTATAACCAATTTCTTGCACACTCTCAAATCCCTTTGCCCCCTCTAACTTCTGGTGCTCACTTGATAAATCTCAAAGCCTGGCTACACCCAACTCTCCAGTGATTCCTTGCTCACTCTCAAGCTGTTGAATCTGCTGGAGGAAAACACATAATCATTCTGACTAGTCTCACTTTAAATTCATGACCACTAACTTCAAGTTGGCTCTCAGCATGACCCAACAATCCTACTATATTTCTTAGTTGACACCTTGTCCTGTACTCCTAGATCAGAGTTCTCAAATTTACCAGCGTGTTGGGGAATTTTTAAAAAGTGCCAAAGCCAGGAATCACCCCCAGATTCTCACTTCATTGGTCATGGTTGCCATCTAGGCACTGGAATGTTTAAATGCTCCCGCAGGTAATTCTAATGTGAAGCAAAGTTCTAAAACACCCCTTCTTGATGACTATTTCATTCTCTTCTTCCTCATACCTCTAAGACCTCCATCCCCATTCTCAGCTGATGACACCGTTTCTCATTCATCTGAGAAAATTGAAGCAATCAGTAGAGAACTGCTCCCCAGCCTCCTGTCCCTACATCTGCCCACATGCCTGTACTGGCGTCCAACAGTGCGGATCACCAGTGTGTGTTCCTATTACAGGCCACGTCTCATGGGCTCTAGATTCCATCCTCTCTCGCCTACTCAAGGACACGGCTCTAGCAATTACCCCCACTCTCTCTTGCATCACCAATTTCTCCCTCTCTTCTGGATCTTTCCCGTGAGTATTCTAAGCTATTACTTTCCCATCTTAAAAACAGCCTCTCTTGACCCCATTTCCCACGCACAGCTGAAGCTCCATTTCTTTGTTTCCCTTAAAAGTGAAACTTGTAAAAAAGATTTTAGCAGTTGATATTACTTCCAATTCTTCTCAATTCTCTCTTGACCCACATATTTCTTTCAATTATGCTTTCACTCTCAACATTCTCTAAAACTGCTCTTGTCAAGGTCACTAAAGGCTACCAAGATGTTAAATCTAATGGTCAATTCTTAAGTCTCATCTTCTTTGACAAATCAGCAGCATTTGATACAATCAATAACTCCTTCCTCCTGGAACAATTTATTTATTGGGCTTCTTGAACAGAGATCTGCAAACTACAGCCTGTGGACCAAATCAAGTCTGATGCTTCTTTTTGTAAACTTTTGTGGAACACAGCCAGGCTCATTTTGTTTACCTGCTACCTATGGTTGCTTTCTGCTAAAAAAGTAGAGTTGTGTAGTTGCAAGAGAGACCTTTTGCCTGGTGAAGCCAAAAGTATTTCCTATCTGGCCCTTTACGGAATTTTGCCAATGATCCCTTCCCCCATACCTGTTCCTCCCACAGTTTTTCCCATTGAAGTAAATGACAACTCTATCCTCCCAAATGCTCAAGCCCCAAAGACTAGATTCTTCCTTGACTCTTTCTCTTCCATTACACCATATAGAAAACCTCTCAGCAAATTCTGTCCTCTCTATCTTGAAAATATATTCACAATCAAATCACTTCTTACCACCTCTACTACTACCACCCTGGACCAAGCCATCATTATTTCTTGCCTAAACTAATTAATGGATTCATAACTAGTCTCCCTATTCTTTCCCCTATCCCTCTCCTCAACCTTACACACCACCTTCCCTCAGTTTATTCCCAATATAGAAGCCAGGGTTATCCTTTCCAAAGCCTTCCACCCATGTCAACTAACACTCTTTTAACCTATAAAGCCTTATATGATTTTTCTGACCTTATATCTATTCCTCCTCCATCCTTCACTTTGCCCCAGCCACTCTGATCTCCTCGCTCTTCTTTAAACATGCCAGGCACCTTCGTTCCTCATAGCCCTAGCATGGCTGTTTCCTTTGCCTGGGAAACTCTTCCCTGAGACTTCCTCATGCCTTGATCCCTTAGCTCCTTCGACTCTTTCTCAGATATCACCTACTCAGTGAAGCCTTCCATGCCCATCTTACTTAAAACAGCAAGCCCCTCCCAGTATTGCATATCCTACCTTCCTGCTTTATCTTTCTCCAATGTATTTACCCACCATGTAAAATATATTTTACATATTTATTTTATTTATTGTATGTCTCTTTACGATAGACTAAGGTCTCCATGAGGGTAAGATCATCATATATTCTGTTTATTGCTAAATCCCTGGTGACAGAAGGCACTTAACAGATGTTCATGAAAATGTGTTGTTTGTTAACACTTGGAGTTGAAGGAAGATAATCAATAGGAAAGTTGCTCAATTTTTCTTTTTTGTGTTTCAACTTTCCTCCAGGAAATTTCCAAAGACACTCGTATCCTGATTCTTTTGAGTTCAATTCAAATATTTATTGCTCTCACACTTGTGCCAGATTTTGTGCTAGGACTGAGTAATGCCAAAATGACTTAGATCAATGCAATTTATTGTGATAGGACAACTAATGTATTATGAGGTCCAGGGAGTGTTCGATCTAGAGAGCTCAAAAAAGGTTCTACAGAGAGGGCAACTCATTTGCTGTCTTCAAAGATAAGCCAGCATTTCCCAGGACAATCCTGGATTGACAAAAGAGCAGGGAGAATGCTGGCAAAGCAAATATCACAGGAAAAGAAGTAGAGGTGAGAAACAAGTATTAACCACAATACTTCTGCACAAGTGAATCACACTGTGAGTTTGGAAAGGGGAGAAAATAGCAGGACATGAAATTGAAGAGATGAGCATTGACCAGATGAGAAAAGACCTTATCTTAACAATTTAATGGGGGTGGGGTCTCTTCAATAAATGGTGTTGGGAAAACTGTACAGCCACATGCAAAAGAATGAAGGTAGACCACTAACTCACACCACACACAAAAATAAACTCAAAATGGATCAAAGACTTGAAGATACATCCTGAAACTATAAAAGTCCTGGAACATAATATTGGTAGCACACTCTTTGACATCGAGCTAAAAAGGATCTTTTCAAATACCATGTACTCTCAGACAAGGGAAACAAAATAAAAAATAAACGAGTAGGAATTCATCAGACTAAAGAGCTTCTGCAATGCAAAAGAAACTAGGATCAAAACAAAGACACAACCCACCAACTGGGAGAAAATATTTGCAAATCACCTATCTGACAAGGGGTTAATCTCCATAATATATAAGGAACTCACACAGCTGAACAATAAGAAAGCAAACAACCGGATCAAAAAGTGGGCAGAGGAGATGAACAGACATTTTTCCAAAGAAGATATACAGATGGCCAATAGACACATGAAAAGATGTTCATCACTAATCTACACTAAGATACCAACTTATGCCTGCTAAAATGGCTATAATCACTAAGACTAAAAATAACAAATGGTGGAGAGCGTGTGGAGAGAAGGGAACCCTCACACACTGCTCGTGGGAATGCAAACTGGTGCAACCACTATGGAAAACAGTATGGAGATTTCTCAAAAAACTAAAAATAGAACTACCATATGACCCAGCTATCCCACTACTGGGTATCTATCCAAACAACTTGAAATCAACAATCCAAAGTAACACAAGCACCCCTATGTTCATTGCAGCACTATTCACAATAGCCAAGACATGGAAACAATCTGAGTGCCCATAGACTGATGATTGGATAAAGAAGATGTGAGATATATAGATATAGATATAGATATAGATATAGATATAGATATAGATATAGATATAGATATAGATATAGACATCGATATAGATATACACACACACAATGGAACACTACTCAGCCAGAAAAATAGACAAATTCATCCCATTTGCAATAACATGGAAGGACGTAGAGGGAATTATGCTAAGCAAAATAAGCCAGTCTCAGAAAGACAAACACCAGATGATTTCACTCATATGTGGAATATAAACAAGTACTTGAACAAAGAAAAGAGTTCAGTGGTTACTAGGGGAAGGGGGGGTGGGAGGGCATGGGGGGTGAAGGGGAGCACTTATCTGGTGACAGTCAAGAAATAAAATACAACTGAAATCTCACATTGATGTAAACTATTACCAACTCAATAAAAAAAAAAATTTAAGGGGTGGGGACATAATTTTCTTAAATGCAAATTAATGACATTTATGGTTAAATATTTCTAAATACAACATACTTTGAGTTGATATAGAAAACTTTTACATTTCATTTTGCATGCATTTAAAATGTGTATGCACATTCTGTGTGTGTTGTTTACCTACCTTTATATCTACACACTTAGACCAGTACATCCATCTACATCTCCTTATACTCCTCTCCATATAAATACACTGTATCCATATCATATTACATAAAGGAGCTAATCATTCTTCAATTTTAACCTGACCAACATTGAGGGAGGAGAGGCAGAAAGTGCAGGAGTAAGTACACTTGAGTTTCAGGAGTGGGCCTGCCATTTCTAAACCAAACGGCATAGATCAAGTCTCTTAATCCCTCTGTGTACTAGTCTCGTCTTTTATAAAACAAGGGAAATAACACCAGCTCTCACAGGAATTGCTCTAAGGATAAACTGAGGTAATGGAAAAACTCTATTAAAATATAAATCCTATAAAAATGATAGTAGTAGTACTAAACGAAACATTAATTCAGAGTTTCCATATACCAGATTTTGACAGAATTTTCTTTAGCTAAAACTCAAAGTAGAGTTCAGTTTTTATAACTGTCAAAAATTCAAGAGAAGAGTCATACATGAAAAACATCACAATAATGTCTGTATTTATTTTTCACTAATTAATTAGACAAATATCTATTGAAAACTACCCTTAATAATTAAACAGCCAAAACTTAATGTCTATCAACTGTCATATACTATTCTAAGCTTACAAGGGTTATCTCACGTAATCATCACAGAGTCCCTTTGAGATACATACAACTATTATTTACATTTTAGATACGTTGAAAAGGAAGCTCAGAGATTTTCAGTAACTTGCAGGTGTCACACAGCAAGCTTGGTTAAAAGCCAGCAATCATAGCCAGGTCTCATTCTAGTGCCAGCATCTGTAACCACTACACTGATTTATTCTAAGCACATGCCCCCTTCTTCAGGCCCATGGTAGGCCTCAAGAAATTTGTGTTTAAGTGGAAGTATATGGTTAACTCACTGATCCTAGCGCAACCATAAAACAAACACGCATTCTCTCCAGAGAGTTCACATCAACTTTTCAAAATTAATGTTTTCCTTTGTGCCCTGGGCCAGACCATAAACCAAAGGATACACTATGAGTTCCTCAAAAACAGAAAGAACTTGATTCATCTTAGCTAAACAGTTGGCATATAGTAAACACACAAAATATTTCTGGAATGAATAAAGCAGAAGTTAGCCATAACCCAGATATGAGTTTTTTTCTTTATAAAGTCATAATTACTACATACAATCAGAGAGAAAACCTGGGCTGATAGGCTCTGAAAAATTACAGAGTTGAATATTTGTAAAAGAAAAAAAAAAAAGAAAGAAAAGAAAAAAATGGAGCCAAAGACACAACTAGCATTATTATTGCAGGATAGGAAAAAACTAATGAAGAATTGTGAGTCCAGCTCTAAGACTGTTTACCTAATCAGTCAGAGACATCCAATCAAGCATATTTCATCTACCCAAGGCCAGAATTAAGGTATTCTTTACAACCAAGCTGATGAGTTATATATTGGAAGAATTTTAAATAAGGAGCTGTGATGTTTGAGCAGGAAATAAATCTTAGAAATAACCAATTCTCAACTATTCCAGCACATGCAAAATTGCACTATTAATTAACATGAAGATACTGTTGGTTTAATTTTCTAAAGTGATGTACAAAACCAAAGAGTGGTGTGTATATTTTAATGCTATTGCCAAAATGCATCAAGTTGAGATGGATAAAGAATTCAACAAGTATTAATGAGCAAGTACAATAGGATAATCATCGTATTGTGAAAGAGAAAGTAAAAAGACAAGTGCTCTGTTCTCAAGAAGTCATGGTAACTTATGAATACATAACTGAATAACTATAATAAAATGGGATAGGTACAGCAATAGCAGTATGAACTGTGTGCTTTGGAAACATTGCCAGAGTAGGGGACAAACTCAATAGGGTGAAAAGGATGACAGAGAAGAGACATTTGAAAAGAACCTTGATAGATGAGTAGATGTTATCTAAATGAGAAATGACTATGGACAAAGGAAACACCAACAGAGGGAAGTTGCATGACCAGTGGGAAAAAGTGTGACAGATTTAAATCATTGTAGGTGGGTAGGTCTGAGTGTGTATAAGATGTACAAAAAAAGTGGCAGGTGATGAATCTATAAAGCTGGGATGGGTCAAGTTTAAATAGAAACATGTTGTAATGGAAAATGCCTATGCTCTGCAGTCACAGGACATGTTTTGAATTCTGGTTCTGTTCCTTACACCTGCTCACTGAACTTAGAAAGATATTTAACCTCTCTGTGTATCGAATTCCCATTCTGTAAAACAAGAGATAATAATACCCCACCTCCAAAGGTTAGCTTGGGAGTTGGCGATAATTATGTTATATGCCTAGTAATATAACTTTCTTAATAAATGATAGTAATAATTATTAAGTACTTTAAATATACGCTAAAATTTTTGGATTTCATTGGGTAGACAACAGAGAGCTCTGGACTATTTGTAAACAAGGAAGGGACTGCTTCAGGAAGATCTCTCTGACACAATATGCATCACGAACTGAGGAAAATGACAAAGAAGCTGATCAGCAGATTATTAGAACAGTTCAGGTGAAAATACAGCTGGCTTTGAAATAAGATGCCAGCAGTAAGCATGGAAAGAAGGGAGTAGCCAAGATTAAATTTGATGGTAGAATTGACAAGATGTGGTGACCAATTAGAAGTGAGGTTAGAAAGCTGATTATATGGCTTATGGTTCCTGGATAAAATGGAAACTTCAAACTGTTACAGAATACATATGTATACACAAACAAAGAGAGAGTTCTTGGTTTTCTGTTTATGCCTATGTTGCCAGCCATGAGTATAACCCCGCTTTCACCTTCAAATACAGATAGGTCTAATTTCCATCCTCAAATACAGATAGGTCCAATTAATTTCTATGCTAAAACCTGCAATTCTCCTTACTTTCCTCTTCAAACACAGACACACCCTTTCATTTATGTCTCATTGATCGTTCTGCCAAATCCTAGGTTGCATTTTTCTTCGAAGCTTAAATGATTAATGAATTCTTCCAAGACTAATGAGCTCGATATAAGAGAGATCCTGTGATCCTCAAAAATTTGGTACTCTACCCATGTATTAGTGAGAAAACACAGCCATGCATTGATTATTGCTAATGATATCATGTTACTTGAGCACCTGCAGTCCTCGTCTTGCGCTTGTAGGTCATTGGGATTTATAGATTACCTGCTAGAGGTTACAAAGGAGAACCTTGAGTGGCAATGGCAGCACACTCCCTTTGACTCCAATGGAATGCTTCAATGAGAATTCTGAACTTGTTTCACCGAAAACATTTGTCCGTTTTTGTCCACGTATTTTAACACTACAGAAAAAAAATCACTCAGAATTTTCCAATTGCTTGGTACATTATGTAAACTTTATAAATAGCTTAGAGGTGGAGATGGGGCAAGAGGACAACATCCTGGCTTCCCATGATGGTTTTGCCTTGGTAGAACAACATAACTCTGCAGCTGGCAATTGCTAGTTCATGAGATAGTTGTGAAACAGGCAATCCATCACTTCAGCCGAGAAAGCAAGTTAAACCTATGTCTCAAGGAATTTTTCAAAATCAGGGAAAGCAGTGTGGCTTCACTATACTGAAAATTCTATACTTCTCTTTCCTTTTTGATGTGTTTTTTGTGAGACTGGATATGCGAGATAGTTGAGCATGCATACCACATATAAATACTTCACATGTACATTTTTTGGACTGTTGCTACGTGGTTGAAAAACAAATAGGATGGCTGGAAGGGATGAAAATGGTATATATAAATAGTTTTGATAAAATATGGCATGATAGCAGGATTTTTTTAACGATAAATCTTTGAGAATATTTTTTTAAGAGCTTGTAACTTCAATGCTACTATTGCTTTTTATTTCACATCACATACAAGCAAAATGGTATTTTCATTATTCTGATACTCAAATTTACCTAGATTTAAAGATTTATTAAGGTGTTACAAACTTATGAACCCTAGAAGTTAAGATTAATTAGAATACCAATAGGCAAAATCAGAACTTTTATCTTCTGGTATAATTGGCATCATACCTGATACACAGTAAACAGCCACCATTTGTTGAATGAATTAATGTTTGTTGAATAAATTAACTGCTATTCTAGGTATACCAATTTGATTAATTTCTAAATTCTTATAAAGGAGTGAAACTTGCTTACCTAGTTTAGATTTTTATGTCAGTAGAAAAACATAAAAGTTTTTAAAGATTAATGGAAATAAATAAGCAAAAATGTTGTCTATCCATAGCCCCAAATATACAGTGCTACATAGAAAATGTGTACTCCTGAATACCTGAGAATAAAATTTCTGAGTTTTATAAAGAAATTAACACTACAGAGAAAAACAGCTGATGCTACCGCTGTGACAGTCTAATAGCTATAATTTTTTCATCTCCCTTACCAAGGCCAGCCAAGATTATAAACCTAACAAATATCATCATAGAAATTAAAGTACATGAATAGGTCGGATTAAGAAATCAACATGTGGCTATTGAAGTATTATGTTCTAAATCTTTTAAAAACTGGACAAAAATGCCTACACGGAATAAAAGAGTTTCTATTTAAGTGCAAGCTGGCTTGTACCAAGGCCCTGAAATTCAATATTTTGCCTGAATAACTCAATTTACATCTCCAAGTCTCTTGAGATTGAGACTGCAAAGCATGTAACTTTAAGAAGAAAATTCAGAAAGCCAGATTGAGAAATAGCATGATTTAATGGTATAGGAAAAGTCCTAGAATACCAACATTAACTTCAAGCATACATTTTCTCTGTAGGTTTTGATAAGTAACTGACACCCAGGCTTGGAAATCTTTTTTAATTGAAGACAGAAATAAATCTTTTTTCTCTTATGATCTTTTATTTAATGAATAAATAAAATTTTAAAAAAAGTAAAAATACACCAGCCTCCCACTCAGCAAGATCTAGTTTAAGGCAGATTGGAAACTATGTGTTGTAGACTTCTTCCCTACTGCATCACATATCCTCAATTAGTTGGCTTGGCCATACAGTATATGGTCTCAATACAAAAGCCAAAGTATGTTGGATGGATGGATGGATGGATGGATGGTTGGTTAGATAGACAGAAAGTTTTTATTAGAGAAAAGTGTCTGTTCCATTGTTAAAAATGACTTTTTATTCAATAAAGTAGTCAATAAAAGTACATAAAATACCTAATTAGTTTAAGAACTAATACCTTCCAAAGACACATATAAAGAAGAAAATGAAAACATGTATTTCCACCACTGTTACTGGTTTGGTGTTGTCTCTTCAAACTTCTCCCTCTCTGTGTGTGCATGTGTGTGAGCACACATGCACACGCACACACATATAGTTTTGCTTAACATCTTTAGAATTTTGATTCCTGCATTTTTCACACAAAATGGAATTTTGAGCATCGCCTCCATAATTCCAATGTGTTTGAACTTTATTTTCCTTCTACATAATGTTTAACCCTTAATATTAACTCAATGTTTAACTCTTACATTATGGAAATATCATGATTTAATAACCTTTTCCCTTGGTTATTATAGAATCTTCTTACAAATATACTTCCTAATTTTATCCTCATAGTAGTCGTATGAGGCAGACCTTCTTATCCCCATTTTGCACTTAGGCCAAAAGAGACTCAGGGACATAAATGCCTGCCTACTGTCACAAAGTCAGGAAATAGCAGGATCAGAACTTCCATACATTCAGTAATAGATATGAAGTAACTCAAGATTTGAATTTCTGAACTTCCATACACTTGATATACCTGATATCACTTTGTATTTGAACTCCTCATATTAATAATAAACTACACATCATTACCTAATACTTCTATACAGTAATAATTAACCAATGACTCATGAAGTAGCTCTTGACTAATGGTTGTCAGAATTCTAAGTACATCCAAAATAATCTAAGGGATTAAAAAAAGGCCAATAGCTTGTAATTATACATTAAGTTTTATAAAGGAAATCTTTGCCTAAAAGACATTCAAAATTATATTTTACATAACTCTTGTAAAGATGAAATTCCCTTTCGTTTCTCCACAAGCAGAGAGCATGCCATCTGGCCCTACTGCCCTTAGCAAAACCTGAGAAAAGAATGCGGGAAGCCACTTACAGTAACTGAGGGTGGATATACCACAGGGACCAAACGTGCCTGACGCTCTCCCCCAGGCACAAGATTTCTGTCTGCTTCATCAATATTTATTTTTTTTTCTTCTTTAAAAATTAAGATGTAAGTAAAGATGGTTTTTACTCCCCTTAGGGGTTATTTGAAATAACTTTTTAAGTGGAGGATTTTTTTTTCACTTCAACACAGATTTATTGAATATCTCTTGCCTGTTAGATTTAGGCTGTGCATGCCTGCACTATAGCACTCTCAATTATACATGTCAATATCTATACAGATAACTGGTAATGTTCATCAGGGAGTTAGAAATTGGGCCAGGAAATTCAGGAACGGTTTGAACCAGGTGTTTGGAAGTCAACTGCTCATAGTGAGACTATGAAAATAGATAAGTCCCCCTAACAGTGTGCCCAGAAAGACAAGGATTTAAAGATAGAGGCTTGGGTGAAGATCTTTAATTTAAGGGATAAGAAGAAAATTATTTATCTATTGGAAGTAGAAAGTTTTCAAAAACGGCTTATCTTTCTCACTGGCCAAGGGGATTAAGTAAAAGAGTTTTGACTTAGTAAGTAGATATAAGGGTAAAGAAGAAAAGGAACCTAGATATAAATCCAAATGCCAGATTTGATATTGAACATTTGTGAAGCTGAAAGAGGAATACGAGGCTTAAGAAATTGATTCTGGCCATTAATGCTGTCACACTGTAGAGCATGTTTATATGCCTTCCATGATTTATGCTTGGACCAAGCACAGTGGGATGGAGCTACCAAGTGATACTTGCAATGGAAGCCACGTCTTTGGTAGGGAATACCCACATATTTTGAGTGGTAGAAGTCACATCCTATCCAAGTGTTCATAGGACTGGCCAAAAGAAATCATTATTTGCTCACTGCTTTGGCCTCATTTTTGGCCCATTGGTGGTTGTGTTGTATCACAGCAACAACAAATTCACAAGCCAAAAGATGGAATTTGCAACCAAAATAAAGCTGACAAGAATTGGATAACTCCTAATTGAGTTGGCCACTTTTTGTGGAAACCCATTCAGAAAACTTTCAGTAAACTATAATGACTAAACTATAACTACAAAGTTTTTCATTGTGATGCCTAAATGGATAATAGGTAAGCAAAAAAAAGTCATACTTAATAAGAAATATTACTAATCTCAGGGAAAAAAATACTGAAAGTGTTTCCTTCAATTCAGCTGTAACTGTTCCGGCAAAAGTTTTATGTAGATGTTCACATTAAAATTTAGATGATGACACTAGAACCAAAAACAGTCTTTTAGTATTCAACATCTGCAGTTATAGCAACATAACTTTTGGGTTTGCTTAATTGATATACTGCACCCATGATATTTACACAAGAAATTGCCCCCAAAAAGACTTCAAAATAGTAGAGTATCATATAGACTTAAATCTACAAGGGGAGAGAGGAAGAGTTGGCACAGGATCACCATTTTGAAAGCCGATATAAGGAAGCTAAAGCATTACTATTAGAATGCATATAAATTGTTCAAAAAATAACAACATTCTGCCTTCCAGCACCAAAGTTTGGTACTCTCTCAGTCACCCCTCTTCCAAGTTGTAGATGGCATCTGGACACCTCAAGGTAATCTCTTCTTTAGAATTCTCATTCTGTCAGCTAATTGGAAGAAGAAGAAATAAGAAGAGCAAGAGTGGTAACTTTCGTTTATAAGTGACTAGTAAATAAAGGACATTCATTTATGCTTCAAGAAACAAAGCATAATCATTTCTTTTCCCAGAGAAGCAGAGAAACACAATTTGGCCTTTGAAATGCTAAGGTTTTGTTTGTTATAACAAACATTACAAGTTTCTTTGGAAACCTAATTATAAAATAGCTGATTTTGCTCTAAATTGGGACCTATGTGTATGTATGTTTGAAAACCAAGATAACTCATCTTCATTATCTTGCTGTTATTTAATATCTGTGTCATTATGCGGCCCATCACCTACCGCATTCCAAAGAATTACATGGGTTATGCAGGTCTTTCTAGTACATGCCTAACATAGTGCCGCAAGAATAAAATGCACAAAATAAATGTTTATCAAATGAATGAAGTGCCATGAAAAAAGGTTATTTTTATATCATTCATCATGAGAAAATTGTATTTCTAACAGTACTCAATGATAGATGGCTTTACTAAATAACTTCATGGCATAAAGGAAAATGAAATCTCACAAGGACACAACTGCTAAGAGCACACAGATTGCTTTATTGTTTTTATTGTGTTAGCTCTCACATTCCTGATAGACAGCTATTGCTACCCAGGCCCATATGAAAGTTACACGGAAATCAATGTGAATCCTATAGGCAAAGAACCAGAGGATTCTAAATGAAATCAAGTGCAAGCCTCTCTGGTGTTATGCCAGTTCAATGACTTGTGAAGTTTTGAAGCTGTCCTTAGAGACTATAAATTAATTCCTAAGGATTATCTCCCTTGCTAGGTAAAAGGCAGAACTGAAATTGAGGGGAGAAAAAACTTCGTTCAATTAAGTAAATTGCTTTATGCAAAAGGAATTTCTTTCAGACTTTCAGAGTTGTTGCCTGCCTTTTGAGAGAGAAAAGGCTCACTTCCCTTCTTCAAGTTCAACATGTTTTTAAATAAACGATGCAACTGGAACCTGCCTAAAATTCTCTATTTCAGGGTATTAAATACAAAAAAAAGATGTGCTGATATGAAAATTAATACCTATTTCACTAAATCAAGTTAAATTCTATTAAATGGGCTGTTTAAAAAACAATTTTGAAGTTTTCTCTCAACTGGAATTACGAGAAAAGAAAGTTTTCTAAGTATAAAAATAAAAGAAACTGGTTTTTTTCTTTGCCTATTTTTTAACAGACTTTGAATTCTGAATTTATGTGAGAAAATAATTCTGAGATTTAACGGCTTGCCTTTTTTGACCATTTTCTTATAATTCTACGCAAGTGGACAGTGCATGTAGCCAAGAACAAGACAAACAAGCTATCTTGTGATGAGCAGCAAGCCAAGGTGTACATTCTAGGAATAGTGAAAAGGAGAACACACTATAAAAAACTACTGCAAAACCAGAGAATGGGGCCCTCATGCCAAACCTTAGAGCAAAAGCAGAGTTGTGGAAATTTTTTCAAAACTACTTGACTACCTTAATAGAATGTGAGAGAAGAACTAGGCCCCAGGAAAGGTAATCTTTTTGAGATGCTAAAATGAGGGGGAAAATCCAGAAAGAAAAATAAAATGGAAAAATTAAAATTCAAGATCAAACAAGTAAATTTGTACCACATAAATTAGTACAATCCTTTAGGAAAGTAATTTGGTAATACCTAGAAACATAAAATGCACGTACCCTTTGCCCAGGGAAGTCGGCTACTAGAAATTTATTCCACAGCTAAATTCCCACGAATATGCAAAAATATGTGTAAATGTATGCACATCATAGCATGCATCATAATAAAAAAATTTATATAAAAACCAACCATTCATGAGGAAATGAATGATTAATATAGCCCTTGAATAGAAAACAGATCCACTGTGTGAAACACTATGCAGCAAAGAAAAATAATCTATATGTACAGAGATAAATCTACATTTTTGTGTGAAAAAGAAGTGAACTGCAGAACAGAACGTTGCAAAAATAAATAGGGACAACAGGTCTGCATATACATAGGTAATTCATGGAAGACTAGAAAGGCAAGTCTCAATTGTTTATTCCTGGGAAGAAAAATGGTGGCAGCAGATGGGGGTGGAAGTTTAGAACAGCTTTTTCTTACTTTACGCTATTCTGTAATGATGAACTTTTAATCACTAGCATTTATTTATAAAATTTAAAATACCATTTAATTTAATACTGTTTAAGTTTTCTTTAAATGATATAATAAATAAACACTCATGAAAAGTTTTCCTCAATGTATTAGGTCACAATAATACAACATAGAAAAATATGTAGAGTATAATTATATAAAATATATGTGTACCTATATATGCGCAAATACACAGAAAAAACTGTCCATAACTCTACATACAAAAATATGATAATTGTGAAAGGAATAAGATTGTGCCAGAAGGTGAAGTAGGGTGGGTGGAGTAAGGTGAAATAGGGTGTCACTCTAGTGTTTTATTCTGCTATACTTCCCTGTTTTGAAATTTTCGTTTATAAGGGACATGGATTCCTGCATTATTTTTGTAATTTTGAAAAATAAAATTAAAGACAGCATTGATACATAGGAGTCATCTGATTAAGCTTCTAAAGCACAGAGGAAAAAAACTGTCAAGAAATAAAGATGCTGCAATGTGAATACACATAACACTGCTGAATTCTACACTTAAAAATGGTTAAGGTGGTAAATTTTACGTTATGTGTATTCCACCAAAATTAAAATGTTTTAAAAATGAAAGAACAGAGAAATAAGATGAGAGAAGTGATACACAGAAAAATAAACCAACCTAAGGGATTAGAGAGGTTTTGGAATGATATAACAACATGCTACCAAAAACTTTCTGTAAAAGGATCCAAACGTGTATTTAAGGTTTCTCCATTATCCAGAACAGCAGTCTTCAAACGGAGATGAGTACATTCCTAGAGGAGTTATTGATGAATCCCTTTCAGCATAGAAGGAAAATGTAGGAAGTACTATTTTCATTCACTTTTAATTTCATCTTCTTATGTATATGTTTATTAATGTCTACACCTTCATTGGCATGATTTATAGATACGTTAGAAGAGAAAACATGCAAATTACAAAATAAATATACATATACGGGGGCATGATGAGAAAGGGTATATAAGGTAAAATATTTGAAGATCACCTTTTGTAGGCAACATTTATGAGAGGCAACCACAAATGGACATATTCTGATAAGATGTTTCAACAGAAAACAAAAACAACAACAAAAGACTTCTAGGCAGTAAAAGCAATTTACATGCAAAAGAATAAAAATCCAAATTGTCCTCATTTTCCTCTGCAACATTATAAGTCAAATAATGTCGAATCTCTGCCTGTAGATTTTTTCGGCTGTGATTCAATAAGTGTATTTCCAGCCAAGAAATTACAGAAGAGGAATATAATTTACAGCATCTTAGAAAATATATTACCCATGTATTTTTCTTGAACAAAATATTTGAAAGAATACTTTCTGATAAATGAGGGTATCAAAATTATGGGTCAAAAACTGCCACATTATAAAAGGTCGATGGCAGCTAATGAAGCCAAGAAACAATACGTATAAAATTAAAATTAAATGTTGTGAGAGAAAAAAATTAACAAAAAGTCTCAATATCAGGAATCTGGGACTTAAATGCCAAACTTTACTAACTAAAACTTGGAAATGGGGGACTGACGAGAGAGGAAAATTATCTAAAAATACAGTGGTACTGCGAGGGAAAGAAGCTAAAGATTTTTTAAAAAGTACAGTTTTGGTTTTAAAGCCAAAAAACCTCCATCATCATTAAGGACTACATTCAGGATGTATAAACGTATTAGAAATCAAAACATCGCTAGGTAACTTTACACGAAGCTCAGCCATTTCAATGCCTGTGTTTTCCAATATAGAACTAGATTACTGACATCAAAACTGAACCTGTTTTTCAAAAGAACATAGGCATCATGGTGAAATATCTGATGCTCCTAAATTCCAGAAAAGAAAAAAGTATATCTTATTATGCTACTTCAAAGGTGTCTTTCTTTTACTCCCAGGTTAGGTTTTGAGGCCTAAGAGAATGTTAATATGTGGATTTGAACAGTTTATATTTTCTTGAAGTAAGAGTAACATGTTATATTAGAAACATAGGATAAAAACATCCAGTTTACGCTTTGGCTGAAGCAAATGTCTACATGGATATAAATGTTCACAACATCTTCTCAGAAAACCTGAAATTATATCTATGTAGATCAATGGTTCTCAGAGGCTAGCAATCTTACTCCCCAGGGGATGTCTGACAATATATGGAGACATTTAGTTGTCACAAATGGGGAGGAGGTTGCTACTAGCATCTAGTGCATAGATGCCAGGGATGCCAGACAGCTCTCCACGACAAAGAATTGTCAGGCTCAAAAGATAAGTAGTGCTGAGTTTCTTTAACCCTGATCTAGATAGATGGATATAATATCAGTATTTTCTACATCTCTATTATGTGTGTGTGTGTGTGTATGCAGGAATTATTGCAAGGATAATATACTTTCGGAGAAGGAAAGTCATTTTTTCTTATTATTCTATTTATAGCAATAAAAATGACTCCTACACTTACTAAATACAACTAATGGTTATTTTATTCCTGTCAGCATTTTCTATTAAGCTATTCTTAAATGTATTAAGGGAACAAAAGGTTTGATAACTTTGAGTGGATTTTAAATGGTCCCAAAACATTCAAGTTACAAATAATGTGGGGCTCAAAATGGAAGTCAAGATGGTACCCCATTAAATTATTTATCTTAGTTTCAAAATGAGGTGTTTGAGTAAAACCTTAAAACATAAGTAGGATTTAGATTTGAGATATCTAAATAGCACTGGGAACAAAAGCAAAAAGATAGTGAAATAGTATGGCTGGCACTAGGAATATAGGAACAATGAATAATTCAGTTGGTTAGAAGCCAAAGTAGGTAAACACTTGTAGAGGCAAGAGGCCAAAAATTAAAAAAGGACTAAATATATTGATAGACATTAGACTTAGACTTTAGAGTATTTAAATAATGAGCCAAAGCAATTACAAATAATTTAGGGGGCAATGGAAAGTCACCTGGATAACAAAATCAGCCATAGGAAAATGCTCCCCCAAACTTCGTTTACGGTTACCTTTAGATTCTATTTCCAACTACTCTATATTGTGGTGTGTCTGTACTGCTAGGTGGTCCTAATGAGGGTAAAAACACTACCAATTGAGCATGTACAAGAAGTACTTTCACTGTATTCTCAGTGAACTTGAACTCTTCCTCATTTGCCATAAAATGCAGAAAATCAAATCAGTTCAGAAATTGAGGAAAAGACAGAGCGAATCAACCATTTTTAATATTAAAAATAAAATGTATTTAGAGGACAGAGTCCAATGATCCAATGTATATATCACAGAATTGTTTCTGCAGAGGCAAATAAGTACTGAATGATTCTCAAATAAATAAGTACATAAATAGATGAGAAGAAGAATCTTTGACAGGATAACCGAACAGGCACCCTGCATTTCAGACAAAGTAAAACATACAAACAAGCAAACGGTAATATCAAGAGAAAGGACATTCTACTATATTTTTAACATTTCTAAGATGAAAAATCTTAAATAATATTGGTGATAATAGGATGAAACACTCTCTTATGATACCGGGAAGTACAGACCAGTACAACTTTTGTGAAAGTATATTTGACATGAATTAAGGTTATTAACTACATTCCAAGGAATTTCTTCTCATAATTAAGGATTCATGCAAAGATTTGCATCTGAGGATATTCATCATATTAATTATAATAGAGAAAATGATAAAAAATATATTACTAAGGTGAACGGCTACACCATTATAAACAAGGTTCTTAAAATATTTAAAAGTATTAAATAAAGCTCACTGGCTGGTAAAAAGGAGCAGAATATGAATAGTTTGCATCAAATGATTCATATTTTATTTTTTAAAAAGAGAAAAAGAAACCTACTCATAAAACATCATTTTAAAAAATCTCTGAGCAGTAAGATGGGTGATTTTTATTTATTTGTCTTTACTTTTCCATTTCAAAAATGATGTTGCATTCCTTTATAGTTACAATATGTTGATTGTCATGTTTCTCTATAAACATCAAAAACTATATATGGGTTAATTTTGTAAGAGCTGAAAATATTTACCTTCAGATTTTTTTCTCTGTAACAAAAAAAGATAAATGATAGTGAACAACATTTATGTTCCCATCTTATTATGAGATAAATGTATTTTTAACCACTTTTATCATTTTCCTTCAATATCCTAGAAATTGATGCTGGTCTCCTCTACTACTCATCACTTGCTCTCTTTTATTTCTAAGGCACAAAGTACAAACACTATGTAGCTTAATTTTCCCAGTATGGATTTGGGAGCACACCCATAGAATTTAGAAGGAAAGTTTATTACCAAGAATTTATATATATTCAGGCTTTTAATTACACCCATAGGAAAGGAAAGGACACTTACATAATGAGATGTGCACAGCCTAGAAAAGTTGCCATTCAAATTCATGTTCTACAAAAGTGATCAGAAATAAATTGGAAATCAGTGATAAACTAACAAAAAATAATTAATAATTAATGAATCAAGGATTGTTTTGTAGAAAAAAATAGGAATGAGGATTGAAACCAGTAAAAGACAGGAACAAGTAAAATACATGCAAACAATGGTTATATATTTAACACAAATGAAAGTATAACAAAATTATAAAATAAAAGTTGAATGTACTTAAAAGAAAAGATTAATTAAAATTTTTAAAAAATATTTAGGGGCCGGCCCCATGGCACAGTGGTTAAGTTTGACACGCTCTGCTTCGGCAGCCCAGGTTTGCAGGTTCACACCACTTGTCAGCCATGCTGTGGTGGCATCCCACATACAAAACAGAGGAAGACTGGCACAGATGTTAGCTCAGGGACAATCTTCCTCAGCAAAATATATAAATAAATCTCAGTTATAGTTAATGAAGACTAAAAATGGAATGTCAGGTGGGAAATAACAGTAACAAATTCAATACTAGGTTAAACTATGTGAAACTTTTATTCTTATAGATCCAAATTAATTGGATGTTAGCAATTTCAAATGATTCAATCTAATTTTTTTGAAGAGTTAGCTTATTAAATGAATTTCTAAAATGGGTGAAAAGCTTTAATGAAAACTCAAAGTGAATGTAAAACAAGTTGACTACTCTCCAAACTATCACAAGTGAAAGAAGAAAAAATCCCAGAATTTATCAAGAAAAACAAATAAAAAATAGTACAATGTTGGAAGTTAGAGTTTATTATCCTGATTTCATTGCTAAAATCTCTCTATGGTTATACACGAAAAGACCATTTTGATTACAGTTATCGTTCATTATCTCAACATAATCCATTCCTGTCAGATGTTGGAAAATTTTGGTTAGTGGCAGCCTGTATTTCGTTATTTTAAATAATTAAAAAAACAATGCCTACCCAGTCTGTCCAAAAGCCTCAATCGACTTTTTCAAATATTATGAAACTTAACACCTACATAACAATCCACCAAGGATTTCTGCATAACATAGAACATTTAAATATCAATTATAAATTTAACATCATTAATAAGCTAACACGTTTAAAATGTTAATGCAATCATTACTACTTATTTGCGGTATACAATGACACAATGCAGTTTCGCTGCAATGCCCATATATTCCAATGTAAATAAACCAAGAAAGTACATGACTGTAGGGGAAATGAGGCCACGTGAATGGACACACTTATGTGTTTATTATATTTCTTTCAATATGCTTTATCACTTCCAAATTTCCTTGTTATGCATAGGCATTTCTAGGCTTCTTAGGCACATTTACTTTCTTCATAATCTTTTTCACTGTCTTCCAAGATGTTTTTTCTTAACATTGTGGGAAAAGTGACAATGAGATTGTATATGTTTACATAACATGAGCATGACATGTTAACCTAGTGATGAACAGCTGAGATATTACTGCAGACACAGTACACTCTCTCTTCTGGACTAGCAGGCAACTTAAATATTTTTGCTGGAAGGTAGAAGAATGTATTATAACAGATTACTGATCCAGATTTGGGGTAAGTATTTTTGCACATCCTTATAATTAATACTCAGAGACTGAGATTTCAGGTAGCAATGGATATCTTTTCTTTTAAAAATAAAAATGTAATTCTATTCTAATTTTAAAAATCTATTAAGCATTCTTTAAATATGTAAATTCTGTTAATATGCTCACAGAAACATCATGCAATTTAGAAGATCGACTTTTTGAGAAGGATGAACTACTGAGAAAAATTAAGTGGGAGCAACTCCGTCACACACACTACCACAAAAATCTCAGAGGTAGAAAAAATTTAGAAATTATACAGATCTCTCTCTCTCTACCTTTTATTCTGAAGAGGTAAAATGATACTTGAAATTGCAATAAAAATGGAACAGAGCTAGAATTCAAACCCCTGGTTTTCTGACTCCATGTCAGTGCTCACAAAGCTTGTAACATGAAAGAAACTATATGAAACTACTGGCCTGTCTAAATTGCTGAGTGTTGGCATTTTCAGGGGTTTTAAAACAAAGAACATTGAAACTCAACTTTTATACTATGTCAGTTGCATTTCTCTGGTTGTGAGCAATTGACAGCCATCAATGGTTGAGGATTTGAACATCTATAGATAATCAAAATATCTGAGTTAACAGAGTTATCTATATGAAATGCACTATACAAAGTGACCAATTTAAAAAATATATTAGTTAAATGTAATAGCAAAACTTCTCTTCAAATAATTCAATATCTCCTTTATGATTCATGAGGTACTTTCAAATCTTGAGATAATTTAATGTTAATTATTTTAAATATTGGTTTCTTAAATCCACAGATGTGTAGAAATTGTCAGCTGACAGGAAGTTGTCTTGGAGGAACCCAAAATGCATTTGTTTTCTGAGGATGCACTTTCAAAATAACTGCCTTTAAATGGTCTGGCATTAGAAATAAACTTTCTTATAGAAGACTTGAGCTCCAGTCGTGCATATAGAAAAATAACAGTTCTAATTCATGATGGTGACATCATGTTAGTATAATGCTTTTACAATGAGTCCTGAAAAGCTCAGGACAGTTTCACTTCCAAGCATCATTTTTCTTCCCAACACCTGTCCCAGTTCCCTCATCTACTTATCCTTAACCAGTGTTATGTGCATTTTTGCCTGAAATCTTTTCAGGAACAAGGCAGAAGTATAAAAAAATAGTCATACAAGGAGTAAAAATCATAAATTAATGCACATTTTCTTTGGTCTTTGTAAGTTTAGAAAGATCTACCACTCTAAAGGAGTGATCCTATTCCAAACGGAATAAAATACACTGGTTTGGTCATCCCAGTGTTAGTATAACTGCATCCCATGCAGACTAAGAATGGGTATCTGATTAGCCAAAATGGATGTAATATAAATTATTATAAGAGTCTTTTAATATCGCTGAAATTTTGCACATAAACTTTAATTGAATAGATTTGGATTTTCCTTGTAATATTCAAAATATGTAAACATCATCAATTTCCCATAACTGATTGCTATATTCCATATTCAAGATCCACACTGAATACAAATGAGCTTTATTGAGCAATTCAATATGCTCCCACTCGAGTTTTTTTTATTTGAAGTATTAAAACACTACTTCAATTTTTTATAAGCAAAATGTAAACGCCTTTAAATGGATCAAGTTTTCAAGAAATCAAACCATATCAATGGCCTTTCAAAATCATATAAAACTACAATTGTAGCCAAAATATATCCAATTTTATTATGACTCATCTATGCACATATTCCTGTTAATTCCCAAGCGAAAGACAAAAATAAAGTGGAGAGGGATGTCATTATATTGAAGATTTGTCTTTATCTTTTTTTAAATAACACTAAATGTATTTTATCCTAAGAACGTGAATCCATGCATGTTTCCATTAACAGAGTTTTCCTTTTTATACAAAGATGGTCATAGTCAAAAATGGTTTTTTCTTAAAATCAAATATGTCAATACTAGTTTCCTTGTTTTTAGTGACATTAGGAGATTGTATTCCCTAATATGCAACCTGTATTTTCTTCAAACGGAAAAAATTCACAAAAACAATAACTTTCTAAAAGTACCGGTTTAGATGAGAGAATTTATATTTTATATTGCCTGTTCTTTTCTTAGTTGTTAATGGCAGAAGGCTGGCATATGTGTCTGAAAGAAGAGCATTTCTCAGGGTTTTAGGTGAAATAAAAAGTCTAAGAAATAAAATTTCAGGTTGTCTTTACATGTTACACTTAAAAATCTCTTTAGGGGCTGGGCCAGTAGCGTAGTGGTTAAGTTCGTGCGCTCTGCTTCAGCAACCCAGGGTTTGCCAGTTCGGATACTGGCCGAAGACCCAAGCACCGCTTATCAAGCCATGCTAGGGCAGGCGTCCCACACATAAAATTGAGGAAGATGGACACGGACCTTAGCTCAAGACCAATCTTCCTCAGCAAAACAGAGGAGGATTAGCAGTGGATATTAGCTCAGGGCTAATCTTCCTCAAAAAAACAACCCAACCAATCTCTTTATGTGCACATATAACCTTACAATTCCTAAACTTAAGTTTTGAAACTGCCCATTAAGTATTCTAAATTCCAGGTTTCCTTCAATTCTTTGCTTTTGAAGACATATCAAAAGCCAGGATGTTCAACAACTTATTAAATGCCAAATTTAAAAAAATACATAAATCTTTGGAAGTGTTTTTTTAGCTTTAAAAAAATCCTTAAATATATTAATACTTTAAATGAATGCTTTCAGTTTTTATAGGCAGTATCAATGTAAATGAAAGCTTCTGGGGGAACTCTCTATGATGTTCTATCTTTTATAGCTATATTGTAGATCTTATGTACAGGCTTTCTTGAATTAGACTCCCTGGCCTGAGCCAACTTCCTGGATCTAACACTTATGGGCCTTGTGACCTTGAGAAAGGTTATTTTTTCTGTGCCTCGGTTTATTCCTCTGTAAAATGGAAATACTAGTAATACCTAGCTCATGGTGTTGTGTTGAAGATTCAATCAGATAATGCATGAAAGTACTTACAACAGTGCTTGGCATAAAGAATAAACTTAATAAATGTTAACCATCATTACTTCATTTTATACCTTTCTAGTCTTTGATTTTAAAAGATAATTATGGAAATATGCCTAGTAAGATGGTGGTACAAGAACACTCTGAACTTACCTCCTCCCACAGACACACCAAATCTACAGCTCCATATGAAATAACTCCTGCTGAAAGAGAACTGAAGACTAGCTGAACAACTCCCTCCACAAGAGATGAAAGAGCTACATAGAGACAGGTAGGAGAGGCAGAGAGGTGGTCTCACCAAAAATTCCAACACTGGGGCAGCGACTCACAATAAAGACGGATCTCACAGGTCCAGAGGTTCTCCCTGACGACTAAGAGGTTTGTGCTCCACACTGTGCACTCCAAAACTTGGGACCTGCACTGGAGACACGAGGCCCCAAAAACGCCTGGCTTTGGAAACCAATGGGGGACCTGCAGAGCTGTAGTGATCTGAGATAATTCTTCTGAGGGGTTTGAACAGATTCACTGTCCCAAGAGCCACTGCAAAGGCAGGAGTTTGAGAGATGATTGAATGATACGTAAAGGAGATTCATTTTTTAACCTTAAAGAGTCAACTGGAGTAGCAGGGATCAGTTAGGACCTTTTTCAGGGATGGAGGCACTGGCCAGCACCATTTTTTGTACTCTCCCTCTAACTTGCTAGTGCAGGTGGATTCCCACAGACAAAGCCTCACTGGAGCTACAGGTGTGCCTATGTCGCGTGCAAGTCCCAGGCCTAAAGCTACAAGTATGCCCCACCCTCAGAACTCATCTCCCACATCCTTAAAACCATAAGTATGTCCCATGTTCAGTGATCTTTCCTATCACTAAAGCTGCTGGCAAGTGCTACCCCCAGCCTCTTCCCCTGCATCACTAAAACCAGGAACATGCCCCAACCTCAACACTCTCCCACAGCCTTCCTAAAGCCAGGAGGTGAGCACAGTCCACACAGGGGACACCTCTTGATAACCTGGCATTCGTAGCCAGGGGTACTTATGTTCTTGGGCCCCACAGGTCTGTAACAACTGGAAAGACAGTTTTTGGCAGGTTACCACACCTAAGGTACTGCAGAGACAGCAGACTGCCTGTGAAAAAGGCCCATTTACTCGTCCTGGACCATCGACCTGAGGAACAAGCTTCAGGTCTGCCACATATCTAGAGGCTACACAGGTGCTCTCAGGGAATGTAGGCAGAGAGATACCATCTTTGCACACAGCTGGCCTCACCACAGCTTGCTGGTGGCTCCCAGAAAGGAGCTTATACTCTCAATTGAAACCACAATTCTTACAAATGTTGCCAGGAGACACCTCCAGATCTCCTGGTCGGGAGGTCAACAGGGTCTATAATTGCAAACCCATAGTAATGGGTATATTTCCATACTTTAAAAGCTGCTGCATGAGGGTCTGGCTTCCAATCAGCCTGAAATTAGGTGCTGACTGAGATCACACTCTTTGAAACACTGACAGGTCTTGGTGCAGCCTCAACAACTGTGACCTATCAAGAATAAATCAGGTTACTCAGACAATCACAAAGGGCCAAGAGACAAGCAAAAGCTAGAGCAAGGGAGAATGATACAGTTCATCTCCTACACAAGACCACTGCTTCAAGACTAGGATACGCAGCTGTCTCATCTAATACATAGAAACAAACAGAGAGAGTCATGCAAAATGAAGAAACAAAGGAATATGTCCCAAACCAAAGAACAAGGCAAAAACCTCAGAAACTAACCTTAATGAAATGGAGATAAGTACACTATCTGATAAAGAGTTCAAAGTAATGGTAATAAAGGTGCTTACTGAACTCAGAAGAAGAACACAAAGAACGCAACGAGAGAGAAAATATTAAAAAAAGACCAAACAGAAGTCAGAGAGCTTGAAGAATACAATATCTGAAATGTAAAATAAACTAGAGACATTCAACAGCAGATTAGATGAAACAGAAGAACAAGATCAGTGACCTGGAAGACAGGGCAATAGAACTCACCCAAAGAAAGCAGCAAAGAGAGAAAAGAATTTTAAAAAGTGAAGATAGCTTAAGAGACCTATGGCACAACATCAAGCAGAATGACATTCACATTACAGGGATCCCAGAAAAAGAAGAAAGAAGGGCAGAAAAGTTATTTAAAGAAATAATGGCTGAAAACTTCCCTAACCTGAAGAAAGAAACAGATATCCAGGTCAGGAAGCACAGAGAATTCCAAATAAGATGAACTCAAAGAGATCAACAACAAGACACACTATGCTTAAAATGTCAAAACTTAAAGATAAAGAGAGAGAATCATAAAAGCAGTAAGAGAAAAACAACTTGTTATGTACAAAGTAACTTAGATAAAACTATAAAGTAATTTTTAAGCAGATACCCTGCAGTCCAGAAGGGAATGGCTTGATATATTCAAAGTGCTGAAAGAAAAAAAATCCAACCAACAATACTCTATCCAACAAGGCTATCATTCAGAATTAAAGGAGAGATAAAAGGTTTCCAGACAAGAAATACTAAAGGAGTTCATCACCACTAATCTGGCTTTCCACGAAATATTAAAGAGACTTCTTTAAGCTGGAAAGAAAAGGCACTAATAACAAGAAAACATGTGACCATAAAAATCTCACTGGTATATACAGCAAAGGTAGTGGATTAACCACTTATAAAGCTAGTATGGAGGTTAAAAGACAAAAGTAGTCAAATTAACTATAACTACAATAATTAGTTAATGGAAACAAAAAATAAAAAGATGTAATTTAGGACATCAAAAACATAAAACGTTGGGGAGGAGTAAAACATAGAGTTTTTAGAGTGTGTTCAAATTTAAGTTGTTACCAACATATATATAGGCTGTTATAGGGGAATCTCATGGTAACAACAAACCAAAAACCTATAGTACATACACAAAATATAATGAGAAAGAAATCTAAACATAACACTAAAGAAAGTCATCAAATCACAAGGGAAGAGAGCCATAGAGAAGAAAGGAACAGAGAAGAAGTACAAAAATAGCCAGAAAACAATTAACAAAGTGGGAGTAAGTACATACCTTTCAATAATTACTTTAAACATGAATGGATTAAGTTCTCCAGTCAGAAGACTGGAGCGGCTGAATGGATACAAAAAAGAGACTCATCTATATCTTGTCTATAAGAAACTCACTTCAGATCTAAAGATACACACAGACTGAAGGTCAAAGGATGGAAAAAGATATTCCATGCAAATGGAAATGAAAAGAAAGCTAGTGTAGCTATACCTATATCAGACAAAATAGACTTAAAAACAAAGACTAATACAAGACAAAGAAAGGATTTACATAATGATAAAGGAGTCAATCCAACAAGAGGATATAACATTTATAAATATTTATGCACTCAACATGGGAGGATCTAAATATATAAATCAAATATGAACAGACCTAAAGGGAGAAATTGACAGTAGTACAATAATAGTAGGAGACTTTAATACCTCCCTAATATCAATGGATAGATCATTCAGACAAAAAATCAATAAGGATACATCAGCCTTAAATGACACATTAGACCAGACAGACTCAATAGATATATACAGAACAATCCATCCAAAAGAAAGAGAGTACACATTCTTCTCAAGTACACATGGAACACTGTACAGGAGAGATCTCATCTTAGGACACAAAAAAAGTCTCAATAAATTTCAGAAGACTGAAATCATTTGAAGCATCTTTTCTGACCACAATGGTATGAAACTAGCCATCAATTATAAGAAAGAAATTGGAAAAAATCACAAATATGTGGAGATTAAACAACATGCTACTTAACAACCAATGGGTCAACAAAATCAAAGGAGTAATAAAAGACATGTATCAAAAAATACCTTGAGGCAAATTACAATGAAAATACAACAATCCAAAGTCTATGGGATGCAGCAAAAGCAATTCTAAGAGGAACGTTTACAGCAATAAAGGCCCAGCTAAAGAAATAAGAAAAATATCAAATAATCTGACTTTACACCTTAAGGAACTATAAAAAGAGGAACAAATGAAGCCAAAAGTTAGTAGAAGGAAGAAAATAATAAAGATCAGAGCAGAAATAAATGAAATAGAGCCTTAAAAAAACAATAGGAAACATCAATGAAACTAAGAGCTGGTTCTTCATAAAGAAAAACAAAATTGATAAACATTTAGCTAGATTCACCAAGAAAAAAAGAGGGAAGGCTCAAATAAATAAAATCAAAAATGAAAGAGAAGTTACAACTGATACCACAGAAATACAAAGGATCCTAAGAGACTACTATGAACAATTATACGCCAACAAACTGGACAATATACAGAAATGGATAAATTCCTAGAAATATACAATCCTCCAAGACTAAATCATGAAGAAATAGAAAATCTGAATAGACTGATTACTAGTAAGGAGATTAAATCAGTAATCAAAAACCTCCCAACAAACAAAAGCCCAGGACCAGACGGCTTCACTGGTGAATTCTACCAAACATTAAAAGAAGATTTAATACTTTTCCTTCTCAAAGTCTTCCAAAAAACTGAAGAGGACGAACACTCCCAAACTCATTTTATGAGTCCAGCATTACCCTGATACCAAAACCAGACAAGGATACTACAAAAAAAGAAAATTACAGGCCAAAATCTCTGATGAACATAGGTAAAAATTCCTCAAAAAATATTAGCAAAGAAAATTGAACAATACACTGGAAAGATCAAAAGCCATGATCAAGTGGAATTTATTTCAGGGATACAGGGATGCTTCAACATCCACAAATCAATCAACGTGATATACATTAACAACATAAAGGATAAAAATCATATGATCATCTCAATAGATGTAGAAAAAGCATTTGACAAAATTCAACTTCTATGTCTGATAAAGACTCCCACAAAAGTGCATATGGAGGGAATGCACCTCAACAAAATAAAGGTCATATGTGACTAACCCACATCTAATGTCACACTCAATCGTGAAAAGCTGAAAGCTTTTCCTTTAAGATCAGGAACAAGACAAGGATGCACATTCTTGCCACCATTGTTTACATAGTATTGGAAGCCCTAGCCACGGCAATTAGGTACAAAAAAGAAATAAAAGAAATCCAAATTGAAAAATAAGAAGTTAAACTGTCACTATTTGCAGATGACATGATACTTAAAGACCCCCTCAAAAAGCTGTTATAATAAATGAATTTAGTAAAGTTGTGGAGCACAAAATCAATATACAGAAATCTGTTGTGTTTCTATACACTAATAACAAACTATCAGAGACAGAAATAAAGAAAACAAATCCATTTACAATTGTGTCAAAAAATAAAATAACTAGGAATAAACTTAATCAAGGAGGTGAAAGATCTGTACACTGAAATCTATAAGACACTGATGAAAAAAACTGAAGACACAAATAAATAGAAACATATCCTGCACTCATGGAAGAATTAATATTGTTTAAATGTCCATACTGCCCAAAGCAATCTACAAATTCAATGCAATCTCTATCAAAATTCTCTATCAAAATTTCAATGCCATTTTTCAGAGAACTACAACAAATAATTGTGAAATTTGCATGAAACCACAAAAGACCCCAAACAACCACAGCAAGCTTGAGAAAGAACAAAGCTGGAGGTATCATGCTTCCTGATTTCAAACTATACTACAGAGATATAGTAATAAAAACAGTATGGTATTGGCATAAAAACAGACACATAAATCAATGGAACAGAATAAACAGCCTCAAAATAAACCTATATCAACAACTAATTTCTGACAGAGGAGCCCAAAATATACAATGGAGAGTGAACAGTCCTTTCAATAAATGGTGTTGGGAAACCTGGACAGCCACATGCAAAAGAATGAACCTCAACCACCATCTTACACTACACATAAAAACTAACTCAAAATGAATTAAAGACTTGAATGTAAGATCTGAAACCACAGAATTCCTAGTAGAAAACAGGTAGAAAAATCCTTGACATTGGTCTTGGCATTGAATTTTTGGAACTGACTACAAAAGCCAAGGTCACAAAAGTAGACAAGTGGGACTACATCAAACTAAAAAGCTTCTGCACACCAAAGGAAACCATCAACAAAATGAAAAGGCAATCTATTGAATAGGAGAAAATGTCTGCAAATCATATATCTAATAAGGGGTTAATATCCAAAATACATAAAGAACTCAAACAACACAACAGCAAAAAACAAACAATCCAATTTAAAAATGGCCAGAGGATCTACATAGACATTTTTCCAAAGAAGACATGCAGATGGCCAACAGGCACATGAAAAGATGTTTAACATCACTAATTATCAGGGAAATGCAAATCAAAAGTGTAAGATATCACCTCACATCTGTTAGAATGGCTATTATCAAAAAGACAAGAAATAACGAGTTTAAGAGAGGATGTAGAGAAAAGGGAACCCCCATACAGTGCTGGTGGGAATGTAAATTGATGCAGCCATTATGGAAACCAGTACGGAAATTCCTCAAAAAATTAGGAATAGAACCACCTTATGATCCAGCTATTCCACTCTTGGGCATTTTTCCACAGAACGTGAAAACACTAACTGGAAAAGATATGTGCACTCCTATGTTCATTGTAGTATTATTTACAATAGTCAAGATTTGGAAACAAACTAAGTGTCCATGGATGAGTGAATGGGTAAAAAAGATGTGGCACATACATACAATGGAATACTACACAGCCAGAAAAAGAAGGAAACTTGCCATTTTCAACAACATGGATGGACAGTGAGGGTATTATGCTAAGTGAATTAAGTCAGAGAAAGACAATCATGGTATGATTTCACTTATATGCAGAATCTAAAAAACAACAAAACAAAACTCAGATACAGAGCATTTTTAATACATAAACAACATGAATGAAAACTTTTTGCTTACTTGCTGCAAATATCAAAATAAATATTTTCTAATAGTCTACTGATAATTACTTCCAGTTCATAATTTTAAATGTTATTAATTATTTTTAATCACAAATCTAACTATCTACCACTGCTATATTACTGCCTACATTAAGTCTTCTCACATACTTGGGCTTCTTTTTCTTTCTGAATCTTCAAGTTTAAAATGGTAAGGATAAATGTCAATGGTATTATTCACTGACCATCAAGTAATATTTGAATAAGATTATTGATGATAAGATTAGAAGGAATACAGACATAGATTTGAAATTTTGTTCATAAGGTATAGTTTCAGGAAAGATATATAAACACATTAAAAACATACTGACCAAAATGTACATGGCATACTAATTCTCAAGAATTTCTGAGAGGCAGTTTAAACACTACTGCAATATATAAATGATTGTGTTATATTGTTATATGTGAGAAGATGTTATCTGCAATCTTTCATACTTTCCTCACAATTCTAGACATAACTGAAATTAAGAGAGGATAAATGAGTTGCCTACAGCCAGAGACTATGTAAGTAGTGTAACCAGGATCCAGTTTCAAATCTCTCTGACACCAATTTTACCCTTAACACTTACCATGTTGCCTCACAGCAGCTCATATAAGTCAATAAAAGCCAACAGGAGAATAAGCTTTATTTTGCTGTAGCAATTGGTATACTTCCTATTCTCTCATGATGAAAAATTATTTCACTGTTTTTCCCCTTTAACATTTAGCCTACCAGAGCTCAGATGCTCAAATGCAGTGAACTATATTGTCCTTATCAATTGCACTTTGATATTTTTCCAATTGCCCTAGAAAGAAGGCAAGACAACTTAATTGAGACTGGGCAGCAAGTGATAAAATAAAAATAGAATGCTGATTTCTGAAATCTACTGCAATATTCATTCTAATGAGATTAAGTAGATACCAACTCTGTCCCTTAAACATTCAAGTGCATTAAATTTGAACAATTATTTACTCAGACATTGCAGTGATAATATTTAATATTCACAATTATCAACAGTAGTCATAAAATTTTGATATTCTGTAAGACACTAACTTTTAAAACACTGATTTTTTATAACACGCGTACATGTAAGTTTGTTAGTAGCTTGCAAACTTTCTGCAAAGAGCCAGAGAGTAAGCATTTTCACTTTTGCAGGTCATATGGTCCCGGTCAACTGTATTTAGCCTGAAAGCAGCCACAGACAATATATTAACTGATGAGCATAGCTATGTTCCAGTAAAACTTTATTTACAAAACCAGGCAGTAAGCCAGACTGGACCACAGGCTCTAGTTTGCCAATCCCTAGCCTAGTCCACTAATACTTTGTTGACAACCTAAATACTTTCACATAGACATTGTAAATGAAAACATACAAGGTTTATAAAGGTTAAGCAAAGGAAAATACCATTTCCAATTAATATTTTTCAGCAGTTATCTCTGAAGAAGTTTCATACAGGATGGGTACACAAAATATAGCCCAAATAAAGTTGATTTCTTTTTTTAGAAAAGGCCACTTTGGAGACCATCTGTCACAGTGTTGTTTAATCGTGTTCATTCCTAATCCAAAGCACTCTGGTATTTAATAAAGATCTGTTTACCAACGCCTATTAGAGACTATTTCATTCAAAGATGTATTAGTAGCAATGATAACAATAGCAACTTCCATTTAGATATGTACTGAATGTTCACCACATTACTGTTAAGGGTGCTTACTCTTATAGCTGCTTTACATATACTATCTCAAATTCTGACAACAATTGAGGTTGATTGATTACTATCCCATCCTTTTTTAAATGAGGAAATTAAACTTCAGTACCATGACCAATGCCATGCAGCAAATAAGTGCCAGAGTTAAACTCCACACTCAATTACATCTTGATGCCTTCTATCTGCATGGCATCCAATCTTCTGTTTCCTGAGGATTAAAGAAGGGGACTCTGGGTCCAGATCAAGCCAACAACAGTGAATTTTTCTCAGAGGCCAAGAGCAGAATGGGTCCAAGGGAGATGGTCGAAAGAGCAAAGTCACCCATCCTGAGATCTGGAGGGATGAGTAGGCAGAATGAAGCTTATGTGCTCAGAAGTAGGGTCTTTATTAATTTTAGAAGAATTAAACGAAAAAAGTAAATACACTAAATAATTTTAAATAACTTAAAAAAATGAGATGCTGAATCACAACTGAATTTCTCATTCCCGCTTGACTCTAAGCAGTCATTAATAATTCTATGGTTGTCTTTAGGCTGTAGCAGTGGACTGGACTGCTAGTCAGTCAGAAGCCATACTACTTCTGTAAATCATTCTTTTACAATTAACTACAAGGCGATTAACTCAGACTATTAATTACTTAATGCCTCTCATAGGTAGCGTGGTGGTGGAGGAAACATTCATAGCCAGTTTAACGCTGGAGCCATGTTCTCTTGCTAGAATGTCCTTCTACTCCACTTTGCCATTTCCAAAGCCTGTCCCACTCTTCAATTTCCAGCACAAATGCTACATTCCTCATGAAGCTTCCTCTGAGCGTCAAAAACATATGTAATTTTTCCACATTCCTACTGAGGATATTTCTCTATATAGCTTTAGTATTTCTTATCAGTAGTATTTATAAATGCTTGTGTGGTTGATTTACTACTTCTACCAAACAGTAAGTTTTGGAGGGCACTTCAGAATAATGAAAATTAACACCCAGCTCCCCAGCAACCTCCCCAAACACACAGGTGTGTGCACACACATACACGCGCACACACACACATAACCTTAGCATTGCTATGAAACTCTGCTCCTCTCATCACACAAACTTCTTTTGAGTTTGAGACATATAAAGCAGGTCAAAATGGACATTTATAAAAGGAAGGGTATTTAACACTGCATGGTAAAAAGAAAAACGGAACGATTTGATCGCCTTCATTCTGATTCATGTTTACTTGGCCTGTAGTTCCAGACACAACTTTGTCAAAGGCTGTGAGTGCTAATTAGCATTCATTATTTTTCCCTTACTGTCTCTCAGTGCTCAAAATTGTTAAGTGGATAATAGAATTGGCACTGATAAATACTCATTGAACTCTTCAGAAGGAAAGAGACATTGAGATAAATATAAGCAAATAGCGCTGTGCTTTTTATGAAGTGTTAACATGCCCATGCTCTTTACGACATCAAATGCTGCAGATCATCAAAATATATGGACATTGCCTTCAAGGAGTATACTAAATTGTAGGAAATTGAGAGTAGAAACCCTGCCTTACTCATTTTTATGTCGCTCATCTAGCACAGTGCCTTGAACATAACCTAATAAACATTGTTTGGGTTGAAATGGGAAAATCTATTAGATATCTAGTGTTTCAGAATTACCATACTCTGAAAGATAGGTTTATTCTCTTTAATAATTATGGCGAACCCGAATGCTTACAAGGAACTAGGCACTCTCTGAAATGGTTTATACAGGTTCTCCCACAATATTTTCTCGTATTTTAATTCTTCCAATAACAGATGGGGAAAGTAAGGGATTGAGAAGGTAAGTAATTTTTCCATAATTACATACAAATGGTGGAGCCGGGATGTCAAATGAGGCAGCATCATTTCACAGATCATACTTTAAATCACCACACTTTCTTGCCTTCCCCTCAAAACTTTAACATACAAAAAGCATCTTGCTTAATGTTAAATTATTAAACATACTGTACACGTGGGGAAAAAGATAGCATCAAATGACTATGTTACAGATCCATTAATCAAATCAATATATATGTGTCAATATGCCAACATGCTGTCAATGTGTCAATATACATCTATCTATCTATTTATATATCAATGCCACATACAGACTTGGTGAAAATGCCAATCACAGACTTTGAATATGATTGGATAATTAAGAAAAATGAAAGTGACATGCTGTTCATTTATTAATTGAACAAGATTAAAAACTACAGTCAGATAAAAAATGATCTTCTTTGGCTTTATCTTAAAAAAAATCCTTCTGATCCAACATTAAAAGATTTTTTTCTGTTTGAAGGTTTAATAAAAATCCTGTGCAGTTTGTTTTTACCTTGTCTTTATTCTTCAAATAAAATTCTAAACATGCTAAGTGTTTGATGTAGACATTTATTGTGTTCAATAAATTTACCATTACAATAATCATTTTTCATACAATTGGAAACCAAACCCAAGAAGTTCCAGAAACTTCTATTTTATCACTCACATCATAAAAAAATTTAAATTACATGCAAATATATTTCTAATAATTTGTCATCTGAACACATAAAGTACTGACTAAAAGCTAGAAAACAAAGTACATTGTAAAGTCATCTAAACTTCAGCTGCATTCCCAGTGGACATGAGACACATTCATCAAAATGGTGTGGGAAGGGCAAGCATAGTAAGATTTTCTTGGAAACTTTGAAATAGAATTCAAAAATGACATGTCAAAAGAGAACTTTCAAATCAGAAACCTAATGTGTCACTACTCATGACGCCAAACACAAGGTTTAAGAAAGTATCATAAATCATTACAGGGGACTCACCAAGTCTTATCTGAGAAACCTGTGATTTTTTGGCCTTGTCCATGACTATTTAAAAATAATAATATTATGATCTTCTGCTACTACAACAAAAATAAAAACAACTAGTTTATGCATGATTATTTAAAAATATTATAACGTTCTGCTACCATGACAAAAATAAAAACTAATTTATCATGATATTAAAAATTAATAAAATTATAGGGGCCAGTCCCGCGGCATAGTGGTTAAGTTTGGCACACTCCGCTTCAGTGGCCCAGGTTCACAGGTTTGGGCACAGACCTACACCTTACTCCTCATCTCAGTGTAGTAAATCATGAAATTATGCCAGTTCTTCTTCCATTATGCCTCTAATTGCAAGGGTTATAGCAATATCACTGGTTTCTCAGCCCTGAAAACTACTTCCATGATTATCTCCCTCCTTTTAATGGTTCCTGTATATTACTGATGGATTAATCTCACTTTTTTAATCTTATTGTCCTCATCAATAGCTCACAATATTGCTCACTACCAAATCCAAATTCTTCAAAATGACACTAATACTATTTCTTTAACTGGCCCTACCTTAATCTTATTTTTGCCTCTCTATGTCCCTGCCAAGGTCTCAGTTCCAATCAGTTGAACCTTCAACACAGAGTCCGTTTGCTGTAATGAGTTGAAAAAAAAAACTGTTCTAATTATCAATCCCTCCATTGTCAATTATATATCATGTAATGTATCTGAGCAATAAAGAAACAAATTCAACTAAGAAATAAAAGGTAGTTTTTTCCCAAATTCTAAGTCAATGCTATATAATACACTGTCAAAATCTCATGCATCTGAAGCCATCACAAAATATAGTGATCTATAGAAGCAGATTTTAAGAATTTTGCATATTTAAAGGGAAAAACTGAAATTTAAAGTACTTTCCTTAAGTGTTTTACTCACTTCTGTACCTTCTTAAACGATGTACACTGTTCAATTAACTTTATGCTGATGACACTGAACATCACCGTAATTTGGAGGTCACTTTTTCTAATATCTCATCAGATCCTTGGATGTATTCTACAGTGTCTTTATTACATGGTTTTTCATTCTCTGCTTGAAAATATCTAGTAAGGGGAAACTACGTGAGGCAAAACTATGCATTTTCAGAAAACAAAAATATTAAAATTATCTTCCTTATATTCAACAGAAATCCTTCCTTCTTTCAGCTTTGACCCCATTATTCCTAATTTTTTCCCCAAACAGAACAGGTTTTCTCTCTCATGTGATGTCTCCAACTCATCATAAAACTTTGGTTCTCTTTGATTATGAACAATTTTTTTTGCTATCAAATGTCTCATATTGCTAATATTTGGCCCATTTCCCACTATCGTTTATTATGCTCAACTTTTTTAGTTTATTCAGACATGAAAAATAGATAACCACACATATTAGAATTATATATGAAATAATTGAAAAGACTGAGTAAACAACTGAGGGCTGCTTCTGAAGAATTAAAAATGTGCTTCAATGACACCTTATTTGTGTATTGTCAAGATGCTCTTGGCTCAAAACTGTTAAAACAGTTATGAAGAAAAGGACCTAGAAGAGACTGTTACATATATTCTCTACACAAGCATTTATGATTATAGTATTTATTCACGTATAAAAATTTTTATAATACATACAATATAAATCATGTTAAGTTTCTTTATAATCAAGCATCAAGGGTAAAAAATCAAAAGGTCATGTATACCAGCCTTCAATTAGATGATTAAATTCTCCCTAGAAAATTCCTCTGAAATACTTGTCCAGACTGATTGAACACTGCTAGTAGAGAGCAGGCCAATATTTCCCCGGGTAATTCATTACCGCTTTCAGCATACCAGATTTCATCTCAGCATAAGAAACCCTCATCTGTCATCTGATCTTCTTCCCCATCCCCTGTTCGTTTTACTCTTCTTTAGAACATTTCTTCCCCTTTTCCATCTGACAGCCATTAAAATTTTGTGGACTCAAGATTTAGTATCTGGGACAACCAGGAACAGAAGACAGTAGTACTCTTATTCAATCAGATTTGTTAAAGACTTATTGCATGCAAGTTGATGGAGTAGCTACTCTCTACATACCAAAGCTCTATAAGGCATGGTATTTCCCTAAGGAATTTATAATCTACTAGAGATAAAAGAACTCCTATGCAAATAATATAATCACTCTCTTAAGCATGAGGAGAAAGCATGTGATAAATATCTCAAAGGTTCAATGGAGCCAAACTAAATATTGTGGTTACTTTTATAGAAAATCTTAATAAGCTTTCATTCTTTAAAGAGGAAAACTTTAAAATTTTTAAAGCATCTTCTTTGTTTTAGTCATTTCTTCCCCTTCTTAAATGGTGCTGATGTTGAAGTATAGATGTGTTTGCTCAGAACAGACCATGAGTCTCTTCTCTGTCAATTAGATAGAGGCCAATTGAGATAGACCCAGATGAGATGGAAGTGCCAAAAAGAGTGGTACCAAAAGGTGATGTCAGAGATTCCAAATTGTCTCCTATCTCATAACTTTCTTTAAATCAACCAGTTTCATCCAAATATAACTAATCATTTTGCAGGGAGTTTGCAGCAAGATAGATGTAAAAAACAAGACAAAACACTCTACCCTTTGAAAACGCTAAGCATTCCCCCAGAGCTTTGCACAGTGCCTTGTACAAACATGAATATTTGCTGAACAAAAGGGAAAAAAATATCCTATTGATTGCTAAGGCTAGCACACATCCCAGACTGCTGATTGGAAGATGCAACCCACTGATACCATGTTTTCACATTAGAATGGCATTCCAAATATTTTTTCTATTTAAAGCTATTAAAACTATCAATACTTTAAATATTTGCTTGGGTCAGTACCATAAATAAATTTGAAATAATAATATAAAGGAGAAGAAAAATACAAGGAACCAAAAGAAAAAGTTATAGTGGCTCATCTTTTCCTCAGTGGGGAAAAATCAGTTCTCAGTCGTGCTTAAATCAATTATACAGTCACGAATGAAGGCATTTATGAAAAGTCTGAGGTACGTTGATTGACCATGACGTGACAATTTTCATCACCTGCAGATCTATCCAAAAATCAATTGGTAGGGTTTATCTGAAATATTTATCTGCTGCTATTTATCTGTTCCTCCAAATGGCAGAGCGAGGGCCAAAGGCGAGCACACCACACAATCAAATGTGACTGGCAGAAACAGCTTTACCTTGGCTGTGATTTTTCCATTTCCCCAAGCAGGGTATAATATAATCAACAGGTTATTTCTTTCCTTAGAGATTTCTAAAACATTTAAGCCAACCACATCTTATTTGTCTAGAATGACACATAATGACATCTTCTAAAACTTCTAGAAAGAAAACCATCTCTGATATTGCAAGGTGCTGACAGTTTTATGTGATAAGAAGACCATATTCCAAACTGTTCATAAGAAAAGGAACACTTCTTAAGAGAACAGGAAAAACAGGAAAAAAAACTTAGAAATAGGTTTTTATCGATAAATCATTTTTATTTACACTGGTTAAAAGAAATCAAATTCAAATGAGTTTCAAGATCCTTTGGCCAAATGCTACTCAATATTTTTACTCTCATAAATATATGCCTTCTTTTCTCTTATTACTAAACTTCACAATAATTTACTGTTTCTCATTTTACCCTTATGAGAACAGTACCTTGAGAGTCACATAAAATGAACATTCCAACTGGTTTCATATTTTCTGCAGAGCTGAGGAGAAGGTAATAAGAGATATTTATATGAATTTAATTTTCTTTGCATTTGGTGAGCATATTTATCTTTTTCTCTTATTTCTGTATCCACATATTAAACATAGGAAGATTCTCTTTTAAATTGACTCTTTACTATGAGTGTTGAATACATGCTGTGCAGCCTCACCTGCATTAAAAAGGAAGACAAAAGTAAGAATGCACATGCATGCACAGTCAAACCTCAATCATGATGGGTTGATTAGTCAGTGGAATTTTGAATACTGTATTGCTATTTGACAAGCCTGTGACATAGTATGGAATTTTAGGTCTGTCATTCCCTGTCTACATTTGCCTTTGGACATAGCAAATTTGTCTGATCCCGAGTCACAAAGATGGTTAGATTCTATGTTATTTTATGTTCAAGGAAGCAAGAAAGCACTGCTAATTTACTGGAAAATGATATTTTCCAGTTTCAGAGATGTTAAAATATGAGGAGGAAAAGTGTGTCTTAGAATCTATAAAATACAGGAAGTGTCCTCTTCAGACTGAGAAACTTGCATGAGGGCAGTAATCATGATTTTATTCCAGACTGCAAGACAGCATGTATACACTGAAAAAGACTGTAGTAATGGAAGAGATGCTTTCTCTCCTCTCCCTGCTCTGTCACTATTTTTAATGTCTTGGAGAGAGTAAGCACCAATACCGTCCAAAGTGGCGGTTGCCTATCACCCACGGTGTTCTTAGATCAGTCTCTTTCATTTTCTACCTTATAGGAGTTTCCTTATTGAAGCAGGTGGGAAAGTAAAATGCAGTCAGTTTCACAGTCCAAGAACCCAAGTCAAATAATGGACTTTACGTTGTCTAGTATGACATATCTGTACATCATGACAAGTAACACATTTGTATGTTTGGATAGAGTACAGGTTCCTGTGCTCTCTGGGGTGAGAAAGGAACTCAGAGTAATTATTCAATATAAGCAGTAACACAAAGGTCCAAATGTTATTTATTGTTTTCAGAGAGTAAATTTTTATGCACACATAAACATAAATATATTTCCAAAGATGTGATAATAAATGAATAAAAAAGCAAACTGGAAATTCTCAACATACTTCGTATTGACAGAATTTTTTCTTTGAGGAAGATTAGCCCTGAGCTAACATCTGCCACCAATCCTCCTCTTTTGCTGAGGAAGACTGGGCCTGAGCTAACATCCGTGCCCATCTTCCTCTACTTTATATGTGTGATGCCTACCACAGCATGACTTGCCAAGCGGTGCCATGTCCACACCCAGGATCCCAACTGGAGAACCCTAGGCCACCGAAGCAGAACATGCAAACCTAACCACTGCGCCACCAGGCCGGCCCCTATATTGACAGAATTTTTCATCAACTTTACACAGGACACAGCATACATGGCAATTTCAGACAATGATGCTAAGATTAATAGTATTAGAAACAATAAGAAAAGGAAAAAAAAACCTATGAAAGAATGTTTGGTGGAAACAGAGCTTCTGGAAAGAATTGTCTCAATAATTTAATTTGGCAAATTTCTATTGGAGCCACCACTTTTTTCTTTTGGCCTAAATAGTCAAAGCAGCATGAATTGATGTGAAGAATATGATATCATCAGTCACATGACTGTACAATTGAAAGGAAACTGAATTCATGTGACACAAAACTTTCATTGCAAAGAGGAGGGAACTGAAGTTCAAAGGAATTAAATGCGTATCAGCTATTTTCATACATAAAGCTAGCAGCATAGCCAAAATTAAAATCACTTATTCTTTGTTAAGTTCTCCTTGTCTTTCAATAAAAAGTTTTGCCATAATATGATACATATGCATACACACATCTATAGTTATTATATTATTACATTATACTCAGGAACACACAGAACAGGCGTTTTCAATATTCACTGTTGCAGTTACTATGATCAAAGAGTAACCTACTGTTTCCTCGATAGTCCTGAGAATTTTCTCTATACTATTTTTTTCCATAGAGGAAAACATCTGAAACACCTCATATGTCTTCAGGTAGGTAAGAAAATACTAAACTACAGTGTGAACAATCTTACAGAAGTCACAGAATGCTTGATTAGGCATAAACCATACAGAATATAAATTACAGTTTTCTCATTTTTCCAGTTGAAGAGGCTGTGGCTCAATAGTTAAGGGATTTGTTCAAGGAAACTCAATTAGTTCACAGTACATCATTGTTGGTGACCTACATTTGGCTAATTACAAACATACTGTGCAAATATACGTGAGATGCACTTCCTCCTAGACAATTGCCAAGCAGCTTAAATTCTCTTCCATCCTGCTCCTATGTCTAGGACCGAACCCGACCTGCATCTTATGCTCTGCTAAACATTCAGACACACGAGACCACCGTAGCCAGTACTTGGCGTCGGATTCATTCAGAGGAAGATAAGACAGGAGCACAGCAGGCTAGCAGGCAGCATTGGCATTCCTCTTCAATAAGAATCTGTTCAACAGTCCATTTAGCCATTCATGAGGTATTCTCTTTGACTCTCCAGAAGAAACCCAATGTCCATATTGGCCAGGTGTGGGAGTCTCCCTGGCTTAAGAGCCTCATGCCATACGAGAGCCAATATCTCCTGTAACAGCTCCATGGCAGGGCTACCAGCTTTGAAATTCACAGCACTCAGGGAAGCCCAAAGGCACTGCCTCCCAATAAGCCATTTAAAGTTCTCTCAGTCCTGATACAATTTACCAATCATTGGTTATTTTTACTATAATCAATGTAGTCTTCTGCTACACTTGCTGTATTATCTTAATCAGGTTTCCAGGGTAATCCAGGTTTCCAAGTCAAATTGTCATTCAGAAGAAGAATTTTATTTTTAACTTACCCATGCATCCTCATGGTCCTTAAAGAAATAAGATCCTTTTGAGATTTTCAGTTCAAGCTCAAGACTGTATATTATTCTAAAACAGTTCTGTTTGTAGCTTCTGAATAGCTTAAACTACTAGATCATTTATTTAGTGATCTTCTATTAAAAATTATTCAGTGACTAAAATGTATCTGGCACTATCCTAGGTGCAGTGGAAAACACATAGAAACACCCCTGCTCTCAGAGAGCTTAAATGCTAGAAGAGGGGGATAGACTCAAAACAAAATAAATAAATTACATAACATGTTATAAGGTGACAAATGCTAAGAAAAAAATAAACTATGCACATGATATGATGAGTCCTTGGTGATGTGAAGGGATGTTGCAATTTTAAATAAGGTGGTATGATTTTTCCTCACTGGAACTTTTGAACAAAGACTTGCAATAGATGAGGAAGAAAGCCACATGGATACCTATGGAAGAATGTTCCAGCAGAAGAAAGAGCCATACAAGGGCCGTGAAGTGAGAGTGTGCTTGAAGGCGAGGAACTGCAAAGAAGCCAGTGTGATCAGAAGAAAAAGAGCTGGCAGAGTAAGGAGATGGGGTCAGAGAGGCAACCCATTCTCCTGAAAGTGTCCTCTAATTTTACAATATAGTTTGATTATCCAGTTTCCTCTCTTCGAGCCCTTGATGGAAAATTCTACTTTTGAACACAAAAAATTTCAATGAGGGACATGAAATTCAAATATAGCAGAATCGAAAACACAGTTGGCAAGTGGAGAACTGCTGATGCAAGTAGTGGTATATACACACACATATATATACTCACATATTACATTATACTTACATGAAATGAAAGAAGTCAAAAAGATGAGACGAGAAGGTTGTTCACACATGTACAATTATAGACTATGATCACTCTCTCCAATACCCTGGTTATCACAGGATATAGAGAAACGGTCTAAAATTGTTTTACTACAAGTCATCCTGTATGTAAGATTTCATCATGCAATCAGCATTAAAAATATCAAGAAAGCGAGAAAGAACAATACTTTGGCTTCTGAGATGCAACAAACTCAAACCACAAAAATTCAGGAATGAAGTGGGGTCTTCATTCCTTACTACTGACCTTACAGAAATAAAAAAGGATTGTAAAGAATACTATGAAAAATTGTATGCCAACACATTAAATAAACTAGGAAATGGAAAACTTCCTAAAATGATACAAGCTACCAAAATATAAGACACACTGAAAATTATAAAAATTGTAGAAAAATTTAAAGAACGAAATAAATGAAAAGACATCTTGTGTTCATGGATCTTAAGATGACAGTACTCCCAAAGTTGATCTACAGATTCAATGCAATGCCTATCAAAATTTCAATGGCTTTTTTTAACAGAAATGGAAAAACCGAACCTAAAATTTATATGGAATTGCAAGGGATCCTGAATAGTCAAAAAATATGTTGAAAAAGAATAAGAAATTTGGAGAATGCACACTTCCCAATTTCTAAAGGCACAGTAATCAAAACAGTGTAATACTCACATAAAGATAGACATACAGATCAAGGATAGCAATTAAGAATCCAGAAATAAACCCTTACTTTTGTGGGCAAATGATTTTTGACAAGGGTACCAGGCAATTCAATTGGGGAAAGAACAGCCTTCAAAAAATGGCATTAGGACAACTGGATACCCACATGCAAAAGAATGAAATTGGACCCCTATCTCACACCATACACAAAATATAACTCAAATTGTATGAAAGAGCTAAATTTAAGAGCTAAAACTATAACAAAACCTAGAAGAAAATATAGGAGTAAATGTTTATGATTTGTAGTAGGCAATGATCTCTTAGATCTGACACCAAAGGTACAAGCAATAAAATAAAATATCAATAAATAAGACTTCGTCAAAATTTAAAACTTTTGTGCTTTAAAGGACAACACCAATAACATAAAAAGACAACTCACAGAACTGTTGAAAATATTTTCAAATCATATATATAAAAAAAACTTGTATCTATAATATATAAAGAATATTTACAACTTAATGATAAAGAGAAAATCCATTTTAAAAATGGGCAAAGCATATGAATAGGTACTTCTCCTAAGAAAACATATAAAACACAAAACAACACACAACATCATTAGTCATCAGGGAAACCCAAAGTAAAACCACAATGAGATACCACTTCACATCCATTAGATGGCTATAAAAAAAATACAGATAATAACAAGTGTTGGTGAAGAAGACAGAGAAATTTGAATCTTCATACATTATATGGTGGAAATGTAAAATGGTACAGCCACTTTGGAAAAGTTTGACAGTTTCTCAGAAGGCTAAATACAGAGTTACAATATACCCTAGCAATTCTACTCCTAGGTGCACACTCAAGATAAATGAAAATGCACAGCCACACAAAAACTTATAAATGAATGTTCACAGCAGCATTATAATAGCCAAAAAGTTTAAACAACCCAAATGACAATCAATTGATGAACAGATAAATAAAATGTAATATAACCATTCAACAGAATGTCATTCAGCAATAAAATGGAATGAAGTATTGATACATGTTGCAACATGGATGAACTTCAAAAGCATTATGCTGAGTCAAAGAACTCAGTCATAAGACATCACCTGTCATATGATTCCATTTACAGACAGTGTGCAGAATAGGCGAATACAGAGAGACAGAAAGTAGATTAGTCCAAGCTGAAAATGGAGGGTAATCTGTTAATGGGTACAGTGTTTCCTTTTGTGGTGATGAAAATATCACAAAAATTAATTATGGTGACAGTTACATAACTCTGTGGATATACTAGAAATCATTGAATTGTACACTGCAAGTGGGTGAATTGTATGATATGTGAAATATTTTTTAATAAAGCTGTTAACAAAAACAAGAGTAAAAGTGTTTTTTAATGCTAAGGAAGAAAAATGTCCATACCAACAACAAAGCACACTAACACAAAGAGTTCATGAATACTTTTAGTTATGAGGTAATATACTATGTTCAGAGTACCATAGAGATAAATTTTTCAATGTGTTTTGACAGTGATTTATTTATACTTAGAAGATTTTACTCTGTCAAATCTATCTCTCTGTAGAACTCTTTATAAATGACAGAAGAAAATAAACCTAGTTACCAAGTACCAGCTATGTTCGATTACAGGATGGGGACACTGGTAGAAGACACTCTCCAACACTGTCTCTACACAGTTTCAGAAAACTGAACATTTATAGTGGCTACTGAGCTATAACGGGGGACAAAAATCCAGTGGAAAAGGCCTGAAAACCGGCTTCTCCAAGCTCTGCTTACACAGTGAGTGGTCTGGGACAGCAAAAACAAACCAATGAAAATTAAGATGTGTAAATCCAAGCTGGAAATTCATTGGCACTTATACCAAGTCGATGGCCTAATACATGAGGAGATTATTGACACATGATTAATGCACATTTGACACATGGAAATCAAAGAAACATCAATTTTTAGAATTAACTAATTAATTAATTAACTCTTTGAATTAATTCACCCAAGAAATCATATGGAGAAAGGCATATGGTGTTAGGGTATAAACAAAAAAGAGGAACTTAGATGAAGCATTTAGGAGCAAAAGTTTAGGAGCAGAATTGCATGAGAAAGATCAGCAACATTAGCTTTAGAATTTGAAATAGTTTGGGCACTTTTAAAATAAAAATGTTTGTATGGAATATTTTAAATAACTTAAGAAAATAATCCAAGTATGTATGCTATTATTTTGGAGCAGAATTTGCCCTTTTTACCTCTTTCCCATTGTTTTTTTTAATGATGTTTTCTACTTTACCTGTTAAGATTACAAATAAGCTGAACTGCAGAAAAGTTAAAGATATATACTCAACTGCAAAAATTAGAAACATAAAGAGTCTAAATAACTCTTTCTCAGGGGAACCATAAAGACATTTTCCCTTCACTACAGTGCTTTATATTTAGGTGAATTGTTTCTTTATTACTAACATTTAAGAGAAAAAAGAGCAAAAGTAAAATATCACTTTTCCAAAACACTAGCACTTGAAGATGTATTTATCCATGTCAATAAAAACACAAAAGCACACATTTCTTTTTAGTAGAGAAGCAAGGATCCAGAAAAATCTTTTTTCTGAGGAAGATTAGCCCTCAGCTAACATCTGCTGCCAATCCTCCTCTTTTTGCTGAGGAAGCCTGGCCCTGAGCTAACATCCGTGCCTGTCTTCCTCTACTTTATATGTGGGACGCCTACCACAGCATTGCTTGCCAAACGGTACGATGTCCGCACCCGGGATCCAAACCGGGGAACCCTGGGCTGCCAAAGCAGAACCTGCGAACTTAACCACTACGCTACTGGGCTGACCCCAGAAAAATCTTAAATTATAAAATTTATGTATTAAATTACAAGGAAATTATGAGATGTATTGTTTAAAAGATAAGAGATTCTTTAGAACTGAGATGGGAAGGAGCTCTTGTGGAAAGATATTTGCAAATAAGAGCAAAATACAGTGATTTTAATATGACAAATGCAAATAAGAATATGCAAGTTACATATTTCATTAGAACATCTCTCTAACTCAATTTGTATATCCACTGCATGTAAATGGGATTTAGGCTCTACCTATGGGAAAATATATTATAAAAATTACTATTTAATGGGCCAGGCTGGTGGCCTAGTGGTTAAGTTCAGCATGCCCCACTTTGGTGGTCTGGGTTTGGTTCCCAGGCATGGACCTACACCACTCATCTGTCAGTGGCCACGCTGTGGTGGTGGCTCACATACAAAAAAAGCAGAGAGAGAGAGAGAGAGAGAGAGAAAGATTGGCAGCAGATGTTAGCTCAGGGCAAAGCTTCCTCAGTAAAAAAAAAAAAAAAATACTATTTAGGGAAAAGTGATAAATATTTTAGGGAAATCTCTCTCTAGGTATAATTACATGTACTCACATATGCAAATCCAATTCTATATTAAATATAAAATAGATAATACTCTTTCAAAAACGTTTGTGTGGCTATTATTTATTTTGATCAGCAATAAAATATTAAATATTGAATAACAATTCAATTACACTTTAATCATTTTTAATTTACTATATAATACTTTTCCAAATAAAATTTCCAAGTTGGATCTATGAATTTATACATCATTAGCTAAGTAATTATAACTAATTTGAAATAGTGTGGTTAAATACTTATTAATGATAGCTAATGAAATATTGCTCAAAAGATATATTTTATATTTACTAATTTTAATAATGGGATTTGGAAGAAAATATTTTAATAATCAAAACGTGAATAATTTATACATACTAGGAACTGTATTCATAATAACCAAAAATAAATGATTTTATTTGTAAACACAAGTACTTCAATTCTAAGTATTTCCATAAAGAGCCTTATTGCCTGGTTGAATTGAAAATTTTTCCCATAGCTTTAGTCTTTACAGTTAAAAGAGCTCAACTTTCAAACTTTTGAACAAAACAGGGTTCAGTCTTGGCGATAGTAGAGAGATGAAGTGCCTCAAGTTCCAAGATTTAGTTAAGAATCAATTGTAAAGGAAACTGTTTAAAAAAGAAATGATGGAGTAATGCAGGCCATTTCCTTAATTGATTTTAGATTAACCAAGTTTAAACGATTAATCTAGACAGCTACAATACCTATGCAGTAGAGTTCATATATTTACACATATATTTTTTAAAAACCTATCCCACTAAAACATCCAATGATGTTATAGCACAGCTTACAGCTGGTATTCTCCCGGAAACCCAAACACGTTCCTCAATTTGCTTTTGCAGAAGAAATTCATGGTAAAGCGTCTAACTTACATTCAAGAGTTTCCAATATTTTTCTTATACTTAGAAATTAATTTCTTAGATATGAGTTAAAGCTAATATATACCTTATACATGGTGCCCAGCAGAAATGGCAAGACTTACAGGATTGATGTAATGCTTAAGTCAAAATGCCACTATATACTGAATCTATAAAGTGTAAAAACCAATTCTGTAAGTCACACAACAAAACCAATCTCATTAATTAATAATAAGAGAAGATATATATTTATAGATAGCTACTTCAGATTAAATATTTTCCCATTTCTTTCTTGAGAAATGCTTTTAAAAATTGTTACTGCATGTTATAGTTTAAATGCTGGTAGCTGTGGTCTCCATCTCTATCTCACATTTAGATAGGGGGCTAAATCAAGAATTAGAATAAGGACTGTTATCACAATATTATGGGGAGGAAGCTTACAGGAAGCTGTCCCTCTGTACGGTTTCCATAAGCTGTCGAAAATAACTGGCAAGATGGGCAGAGGGCCTAGTGTGGAGCTAAGCTGTCCACAGAATACTGACTTTCACATTCATTATTTAAGCTTTTGATATGCTACTGCTGCAAGAATACGAATTGATACTCTTGCTTAAAAAACACTTTCTGTGCTTCCCCTTTGGATACAGATTCAGGTGAACGAAAACAAATTAAACCAAAATACTCCTTTTTTACTTCCTATTTTGTTGCACTGGAACACAGAGGAAAAAAATTATCTGTGAGGTTAGGATGTGAGAAGTCCTATCCCAACAACATAGCAATATTAGAAGGACAGGATTGTTTCACAAATTCTCCATATTAATGATAAAAATTATTTATGATATATTTTGAAATAAATAGATAAAAATCATTACGTAAACCAGATGAGCCTCAAAAGCAAACAACTGTATATCTGCAAATGTGAAAATCATTCCCAGGGCTTAAATTCTGGATGAGTTCTGTTTATTTCTTGGTGGCAGAGATCAAAGGTATTATTCACAGTTGTTCAGTGAAGAAAGACAGCTACTAAATAATCATCAGGCTGTCTGGCTGCCTTTCAACACATGTTTCTCAGAATAGTCACATATACCAAGTGGGATGTGTTATGAGTCTGACTCTAGAGATTTGTTACTGCCGTGGTGACCTCACTAAAGGATGAAATGAAAGGGAGGTGATACACGGGAAACAGCCACATCCAGGTCCTAATATAAAATTCTCACATTGCCAATGCTTGTCTCAGTGAAATGTCAACTAGAACGAGGAGCTTTGGTAGCCTCACGATGTCAAATAGTTAGATGTCACCTGGTACTTGAGAACCAACAGTGCAGCATCTATTGACTGCATCCTTCAGACATTCATTCATTCAACGAGTTCCAATTCTGGGATGGGCAAAGCGCTAGAGACTGGGAATACAATGGAGCTTATTTTTACAGACGAAGATAAATGGTAAGCCAGTAAATAAGCAATATAAGAAAGATTTTGGAGAGTGTAAATTCCCCACCAACAATTATTTTTAAGTGATTGAGAGTGACTGCTGGCTACTTTAGTTGGTCAGCAGACATTTCTGAGAAAGTATCATTCAACCTAAGCCCTGAAAAACAAAGGGAAGTCCACATACTATATATTGGGAGTACATTTCATGCAGGGGGACACCTAGTTTAGAAAGACTCTAAGGCAAGAGACAGCTTGGCCTGAGACTGGAGTGAAGTGGGAAAGGGAATGGCGTGATGTAAAGAGATAGGCAAGGGCCGGATCATGAAGAATTTTGTATGCCAGGTTAAAGAACTCAGGTGTCTTTGGGGGATGGGAAGTCATTAGAGTAATATTATTTGTTCTGTCTATTAGGTTATTTCACTGTAGCAAGGAGAAGGGAAATTTAATCGTAGAGTAACAAAAGCACAAAGACTTCACAGGAAACCCCTGCAATAATCCTGGTGAGAAACAATGGGAGTATTAACTAACGATAATGAAGAAACTGAAAAGAGGAGAGGTTTGGGATATGGGTAGAGGTGACAAGATTCACCGATAGATTATTTATGAAGTCTATAAAAATATTTATAAATTTAGCCATGGGGTCATAATGGTGCCATACTCAGTAGGGTAGGCTGGAAAAGGAACGGGTTGAGCAGGTTTGCTTGCTTATTATTTCTTTGGGGAGGTCTGTCAGAGAAAATCAAGAGGTCTGTTTAGATTATGTTGAATTTGAGATTCATCCAGGATACAAACTGCCATGGGTATGTCAAGTAAGCTGTTCGAGAAATACATTTCATGTTCAAGAGAGAAGTTAGGATTCGCATAAAAAAATGTTGAGGGTAATTTGCATATAGTTGGCATTTAAAGCCATTAAATTGGATGAGTTAATTTAGAAAAAGTATGAAGATAGGACTCACACTAACATTTGGAGGTGGAGAAATGCTGAGAAAAGGAGACTGAAATGAGGGAAACTTAGGAAAATTTAATGCAGTTCAAGACAAAAGAAGAGTTTTTTTCCAGAAGTATCAAGTGACCAGCTGTGCCGAATTCAGCTGACAGATCTAATACAGGAAGAACAGAGACATGGCCATTGGATTTTGCAACAAAATGGTCATGTGGCCTTAGGAAACAGAAAAAAGAAAAAAGAAATAGAACCAGTTTTCATGAAGAAGGCAGGCCTAATAAACTGAATTGAAGAGAGAATATGAGGTAAATAATGGCACTTAAACTATAAATAATTCCTTGAAGATTTTGAGTTAGCATGTGTGTCAACAGTTTAGCTAAGCTACTTCATGGTATTGCTGTGTTGGCACCCATTTTGTTTGGCCAAGATCTTCAACTGACATTAGCCTCTTCATGCAAGCACATGCCTTATACAGCGTCTGCAGAGTCACAAGCAAATGTAAGTTCCTGATATGACTTCCCCAACAGCCCTTGTGATCAACAGTCTCCCTGGCCTCTTGGTACCTGTATGCTTTATGTGCCCCTTAGATAAGATCCCCATGGGGCTTACCAAAACCCCACTATTTTGGTTTGAATTGACTAATCTGGCCCTGGCCTGGGAACTCCAAAGTACTCTACCCACGGAGCCCAATAAAGGCATGTGCCCCAGATCCTGCCTCTCCATCTCTGTCTGCACCCTGCCTTGACCTCCCCATGTGGTCCCTCAAGGCACGCTGTGTATTTCCTCCAGAATCGGTGAGTAATAAACTTCTCTATTTCAATTTCTCTTGTGTTCTGTTGCTGAACCATGGCTTACCACCCAGCACCGTGTGTTCCGCTTCACAAATGTTAAACAAAATTACAAGTGTGTGTGTGTGGTAAAGAGAGCAGAAAAACAAAGTAACACCTGTAAGAGAAAAGAGGATCAAAGAGCTTATTTTTGTTTTGATTTTTTAAGTCAGAAGATATCAAAACATATTTGTAGATACAGAGAAATTGACATTGAAGGAGGAGAAGGATAATTTCAACAGAAAATGCATGAATAAGTTGAGAAGAAATGAAATCCAGAGTCCAAGTGGAAGTACTGGACTTGAAATGAGAAGCATATATAGGGTCAACCACCGTAAAATAGCACAGCAGGTCAAGAATGTAGATTTAGAACCAGAAGAGCTGGTGGATTTGCAAGTGGATCGATGAGGGAACTCAGGTATGATAATTATTTTTCTTAATGAAGTAAGCAGCAAGGTTAACCATGTGGGAAACAGAACTATTGTGGGAAGGAGATCTGAAGAGAGAGGAGAGAGTGTAAAATCATTTTGGAGAATAGGAAAGAGAAATAAAACAGGATGCCTGGGGATGTGGAGTGCTCACTTGAGAATTGTGGCTATGAATTTAAAATGAGTTCAGTCAATGATATTTAGATACTTGCAAGCAGGAACTGAGATGGGTTGTTATAACCAAGGCTATAAACCACAATTTACAGAATATTCTTAGGGAAAAAAAAGCAATTATCATTAGACTATACAGGGAGTTTTCTCCTTGAGCTGACTGCCTTTTTTTAATGACAAGGAATATGCAGTCCCTGCACCAGTAATTCTTATACATGAGTGTGCTTGTTTTAAAATATTAATTGAGTGTTTTAAAAAATCAACATCCAAAATATAAAATTGATTGTTCTTACAGATAACTTGGATCCCAAAACAATGTGTTATATTTTTACAAGTTTAATCTTTAAACAAACGGGAGAAAATCCTGGAAGAATCACTAACACTTGAGAACAGTGACATTCAATAGAACTTTCTGCAATAACGGAAATGTCTTTTTCTACAGTTCAATAGAGTAGCCATTAGGTACATATGGTTATTGAGAACTCGAATGTCGCTAATATAACAGATGAAGTGATTTTATTATTTTATTTAATTATAATTAACTTACATTTAAATTTAAATAGCAACAGGTTGCTAATAGCTACTGTACTGAACAGGTAAGCTACAGAATCACCTATCTCCCATCCACCACTAGGTATTTGCTAATTATTTGAAAAGCAAAGAGTTTGACTATCCAAAGATCTGCAAAATAGACTTCCTGTAGTTCTTGAGCTTGATGGTTTTGAAACTTCAGTAAGGGGTTGTATAAACAAAACCCATAAATACTCAAACAGGCAATTCACATGGTTTTCTATGGTAATTTTAATTATTGGAAATTTTTACATTATAAATTCACATTAAAGCCTGATTCTCCACTCCTTCACCCACCTCAACACTATAAAGTGATACATGGTGACAATTGACTTCAAGAACTAACACAGAAATCTTTGGCAAAAAGAAATGAATCAGATGAACCGTACTGTCACATACCATGAATGAATTAGCCTTCCAAATGATAAATACATAGTTAATTTTATATAATTATGTTCGCATTAGAGAATTTTCCATATTCATTAAAACATATCAATCTACTTTATCTTTGGTATTAAAATTAATATTTAAATATTAATGTTTCCTTCCAGCTATTAAGTCATACGGAAATTTTAAAACACCATAATAACACTTAGAAATGCAGCCAAAATTTAAGCATTTGGTAGGCCTGTAAATTATCATTCTTGTTCACATTGATTGGGTAAATTTTTCCATAATGTACACAGTGGAATGAAAAAAAATTCCTCCCAACAGGTGGTCTACTGAACGTCAAAATGGCAGAAATAATCTGTAGCAACATTTGTTATGATAAACAAAAGCCCAGCTAACATCACTTAAAGGAAATCAGAAAATGAAATAACCTGGAAAAAGTTTTACCTGCCTTTGCTTCTTTCAAATTAAAAGTAATCTATTTCTCTTGTTTGAATATTCCAATAGTATGAGTGAAATTTACTTTTCCATTTATATTTTCAGGTTTTCCTTGTTAAAATCTTTGTATTCCCAACATGTATCTAATCTCCTGCCAGAGGGTGTTTCACAAGAGAGCCCTATGAATCACGCCTTTAAAAATTTGGAAAATCCCTATTGTTTTCCAAGATCCATATTTGGACATGCATGCTTTGGAAAGTTTCTAGAAAAGGTCCCTGTACAGGCAAAGCACCAAAATTGTGTTTATCCATCTGGTAGCCTGGGGCCTCTGGGTACCTCTGGGAAAACTTCATGAGTCTCACAATTCTGTATGTCATTAAGCATTCATAGATAGAATAAAAATATGGTTTACATGGACTTGTATTCACATGTACTCTTTATCAGATGTATTAACACTGTAATGAGTGACAATCAAATTAGTTTTAAGAGGTACTGAACTGTTTTCTGTATGGATTCTCTCCAAAAATGGGTATTAAAATTTAAGCTATTAACACGTGCAATACTTTTTTAAATATTATCAAAATGGAGTCCTTACATTTTAAAAAATTTAGTTACCCTAATGATGTACCAAAGATTCCTTTTCAAATGTTGGTACAGCAAATGAAATTAATGCCAACATATAGTCTAACTTCATTTTACCAGGATTTTAAGAAAATAGTTATGCTTTTTTGTTGTTTTTACTGAGGGTGCTACAAATTGAACTCTCATATATATGAGTCATTGGAAGAAGACACCATGCTCAACTAGAGATCTCGCCCGAAAGACCAATGAGAGGAGCAGTGCCAGGTGTTAGCTTCACTTGTGGGACTATTCTATAACCTCTTTAAACTACCCTTCCCAATGCTCTAGTGGCTGTGAAAAGACCATACCTTTAGAAGTCTACGTCAATTACTGTCCTCAAACAATAAAGTTAAAGCTACCTACTAAATATCAAGATTTTACTAACAATACCATTTCACTGATTATCTCCTGAATTCAACAGGAAGGTCACTTATGAATCTAATGATAAACTGGTTCTTTACAGTTTTCTTGTTTAAAATGGTATCAAATGTACCCAAGGATGTCTAAATCGTTCAGAAAATTGTTTATTAACAAGTGGTAGGTAAGGACTCCATTAATAGCAGAAACTAATGAACAATACATCTTTAAACTTTAATGTACTGCACAATATCTTAAATTTTGAAACAAAAGGTCTACTTTTCCTACTTAATTTAAAAAATTACCATTGCATGTTTTCCCAACCACAAAAAACAAAAGTTTATGTGAATATAAAGAACTTTGATGAAGCATGGATATTTACATTGTTTTAATAGTCTTTACAGAGTTGTAATTTAAACATGTTTTTGTTTTTTTCCTCACATTTTATTATGGAAAACTTCAAACATAGAGAAAAGTTGGCAGATCTCTACAGTAAACATCCATATACTCACCACTTAGACTGTACAATTAACATTTTATTATACTCACTTTATAACATATACTTATATCCATCTCTTCATCCCTCTATCCATCCATCACTACATTTTATTTTGTAAGTTACAGACATTGGTACTCCTCACCCTTAAACACTTCAGCGTGCACATCATCAACTAGAGTTCAATATTCATGATTTTTAATGCAAACTTTACATACAATCAAATGCAGAAATCTTAAATGTACCATTCCATGAATTTTGACAATCTAGTATGATTTTTATTCATTGGCATTTGGATCGCATATAAATCGAAATGAAAGCTGAAAATAAGTAATATCGTTATCAATCTGTTATTTTTACTCCTGGGGTCATCTAAATGTTTCCACAGAAAGTAAAAGTAAATTTGCTCTCAACCATTTAATTTAACAGATTTATAGGTCATATTTACCATGGAATACTTAAGAAATATATAATGACCATAAGAAGTACCCTCAATGTTTAATTATAATTTATATTTTTCAAATGTCATGAATTTAAATTCCAGCAAAATATACTAGAATAAACTTTCCAAGTACAGATTTCAGGGTTAATCAAGAATACAGTCTCCTTATATAAGTAGTAGATAATATCAGTTTAGTCATTCAAGAAAGGACTGTACTTCTTTAATATGGTTTTCTCTGGGTTTCCAACTCTTAAGAACTGATCAAACTGAGAGTGTTACTAAAACTTCAGGGAGCAAATGGTCAAGAAGGTTTGAAATGATCAATTTCTCACCAAATTACTTTTTTTTTTGCTGAGGAAGATTGGCCCCAAGCTATCATCTCTTGCCAATCTTCCTCTATTTACTTGAGGAAGATTGTCCCTGAGATAACATCCACACCAATCTTCTTCTATTTCATATGTGGGCTGCCACCACAGCATGGCTTGATGAGTGCTGTGTAGGTTTGCACCCATGATCTGAAACCGTGAACCCCGGGCCACCAAAGCAGAGTGTGCAAACTCACCCACTACGCCACCAGGCCAGCCTCCAAATTACTTATTTTTAAAAATTTTAAAGAAATATAAAAAAGATGACCCATTTCTGAGTTGAATCAAGTGAGAATTATACCTGGCAAAGGAAGTAGGATTTTCTAATTGAAAATAGTGATAAATAGTTTAAATTTCAGCAAAAAGAAAAGAACTTATGAGTTCTTTCCTTTACTTTCTTCACTGGCAAAGGTATTTGCTATATGCTGAGAATGTAAGCTTCTTATTTTGCTTCTTTTTAGGAAGGAATGCACACATGAATTTCACACTGCATAACTACATTGCCCAAATGACAAACACTCAGTTTGTCACCATCGGAGGCTTATGACCATTTTGCTGTTCAAACTTGGCACTAGCTTTTTGAAATGTGTAAGTCACATTATTAGTTTTGATCTTCTGCATTCTACCAGGATAGAGTGAAATTTGACAACCTGGTTTCAAACTACTTACATAAGAAACTAAGGTTGTGAGGGCATATAAATTACTCAACAGAGTACCTCCTGGGGTAAGAACACAATGATTTCCAATCTCACCTAACTTCTGAGGGTATTTTTCTTCTGTTACAATGCTAGAAAGCTAGTTGGGTGCCATATTTTAAAATAATAAAGTCAGATACTATACCATATATAAGACTTTTCCAGTTTTGCTTACAAATTAAATATGTACAGAATATTTGACATGTACACAGTAATGAGCTAAACAGGAAAGGGAATACAGAAATGTTTATTGGCCACATTTTAGGTGAGATCAAATGTACACATATAAAAATGCAAGGTGGCATAGCAGTTGAGTTCACGTGCTCCGCTTTAGTGGCCATGGGTTCATGGGTTTCAATCCTGAGCAGGGACCTACACACCGACTCATCAAGCCATGCCATGGCAGGCGTCCCACATATAAAAAATAGAGGGAGATGGGCACAGACAATTTCCCTCAACAAAAAAATCAAAGAAGTACATACAAATGTGAAAATTTAAAAAGTATAAGGGAATAAAGGTTAAATGTCTTCACAGAGGATTTAGGGATTTCACATTGTACTTATATACAAGTAGTACTTAAAATGGAACACAATTTACATCCAATGAAATCTTAAGACAGAAGTAGACTTAATTCATATTTTAATGTCCAGGCACATTTACAATAATGAGTTTTTAATGAATACAGTAAAATTTTTTAAAGCTCCTTCAAAATATAGCAAATTAAGACCATTTTCCTTTTTTGAAACCATACATATCCTGGGCACTACCACCCTCTTAACGAAAGTGCTGTGTCTCACTTAACGTTCCATTCTTGCTCACATGAACCATGGAAATGGGGGAAAAGTGAAGATGGGAAAAAAAGCAACTCCTTATATCTTCTTAGTCATTGACCATTACATTAAAATCTAAGACAAGTTTTCTTCACAGAAATCAATTAACAGGATCATAAAACAAAATCTCTCAAGTATAAGGACTTGTTCACTCCAAACCAAGTTTTTAGCCTTAGGAAAACTATTAACTTGTGTTAGTTAAGCCCAATTTGAGACATCATCTAGTGGCTGAAATGCCCACAAGTTCCACAGAAATCAGTTATGTGTTGGCAGAACACTTTGCCAGGAGTAGGCAGCATAATGCTCTCACAACTTGAAAAAGTCCCCCTTCCTTTTTCCTCCAACCTGCTTCTCTCTAGTTTGGATCTAGTGTTAGCTTATTGCTAGGGGAGGTGGTTTCCTTGAGCCAGCTGGACACAGCAAGGTGGTCTGTAGTGAGAAATAGGGAAAAAAAGAGAGGGAGGGCAGGGAGGAAGAGAAAGGAAAGTGGGAATGTGGTTCCCAAGAGACAGAGCATATATTTCCTGGTAATTTTGGAAATCTTTTAGTTTAACCCTGCAGTATCTTAGAATTTCCTTACTCTAAGAATCACCTTTGAAATTTTTTCCATTTTAACATTTTGAAAATCAGGTTGCATCTTGTAATTAATATCTACCACATAATGTAATTATTATTTCCCTCAAAACTGATTCAAATAGTAGTATCAAATTAAAGTACTATGGGTATTCACATTTAGTCCTTAAATTACAGTCTGTCTCAATTCCATGGACTTTAGAAACTCTAATTCTGTTGCTCTATTTTTTACTCCTGTTTCTAGATGAATCCATACAACTTTTAGTTGTGTAGAAAGGAAGCTTTCTACTCCTCTCTACACTTTCTAGTCACAGTGCCATCCTCAAGTAGGACACTTTGGCCCCCTTTCACCTCCATCTTCTTACCTGTCCCTCTCAAGTAGGTAGCATCCCTATTCTTGTTGGTTAGAATTTGACATGCAAGGGGCTAGAATTTCTTACTGGATTGGGTTAACTTCTCTCAAAGTAAGAACCAGGCCAGGGAATTTCTTTTCCTCAAACACATACAAGGTAGTGGCTGTGTGTGTAAAAAAACAGAGAGAAACTGTTAGGGATGAGAGCTGCTTGTTCATTGTTTGTGCTTTATCATCAGCCACTGCTGGCCCATTTGTCTTCAATTAATGGACAGGCAGCAGAAGGCCTTATTTTAGGCTCAGACGGAACAGTTGGCTCTTGATCCAGCTATTGTTAACAGAGAGTCTTGCATTCAGTAGGTATTGGATAACTGCCAGATGTTAATAAATCAAGTGCTTCGGTCACCATTTAGCTATCAGCTCTTTGTATGTAAGTTTTGAAGGAAGAATGGGTGAGTCTTAGCTTGGAACCACAACATCCAAAACTACAAAAGCTGCAAGTCTACTGGGACTGTTCTTTTCTTTTTTTTTTTTTTTTTTTTGGTGCTGCTGCTGCTACTGCCAGAAGAAAGGATTTTATAGACATTTATAGCTCTGGATGAGAAAAATAGTACTTTTCAAGCTGAATGATGTCTGAAAGACAATAGCGTTACTTCCTTATTAGGAGCAACTCCACTGCAAACACCCACATCATTGAAACTGTCATTATTGGGGCAACCTAGGAAGATATGGAGGAGCAATATAGGTCAATTGACACCTTCAAATCAACACTCAATCGCATAGAAAAAAGCTGGTTTACAGCTTAACAGAGTACTGTATTTTAATACCATTTAAGCATAATTTGAATTTTAAAATATAGGTGTTGAGGAAGCTGTTGAGATTTATCACAAAATAGTCGTGTGAAAAGGCTGATTCAAAAAGAAATGACAGACCTATTAGGTGCACAAAAGAGAAGGCAAAAGAATTTTCTGATATTGCATTGCATCTCCAAAAAAGATCAGGCATTAGAATTAAATGATCTTTATTTTTTTTCTATTCACATTTTAAGACTGGATAATGCAATTTATTTATTGGCAGTTAAGTAATAAGACAAATTTAAATAATTATACATGCAAATATGTAAAGCAAACCAGGCAAAAGAACTATATTTAAACTTGTATTTTCTTGAGTTTAAAAATCTAATAGGCATTCTTACCCCTAGTATATTATATGGTCATTTAGATATTATATTTTATAAAAACGATTTGCATTGCAGACTTTAAGCACATTTGTCAGCTACAGTATCCACTTTTTACTTGTATTATTTGTGAACCTGTCACTTATTGAATGTTTATTATGTGTCACTAGTCTAAGCCTTTTTCATAGATGGCTTTATATAAAACAACTTTACGAGGTAGATGTTATTTTCCCTACTTCCAGATGAGGAAACTGAGGTTCAGAAAGGATAAATACTTAACTCAAGTTCAAATGGCTGGTAAGTGGCAGAGCCAGAATTCAAACACAAGTTTGATTCCAAAATCCACACTTTGATAAGAATATAATGTTAATATTATTGGAGAAGAGGCATTTTCAGAGATACAATAAATGTTTTTGATTGCACATTTATAAACTGTGACTACAGAGAACAGTTGGATATCCCACACTCATACAAAAAGCATAGTAGCATTGAGTGAAGGGATCAGAGTCAGATATATAATGCCTTATGAAATAAGTTAATAAGGGTTGAGACACTATGCTTGATGAAATAAATTTCCTAAGGGCAATAGACATTAACAGCTGTTCAAGTATTGTTCATGTCCCTGTGGGCAAGTATATCACTCCCTCAGTTATTGAGGACATGTGGTGTTCCTTTAGTATCTTTCATCTCATTTACACCAAGGAAGAGTAAATAAGCATTCTTGGAGTTCAGTAAGAACAGCCTTTCTCCCCACAAACATTCTCGCTTCATATTCACCACTTAGTAGCAAGAATTACGATTCTAAAAATAAAAATTTTTAAAAGTTAATTTCCCACTTAAAACATTTCAGTAGCTTCCCATTGTACTTATAAATCCAAAACTTTAAAGCCTTCTACAAGGTTTTACATGATCTACAACCTATATACAGACCAATCTCTCCTTCCGGCGTCAGCCTTCAGTCCTCACTTTCCTTCTGTTGCCTTCCTGACTCAGGGCTTTTGATCAGGCCTTCCTCTTTACCAGAAATACTTCACCCTAAGTTTTTACTTAGCAAACATCTATTTAGCATCAAGTCTCTGTTCTAAAGTTCAAGAAAGTTTCCTTGAACCTTGATGAATCCTTGATAATTGCTTGGAAAGCAAGATAAACGGTTAATCATTCCTGTTTTCACTTTCATAGCATCCTGTACTTTTCCCTCCCAGAACGTACATGAACTGGAGAAGTTGGAGAAGAGGATGTGACCAGGCCTTCAAGTGGCTGAAAGAGTTCCTTCAATAAAGTAACAAATACTTTAATTTCCTTACTCTGGAAAGTATCTTGAAAAGCTTAACTTGCATGGGTGTTTCGGGGCTGTTACTTCAAATTCCTACAATTTTACTGATAGCATCCATTTTAGATGAAAATTTATTCATATTGGTTAATTTTCAATTTACTTAATTGGTTTGGCCACTGTCATTGTCAAGGAAAAATAATTTGTTCTTTTCTAAGTGAATACCTTAGCTCCTCTAATTTTTGATTTACTATGATTTTTTTGGTGAAAATTATTAATCAAATGATTTTACATTATTAGTGTGAAAAGCAGATGTTCAATATAATAAGATATGGTGACTAATACTATTTGTTGAAAGAAGGAAATTGCTCATGGAAAAAGTAACATTTGCCAGAAGTGACAGCTTGTCAAATTGACTGTCAATATGTTTAAAGAAAATATTCCTATAAAAAGGAAGTCACGAGGAACAACAGCAAAACAGGAACCATATTTTTGAAAGTCAGATTTTCTCAGTGCCCTCAGACAGATGGAACTCAACTCTCCCATTTAAAAACTAATCCCATAAATTTAAAATATGTATACATTTAATTGAACATGAGTGACAAACTCTAGAGAAGAAGAATCTAATTGAAAAAAAATTCATCTGAGAAAAGCTAAGCCAGTTCTGGAGATGGATGATGGTCATGATTTCACAACAATGTGAACATACCTAATGTCACAGAACTATACACTTAAAATGGTAAAGCATAAGTTATGTATATTATACCACAATAAAAAATAACAATAAGGCAATAATTCTTTATTCTCACATATCCATCTGGAAATGCAGAACTTTCCAACCTAAGTGCAGTGTATCTGAAATGTGAGGCCTGTGAGGGGTTGGATGACAAGTCTTGCCTTAACCTTTGAAAAATCTCCAGAGATAACTTTGGTTATGCCTCCTTGTCACCCCTACTAAGCATCACTGTACTTGAACTGTCATTACAGCCCACAATTATTATAATCAAAAAGTTACTTGGGCTCAATAAATTTCATGTAGGCACCAGGTCTACACTAAGCTAAAATTCAAAACTTAAAATATTGTTGGCCCCAGGGGAAGACTCAGTGGCATGCGTAGTGGTTAAGTTCACGCACTGCACTTCAGCAGCCTGGGGTTCACAGGTTCAGATCCCAGGTGTGGATCCAGCACTGCTCCTCAGGCCATGCTGTGGTAGCATCCCACATAACATAGAGAAACATTGGCACAGATGTTAGCTCAGCAACAATCTTCCTCACACACAAAAAAGGAATTGTTCGCCCCAAATTGTTATAGATCATGTGTCATATCACAAATGAAGAATTTAATTTGGTTTCAAGATAAAGCAAATGGGAATCTCTCAACTTATAGTTTATATTGAAATAATGTTAAAAAGATGGTAAATGAGTGGTGTTAACATTTTTCCTTGCTACAATGTCCTTAAAGAAAGTTGGCTTGTATGAAGCTTATTTTAAATATACAGTAAAAACATAGCTTTTATATTATCTTCTCTGCATCAAGAAACAAAGCACATGTCACTAATAATACATCTTCCCTCAGGCAATGAAGAAAGTCTTGTTCAAGTTAAAATACATTCTGATGAGGTTATGATCTTGGCCTCATGCTTCAATATTAAAGTACTGTCATTCCATAGTGGAAAAACTAATAGTGTTTATCAGAGAGGACTCAAGGAAAAGGAGTTTTTCAGTAGGGAAAACAAACAAATCCCATACTCTAATGCTTATACACTGTGATTCAAACAATGATGATAAACATGGCTGGTGGACCTGAAGACTCAGTACATACACTGGGAACCATGTAAAGAAAAATTATTCCAGATCCAAATTATAATTAGTAGAAGATCCCTGAAATATAAATGATAGCTTAAAATACAGAACACAGATTAAATATATAGTGATCTTGCTCTAAGTACCATACAAGACTGCTCTTTAAAATTCCTTATGGATATATGAAACTCACTTAGGTAATGCATCATCTAAGCTTTAAAGCCTTGCTGTTACAAGTACTGCATTATGTGATAATTTGGTAGAAATGCAGACAGCTCAGCCCCACTGCAGGCCAAGTGAATCACAATCCCCATAACAAGCTCCCCAGAGGCTTCCCACACAAATTAAAGTTTGAAATGTACAGCTCCAGCACAGCTCTAAAGAACACATGCAGAGCATCCATTCATAGACTGTGAGACCTTGAGAATGAATGGCTGTACCAGGCTGGAGTGCAGGAGGTCGTCTCTACCTCCAGATTTGGGGTACTCTGGTTCCTGATTATATTAAACCCAGAAGAAGATACGGCCCTAGCTAACGCCGAGCTTGTTACCATTCCCTTTACACGCACATTCATACATTGTTAATTTATAACTTCCTGAATGGTGACATAAGCCCTGAAAATAAAAAGCCAGTGTCCCAGCAAGAACTGAGCTTCCTAAGAATGGTGAGACAGTGTTTCTTGGAGCTGTTTGCCCTCATTAGGGATATTGGGGGCCAAGGTGTATGCTACATCTGCTCCTGTTCTCTGTGGTTATTCTAGATTTTATATTCTTGACTGACATTAAAAACTTCATCTAATGTAACAGTGAGTGTTTGTGGGGAAGGAATGTAGTTTCTTCCACACTAACAATCAGCCCATCACAAACACTACATTCTCTTAAGCTGTGCTTAGTGTAATGTTTTCATTCTATTGATAAACAAGAGATTTCACTTAGCTATTTATCAATACTTGAAATTAACAACTTTCTATACTCTCTTTTTCTTCTGCACTGTTCAGAAGTTACACTAGTTTTAACATCGCTAACAAATTGAAACAAATGAATATACTGACCATTAGATTGCCTGGAAGATATCACTCTAATCATAGTGTTGAGTGCTTACAGTGTGCTGTTGAACTGCTACTTACTCATCACCAACTGTCTCCTTTAAACCTCACAAACTTATAAACAGATAGGCATGATCTCTTTTATAGATGAGGAACAGAACTTGAGAGGTGTGGCATAATGTTTTGAAAAGAGCACAGGCCCTGCGAAACATCCCTGGGGTCAAATCTTGTCGCCACTATTTATTAGCTGAGTTACCTCAACTATCAAATATGGACAACAGTAGTAATTTACTTCTAATGTTTCTGAAAAAATTTAATAACTCACATATGTAAAGCATTTGCAATAGTGCCTGGGGTATTATAGGAACCTGAAAAATATATTTTTAAGCAACTTGTCTACGGAAGCATCGTTAACATGGGGGCCAGGATGCAAAGGGAAATCTTTTGGACTCTGGAGCCTAAGGGCTTACAATTACATTGTACTGCCTACATTTTCCCTAACTCTTCCTAAAACACAATAAAATACCAGAGGGCTAAAAGAAAGGAGCAGGAAGCTACACTTTTCACTGTAAAACCTGGATTTACATGTGCCTTTAGTTCATATGCCTAAATTTGGGACAAATGAGATAGAAGAAGAAACAAACAACAGTCTTCTTTTAAAGTGATTAATTTTTATTAATGGAAAGTCCATGATGTGAATATTTTCACAGAATATACGAAGAATATCTCTTGCTGAGCTAACACATGTTTTGCTGGTAGGCACCAACACTGAAAACATCCATATGAACCTTGTTTGGTTAGCTGGAGTTAAATATAATATCCAGTATTTGCATAGTGTTTTATAGTTTCAAAGTTTTCAGATAATAACTTATGATATAGGCGGTGTAGATATTTTTATGTCTATTACGTAGATGAAGACATGAAAGCTCAAATGTTGAAGTTAACTTAAAAGTTTGAAATAACACATAACGAGATTCTAAAGCAATTCATTTCAAATATTACATACCCAATGTTTCCTTTGACATAAGAAGTAATAAGATATAAAATTGGTGGGATTATTTAAGGTTGTTTGGACAATAAAGTGACTTAATAATGAGACGAGATTATTTAAATTATTTAATGGTAGGTGGCTATATGATGAACATTTCACATCTTTAAAATGATTTGACTCTAACTTTTCTGATATTTCTGTTGTATTTTCTTTCTTGCTGTGTTCATTCTCTAAGTTTTATGAAGGTAGGGACCATGATTACCTCACTCACCTGTGCGTACTGACCCAGGATAGTGCCTACATATTTACTGCCATCCCACTAAGTTTCCTAGGTCGTCATTCAGCACTACAAAAAATGTAGAAACACTGCAATTTTTTTCAACAGTCTGATCACTGAAAATCAACTCATTCAAATTATCTTCCTAAGTATTTTCCTATTCTGGAGTTTTCTGGGTATAAAAATGCAAAGTAGTATTGTCCAAGTTCTCTCTAGTATATATATCACATTATAGTATTAGGAAAAATTACAATAGTCATAACATTATAAATGCTCACAAAAGTATCTAAAATTCACTTTCTCATAACACACAACTGGTAAATTGTTGGATTATCACTATTTTATAGGTGAGGAAACTAAAGTCACATGGTTTAACCAGAACTTCAACTAGACTGTGCCACTGCATCAGATTTTCCCCGACTGGTTTGAGGGGAACAAATATCCCCATCTTTCTATGCCACTAGAGATGTTGTCCTTGCCAAATTCCCTAAGAATTATTTTCTATTCTGTATTCAGCTTATCATTTAGCATTGTAAAGGATATAAATGTTTGTAGAAAATGTAGGCAAGCCCTAAAGGAAGAGCTTGCCATCAGTTTGAAGAGTTAAGCCATGGTTACATTGAAATTGAAATATCTTTCAAAGGCAAGATCCTATTAAGCGTGAGACTATGAGGTACAATATAAAATTATATGTGTAATTCAAAACTGCAAATATTCAGTATAGACTGGCCAGGGCCAATACTCTAGAGCTGCAGCTCAAGAATTTACAAGAATAGGCAAAATCATTGCACATGTTCCCTTCTGGTACTTGCATTTTCTCCATTCTAATGTGAAATAATCACTTCCAAAATACTCAATGATTTATGATTTTAATATACTTCTACAGAACTATCCTTACAGTCAATTTTCAATTATTAAGTCCCTTTTCTCATCTTCCTGGATCATTACATTGCTCATTAGGACCTCCTATTACAAGAGAAAGCAAAACACTATTAGAATTGGCATTTTGTAAACAGCTATTTTTAAAGACTTTATCTGTCACCAAAAAGAATCTGATGGAATACATAAAACATAAATAAAAATAAGAAGTCTACTTTTAATATAAAGTGAATAAAATAACCACAAGGCCTTTTAAGGAAAACATTCTGGATAATAAAACTGCCATAACCCTTCACCACTCATTCTTGTTTTTTCAACCTTACTACAAAAGAAAAATTCAGAACGTCAGGGTTGTAATTCCCTTCACATGTCCTCCTAAGGCTATTTTTAACCTAATAGAATTAAAATTTAGCAAGATCAGTTTTTTCTTTTTTTCTTAAAGATTGGCACCTGAGCTAACATCTGTTGCCAATCTTCTTCTTTTTTTTCTTCTTCTTCTCCCCAAAGCCCCCCAGTACATAGTTGTATATTCTAGTTCTAGGTCCTTCTGGTTCCTGCTATGTGGAACACCAGCTCAGCTTGGCCTGAACAAGTGGTGCCATGTCGACAGCCAGGATCCGAACCAGCAAAACCCTAGGTCACTGAAGCAGAGCATGCGAGCTTAACCAGTCAACAACAGAGCCGGCCCACAAGATAAGTTTTTATACACATTGAGGTTTATTTTAAATATAAAAACTTGATATAGGAATCAATTGCCTATTCCCAACTTCAATATCACCCTAGAACCTCGTCTCAAAACCACCTGCTGAATATCCATACATAAGTTTAACTTCTCAAATGCAGCATAAACATACACATACACACATAATTATACAGACACATATTACTATATTGCCTGTATATGTATAGTTCCTATCATTTATCTATCTTAGCAACTTATCGCCTCTAACATGGTATAATGGAGCTAGCATAAAATCCAGTTTCAATTCCAAATTCTGACACTTCCTAATTGTGCGACTTTAGGCAGGTTTCTTAATCTCTGAGAGCCTTACCTTCCATAATGCTTAAAATGGAAGAGTAATGCTGAATCGCTGCATGTATTACAAAGAATGTATACAGTGTCTACTATAGTGTAAAACAGAAATTAAGTTCTCATTAAGGGGAAATGCATTATCTTTATTATTGTTGTTATTCCTTCCCAAACATGCTCTTCCTCTTGACTTGCCTTTTCTTGAGAAATGTTATCACCATTCATTCTATCCTTTAGCTTGAAACCTTGAAATTATCTTGAATAATCTCCTTCAACATTGAATCAAAGGCAAAGTGCTATCAATTCTTCTCTTGGGATATATCATGAATCCATTTCAATGCCACCATCTCTTATGTTGTGTGCCATATCATCTTCAAGGTGAACCGCCATAAGTACTCTGATAGGCTACTTACCTCCAGTCTTGCTACCGTCAAAGCTTTCTACACATACAATCTGACATGAGTTCTGCTTTCCTTTTGTCAATTTACTGCTACAAATTCTTCATGACTCCCTAACTGCGTACAGAAAAAAAATTAAAAACAAATCCAAAGGCCGTGATGATTTGAATCCAATAGACTTTCTAGTTTCATTTTTTTTAATCTTCTTCATCAGTCATCCAAACAAACAATGAGTGGACAATATGTTCAAAGCACTGTTCCTAGCCATGGGGACACAACTGTGAACAATGTACTCATGGCCCACGCTCATGGGAAGCTTTCTTTCTAGTGATAATCAATACCATTAAACAACTAATCTTTAAAACTAGACGTGGTAAGTACTAGGTAGAAGTAAGTATAGTTTAGGCCCTGACCTTATCTGAGAGTTTGAGAATGCTTCCCTGAGGAAGTGATATTTGAACCAAAATTTAAAGATGAATACAACAGAGAGGAGATGATGGGGAAAGAGCAATTCTAGTAGAGAAAATGGCACAGCATGTGGGACCTGCAAACCCTATGCTTCAAGGCAAATAAATTATTGATGTATGCAAAATATGTATTTTTCTGCTCCACAAATTTTATTTTCACCTGGATTGTTAAGCATACTGACACTGCTATGTGACCCAAATCATTGCAGAAAAGAGGTGCTTTATTTACGAAGTCATACTTTCCTGAAAAATAATTTTTAACCACATAAGCAAAAGATGGCTTGATTTGCTAATACGCACTACTGTACTAAAAAATCCACTTGTTCTGTAGTGAAAATATTAATGATTCACTTTTGCTAAGGATTCTTGTTTTGCTAAGGAACTTCTACTTCATTTCAAATGCACGTCATCTAGTTTTAGTATAACATTCATTCAATTCAGAAGCCATTTGCATTTTCTCTGCTAAAAAAATAATCACTATTAGTGCTATCAATACCCATTTGTGATAGGCAAAGTGCTATCAATTCTTCACTTCTTAAAAAAAGTGTATTATATTTTTTTAATGCAGCCACATTAAATCTATTAACAATTGGAAAATGATGAATTAGGGTTACACACACACACACTTAACCAGTAACCATTATCTACAGTACTCATCTAAGAATTTTGAGGGTCAGGCAGTTTTACAAAGATAAGTGTAGTAAAGTTAAGACTCATCCCAAAAGCTTTTAGAAATATTTTCTATTTTTAAGTGAATATCATTTCTTTTTTATTAATGAAAAAACAGTACCAAACTTAATTTAACACTGATGATTATTTCTGCTTTTTTGAAATTCTTTCCTCTCCTGCCTCTGTGACACTGTAATTAAAGCCTTAGTATATAAATATCTCTGCTCCTTTTTCTATATATGCAGTAGGAATTTAATAAATATTTGGTGACCTATAAAATAAGAGCAATGAAACACATCCTAAGATTCTGCATATTTCTAACATCAAATGGTTTTTTTGGTTGAAATCATAACACCAACCCTAGGGATATGTGTTCAGACTGGGTTGAGAAAGGCAAAAGGTGTCAGTAATTCTCAGATCAAAAGAAAAAAATCCCCCGAAGGAGGTGAGATTTGCAGTTTTGGAGAGAAAGGCTTCTTTTCCGGTCAGAGAGTCAAAAGAATCACGCTCAAATAAAAGCATTCTGAATTGTCTTTCTGAATGATTACTGTCTGACCCACATATTTTCAGACTTCACAGAATGAAGAGGTAATTGCATTTGTTTGTTTGTTTGTTTTTAAAAATGACATTTCCTAGTGGTTGATGAAGAGTTGGTAGAATTGATGATATTAGCCTGGTTAAAGTGCAATGCTCCAGTTTTTCAGGTTGTCACAAGAGTAAAGAAGGATTTTAAAATACAGTCATACAAAACAACTTCAAACAGAGTTATACAGGTTTCCCAAAAAAATCATACTTTTATTTTGAGAGCTTAACGGCAAAATTCTGTTAGATATTTGTGGAAAAACAGATTGAGGGCTTTTGGTGAGTCTGCAAATTTGTGAAGGAAAATGAACCACTTTTTAATATAACCAGAAAAAAGTTCTCTAAAAACAAAAAGCTGTTACCGATATACATCACAATATTTTTGTAAAATCTTTTACGCTCTAAATATAAATGATGGTATTTTATAAAATATAAATGTGAGTGGTAAGTAAAAAGAGTATCATTTATCATCTCTAATAACTATTACTGGGTAACAAAGATTTTCAGAAATTGTCTTTCTGAAAAGTTTAACCTTTTGAATGAAGTTCAGAATCAAGTTAAAATACAATGCTTAAAGTATTAAAATGTTCATAAAGGGAAAAAATGGTTAGACAAAACTCTCTAAGTTTAAAGATTACAGAAATGACACAGATTAGCTAAAACCTGTCAGGGAGTGATGCTATATGAATATTTTCATGTCTGTGCATGGTCAGGGATTACTGAGAAAAGAAAACTGGAAGTTCAAGAAAGTAACTCCCAGAGAGATCTGCAGACATCTCCCCTAGAGCCCTTAATTTATATTCCAAGGAATAATAAACCTAGGGACTTTCACCTCCTCTCCCAAAAGAAAAAATGCAATAAATAGAAAATAGTTACAACATGATAGATATTAATCCAACTGTATCAATAATTACGTTAAATGTAAATAGTTTAAATATACCAATTAAAAGACAGGGACTGTCAGAGTAGATCCAAAAAAGAACCAACCACATGTTAAAAGTAAAGGAATAAAGAATGACATACCATGTTAGTACTATTTTTTTTAAAAAGCTGGAATAGCTATATTAACTTCAGACAAAGTAGACTTCAGAATAATTATTAAGGACAAAGAACACCACATTATGATAAAACAGTAAATTCTCCAAGAAGACATAGCAATTCTAAATGTGCATACACCTAACAAGAAAGTGTCAAAATACATGAGGTAAAAACTAATAGAACTGAAAGGAGAAATAGACAAATCAAGCAGGCAGAAAATCAATAAGGACATAATTGGCCTGAATAGCACCATCAGTTAACTTGACCTATTTGACATTTATGGAATACTCCATCAAACGAGAACAGAATTCACATTCTTCTCAAGCCTACATGAAACATTCACCAATAGAGACCACATTCTGGGCCATAAAATGCACTTTAAGAAATTCAAAGAATAGCAATCATATGGAGTCTGTTTTCAGACTGAAATGGAATTAAACTAGAAACCAACAACAGAAAGGTAGCTTGAAAATATCCAAATATTTGGAAATTAAACAACATACTTCTGCATAAACCATGGGTCAAAGAGAAGTCCAAAGAGAAATTTTAAAATATTTTGAACTAAATGAAAATATAATTTATCAAAATCTATGGGATGCAGTGAAAGCAGTACTTAGAGAAAAATTTATAGCACTAGGGACATGTATTGGAAAAGAGAAAGATCTAAAAAAAAAATAACCTAAGCTTCCATCCTAGGAAAATAGAGAAAAAAAGAGTAATTTATACTTAAAGCAAGTATAAGAAAAGAAATAAAATTTAGAGCAGAAATCAATAATATTGAAAGAAAAAATAGAAAAGAATGAACAACACCTAAAGCTTCCTCTTTGAAAAGATCAAATTGATAAACCACTAGCTAAGCTAACAAAGAGAAGACACAAATTACCAATATCAAAAATGAAACAGGGTTCACAACTACTGATCCCACAGACATGGAATGATAATAAAGAAATGTGATAAACAACTATATGCCCAATAATCTGATAAATTATATGAAGTGGATCAATTCCCTGAAAGACACAAACCACCAAAATTCACACAAGGAGAAACAGATCATCTGAATAGGTCTATTACTATTAAAGAAATTGAGTGAATTTTTAATAATCTTCCAATATCAAAAGCATGATGTCCTGATGGTTTCACCAGTGAATTCTACCAAACATTTAAGGAAGAAATGCTTTCAATTCTCCAATCTGTATCAGAAAGCAGAAGCAAACAGGATACTTTCTAACTCACTCTATGAGGCCAACAGTAACTTAATTCCAAAACAGACAGACATTACAACAAAGTATACATCAATATCTCTCATAATATATATGTCAGAATCTTCGATGAACTATTAGGAAATTAAATCTAACAATGCATTAAAAGAATAATATGCCATGAACAAGTGGGATTTATTCCAGGTATCCAAAAGGGGTTCAACATTTGAAATCAATCAATGTAGTCTATTACATCAAATGGCTAAAGAAGGAAAACTATATGATCTTATTAGTTGATACAGAAAAAGCATCTGACAAAATTCAACACTCTTTCATGATAAAAACTCAGCAAATTTGAAATAGAGGGGGACTTCCTCAACGTGATAAAGAACATCTACAAAAAATCTACAGCTAACATCATACCTAATGGTAAGAAAGTGGATACTTTCCTCAAAGTATCATCAAGGCTATTTTCAGAACTAAGGTTGATATCTGCAACAGGGGAAAAACAATTTATTCACTTCACTCCCTGAACTTTTCCATTTTAGGTTGTCTTTCCAAGTTTTACTTTAAACAACTCTAACACTGATTATCAAACAAAATAAAAATTAATCTAAATTTTGGGTGGATATATTAGACACGTCATATACTTATGAGACTGTAAGCCTGATGTGACTTTTTGTCTTTGTCTTTTGCCACATAACAGATACTCACAAAATGCATGAGAAAATGAAAAAAGGGAAAGATTGCAAACAATCATAATTTATCAACCAGTTTAATTCAAATTCTTCATCTAAATATATTAGATATATAAATATTTTAAGTATAATTTATTAATTTTCCTAAAACTATTCTGTTAACTGGGGAAATAACTAGTATTTTACCTATTTTCTTTTTTTGAAGATTAGCCCTGTGCTAACATCCACTGCCAATCCTCTTTTTGCTGAGGAAGACTGGTCTTGAGCTAACATCTGTGCCCATCTTCCTCTGCTTTATATGCGGGACACCTGCTACAGCATGGCTTGATAAGCAGTGCATAGGTCCACGCCTGGGATCTAAACCAGCGAACCCCAGGCCACTGAACCAGAGCACATGAACTTAACCACTAATACACGGGGCCAGCCCTTATTTTATCTATTTTCAGTTGTTCTTTACCTACAACATGCAATTTGTGATTTCAGGAATTATACTAGTGTAGGAATTGTAGATATTCTTAATATAATTACACATTTTGATGGTTATTAAAGAAATGCAAATTTATTCAAAATATTCAAATTCAGAAGTACATAAGGTAGAGAATGAGATCCATTCTGAATTTATCCTTCCATTCCCACCCTAACTGCAGGAAAATCGTTGTTAAATATTTGGTAGATTTTCTTCATATATTGCAAAAAAAAGAATCATACTGTGATTTGTTCTGTTTTATGGTAAATTCTCTGGCAAAAGGGTAAATTTTTTTAATATTCAGATATTTTACGTTTATTACAAATAATATATTCAAAAGCTCAGAGATGAAGGTCCTCAGCAAAGAGAAATCAATAATTCTATGATACTTTTTGAATATTCACTTAATTAGAAGCCCTTTTCTTCTCATAGTCTAGATAACGTGATCCACAAACTTGGAAAAACACAAGTATATACAATACTTTCAAATTACAGATTAGTGATGATAATTATTATGTACAGAAAATGATACTTTGTAAGTGATTTTAAAAGATCTGGTGAAACTTATTACATTACAGTAATAAATCAAATGTGTTTATCTCAGAGACTGAAAGAAAAATGTAATGTGAGAGAAATGATCTGAAACTAAATGTAAGAAAAAACCAAACTTCAAAGAAATAATGAATACTTCAAAGCAAATCAAAGGAGAATCTTAAGGCAATATACTATGAAAGTCCCTATTTTACTACCGGATTCCTTAGAAACAACTTTAATTCCCTAAGTTACAACACATGATTTTACTTAAATGGTAAATATTAAAAGTTTGATTTGAATGTACGCATATAACACATGCTGAAATACTTTGGAAAAAATTAGATATTTATCTATTATATATAATATATAAATGTATTTATGTTATATAATATATAATTATATATTATTTACATTATAATAAAATATATGCACAGTATACATATATAATATATATACATTATATAGTTATATAAATATATATTTATTTATTTTCTGTATTTTTTCACTATGGTCTTCTGGATTTAATGCAACAGAACAGCCCATTGGGTTTCAATCTTATATTCTGTCAGCCTTTTAGTGAATTAGGTTTAGGTGAGAAAATGTTAAGTAAAAGGAATCAGACTTGTAGAAATTGTAGAACTATAAGGATCTTTACAGAGTTCACAAATACTCTCATTTTATAAACAAGGAAACTGTGGCTAAGGGGTGGGACTTGCCAAAGAACAGAGAAATCTAAAAAGCAACCTTTTATGTAAATATTTAAATTTTCGCTCATTTCTAACATTAAGAATGTAGTAACGATGACTGTGTTGTGCCAGTTATAGAGCTATGGCCTGTTAGATTCATAGCCACCTTCTCTACTCTACTCAGCGACCCTGGGCCTGACTCTGATACTTGAAGTTCAAATGCATATATATGTATACATATATACACACACATATTCTTTCATTATTTTTAAATTTCTTCATAAATGATTTAAATATAATACACAAAAACCAGAAATTTAATTTTAAAAATACATATATGTATGCATTATAGGAACATGTTATATAATATGTTACCCATAGAACAAATGCATTTTGGTAGCTCATAATACCAATGTTAAGATATTTGAGTAGGTTTTGCCTTTTCCACTTCCAATCACATAATCCATTATACAACACATAAAGATAAATTATTTTATTTGATTAAGCCACTGTCATGTATATTTAGCAGCAGGAAGAAGAGTGCATGCTTAGGAAAGGAAGCCAGCAGAGGAATTTTCTTTATAACTTCTTAAACACCAGATGCAGAAGGAATAAAGGCTTTGAGGACCAGTGGTATGTGCCAATGACAATCTGATTGTATTGCAAGTTTGTGACTGAAGCTGATCTCACTACTTGGATATTTCACCTAAAGAAAGTATACCTGAGATATTTTCTTTCATTCACGAAATATATTGGAGAATTGCCAGAGGTTAAGCTATGAATAATAAAAGTGTTCTCTGCCCTCAATTTTTTTCAGTCTTGTAGGGTAGATAAAATATACACTATTGCCAATTTATAAAATATTTGTTGAAAATGATATAAAGAAGACTGGTGGCAATTGTTATTTACTAGAAAGTCTCCACATGGATGTCTCAGAACAAAAATCAGTCAGAGTGAGGGATGAACTACTATTACCTGGAGGTTTCTTGAACTTCTCTCTGTGGGAAACCCAGGGGTTGAGGATGAGGCGTGGAATTTCTGAGTTCTCTAGGAAGTGAGAAGTAGCAGAAGTACAATAGACCACTTCCAGCAAGAAGACAGTGTCATGATGAGATAAGAATGAAGGAGAAAGGTGAGATAGTACAATCTAGACAACGAGAAAAAGACATGGACAAGGAGGCGAAGCTGGAGAGAAAATTTTTGTTGTTGACATAAGTGTGGAACTTTGGGAAGATCTTAGGACTTCTGAGGAACCTTCTGCATGTCCTGATATAATCTCGCAAAAAAACAAATATACATTACACTTTAAGATCATGGGATGCAGTTTTTTTAATGTTATTTTCTATTGAGTTGGGGCCATGTGGACCCATGACTTATAACCTGACCTATATATAAATTAACCCCAAGTACTTTAGGAGTTAGATGAAGGAAATTCTTCAAAGCTAAACTCATCTTGGAAAGTTTCACAAAGGTGGCCTTGGATCTACGCATGAAGGGCTGACTAATATTTCAGCAGGTAGGGACAGAAATTGTCACTGTATTCATGGGAATGTCTGTAAATGATAACAAAGTAAAATTTTACATGGTGTATTTACGTAAATAGATTATATTCCCAACCTTCATGAATGAAGTGATGCAAAATGTGAGACTGAAAGGTTGGTTGCCACCATCTCTTAAAGGGCCTTGAATTTCAGCCATCAGAATTTCAGATGCTGGGTAAGGGAGCCTCACAAAAAGGTTGTTCTTTAAGAAAGAACTCTAATGGTAATATGCAAAAAGGCTAAAGAAAAGCAGAAATTAAGACAGAATGAGATTTTATAACGCAGGAAACAGCACAAGCAAAAAAGAATTAAATGTCCAAATAGAGTGATAAAGTGAACAGAAAAGCAAAACAGAAACATTTTCATATATATAGCTTTTCAAAAATAACTGCTATCTAAATATTTAAATTAATAAGTTAATCCCATCTGAAGTGACATGATACTTCCTAATTGAAAAAAAGTAACAGTAAAACAAGGCAAAGTTAAATTTAATTTTATTAAAACTATTATTGTATTATTTATTTTCACCCAAAATTTTTAATTCTATGGAATAAAACCAGTTGATGTCTGTTAAACAGTGCCTAAAAGATGGCTGTCTGTTAGTGTTTGGACTAAGCACGGAAATCCACATTCTATTTTTCTTTTACTTCATTTGCAAGAAGCCATGACGATTTCAGACATAAACTATGTTTTGTTACACACTATAATGTCATTAGACTTTTAAAGTAATTAACTTCTACTGAAACCAGGACAATTTTCAAAGGCACCATTCAAACTTAGCAATGGTGAAAGAAATTAAAGCCCAATTTGGAAGTCAAGTCATGCTAGTGTATATCTGAGGTTAAACATACTCACACAGGTTAGGGTTGGTGCTAAGTGCAGGAGATTTAAACACACAACTACCAAATTGTCCTGTTGTTTGAACAAAAGAAAAGTTAAGGGAAAGAACAATGCAATTTACAGTTTCACAGCTAAGTCTCTATTCATGCACTCAGAAACCAATTTCAATCTCATATGCTATCTAATGTTAGCATCTTAGGACACTTTTTATTTTCTACGAATTCCAAAGCGATAGGTTCTCACAGAAGAGTTAACAGGCACTGATTTGATACAGGGATCTCTTTTCTTTTTCCTTGAAGCTTCTATAAAGAATGGGCAAATTCCTTTCTGGAATGATTGTTCAGATTTAAAAGCACTGACAAAGAGCAGAGAAACAAATTCCAATAGTTTCTAAATAAATAACATATGAAACTCTAGGCCTAAACCACAACTTGGTCTTTAATGGTAAGAAAACTGGTAAGTTTTTTTAAATAAATTAATCACAATAAATTAAATATTTGATTTTAGAGTTAATTTCTAGGAACATAATCTTTTAAAGAAACGATGCCAAATTACTGATATTTTTCTATTTGTAATCGGTAAAGCCAAAATATATTAACCCTGAGGTCTATTTTTTCTTTCCTTTAAAAAAAAGTTTATGGTTATTATGCTGGCACCCACAACTGAAAGAAATATAATATTAAACCAAAGTGTTCAAAATAAAAGGGAAAAAAGTTTTTCCCCTTACTCTCCTTTGCCCACACTTCAGAGGCAACAACTCTTTTTAAAAATCAATTACTATCCAAATCTATGATAGTTTTTTTTCTTGGTTTGAAAACACTGACAAAATCTTTAAACTGTATTAGAGGTGAGAATTTATTGTACTCCCAGAACCTACAACTTCCTCCTTCTATCCAAGCAACTACTTTAGTCATGTTATTTATTTATATTACCAAGATATATACTATTCACATTCTGCTCTGTAACTTTGAGTGTAGACTAGTTTTAAATTTTTACTCCATAACAAATAGCATTTGCAGTCTTATTACTATGTGTCAATGATTTTGTATAGCAAGTTGTATAAGTAAACCCAGAAAACCAGGAATATAAACCTTTATCACCAAACTGTTGGTACTTGAAGGGAAATAGAATCAGGGTCAACAGAACTTTTAATTTTTTCACGTCTCTTTATCTCTAGTTTATAACCAGTTGACACCATTTTCTTGAATCTCAGCTCATCCTCACTGGTTCCTTGAGTAAAATTAACAAAATAAAATTTTAATGGGCAGACTGGATAACAGATTGGACAAAGACAAGCAGGTGACATGATTGATAATTTTAAGAAAAGTTTCCATAACTTCAAACAAAAAAGGCAAAAGACATAAAAAATATAAGGGAAGTAAAGAGACATGGAAAATAAATGAGGTCCAGCACTTATCCAACAGTTATTTTAGAAAGAACAGAGGCAACATAGGAGAGAAAATAACTAGAAAAAGAATATTAAAAATTCTTCAGTAAAGCAAGAACTTGTAGACAAATGATTGACTTGATGGAGAATAAAAGAAAACATTATGGATAAATTAAAAACTTCAAGGGAAATTTTTTTAAATCTGGAAAATATCAAGAATATTTAAAAGAACAGAGGGAGGAAAATAAGTCTCTGTGAAGGAACATGATTCAAGATTCTGAATCTTGGACACTAGAAGACTAGGGAAGCACTGGAGAACCTTGCAAGCATCAGTGATTCTGTACCCGAACTTGAGGACCTACCCAAAGTATCAATCATTCATCAGGCCAAAATAATATTTGGACGTGGAAGGATTCACAAAGTTTACTACCTACAGACTCCTGAGATTGGTTTTTACCAGAAAATAATAGCTGTAGTATTACATACGGGATTATATGCATTAATATGAAAATTAATGTTTTACTTAGCATTTGTAGAATTATGATGTTCTTAGATGTCAGTGTAGGGGAACCGAATTTGTCACTCCAAAATTTGTCTCTTTGGCTTATTTTTAGGAACAAAAGACTCAGGAAGAAACTTTGACCATCCCCCTAACTGCCTAAAAGAATTTAAGATAGAAGGCCTGTTACAGGAAGGAGCTATCATCATAGATAATTATAGTATAACATGAACTAGGTGTGGTAGACAGGGAGGAACCTAGCAAGGTTCATTTGATCAAAGTCCTCTCCATGTCCCATTGTGTCTGCAAGGTAGGGTACATATTTGTTTGCCAAATGTTTGCTTTTGGTAATTTTGAGAATTGCCTTCCTCCCCTTTGAAGTCCCAAACCACTACCCCCAACATCTTCCTTTGTCTCTAGCTGAAGATGGTATTTAAGGTGGTGGCTTCAGCCACTTCGGCAAGTTACTCAGTTTTCCTAGGTTTCCCCCATGTATACGTTATTAAATTTGATTTTCTCCTGTTATTCTATCTCACGTCAACTTAATTCTTAGCCCAGCCAGAAGAACCTAGAAGGGTAAAGGAACAGGTCTTCTTCCCCTACATCAGTATTATACATTCTTATAGCAGTAAAAGATAATTTTGCTAAAACACACTTGTAAGCTGATTGAATATTCCCAAAAAAGCAGTTTATTTAGAGTTTACCAACACAAAATCTGAAGCCAGACTACTGGATTCAAATAGCACCACTTATGAGTGGTATGACATTAGGTAAGTTTCTGTTTGCCTCAGTTTTAACAGCTATAAAAGGGTCCTGGCATGTACTACATGGTATGTAAGGTTTTTTGCCAGACTGATTATCATCATCATTATTTTTAGGCTCTGACAGGTGTGAGGCATTTTATAATAAAATTGTTAAAATGGGGAGAAAATTTTTAAATGAGTAAAAAATGGAATTTTTGTATCATTTTAGGTTTAAAATATAGTTTTGTGTGTCAATAAAAAGACTCAAACAAAATATCCATTATTATGAACTTACACAGTTTGGGGAGTGTATTTGGTTATAAGGTTCATACTACTCTCCTCCCGACAAACTAATTTTCTTTTGATACCATGTAAGCCAAGCCTCCTACTACATCTCCAATATTAGATGCCCAAAAGATGATGAGTGGATAAATGGATAAACCCTAGCAGCTGTCTTTAGCAAACTTATTTGCATGCTTATTGGCACTGTAACAACTAATTATTTGTACTGAGAAAGAGACCTGGCATATTTATTATGTGATATATAAAAGTCAATATCTTGGCAATAAGTTTGCATTTGTCCACTCTTTTCCCTAAAAGACTGTTGGTGTCCATTCATAAGAGAGAAAGAGCAAGAGTGGACAGACATAGACATTAGATAGATGAAGTAAAATTGGTTGTTTAAATGGTTCTAAATTAAAAATCCCAATCTTGTCTCAACTGATCAGATATACAACTCCAAAGAGAAGGCAAACTGAGATAACCAATATTTAAAACTAACAACAGAGGTCGGGGGAGATACCCATTTCGCTAAAATCTCTTAATTCTTAGATCATGTAAAAGTACAACAAAATTTTACACTTGGATTCTATTAATTAAGCTTCTTTCAGAAATGCCTTATACAACCATAATTGAGTATGAGTCTCATAGATTTTATCAAGGATTAGTATCATAAGTGGTCATTACCATAGGCAGAATAATATACCCCCCTAAAAAGAAGATGAGTCCAGGTCCTCATCCCTGAAACCTGTGAATATGTTAGTTTACATGACAAAGGAGAATTAAGGTAACAGGTGGAATTAAGACTGCCAATTAGGTGAACTTAAAATGAAAAGATTATCCTGGATTATGAAGGTGGGCCCAACGTAACCCAAGGGTCCACAAAAGGAGAAGAGAGAGGCAGAAGAGAACCAATAAAGATGGCAGAGTGATAAGGACTAGGCTGATGTTGCAGGCTTTGAAGATGGAGGAAGGGGACTACAAGCCAAGGAATGCAGGGAGGTTCTAGAAACCGTAAAAGACAAAGAAATAGATTCCCCCCTAGAGCCTGCAGAAAGAAAAAAAGCCGTTGATACCTTGATTTCAGCCCTGTAAGACCCATTTTGGACTCTGGATCTCCAGCACTGTAAGATGATAAACTTGTGTTGTTTTAGGCCACAAAGTATATGTCATTTAGTCATAGAAGCAGTAGGAAACTAATATGGATTTTGGTAACCGAAAGCAGGGTGCTGATGTAATAAGTATCTAAAAATTTGGAAATTAGGCAGTGGACACAGTCTAGAAGAATTTTATGGACCATGATAGAAAAAAGTGTCTATCTTTTGATGCTTTTTAAACATTGTCAATTAGGCCATCCTATTTTTCTTATTAGTGACAAATAGAAATGGCAAGCAATAGGATATATTGGAGTATATGAGGAATTTGCTGCAAACCTAATTCGGCCTGACTTTGTTTTTCCAAAAGGGCCAGACACGGCCATTGAGCATGCACTGTATATCTACTTTAAACATTTACTATGGCAAGAATAAGTGGCCTTAAGATAAAGGTGCAACTTCCCCCCAACATTGGCATTTCCTTAAGGATAAGCATCTTTCCTTAGGCTAGGAACTGATTGCTGTGCTCACCTGTGACCACCCAGCTCACCTGTGACCACCCAGCTCGAAACAACAGACCTGCCACCCTGCTGTGTTCACTGAGACAGCACACCTACCTGCTGTGTCCATCAATCTCTGTGCCGACAGAGCAGTCTTGTGACTATTGTAAAAGGGACATTTCAATCATATGTGAAACATCCTCTTTGGGGGTATATAACCACTCTGTACACCCCACTTCTTTGGTGCCCTTTCTTCCTTCAGGAAGAAAGGCCCTGGGCCATGGTCCTCAGATTTTAGCTCAGAATAAACTCACCCAAATTTTCATTTATAGATTGGTTATGGATTATTTTCATCGACATTAGTCATTCTAAATAACTAAAATAACTTTGAAGTTAAGAAAACTCTTTTCTCTCTCCTACCAAACTAGTACGTTTTTTATCTTTACATATTAAGAGCTGCTTAACTGATAGTTTCCCTTTTTACCAGGTTTGCCAAAAAGCTCATAGTTAAATTTTTATTCAGCTAGAGTAACCATCTTTAGCCTTGCTTTTGTAGAAAAACCATGTTCTCTTTCTATTAGATGGCTCTTGTTTTAAACTTAATTTAATAGCCCTATTATACTTGGTCATTTATATGTAAATCACACAAAATCTTTTCTGGAAGTAGGAAGGCAGGAAAACTAACATAGATTCAGCACCTACACTCTGTTCCAGAAACAAAGTGATTAAAATATCTCTGCAGAACAGCTATTATTCTCAGTCTATAAGAGAGAAAGCCTCTGCAAGGGCTCAGTACCTTACCAGTGATTGCCCACTCCAAGGTCTTTGCACCAGGACTGTCTGTGTTCCAATAAGGGCCCCTATTGATGTCATACCAACCACCCAGTGTTGTTAAAAATAAAATGCAGAGGTTAGCTGGTAATCAAGGAAAACTCTATTTCCCCCTCTCAGCCCAGAATTACTCATTAACAGTCATTTGAAGATTTTCTCACTCTTACTAATTACCATTTAGAAATTCTCAAATTTAAAGGTAAAAGATTCCCAGATATCTCTGAAATTAGAGGAGTATTCAGTCTCTGGCCAGCCTACAACCCTCTTCTCTGAGAGCTAACACCCACACAATGAACCCTCGACTATCCAGACCCCAGCCACAGCTGATGGAGCTGAACACCTGGCTCCATTGTAGGTAACCAGATGATCTCTGCTGGGAATTAAAAACTCAGGCTTAGTGATGCTACTGAGCAATCCTCAATTTATGGCTTGACCGAATGGAATGTGATCTTGGAAGCAGCAGAGAAGTTATAGTCTCCTACATATTGAGAACAGTAAAGAAAGCCAGTCCTCAGGGGAGATCAAAGCAGATACACAGTAAGAATGCATTTGCAATTACTTGTTCAGTAGTTCTTTATCTCCTCGCTATTCAATGTATAGTCCCAGGATCACTACCAGCAACATCACCTGAAAGCTTTGTAGAAAAGCAGACCTTCAGGTCCCACTACTGAACCAGAATCTACATTTTAAAATAACCCCAGGTGATTCTTTTTGACATCTGAAAAATAGTCATCGAGGTGGGAAAACTGAACGTCCATATGTAAAAGAATTAAGTCGGACCCCTTTCTCACACCACACACAAAACTTACCTCAACATGAATCACAGACCTAAATGTAAGAACTAAAACTATAAAACTCAGGGCTGGCCCAGTGGCACAGTGGTTAAGGGCGCACATTCCACTTCCGTGGCACCACTTGGCAAGCCATGCTGTGGTACGCGTCCCACATATAAAGTAGAGGAAGATGGGCATGCAGGTTAGCTCAGGGCTAATCTTCCTCAAAAAAAAAAAAACCTATAAAACTCTTAGAAAGAAAATATAGGAGAAAACTTTTGTGACCTTAGGTTAGGCAGTCTTCTTAGCTATGAACTAAAGGCACATGCAACAAAAAATACATACATTGGACTTCAACAAAATTAAAAATTCTTGTACTTCAAAGACCACCACCTAGATAGTGAAAAAACAACCCAGAGAATGAGAAAATATTTTCAAATCATATATTTAAAGGACTTGTATCCAGAATATATAAGGAACTCTTACAATTCAACAAGAACACAAACAACCCAACTTAAAAATGGCCAAAGCATATGAATAGACACTTCTCCAGAGAAGATATACAAATAGCCAATAAGTACATGAAGGGTTTTTCAACACTGTCATTAGAGAAGGGTAAATTACCACCATAATGACATGACATTTCATATCCACTAGGATGGTTATAATCAAAAACACCAATAACAAGTGTTGGCAAGGACCTGGAGAAACTGGCACACACATATACTGCCAGTGAGAATGAAAAACACTGCAGCTGCTTTGGAAAAGTCTGGCAGTTCCTCAAAAGGTTAAACATAATGTCATTATATGAACCAGTATTCTACTCCTAGGTGCACACCCAAGAGAAATGAAAACATATCTCCCCAGAAAAACATGCACATGAATGTTCTTAACAGTGTTATTCATAGAAGTCAAAACAAAAAACTGGAAACAACCCACATGTCCATTAACTGATGACAAGATAAATAACTTGTGTTGTATCCATACAATGAAATATTATTCTGCAATAAAAAGGAATGAAGTCCTTTGGATATATTATGCTAAGTGAAAGAAGCCAATAACAAAAGAGCACATACGGTTCCATTTATATGAAATATTCAGAGTAGGCAAACCCATAGTGACAGAAAGCAGATTAGTGGTTGTCAGGGATGGAGGGGACGGGAGGGGAGATAGAGAGTGACTGCTAATAAGTACAGTGTTTCTCTTCAGGGTAAAGAAAATGTTCTATAATTGTGGTGATGTTGCACAACTCTGTGAATATACTAAAAATCACTGAATTGTAGACTTTAAATGGGTGAGTTGTAAAGTACATGAATTACATGTTATATTTTTTAAAGAATCAAATCCTTCTTGTGCAAGGATGTAGTTCCAGTGCCTGGCCCAGACACATGGTTCTTAATAAACACTTGTTGAATAAACAAACACAGGAACGAATGAACAAATGAAATCAAGAGATCAAGTAGCCCCTGAGACTAAACTGAGGGTTCTTCCGTAGTTCCTGACCGCATTCCTATTCCACCTTGTCTACTTCTTTGTAAATCCTGCCTATGTTTGCTGAATTTGGATTCCATAGGATAACCCAATAATCTATCATAATGGTGAATGTTCGTTAAGCATTTTTGAATTGGTTATTCATACATGCCACCTAAATCTATTTAACCTAGACAGTACAACACCCTTAATGAATATTGTTTGCAGAGAAGTGATTCTGTATTTCATGGAGTGCTGTCAACTAGGAATACAAACACCTTAACTTGTTTTCAGATATTATCAATTACAAATGAAATATTGTCATTTATTCATAAAAGAGCTACCACAGCGCTTTCCATGAGGTTACAATGACTATTTGTTGCTTGATTGATGGATTAGAGTTTGTGGATTTACACTGATAGGAGCAATTTTCACTTGAACTAATATCTCCTAGGAGGGACTTCATTATAAAATAACTAAAATGGACATGTATAAAGTACCCAATGGCTTAGCAATTATTTAGTAATGGTACAATAACATGTTTTGATACTAACTACACTGTCAAAGGAAACTGTTGCTCAGAATTGTTACGCTAACTGGAAAACTTATCTGATTTATCAAGGCCATAATATAGTAAGTTAAAAAAGCAAGTTTTCAGGGTCTGGCCCAGTGGTGTAGTGGTTAAGTTTACACACTCTGCTTTGGCAGCCTGGGGTTTGAGGGTTTGGATCCTGGGCACGGACCTACACAGCATTTATCAAGCCATGCTGTGGCAGGTGTCCCACATATAAAGTAGAGACAGATGGACACAAATGTTAGCTCAGGGCCAGTCTTCCTCAGCAAAAAGAAGAGGATTGGCAGTAGTAAGCTCAGGGTTAATCTTCCTCAAAAAAATGTTTTCAGCAGAAAAAAGTCCGTCCTATATTACAGGACCTCAAATCAATAATAGAAAATTATTCTCTATAATTTTCTTTGGTGCTTTGAGTATTAGAGAAATTTAAATATAATGAATCACTTTCCAAAAATAAATTTAAGATATTAAGTAAAATAAATTGTTCTACATTGAAAATTGCCTATTTATCTCTTGAAACTCAATTGCAATTAATATTGACTGAAAAAATATACAGTTATAGATATTTCATTTAGGAACAAAGTGGTAATAAACAACTCTGAAATCAAACACACTATTTAACAATGCATGACCAGAGACAAAACATATCCAAAAATTGCCTGAGCCTTTCAAGTCATATGCAATTCCAGACTGTGGACAAGTGCTCACACAACAAAGAACTTAAATATGGTAAGTGGCAGAGACATTTAAGCTAAGGTGTTTGTTCCAAACTGAATGAGGATTTCATGGCCTTTAAAGATATTCTTTTATCTTCACTACCTCATCACTTACCATTAAAGCTTAACAATTGAACAAAGCAAACAAAAAAGGCAAGTTCTCTTCAAGCAACTATCAGAGTTTATAGGGATTAGGAGGAAAAAACCCACCCACAACTAATTCCAAGTACTATGTCATTGGAATTGGATTTCTAATATAATCTGTCCTATTTAGGAAAATATAGAGGATTTATAGCAGCGAGAAAAGAGCATAATAGATGCTGATAAAGGCTTCTTTCAGTGAGGAAGTATCTAGCCTAAGAAAAAAAGGAGTCAGACGTCACTAGATATTGTAAATTCCCTGTAGGAAAGCTTCCTTACAATGCCTCCTTCAGAAAGGTGAACAAAGAGGGTGACTCTATTAGGAAAGGTAGGAGAAACTGAAGGCAAATATGAAAAACCCCTAAAGAAGTTATTACAAGTTTTCTGAGATGGTTTCTCCCTTAGGCGATCTGCTTAATAACTTGAAAGATGTTGGGGAGAGGAAATGAGTGAAAAAAGATATCTTTAGGAACAGAAAAAAAGATAAGTGCTTCATTCCAAATAGTGCCAACTAGCTAATTTCTGGCCTGGCCTTTCAAATTCAGATGGAAATGTTTCACTTGCAAATATAACAGTTTCTTCATGTAGACAGTGATACTGTGCCGAAAATCCCCAAATTTTTGGAAATAATATTTTATATTATTATTAAAAACTCTGTTCTCGCTCTCACCAAATCATTTATTCACATCAAGCTTATAGATGTGGAATCTTCAACATACATTCTCTTTTGAATATAGCTTTGTCTTACCATCTGAGAAATATTAGGAATCGCAATAAGTTCTTTTTGCAAATGCAAAGTCAAATGTATGCTCTAATAGCTACAGGCAAGAAAAAATAATTAAATTCTAATAAAATAATTAGTATAGTACTAATAATATAGTAAAATAATATAGTATACCACGTTATTTAACTCAGAAAACACCAGAATAGGAAAATCCAGACATTCTTTTTCTGTATAATCAAAAATACTGAAGTTAATAGAAATAATTTACTTTTTTTAACCCAAGAGTCTTAATGTAAATATACTACAAAAAAGGCACTCTGCAACAGAGATTTTGCTACTTATAAAATAAGACTGCATTTGTCAAAAGGTAAATAAAATGGAGATTGTGTTGGAAATAGGTAATAAAAGAGCCGTGTTTGTTAACTATTATTGTCAGTTCTGGTTTCCTTTCCATGACAGCATAAGCATTACCACATACAACTCATGTCTGAAAAAAAGGAAAACCAAGTTCTAGTTAGATTGTAATACAACAGAAGTATCTAAAGTTATATTAGCATGAAAACATCAGTAAGTGTTTCAAAGAAAACTGAGAAAATTTCCCAGTAAGAGATGACTTAGACTGTTTAAAAACATTTTACATAATGGATTACATACATGAATGTCCATGACTCGGATCTGCGACATCTCCAAAACGCCTATCCACAACCCCCACATTGTTTCTCCCCTTTGTGATGGAACACAGTGGAAAGAGTACTTCTCACTGTGTTATTCTCACTTTGGCAATTCAGTGTGCATTGTTTTACATGCCTTATGACCATACATGGCATGCCAATCAGAGTTAATTAGTAGCAGGTACTCTTCTCACACATTTCATTTCTCTACCTATTAAGGCTAAGGTGAACTAAGGGCTGAATGGCCAGAAACTTTTTCTGGGCTGAGGTGCTGACTAGCTAACTGATTAGCTTTTGTGAGATATCATTATGATTAACTTGTTTTTATGTTTTTCACCAGTGTGTAGCCAATTAAGATGATACAACTCATTAGACAGGGTCCTTTGGCACATCAAACCAAGTCATTTCATTATGATTAAGACTAGAACCTCACTAGCAATCCCCACCCTATTACGAAAGTCCTCTGCCTCACATCACTTATCACTACTGATACTCTTAGCTTCCCTACTAAATATATTACCTCCAAATTAAGTAGATTTGAGACAAACAGCATCTTAGTACTGAATCAGCACTGTATTTACTTATTTTTAAATTACTGATGCAAAGGTAATAGGAAAGCTGACTTATGCTCATATTAAATATGAAAATTTCTTTATTCCTTGCTAACTGATTCATAGTAAACTTATTTTAATAGTCCTGAAAGTAATCATAATAACCAGAATATTGTCCAAATTGGGTTTCTCACCACATTCTTTCAATTTCCTAGATAGGTGATCACTTAATAATAAATGTAGCTAAAAAAATGGAATATCATACATCACTGATAATAAACTGGAGCTACACGTGTCAACTTGAATGAATTTCACAAGTACAAAGAGCCAAACAAAAGTATGTTGTAGAATACATATTTTATCATATCATTTATACATTGTACAAAACTGCAAAACAACACTACATATTGTTTAGGGGAACACACCTATATTTTTAAAACATAATAAAAAATGCATGGAATGATGAACACCAATTTCAAGATGGTAGGTTTTTGGGTTTTTTTTAGGAAGATTAGCCCTGAGCTAACTGCTGCCAATCCTCCTCTTTATGCTGAGGAAGACTGGCCCTGAGCTAACATCCGTGCCCATCTTCCTCTGCTTTATATGTGGGATGCCTACCACAGCATGGCTTGCCAAGTGGTGCCATGTCCGCATCTGGTATCCTAACGGGCAAACCCCGGGCCACTGAAGTGGAATGTGTGCACTTAACCGCTGTGCCACTGGGCTTGGCCACGGTAGCTATCTTTAGGGGAGAGGCGAGATGATCAGGGAAGGGATTTGGAGGAAGGAATCTAACTGCTGTGACAATGTTTTATTACTTCAGCTGGGTGATGACTACATGTGTGCTTAAGTATGCTCTAAATATTGCATAACAATTTTTTTTTAAACCTATTAAGTGTTTTGAAGTATAATCCTTCAAATTAAACATGCTAATCATTATAAATCAACCCATGCTACTCCTCATTGATAAAACTCCTTTTCATTAATGTTATATAAACACTTGTAAACTAAGTAAAATCACAAAAATTTAAAACCTTGTGTAAAATTTGACAGAACTGTGAAAGATCACTAGAATTCTTTTTCTAACTCAGTATATTTTAAAGAGATTTTCCAAGACACACTCTTACCAAAGTGACATTGCTCCAATGATAGTTTTCTATCCCAGTCATACTTTGGAGAGATTTTCTACATGATTTCTAACTTGAGTTGTGCTCTGCAGGCCAATCTTCTATTAATTACACAAAAATAAGATTTTTTCAAAAAACCCATATACTTTTATGTAAAAAGCCTTTGTTTTAAAAAGATTGGCACCTGAGCTAACATCTGTGGCCAATCTTCTTTTTATCTTCTTCTTCTCCTCAAAGCCCCCCAGTACATAGTTGTATATTCTAGTTGTAAGTCCTTCCGGTTGTGCTATGTGGGACGCCGCCTCAGCATGGCCTGATGAGTGGTGCCATGTTCGTGCCCAGGGTCCGAACTAGGAAAACCCTGGGCCACCGAAGCAGAGCACGTGAACTTAACCACTTGGCCACAGGGCCAGGCCCTAAAAAGGTTTTAATGTAAAAAAAAATCTCAAACGAAGTGCTGCTTTACAGAGTGATACACCACTAAAGTTTTGAAAACTCTGATCTAAAGGAAGAGAAGCAAGGTGAAAAGGGAGAAGATAATAAAATTCAGAAATATTCTAGTTCTAGAAAATTTTAGAAACAGTTGGATCATTATTCAAGTGTTAGAAACAAAATCTATGGTTTAAAGCGTATGAAGGAATTGGAGAAGTCATAAAGTGGGAAATTAAATTTTATATGGAGCCTATTTCTCACTTATTTTTGTTCCTACATAACTGAAAATGTTGAATAGCAATTTTTTAAAACATTCTACAGGAAAGGCAGATTTCTGAAAGTGATTTTTATCTATTATATCTGAATCTATAGATATATCCATATATAACTTCCTGAAACACATGTATTTCATGTTATTATCACATTGTTGAAGCAGGATTCACCAGACCTGCATTTACCCTTTTTATATGAAATGAGAAAAAATCTTATACTTAATACCTACTTTATAGTAGGAACATTTGCTCTCAAGAGTAATGTAAAGACAACATGTGTATTCAAAGCTATGAATTAGGTAATTTCAACAGATTAGCAGATCATAAAGAATAAGGTGTTCATGTTTCTTATTTTATTAACCAACAATGTTAAAATTAAAAAAACAAATATGTAAGTCTTAACCTTTTAAAATTAGGAAATTGATTTTCTTTTATCTTCAGCTCAACAGTAAGCATATCAAATTTTATAGTAAAATGGCTAGAAGGGCCAAATAAATAATTGAAATGAGTTGAATAGGCAACATGTAATATGGGGTGATGGGACTAGGGTAAGGCAGAAAACCTTTCTTTCATCCTCTTTGGGACAATAAGGAAAAATTGTGAAAGTCCTTGAAATGGGCAAAAATGTGTATTGGGTATGCCGGCTAGTGCACTCTTTTGGGTTACATCTGCCTTTCATTATTTTTGAGTTATTTTGAATCTCTGTAAGTTGTAGAAAACTGAGTTTAATGCAAATGATCCTTGTCCATAGAAATGTAAATGAACAGTGCCTCCTGGAGATGCAACTGGTTACTGCCCTGTGCATAATGAGCAGTTTTGTATCTAGTTGTAAATTCATTTCCCAATTCCAAATTGGCTTTATCTGGAATTTTTTTTGTTGTTTTGATTTTGTTTTTAACCAGCTGTAACATCTTACTGGTTTCCTCATTAATTTGTGAGCTAAATAAAATCTTTTACCCATGTTCTTTTTACATCCATGAGAGTAATGATTTTATCCTTTTTAAAAACTATTTTTAATGAAATCTATATACCAATTGGCAGACAAATCACAGTAGGAAACTCCACACAAGAATTTTGGGGAAGTTTATTAAAATGTTACAGGTGTGAAATATCTATACTTTACCAAATAATAAATTCTATCTTGTGTCCTTTATCTGCCATTTAGCTGAGATTTGAATGATAAAATAATAATGTATGTTTTACAATCAGTCATAAAAAGCTAGATTAAACAATGCATGTTTATTTAGTAAGCAATGCCAGAATTTCAAAGCACGTTTATAAAAGGAGAAGACTGTTCAAAATAACTTTAAAAATACTTTCTAATAGAGATATTCTGGGATTCTATGATACTGGTCCTTGCATGGCTTATGAAACAAAAGAAGATAGACAATCTGTGCCCTTCCCTTTCCAGAATAAGATTTTCAAGGTTAATCATCTTCATTACTTCAATAAGCAATAAACTTAGCTTTGCTTCAACAACAGGTTATTTAGGTAGTATTTTCCAGAAGCCATAACTCAACACTTTTCAGATGTAAAGGTTCTAAAGTACTATACCTTAGTATTAATCAAATCCCTAGTTGTAGGATAATTTAAATAATTGAAAATATTTTTAGAAAACTTTGTTGGTTGATCTTATGTATTTTTCTCTATTATTATTTTCTGGGATGACCAATACTCTACTTCTGGATGACATTTTCTGACTCAATTAGTTAATTATTCATATTTTCAGTTTACTCATCAAATTTCAATTCAAGCATCCCCCAATATTGCAGTTCCTGAATCATACAGATCACTAGCAATGAAGCACAACATATCTTGATTTTATATAAGAAAAGCTCTAAGACAGAAAAAAGTTTTAAGAATTATCATTTGAAATCCATTTGGTTTCCAAGGTCTGCTATTCATTTTCATTTAATTTAATTAGGCATAAACAAGGAAATACGGTTGTAATATTTTGCTTTAAATGATCAAAAGCTTTGGATTAGAATTCTAGAAGAAATTTTTATTCACTAAAATATTCTTAAAGTCATTATTTTTAAAGGGTGCCTTCAAAAGATCTCCTTTTTAATTTATTAAACTCATGTGTAAGTAGTCCAAAAGAATGTAATATAATTAGAAAGTTTCTACTAGACGAACATAGTGAAAACTCTTTGAAGTCAAGTTTGTTTCTTCTGCCATTAGCAATATCTCCAAGTCTCATTCTTCAGATCTACTCTGTCCATTATGTGGCCACATGTGGCTATTTAAATTTAAATTAAATCAATCCAGTTTCTCAACAGCAAAAGCTACATGTCAAGTGCTTTATAACTAAACACAGTGATTATTCTACTGGTGGGTACAGATAGAAAGTACTTCCATCATTGTAAAAAGTTCTATTGAACTAGTTTAGTGAATTTTTGAATTTAATTATTGTACACTTCAACTCCAGAATTTCTATTTGGTTCATTTTCTATAGTTTCTGTTTCTTAGTTGATATTCTCATTTTGTTTATGCACCATTTTCTTGATTTCATTTAGTGTTGTTTTCTCTTTCAGCAAACTGAGCATCTGTAAGGCGATTATTTTGAATTCTTTATTAGGTAATTCATAAATCTCTGTTTCTTTAGGGTCACTTCTTAGAGATTAATTTTGTTCCTTTGATCAGGCCATGAGTCCCTGGTTTTTCGTATGCCTTGTGATCTTTTTGGGGGGGAGGAAGACTGGCCCTGAGTTAACATCCGTGCCAATCTTCCTCCATTTTGTATGTGGGATGCCACCACAGCATGGCTTGATGAGCAGTGTGTAAGTCCCTACCCCTTATCCAAACCCATAAACCCCAGGCCGCCAAAGTGGAGCACATGAACTTAACCACTATGCCACCGGGCTGGCCTCTGCCTTGTGATTTTTCATTGAGATTTGGGCATTTGAAAAAACAGCTACCTCTCCCGGTCTTTATGGACTGCCTTCAGACAGGGGACGACTTTAAGCAACCAGCCTGATGGAGAATCTGGGGACCTCTCAAACCTTTTTTGAGAATGTATCCTCTGTGGGCTTCTGTGTTAAGTTTAATTTTCCAGTTAAAGAGGCTTTCCCATTTTTACTCAGGAGCTTGTAGTCTCTTACTCCTCCTGGTGTCTTTCTGCAGTACTGCAGTCTCTTGGTTGCTGTAACAAACCATGGTGCTCATCTTTCTTCTCAACAGCCCACAACCTGGAGTCCAAATTGCTGTTCCCATAAGCACTCCAAGACAGGAGAGACAGAAACCAGTTCTTCAGGCAGCCTGCCAAGAAGCCAGAACAATGAGTGCACGTTCTACTCTTCTTTTTCTTTACTGAGAGAGAAGCCAGGAGTTGACAGTTTTCTCCCTATCATGCCACACTGTCAGAGAAAGGAAGGACCTAAGGGATAAAAATGTTGCAAATTTTCTTACCCATTTAGATGCAGCTCTTCTTGACTTTGTGCTTACTTGGGATGCTGCAACCTCTTACCAAGTTCTCAGAAAGGTAATTTTGTCCATATATTGTCGTTAAGTCAGTGTCTCTGTAGAGAAACAATGGCCGGGGGCTTCCTATTTCATCATCTTCCTGCATGTTCAATAATTTTAAACATTAAGTAGAAGTAATGCTTGCTATTCAATCACTAAACCTCATACATTTAGAAAAAATACATCCATGGAGAATAAACAATGTACACTTGTTATATACTTAATGCTGACAATTCAGAGAAAATATAGCCTGTTTTTATTAAACAAAACTACTCTAAACTACTGCCATATGCCAAAGACTTAACTAAATTATGTGAACTTAAAATCTTAAAATATTTCAAGTTGGTTTCTGTAAACATACTTTTTTTGGTACATTGAAAGTATTCAAATTTCGATTTCTTTAATTTCTGAGAATTTTAGAAATGTTCTATTTATACAGCTACTTGTTTATCTCTAATCCAATCAAAATAGAGCTCCTTTAAGCAATCTTATATTCTAATTTGGGAATGACATCCAGAGGTAAGAAATTATTACATACTCAAACGATAAGAGGTAAGGGTCTTTCAGAATTACAGACACATAAACAGTCACACAGACAAAGTTTATAACTTCAACTCTAAAATTTCAGCCATTGGTCAAGCATAAATAGAAATATAAAACTCCCCAATCTAGATATCCACTTTTGGGTCAGCATGAAATTCAAAATTGACTTGAGCTCAAATTAGACAAATAAGACAAACAAAAAAGCCTAACAAACCAGATTCTCTGTCATCTTGCACCCAACACAGATAGGATCTTTATAAACCATTAATGCATTTACAGAGCTCATCAAATGATAAGACTTTGAAGTCAAATTACCAAACAGTGTTGTCAGTGATGAGGAATAACTTCACTAAATGGTCAGTCATAAAATAAAATTCCAAACCTCTCCTGCCAGCGATGGGAAATAACTTACGGGCCAAAAGTAAACCAAAACACAAAATTAGTAGAGCAGGTAATAAGAACAAGGAAAACAGAGTCAACAAATCTCTGCTGCCACTAATAGAGATTCACCTTTGGGAGCCAAAAAAACCAAACAGCCTGGCTTTAAATTACTCATGAGGTGCCCTTCTCTGATGAGGAAGTTTACCTGGCTCTAGTATCCATTAAGCATCTTGTTGGAAGACCTCCAAAACTCTTAAAAGATAATTTTCAGGGACCGGCCCCATGGCTGAGTGGTTAAGTTCGTGCACTCTGCTTCGGGGGCCCAGGGTTTCACCAGTTCGGATCCTGGGTGCGGACATGGCACCACTCAACAGGCCATGCTGAGGTGGCATCCTGCATGCTACATCTAGAAGGACCCACAACTAAAAATGCACAACTATGTACTGGGAGGCTTTGGGAGCAAAAGGAAAAATAAAATCTTTTAAAAAAAAAGATAATTTTCAGAAAAAGATAATATAGTGACTAATACAGACGTGAAAATGAAAATGAACACATACTACAAATTTTATTTTTACTCATTAAATGAGGAAACCAGACAGGTGTTACAATTGGTTCAAAGGAAAAACCAAAAAGCACAAATTTGTATGGAGTAAATGAATTGAATTGCAAATAGAGGCAAAACTGGTTTATCTCCCATTGGGAGGGAAGTCAATGAAAACTCTGGAACAAGACAGAATTTACTTAGAGTTATACAATAGCTCAAAGGCAATGAAAGGCCAGAAGCATATGCTATTTGTGACAATTCATACTCTCCCATGGAAACACACATTCCCCCCCAAATTTATTTGCAAACAAAATAAAGTAGGAAAAACCTATGATACAAAAATTATAGCTTATAAGGGAAGCAACATAAGAGTCACTGAATAGTGAGCGAGGCTAAGATTAATTCTCCCCCCTGGAGCTGGTATTCAATTTAGAGATTATTTGATATGTTGCATTTGTTTTCTTTCAGATTTTGAAAGCACTGAAGCAAATGGAAGTATTCTTCTTTTTCTAGGTAGCTACTACTCAGTTCAGTATGAGAAAATTTTCAACAATTAGGGCTATTCAAAAATGGCATGTCTGCCCCTGGAGTGAGATTACCAACACTAAAAATATTCAAACAGTACTCTAAGAATGACTAGTTACTAAGGATCTCTTACAAGGGAATTCCTGCACTGTGTGGGAGGTTGGATTCCATGAACTTTAACTTCTCTCCCAATTCTAAACCCTATGGTTGGAGGCTAGCTAGATGTTCTAACATCACATATCACTCTCCTTAAAAACAATTTAGCTTAAAGTCCTAGTCACATTTTAATTTTCACTTCATTTTTAATTCAACCAGTTTAAAACCATATATTGACAAAAAATACAATCTATAGGTTCTGGATACAATGTGCTCATTCGTATATGAACTGAATAATTTTAAATCCCACTATAAATGTCTGTTAGCAGACTGCAGAGAGAACTTTCTCAGCATGATCGCACAGCATGGTCCAAAGGAAAAGAACAGAGCCTGCCATAATGTTTAAAATCAAGAGAATCAGAGTTCACTTGAGAGGTGAATTCCTCCACAGCCAAGCTTTTGTAAAGATTTTAGCCGTAGGGTCCTGTTCATTCCTGTCTCCCTCTAACTCAGTCTCTGTATTTCAGAACACAAAATACTTATTTAAGTTTCTATAGAGCATTTTTCGTTGCCTCAATATTATATCCAATACTTATTAAAGACTGAGTGATTTTTTTCTTGAATATGCACTCCACAGCCTACAAGTTTGTATGGACATCCAAGTTTGAATTCCAGACCAAACACTGAATTCCTGTGACATATGGGGTCTCTCTAAGCCTCCATTTCCACACCTAAAACATGGATAATAATTCAAACCACAAAAGGTTGAGGTGAGCAAATCGAGGGCCAGGCCATCACTAAATGATACCTGTTAGTGTCTGAGAATCAGCTAGTTTCTATTGCTTTACATTGACAATGTGGAACTTTACCGGAGCCTTGCAATCTGGAAAACAGCTATGGGTAAAGAAACCCCCTGACCCCTCTGGGTTACGAAAATTTACTGCCTTCCCCATATGACTTAGATAAGACTCACAGGTGTCCCACCTTATTTACCTATGACAAGGCCAGACACAGACCCTCCAAATTCCCATTCTTTGCCTCACAAAAGATTAAACTGTTTGTACCCACTGATCAAACTGGATAAAACACCTACTACTTTGGCTTGACCAACTTAACTAAAGTGTGTCTCCTTCTCTCAGGCCTCTGAACTTTGACACATCCTCAGCCTTAGCCAGCATACAAGCTCTCCTTAAGAGTCCCTCCAGAACACTGACTGACATTAGGAAAAAACATTCCCTAATCAACTGTATGATCACACTATCATGCCACCCTTTCATCCCGCTTCCCCCCTCCTGTTTTTTTAATCCTTGTTCACTCCTCCCTATCAAACAAAAGTCCTTTTCTGCCTCCCCATGGAAATGCTTATAGACCTCTTGGTTGGAGCATTCTCCCTACTGCAGCAGTCCCTAATGCAATAATCTTTTTGAATAAAGTTTCTCCTTACCTATGTCCAGATTTGTTTGTATTTAACAATATCAGCATCATGTGACCTAATTACTCTTTACTTCTATTAAATGTTCCTCTATATAAATTGAAGAATGTCTTAAAGCAAACAGAGATGGATAAGTGTAAGATTCATTTGACAGTCTTTCATAGCATTTGTATTTTATCTACTACACTGAACTATGGACAACAGAATGATTAGTCTTACTCTCAAAATGACATGCCTGTAACTGGTAGCCCTGAAAAGGATGAAATAAATGTCCTTTTAAGAAAGAAGGAAGAAATTTATTACCACATGGATTCCTATAGTTAGTTAGTGGCTTCATAACTGGAGTTTCCCACTGCTCTCTCTCTAGGAATCATTTTAACCCTAGTTTCCAAACTCAAAATGTGATTTTTCATTGCAGTGTTTTAAAGAAAGAGATCAGAGTAGGCAAACCAACTGTTAATTATCTTTTTTACCATTATTTTGGTGAATCATATATTAGGATAACTATGACAATGGGATCTATATGCACAAAATATGATAAATACACACAATAAGTAAATTACACAATAAATCAATATATACGATATAAATTGTGTAGCACACTGAGAATGGGCATATTCTCTACTCAACTGACTTTTAAACCAGAACATGAAACATACAGAGACTGACAGGATTGCAAAACACTCTATGAATTATGTAATAACTTCAGTGTTTTTCACATAAGAAGTGAACTAGAAACAGTGAAAACATGGATTCTGTTTTACTAAATGGGTGGCCTTCTTCTTAAGGTTGGAAGATGTTAAAAAATGAAATTTGTATAACTGCTTTAGAAAACAAGTTAAAAATAAATAAGTTTATCTTATATAACATTCCAGAACAGCAGTTCTCACTTCTGGTTGCTCATCAGAATCACCTGGTGATACCAAAAATATGGACACTTAGGCTTCCCCTTAAACCTACTTAATTAGAAACTCTGAAAGTATGGGCCAGGAATTTAAGTATTTTACAATCTTGCCAGGTGATTTTGTTGCGTAGTCAGGATTAAGCAACCTGTACGGCCACAAAACATTCCTGGCCTCTGATAATCAGTAGAACTAAGTTACTATATTGTTTAGAGATACCTACATTTCTCTTGCCTTAAACAGGAGTCTCTCAGGAAAATACACATGGTGCATTGTTGGTCTGCTCCCTACACGCAAAGTATCAAAAGTGAATCACAACTGAAAAATAAAATCAGCTTCAGGCTTGCGGAAGGACAGGCAGAATAATTAATAAAAACCTTTTAGAAAATCTTGAGTTAATAGTTGGACTAGCTTTTATGTTGTCATTTTTTCTCAACAAGAATAAGATGAGTGTACATTTCGTTCACTAAGAGTTAAATTAGGCATGCATACTCAAAAGGGCTGCAGCTTGCAGGTTCTGCTGCTGCCAATACTCAATTCAGTTCTGAGCAGAGAAGTATCATCCGTGTTTGCAAAGCCACAGCTGCCAGCTTCAGGTTAGTGGAGGGAATCAGGTCAGTATGAGCTCGCAACTGGCGGCTCTAGGGTTAATCACGTTATGGTTGCCAAAGTAGGAAGCCTGGACCTTTGCTTTGACAGTTAATTTGTTCCTCAGAAGTGGTAGAGATGTCTAATGCTTTTCTAAGTCTGGTTCTTTTCCCCTTCCAGCCACAGGGAGAATCATACTTCTTTGCCACCTTGCCATTGGCAGAATCATGAGAATAATTTTGACCAAAGAGTTGTGGACAGAATTGTTGTAGGTTACTTGTGGACGACAGCATTTAACTGAAAGATTTTCTAGCACTCCCCTTCCTCTTGCCCCAGTGACCAGCAGCATTCCACTTGGTGGAGTCTTTGTCAGGGGCCTGAGTCTGAGTGAGGATAATATGCAGCACAGCACACATCCCCCATCCCCATCCTGAAATGGACATGTAGGTGGAGCCAAATACAAGCACTTCGGTTGCTTCGTTTTAGTCCACTGATATTTGGGGATCGTTTGTTACTGCAGTGTAAAGTACACTATTCTGACTAATACAGCAAGGCAGGTTGATGGAAACCTATTACATGATGCAAAGTTATCAGGAGTATATGTTTCTATTTTTGAAGCATTCATCTCTACTTTTTTGGAGGGTGGGGCAAGCTATTCCCTAACTCTCTAGAGGCATTCTCCCTCCAAAATCTAAAAGTCAATACTAAAGAAAGGACCTGAAATTAATCATGTATGTCTAATCATGAGTTAAAGCCAATGTATTCTTTCTAGCCAGATATTACATTTTATACATTATTCATAATTTTAATCAACCCCATTCCTAAGAACCGCATGATTAGTGATTCTTAGAAATTGTTTTCTAGGTTGAATGAAATTCTTAACTGCTGAAAACCCACAATCATTAATCTATGAGAATATCATCATCTCCTTGCCCTGTGTCTCCTTAATCAAAGCACACACCCATCAATAAGTTGTGAAATAAACATGGTTCCTTCTGATTACATGCTAAGAAATTTAGCTTGATGTTTGGATATAGGAAAGACTTATATCTAGGTAACTTCAATCAAAACTGATTACTCCTCTGAATTCTCCCCATTCTTTCCCTAGAGGTATGTGAAAAGGAAATTTAACACAAGCCAGCAGATTCCTATTTACTGCTAATTCACGCCAACTTGGAAATGAAAGCAAGAACATCTTAAATATAAATGAAAGCATGAAATGAGAAAACACAAAGTACCACTTGTACTGCCAGCTTACTTATAATAACACCATGTTCATCATAAGGATGCTGGTTCATTGAAAAACATTGCCATGGATGCAAACATTACTGAAAGTGTGGCTTACACACTAAACATATGGTTCTCACATAGTCACTTAATTTTGGCACAGTATAAATAATTCAGGGGCCGGCCTGATGGTGTAGTGGTTAAGTTTTTGCACTCCACTTCAGTGGCAGGTGGCCCCCCAGTTCGGGTCCTGGGCACGGACCTATACACCACTCATCAAGCCATGCTGTGGCAGCATCCCACATGGAAGAACTAGAAGGACTTACAACCAGGATACACAACTACGTACTGGGGCTTTGGGGAGAAAAAAAAAAGAGGGAGATCAGCGACAGACATTAGCTCAGGGCCAATATTTCTCACACACACACACAAATAATAATAATAAAAAATAATTTAGAATAACATGAGCATGATTGTCAACCATATAATCAATGGTTGAATGTTTCTATAATTTGCCATCATTTGCACATATCTGAAACACGTACTTGCAACATTATGATAGCCATGAAGATTGTAATTTATGAAAGTAATACCTGTGGAAGTCTATGTGTCTAATTTCCTTCTGTATTTTAAATATCAGTAGTATGTGAATAAACATTATGGAGGATACTTCAGACTTAATACTATACTACTTTTTTAAAATTAAAGATTTTATTTTTTACAGCAGTTTTAGGTTCACAGCAAAACTGAGAAGTTACAGAGATTTCCAATACAACACTCCCATACACGCACAGCCTCCTCCATTATCACTATCCCCCACCAGAGTAGTACATTTTTTAAAATTGATGATCCTACAGTGAAACATCATAATGACCCAAGGTTCATACTTTACATTATGGTTCACTCTTACTGTTGTACATTCTATGGGTTTGGACAAATGGATAATGACATATATCCATCATTATATTACCATACAGAGTATTTTACTGCCCTAAAAATCCTCTGTGTTCTGCCTATTCATCTTCCCCCCGACTCACCCAACCCCTGGTAACCACTGATCGTTTTACTGGCTCCACAGTTTTTCATTTTTCAGAATGTCATATCATTTGGAATGTACAGTATGTAACCTTTTCAGATTGGCTTCTTTCACTTAGTAACATGCATCTAAGGTTCCTCCATGTCTTGTCATGGCTTGATAGCTCATTTCTTTTTAGTGCTGAATAATATTCCATTGTCTGAATATAACACAGTTTATTTATCCCTTCACCTGCTGAAGGACGTTTGGATTGTTTCCAGGTTTTGGCAATTATAAATAAAGCTGCTTTTATAAACATCCATGTGCAGACTTCCACGTGGACATAAGTTCTCAACTCCTTTGGGTAAATACCAAAGAGTGCGATTTTTGGATTGTATGATAAGAAGATATTTAATTCTGTAAAAAACCACCAAGCTGTCTTCCAAAATGGTGGTACCATTTTGCATTCCCGCAAGCAATGAATGAGAGTTCCTATTGCTCCACATTCTCTCCAGCACCTCTTGTCTATGTTCTAGATTTTGGCCATTCTAATAGATGTGTAGTGGTATCTCATTGTTTTAATTTGCACTTCTCCAGTGACATTTGATGTGGAGCATCTTTTCATATACTTATTTGTCATCTATGTACCTTCTTTGGTGAGGAGTCCATTTGTGTCTTTGGTTCATTTTTCAATCTGGTTGTTTTTCTTATTGTTCAGTTTTTAGAGTTCTTTGTATATTTTGGATAATAGGTCTTTATCAGATATGTCTTTTTCAAATACCTTCTGCCAGTCTCTGACTTGTCTTCTCATTTTTGTGAAATTGTCTTTCACAGAGAAGTTTTTAATTTTAATGAAGTCCGGTTTATCGATTACTACTTTCAGGGATTGTGCCTTTGGTATTGTATCTAAAAAATCATGACCATACCCAAGGTCGTCTAAGTTTTCTTCTATGTTATCTTCTAGGAGTTTTACAGAATTTGTGGGGGTTGTTTTTTGCTTTTTTGGGTTTTAAAATTTTTATTTATTAATTTTTGACAAACAAAAAATGTATGTATTTAAGGTATACAACATGTTTTGATATGTGTATACACTGTGAAATGATTACAACAATCAAAGTAATTAACATATTCATCACTTCACTTACTTACCTTTTTTGTAGTGGCAACAGCTGAGATCTACTCTTTCAGCATATTTCACGTATAGAATATATTATTGTTAACTATAGTCATCATGCTGTAAATTAGGTCTCCAGAACTTACTCATCTTATAACCGAAAGTTTGTACCCTTTGATCAATTCTCTCTCCTTTCCCCAACCCTTCAGCCTGTGGTAACCACCATTCTACTCTCTGTTACTATGAGTTCCACCTTTTTTTTAGATTCCACATATAAGTGAGATCATATAGTTTTCTTTCTTTCTCTGTCTAGCATATTTCACTCAGCATAATGTCCTCCAGGTTCATCCACAGTGTTACAAATGGCAGGATCTCCTTCTTTTACCAGGCTGAATAATATGCCATTATATATATCACATTTTCTTAATCCACTCATCTGGCAAAGGACACTGAGGCTGTTTCCATGTCTTGGCTATTGTGAATAATGCTGCAGTGAACATAGGTGTGCAGATATCTCTTTGAGATAATGATTTTATTTAGGAGTTTTAAAGTTTTGTATTTAATAATTAGGTCTATGATCTATTTTGAATTAATCTTTGTGAAGCATGTAAGGTCTGTGTCTAGATTTTTCTTTTCAATGTGGATGTATAATGCCAGTACCATTTTTGAAAAGACTATCTTTGCTCCATAATGCTATACTATCTTGAATATTTTTATTTCCATGTTGACCACAAAATTCTCTATATTTCATTGAGAATGAGTCTTCCATCAGAAGTAGAATAAAAGGTTTTCAGAAAGGCAATGGAAAAAGACCTTTAATATGAAAATCTCAACCACTCATTGGCATGTATTGACAAACAGGCACTCCAAAACACATTATGTATCTGCTGTGTCACTTGACCTACCAATTCTTGAGTTCCTCTCCCTTAGATTTTCAAATAGTGTGACTTATTTTTATCTCCTTACACCATGTTACTTGGGTTTGTTTTTTTTTCCTTCTCACAGGAAGAGCAATAATTAAAGAATGGAGGAGTAAAAATCTGAATAGAGTAGAAAAAATCCAATGGGTCAAATACATCCCAAGCTGCAGTCTTCAAATCTACTGCCCACACAATTTTAAGAAGACTGCCTTCAAAATTCTTCTTAATAATGGTATTAGAGAACTATGAGAGAAGAAAGACGCTAAGAACCACATGTGCATTATCTCATATCTTCATAGCTTGATGATGAAGTGGACACTAATAATAAATGTCTTCGTTTTACCAATAAAGAAACTTAAACTCAGGGAAGTTAAGTAATTTTCCCTTCAGATAAGTAGCTGAGCAGAGATTCAAACATAAGTCTGTTTGGATTGAGTGTCCAGGATTTTTATCTATCTACAAGAACAACCCCTGAACACCTCTTTCTCCTTGCTGGAATATGCTTGCTTGGAAACGAAAAGCAAATAGAAGGCAGCATATTGAGGTTTTCCAACAAGAAGCTAATAAGAGAAGAAAAATGTTCTATTTCTCTTTTGTAGGTAATGAGGCTTACAGACAATAGAATTTTGTGTCATACTAGAGTTCCACTTTATAGACTTTTGTTATCCTTCTCTTGAATTTTTCCCCCCAAGGTCTCTATTCCAAAATGCCTTTTAGCACAAGAGAGAATGCCAACTGGCAAGACCAAGCTAGTGAAAACGACGAAGACAACATGACTTAATTTAAGGACTTTTTCCCATGGAGGACAAAACTAGCCAACAATCAATAATCACTAACTTCCTTTCCATGAAAATCCATTTTGTTAAAGTAATTAGAGCAGTAGGCAATCCTGAGTATGCTCCTAAGATACATAAATAACCACATATCTTATTTGATTTCTTAAAAATAGCACTACTTAGAAGAACATTTATTAAATATGTACTATATGCCAACACTGCTAAATTGACTACATAATTTATATCATATAATCAACATAATAAACTAATACATAGACATGCTAGAGTGATCATATAATTTATAATCTAAACCAGGATCATTTTGAGAATGAAGGAAGATGCTGTTAATAATGGAGCAGCACTATGGTCTTAAACTTAGACTCTCTCAAGCAAACATGGAAATGGTCACCTTTTATCTCAAACCTTATAGCTGAAGAAAGTGAAGGCTGAAAGATTTTGAGTGGCTTGTCCATGGTTTTATCACAAAGAAGTAACAGATCCAAGACTTGTCGTCAGATAAGCCTGACACCAAAATCCATTTTGCGAAACGGTAGTCACTATAAGCAGAGTGTACAGTACAGTGTAGTGGTTCTCAAACTTTAGCGTATGGGATAATCAGTTGGGAGTAACTAATAAAATTCACACTACTGGGCCTCACCCAGTGAGGCTGTGACCCAATGCTCAAGAAATTCACATTTTTGCAAGCACGTCCCTCTTAGAAGATTCTGATGATGGTGAGTCGTGGATAAATTTGGAGAAGCATGGTTCTCCTACCTGAGCAAGCACTTATGAGTCATTTCACTAAACTCAACATGGTCAAAAAATGAAGAATAAAGGAAAACAAAACACAAGGCCATAAAGACTTAGCCTGCTCCGACTGTAAAATACAAACCTTTTAAACTCTAAAAGATACAGTATAACCAAAAGTGCTTTGTTAACTGGGGTTAGCATAGCTAGCTAGTTGGTGTTATCTCATCTCATACGGCATGTCCTAAAGTATTTTAAAAAATAATTTATTCCTCTCCCACTCAGAAACTTATTGTTTACATTCCTTCTGCTATTATGCTCCTTCCATTCACTCCAAGCAGAATCAAGCTGCTTTTCTCTTGCCAGCTTAGTGCTGGAATTCTTTCCTTTCTTACTTTTAAAAATTACAAACTGTGTTATAAATGATAAACTCCAACTAATGACAAAGAATAACATTTATATTTTTAAAAGACCCAAACTAAGCCACAAATTAATATTTTTCACTTTCCCTCTTTAGTTCAGTGGTTTGCATGACAAAGTGAGTAGGTGCTTCCCAAATATTTATTTATTTACTTAATTTATAACAAAAAGGTTTCAAAATTATCATTCCATATAGGACTAAGTCAAGAACAATTCCCATAATGTGCAGACTGTACCTACTTCAGTTATTTTCATTGTACTTAGCAAATTACAACATTTTCCCCAGAATTCCCATGTAATTAAGTAACACAAACTGTTTCCCAAAGCCATGTAGTTAGCAAAGGGGTGAGCACAATATATGTGTGTGTTCAGGGAAAATCTTTCCCAGTTGAATTCCCAGCTGCATCCCTCTGGCAAATAGACACAAACATTTGCGTTAAGCGCAAGCATTCAGGGGCAATATCATAAGAGAAATATACAGAGAAAAAGAAGTTACTAGAATGTTAGAAATCTAATTTTCCTTTTGTCAAAGCATAACCATGAGGATAAGAGTACCTCTTTTGTGGAAAGTGTCCATCTCTAAGAATCACAAAGTCTTTTCATATTTCTATTCCATAAATGATGTAATTTTCCTCAAAAGTTCAAGGAAGTTATTTAGTGATGAAACCAAAACACAAAGAATTCAGGAGATATCCAATATCATACAACAATCTAGTGGTCAAATATATAAGTAAAATAAAACCTACAGTAAAAAGACAAATACACCAATTAAAAAAACAGTTAAAGATCTGTTTGGCAGATCCTCAAAATGTTAAATACAGAATTACCATCTGACCCAGAAATTCCACTTCTAGTATATTCCCAAGAGAACTCAAAACAAGTATTCAAGTATTCAAACAAAAACTTGTACACAGATCTACACAGTATCACTATTCACAATAACCAAAAAGTAGAAACAACCCAAATGAACATCAACTAATGAATGGATAAAGAAAATGTGGTATATCCATAACATGGAAGATTATTCAGCAATAAAAAGGAATGAAGTCATGATACATGCTACAATATGGGTGAACCTTGAAAACATTATGCCAAGTGGAAGAAGACAGATACAAAAGGCCACACATTGTATATGATTTCATTTAAGTAGAACATCCAGAATAGACAAATCTATAGAGACAGAAAGTAAACTAGTGGTTACCTAGGGCTGGTGGGGATGGGGAAACAATGAATAATGTTAATGGGTCTGAAGTTTCTTTCTGGGTTAATGAAAACCTTCTAAAAGTGGTTGTGGTGATGTTTGTACAACTGTGTAAATATACTAAAAGCTACTACATTATACATTATGTGGGTTTAATTGCATGGTATGTAAATTATATCTCAATATAGCTGTTAAAAAGTAAAGTAAAATAAAAATATAATTTACATTAGATGTTACTGAATCATTCACTTTAAAATGGTTAATTTAATGTTACATGAATTTCACTCCAATTAAAAATATAAAATACAACCTATAATTTGTTTTCATTTTATATATGTCTAAGAAGTTATATTTGATTAACATATCCCACTTTAATTACTCCTTTATTTTAGCCCCCTAGTGCATAGCAATTTAGATAATTATTCATACATATCAAGGTATGCAATGTTCAGCTATACACTTGACTATAATACATAAAGAAATAAGTAATTAACGCATCAACTTTACGTATTATAACAAATGACCGAACTTAAGTTGAAATTTAGATGTAATTACAATTAAATTAAAATTAAAACTCGGAAGCAAAGTTAACGGAGACTTTGAGAATGAAACTTCCCTATCTACTCTGCAAGAATTTGATATGATGGCATTGTGGGTAATTCTGGATTTCAACTAAAGAGGAATATGAAAATTCGAATTTAGAGGAAACATACAGGGAAAAGAAAGCTAGGTTTAAAAAGTTTAAAAGACTAACCCTTTTAAGACTAAAGCCTTAAACTCTAAGACTATTAGAGGTCAAGAAAAAAGATTTGGGACATTTTAGTACCAATCTTCATTTATTTAAAGGATTTTAAATATTAAATTCAGCATGCATAAATTAATAAATCTCCCCATAGTCATAGAACTGTAAAACATGGTACATGAGATAGTAGAGAAGAAATTATTTTATCTTCCTTTAAATGAAGGAATTTTTTACACCCTAAATGGATATGAAGACAGGAAGATTTTACATCCTAAATGGACAATTAAGATAAGCTTAAAGTCAATAAGAAATTGGGGGATTTTAAAAGTATAAGAAGATAAAAGACATATATACATATGATATTGGAGGAATTTGATGTAAGTAGATATCTCAATTGTGACAAAGCTAGTAAGAAAATACCTCTGGGAGAACACGAAAAAAATCTAGTCTTGAAGGGAATTACAAATACAGGTTGGTGAACTAGAGATTATTACATGCAAAGGAAAAATGATGCAAAAGAAAAGACAGAAATGGGTGCAAACAGGAGGTATTCAGGAGGCAGTAAGAAGGCAGAGCTGTTAAGAGATGAGGAGTCTCAGTGTAAGAAACTGGAGAACTGGGGTGGGCCCTGTGGCCGAGTGGCTAAGATCGCGTGCTCTGCTTTGGCGGCCCAGGGTTTCGCTGCTTTGGATCCTGGGCATGGACATGGCACCGCTTATCAGGTCATGTTGAGGCAGCATCCCACACAGCACATCCAGAGGCATTCAGAACTAGAATATACAACTATGTACCAGGAGGCTTTGTGGAGAAGAAGGAAAAAAAAAAAAAAAAAGAGATTGGCAACAGATGTTAGCGCAGGTGCCAATCTTAAAAAAAGAAAGAAAGAAAGAAACTGGAGAACTGCCAGGAATACAGGTAGCAGGGAATGACTGTTAGCCAGGAATACCATGCTGAAGACTTGAGAAACAGCTAAAGAAACGGAGAGGAAGGTGCAAAACTGTGAGATGTCAGCAAATATTAACGGGTACTGATAGAGGTGGCACACGGTGTGAATTAAAGCAAAGACAAGAAAAGCTAAAAAATAGAGAAAATAAGTGTTATTGTACAAAAGTAGCTCAGTCAATCTTAAACAAACTCATTTTTCCAGCTTTATTGAGATATAATTGACATATAACATTGTGTAGATTTAAGGTGCAAACAAGACAAAGTCACTAACTCAAAGAGACATTTGCACCCCCATGTTGAATGCAGCATTATTCACAAAAACGAAGCTGAGAAACAGCCTGAGTGTCCGACAGATGAATGGATAAGGAAAATGTGGTACATATGCAATGGAGTATTATTCAGCCATTACAAGAAGGAAATCTTGCCATTTGCAAGAACATGGATGGACCTTGAGGATATCATGTTAAGTGAAATAAGTCAGCGAGAGAGAGACAAATGCTGTATGATCTCACTTATATGAGGAATCTACAAACACGGAACTCATAGAAACAGAGAGTAGAATGGTGGCTGCTAGGGGCTGAGGAGTAGGGGAAATGAAAAGATGTTGGTCAAAGGGTACAAACACAACTCATTTTACGGATGGAAACTGAGAATCAGAAAGAAATTCTGACTAGCTAAGGGTCACAGAACTAGCAAATAACTAAATGAATTCTAGCACAAGTCTATCTGTCTCAACTTGCTATGACTTTAATGATGTTCACTCAGAATTTAGAGGAAAAAGGCAAAATAAGAAACAAGAGCAATGGAATAGATCCACACATTTGATAGAGTGTGTCACTGTTCACTTTGGTGATCATGGTTTCTTTATAGTTATACTGTTAGAAACTGAAGTAACTCTTTAAATAAGAGATCAGGAGAATATAACAAAGTGAAAGAAGGTAAACAGAAGTCAGTTTTAGATTTCCTATAATAGGTAGCAGTAAAGTTAAATAATATTTGAAAGATCTGACAAGCCTATAATTTTGTTAAAATTTTTAACTAAATATGTCTCTTAGGTTTAGTATATAAGAAAATGGAAGTTGGATGAAGTTGCAGAAATATTAAGTGACACATCTGGAAACAGTTCCTGAAAGGGAAGTTTGTTAGACACTGACATTTATTACTAAAGGAGACTGTGGAATCTGCTTTTCTTTCTCCATTTTACTTACCTGAACAAAAACCCAGGCATATTTAAAATAATTTTCCCCATATTCCATATGTACATCAGAGCAGTTGCTTATGTTGAGAGACTCTGCCACATCTGAGTCTTGCTGCTAACCTCCAGTAAACCAAAGTCATATTTTTAGGTTTTGTCCCTTTAGCAACTCCCTTTTGGAAACAAATTCTGGATAAGTTAGGATTACGTTTGCCTGTAAGAAAGACTCCCAATAGGCGTGCACAAGACAGAAGTTTGTTTCTGGCTCACATTAGAAAAGTCCGCAAGCAAAGAGTCTAGGACTGTTTCGGCACTTCAGTGAAGTCATCAAGAAGCAAACTTCTGTCCAGCTCAGCGTTCCACCACCCCAAGAGGGTGGGACTTATCTCCATGGTCCAAATACAACTAGCCATCACACCTCCATCCCAAATAAGAGGAGGATGAATGTAAAGATGAAGGTCACACTCTCTTTCTTTAGATTGCCCATCAGTCCCACCATTTATCTTTCACTGGTGACACCTTGGAGCAAAGGTGGATAGAAATGAGCTCTCTGCCTCACATACTGACACATCTCAATTCAAAATAATGACAAAAATCTTCAAGTCTCCTTGGCACTGGCAGGTAATGCAAATGATTTCCATGGTCATTTTACACTTGTACTTGAGTAGCAAGTATTTCTTACCTTCTGTCCCCCTCAAACTGCCCTTAGCCCATCCCTCCCCCTCATTCTTAGATGATAGTCTCGCTTTCAATTTCAATGAAAAATAGAATCAATAAGAACTGTACCATCTCATTTTCCTATAAAAAAACGTAAAAAATACCCTTAACTTTACCTGTATAGTCCTCATTTTTTCCAGCTATAATGTATGAACTCTCTAGAGTAGTTAAAAGTGTAGACTCTAGAGCTAGATATAGTGGATATGGAAGCCAGCTCCACCAATTATTAGCTTAATCCTCTGTGTTTCAGTTTCTCTTCATGTAAAATGGACATAAAAATAGAATCTAGCTTATAGGGTGATTTTTAGGATTAAATGAGTTAATATATGTAAACGACTTAGAACAGCATCTGGTACATATTAAAGGATGGCTATTATCATTATCTGAGGTCAAACTGTCCACTGGCTCAATGGATTGCATTCCGTCACATCTACTCAAAGAATCTGTATTTAAAAATCCCCCTTTCCCTCCTCCATCATAAATTTTTCCCTCTTTACTGGAACAATTCTGTTAGTATAACACATACACTATAATATCACCCATTGTAAAAACAAACTTCCTAGGTTCCATTTCTTTACTAAGCTACTAGGTCTTTCGTATGCTTCATTTTATAGCAAACTTCTTGAAAGATTTGTTTATAGTCCCTACTTGTACTTCCTTAGCTCTGGTTTTTTCTTTAAATGTAATTTTCAATTTCCCCACTGAAACTCTTCTCAAGGTTAACAATCTCTTGCATCTTGCCAAATCCAATGGTCAGTTTTGTTAGTACCCATGTTACTCGAGCTCTTCTTAGCATTTATCAGTCGATCATACCTTCCATCTTGAAGCACATTCTATTTGGCTTGGGGACCAAAACACACTCCTAGTTTTCCTTCTAACTCCCTGCCACTCCTTGGTCCTCTGTTCAGGTTCATCTCTCCTGCTAAATATCGAACATTGAAATACCCCAGGACTCAGAATTTGGACTTCTCTGTCTACACTCACTATCTTGACAATGTTCTACAGACTCATGGTTTTAAACACCATTTACATTCTGAAAACTCTCAAATTTACATCTATAATTCAACCTCTTTCATGAATTCTAGATTCTAATGTTTAACTGCCTATTCAACAGCTCCATCTGGATCTAGAGAAGGCTCCAGAAACCTAATATAACTAAAACTGAACTCTTGACAACCTCCCCCCATAAACTCCCTCATCCTAATAAATGGCATCACAATTTACCAGATGCACAGACAAAACCTAGGAAACTTCCTTGAATCAGTTATTTATCTAGCACCCTATGTTCAACTCAACAGCAAGTCCTATTAGCTCTACCTCTACACATATTCTGAATCACCACTTGCCACTACTGTCACTGCTTCCATTCTAGTCCAGTGACAACAATTTCCTAATGAGACATTATAATAGCTTCCTTACTACTATACCTGCTACCAGAGCTACTAGAATAATCTTGGAAAACAATTAATATTGTTCACAGCACTGCCATACCCCCAACCATCTCACGTCTGCCTCTGAGTTCTATGCAGATCTAACAGTGGCCTGCAAGGCCTTACATGATCACTGACCTTATCTTGGATCACTCTCTCCCGTATGCTTACCACTGGTTTCCTTGTGTTCTTCAAATGCACCAGCTCCATCTCCATCTCAAAGCCTTTTACGCTGTGGTTGCTACTATCTGAACACTGTACCACCAGATCTTCATATAACTTGTTCTCGTACTTCATTTAGAACTCTCTCTGCTCAAATACCTCCTCCTCTGGACAGCCTTTCAAGACCACCTTACCTAAAACAGTTCTTCTTTCTACCCTCCAAAACTCTTTCCACTACTCTCTCTAGTTTTTATGATAACATTCCATTGTGAAAATCATAACAAATTTTGAAAATGTATCTGTTGTCTTACTCTATGAAAATATAGCAGGAGCTACATGCATAGAACTTAGTCTGAATATGGCACAAGTACTCAAAACCTATCTTTTGAATTCACAAATTCAACTATCACATTTTCTACTTCATCTGCCCTAGAAGTAAGAAGATAGACTAAAGAATCCGAAATGTCAACAAGACCTGTGCATTCCTGAAACTTGTTATGCTTAACTAAATCACTGCTGTTCCGGGCCACTAAAGCCAAATTTCTAGATCTTTTTCCTCTCCTGGTAGAATATACCAGTCCAAAAAACCGGAACATTTTAGGTTTCAAATATTTCTAAAAATATGGTAAAATCAAGAATAGTGTAAATGAGGTAGAGTTATCACTGGGCATGTCATTGAGAAAGAGAAACATATTCAAGAATACTGATATTCCATTGTCTTTCTTGCTCAGAAATCTTTATCTATAAAATACAAAAAAAAATTAAAGCAGGAATATAAACAGAAAACCAAAGCATGCCAGTTGAACGAGCTAAGTTTTGGAAAATAGAATTTTAAAGAATATATGAATGGCAAATACAAAAAACTTTAAATGTATAAAACACTATTGAATCTATTCATATGTATTATTAGAGACAGCCCTAATGTATGGAATATGCATTACAGTGAACCATCTGAACGTTTTCACCCACAAAATCCCTTACCACATATTTGAATGGTTGTTACATTAAAATCTAGGTATAGTAGTGGTCAATAACCTGGGTTTTAAAGAAATATATATGCAAGATGTAAGTCTTAGAAATGGTCTAGGGGCCAGCCCAGTGGCACTGTGGTTAAGTTTGCGGGCTCCACTTTGGTGGCTAGCGTTTGCCAGTTTGGATCCCAGATGTGGACATACACACCACTCATCAAGCCATGCTGTGGCGGCATCCCACATAGAAGAACTAGAAGGAATTACAACTAGGATATACAACTATGTACTGGGGCTTTGGGGAGGGAAAAAAAAAGAGGATTGGCAACAGATGTTAGCTCAAGGCCAATCTTCCTCACCAAAAAATTTTTACAAAGCATATCTTTAAAAAGAAAAAGAAATGGTCTAGATGTGTTTTTCTCCTATTTTTCTATTTATTAAGTGATATTGTTATTATTACTACATTTATAGCATTTACTATATGCCATACTTGGTTCTAAGCATCTTACATATATTAAATCATATAATCCTCATAACAAACCCTTTGCTGGCAGGAAACCTGTCATGTTCATCACTTAATCCAAGAGTTGACAAACAAAGACCTGTAGGCCAAATCAGGCCAGTCATCTGTTTCTGTACATAAAGTTTTATTGGAATACAGACACACTCACTCATTTACACATTTCCTATGGCTGCTTTCATGCTCCAATGGCAGAGTTGAGTAGTAGCAACAGAGATCATATGGCAGGCAAAGCCAAAGATATTTACTATATGGCCCTTTACAGAAAGAATTTGCTGGTCCCTGGTTTAATCTAATAATACAAGGCTTGGCTTAATTTTCCATGTGATACTTGTTTAATGGCTATTTGATTGGTTGCTTTTAATAGTATTATGGAGGTAACCAGAAACAGAGTTGCATTGATGATTCTAAAATTTACTATCAAGCACTAACTTTTGGTCTTTTTACACCGATGGCTTCAAAGCTAGCCAAACCACTTAACATATAAAAAGTCAAATATTATAAACAAAGCATTTTTTTTCAGTTTTAATAATCTCTTTGGCAAAGCAATGCACTCGTCCTGCAAAGCAGCTAACTAGTCCCACCGGAGCCTAACCTGTCCAGTGTCTGGTGTCTGCCTTACCTATCTTTACACCACTAGCACTTAACCCGGTGCATGGCATAAAGTTGGACCTCTATGAATGGGTGGCACAGATCCACCAACAAAGTAGATACTTATCATATAACTAGAACTAGAACTCTTTTCAATGTCCAATTTAATCATCAGATTGTACCACTGAATATTACATGATATACTCTAGGGCTCTAATGTCTTTATGTGTCTGCTTATAAATTTGGATCCAATTAAGCTTTCCTGAGAGAAGACTTCAGTTTCTATAAGGAAAAAATATTGGTATGGCACATGACTTGAGAAATAAAGACCAAATGTTGCTAAAGTTAATGACATTATACAATATTCCCCCCTATATCTTCATATATAGCTTGCATAAAGATATTTATAAGCACAGAATCAATTGTGTGAATGTTGTAAAATGATATCCCTTGAAATAATAAAAACCAAAGCCGTCGATTAATTCGACAGTGTTTTTTTTAAATGCTTGTAACATTTTAGATATAAGTCATCTTTCTAAAATTATTTCTTCAAATTTTCTTCTTTGGCATTTATATTTCAAAAGCATCAAAAATTAATCAGTCTTAGTTTACAAAAAAAACCTCTTCATTAATTCTGTTGCTGCAGGATACTGCGAATTTTGTCAGTCTTTGCCAAGTCATTTCTAACAACTTGCATTTAGAAAAATTCCCTCTTAGTATATGATTCCATGATCTAGGTCAAGGAGAAAAATAAACAGGAAAAAAACAGAAGGTTCACCAAACTCTAAAAATAGTAAAACATGAAGAAGTTCTAAAACCTCAATAAACAAAGCTGGGGACCTTTTTGAGACAGTGGAAAAGGCTGAAGGATGTTGTGCATCTTTCTATTTTAGAAGTCCTAGTGAGGGTATGTGTGAGGAGAGATGGAACAAATTGCTCAATGAAAGTAATGGGGTCATCCCCTTGGCTGCCTTCAGGGATGCTGTAAATCTGGATGTTCTTCAATCTGTTTCTATTCTTTTCTCTTCCTTATGTAGCTCCCAGCGATTTCATTTTAGAGCCCACTGTAGTTCATTACAAGGTGCATTTCTCCTTGTAGACTGAAGTGTTCTTCCACCCAACCCTCACAATCTGAGTTCTCTGCTTTAAAATGACTGTGTTTTCAGCTCAAAAATCTAAGTCACATGTCTGGAAAAAAGCTAATGCCTTTATAATAGGAAATGGTCTCTCTTTATTGGCCCCTCCAGTTTTGCCCTCTTTTTGTGTGTTTTATTCATCTTGAATCTTTGCCATGGGTCAAACATGCCAGCTTGTAACCACTGGGAAAGACAAAGAAATAAGGAATGTAAAACAACTAAATAGGCTTCCTGATACTACTATTATTAGTATGCTCTTCTCTTCCAGAGAGCCTCTTGTGAAAGTCAGATGGATCTCCTCCACTTTTTATGCTGGGAGAAGACACGTTGAGAGCCCTTTTGACATTTTTAGCTTATCCGGTTATAGAGTAAGTGGCTATCTTGTTTTCTTAACCAAAAACATTAATAGTGCCTTTAAAATGAAGTGGGTTAGTTCCTAGTCTAGTTAATGCTGTTTGGAAGAAATCTTTTTTTTTTTTCTCAGCAGTGTTATTGAGAAGAAATTTTACAAATAGATTTACTAAATAAATGAAAAATTACAACAGGGAACAATAAAATATAGCTAGCATACTTTATATATCATGCTGTAACACTGTAGAAAATATGGCTAATGTAAACGTTGAAAACGTTGTTGCTTTAAAGTATATCTAGATTTGACTGTCAGTCTGACTTTCTCAGTCAAAAGGAGTCAGATTAGTAAGGTCCCAGGGACAATCAGGCCAAATTTGGAGCATTGCTCACTTCACAACACAAGCGAAAAGAAGGAATAAATAAGTAATTAGTACTATATATTGTCTCCCAAAATAAATTACACATATTGAGTGTTTACAATATGTTAAACACTGATATAAGAACTTTCCATATGTTTTCTTTCTTAACTTCAAAACAACCTAATGAGTTATATAATATTATTAGTGCCCATTTGACAGATAACGAGACTGAGCACAGCAGTTAAACAACTTGCTTAGTAGCATGGATAAAATTTTATCTTGATCATCTTCTACCACAGCCCATGCTTTTCACCATTACATTAATAGTTTAATTTGTGTTTTCTGCATTACAATAGATTGGAAAAGAGTGACAAGGTAATCATAGTTTAGGCAAAGCAATTTATGTCAATATCTAGCTAACATCAGTTTTCCTAGAGGATAATTCTTTAAAAGAAACACACAAATAATATGGAGTAAGTAGTATTTGCAACGGAATAATTCAATGATTTTTAAAACGCCATAAATTACTCATAATATTTCAAATTTATCACCATGATCACAAATAAACTAAGATGGGTACTAGGTAATTAGATATTTTGAAATATTTTACATAGTTGAGATCTTTATTGTAAGAGATTATCGTATATCATATCTGCATGTATGGTTAACTTATACTGTACATTTAAAAATGCATTTCTGGGGGCCAGCCCGGTGGAACAGCGGTTAAGTGCACTCGTTCCAGCTTGGCGGCCTGGGGTTGGCCGGTTCAGATCCCGGGTGCGGAGATGGCACCACTTGTCAAGCCATGCTATGGTAGATGTCTCATGTATAAAGTAGAGGAAGATGGGCACGGATGTTAGCTCAGGGCCAGTCTTCCTCAGAAAAAAGAGGAGGATTGGCAGCAGTTAGCTCAGGGCTAATCTCCCTAAAAAAAAAATGCATTTCTGTGTACTAGAAACTACATAAGGAATCAAACCTAACCAATAATAAAGTACACTGCCTACCCTTCAAAGAATGATTTACTCTTTTTCTAAACTACTTTCTCCTTTTAGAATTTGGAAATCATGGGTAAAAAATATTAGTAAAGATGATATAAAGGTTTGAGATCCTTTAAATTTTAACAATTTGGTGATCTTTAACATCTTTATTCTCTTAATTTTATCAGAAAAAAAGCTTAATTTTGAAAAAGAATCTTCATCACTTAAAAAGAGGCACTTTTTCCCCAATAATACAATGCAGTTCCAAAGACAAGGCAGAAGGAGCAGGCACTAGCAGACAGATTTTCTGTAGATAGTTTAAAAACAATAATAAAATCAACTTAAAGTCCATCTGCTTTTTATAATCACCATGTGCTGCCAATTCTAAATATTATCCATGTCAAATACGCCTCCTTGAAAAAAACCCTTTGTTTCTCCAAGTTCTAAACAATCGGTAATGTTCCTATTGAGTCTTTATAACATTTTATAAGCTTCAAATTATCACATTTTTATTACTTATCCCTGAATAAACACTGAATTCCACATGGAAGTTAATTTGGAGAACTCCCAGTTATACATTCGACCCCAACACACACAGATTTGACTACACAGGTCCATTTCAAGATTAAGTTCTTAATGGCTCAGAGTTGGAGTCATTGAAACTCTCTTTGGGTGCGGCTGCTGTCTCCAAACTCGGTTATTATATAATCTTTCTTTTAAAAGTAGATTTAAAATAAGCAGTCATCTCACCATGATTGGGAAGATCAAGAAACAGAATTTGAGCTATTTTAATGCTAACACCTTATGTGACCACTTGGAGTTTTTAAAATTCTTTCACTGTGGAGACATTTGAAAGCCCCTAGAATTTATCCCAAGGAAACAAAGATACGGACTGTATTGCAGTTTCTAGAATTTATTGTGAAGTGGGATCTTTTTAAATGTCTGCCAAGTTTACTCTTATAGTTAAGACTTTTCCTATACTTGTATATCTGTTTGTTCACATGGAAGATACTTTCCAAAAACTAAAATTAATAAAAAAGACTCTTCAGACAAAATCATTGGCAACTTTGCAGAAGAAAAGGCTCAAAACTACAAACCATAATGTTATTCAATACTGCAACTGATCAATAAATAGGTATACATTTTTTTGTCTTTACTCAGAAAACATGTTAATGGAACCAAAAAGTATTATTCAATTACTTTCCCCTTCTTTTTTAATTTCTTCTCCCGAAAGCCCCCCAGTACCTAGTTGTATATGCTAGTTGTAGGTCTTTCTAGCTGTGCTCTATGGGACGCTGCCTCAGCACGGCTTGATGAGCAGTGCTAGATCCGCGCCCAGGATCCGAAGTGGCAAAACCCTGGGCCGCCAAGCTGGCGCATGTGAACTTAACCATTTGGCCATGGGGCCAGCCCACCACTTTGTTATACTGTAATATTTAATTTATTCATTCAATTATTTTCCTGGAATAATCATATATATAGTCATTTTTCTTCTCTGGCCATTATTATTACTTATTTTACTTCATGATTACTAATAAAACTAATGTTGTAGAGAAGAGAATGATAAAAGTGATACACTGTGAAAATGTGTGTGTGTGTATGTCAAGTAGACTAGGCATGCCACTGCAAGATAAAACTATCTGAGATAATTTCAGATGTGAGACCATCAAATAACTGTTAATTTGTGTGTAACAAAGAAATCATCACTTGATACCACCTTCTACTCACTGACTCCACTTCTCACCTCTCCCTTTTCAAGCATGGCCATCAGATTTAGGTGCCTTCTGCTCCTGGGAACTGGTCTTGCCAAGGTCACTATTTAGCTCATTTCATTTAATCTCTCTGTAGCACAACTCTCTCCACTTTTGATTTCCATAATACCACTCTCTTACCCTGAGTTTTCTCTTACTTACTTGACAATTCTTCCTCTCACTCTCTCCCTAATGGTTTCTGCCCTTTAAATGTCAAGTTCCTCAGATTCTCTGTTTGTTATCTTCTCTCTCTACATATTTTTGGTGTGCTATTACATGCATTCTGATGGTTTTAGCTACTAATTATCTGCTGAAATTCATATATCCAGCCCATATCCCCTTGAACCCATTCTCCACCCAATATCTATGCCTAGGTATCACCCAGGTTTCTTAAATATAGCATAACCAAAACTAAACCTCACATCTTGTTCCCTGAATTACTTCCATATTCCCTAAACCAGAAAACCTAAAGACACCCCAGATTCCTTTCTCTCCTTCATCCTGATGTGCAACTCATGATCAAATCCTGTTGATTCTTTTGTTATGCATTCCCCATCCACCCATCCCCACTTCGACTACGTTAACCTCATCTTTTCTCACCTGAATTAATTGGTTATTTCCTCCTCCAATCTCAAACCCTTCCAAAGGGATTTTTCATTATATTCACAGGGTAATCTTACCAAAGTGCACACTGAATTAACTTATCTTTATGATTCTGGCTCCCCACCATTCACTGTAGAAAATCAGCACTCCTTACTAAGGTATATATATAATCAGACCCTAATCTGACCCTATCTCTTGCCACGCCTGTAGGAAAGGTTAATACTTTACTTATGTCTCTGAGTGATCCTCTGTTTCATATCTCTTTATCCTTACTTCTGTCCATGACCTTCCATTGTCTACTCAATGAAAACCTCACTATTCTGATTATCAGTTCAAGTGGTACCTTCTCTTTAAAACTTCCTTCATTACCACAATCAGTAAAATCAAACACTCCCAACTTAGAGTTTCTACTACTGTCATAGAAACCACTGAAACTTTTATATTTACACATCTTCTAACTCTTTCTAAACAGTAAACTCCCAGAAAGTAGCTACCGTATCTTAATTATCTATCTCTAGCATCTAGTATATTTAGTACATAGTTAATAAATGATTCCTGGATAAAAAATATAAATCATTTGTTTCAGCCTTATTTTTCTGTTTTTACCACTTATTTTATTGCAGTAACATTGGATTATAACATTATATAGCTTTCAGATGTACACCATAATATATTTCGAATTCTGTGTAGATTACATCACGTTCACCACCCAAAAACTAATTACAGTCCATCATCTCACATGTGAGCCTAATCACCCCTTTTGCTCTCCGCCCTCCCCCCTTTCCCTATGGTAACCACCAATTCAATCTTCATTGCTACATGTTTGTTTTGTCGTTGTTTTTATCTTCTACTTATGAGTGAGATCATACAGTATTTGACTTTCTCCCTCTGACTTATTTCACTTAGCATAATACCCTTAAGGTCCATTCATGTTGTCACAAATGGCCGGATTTCATCATTTCTTATGGCTGAGTAGTATTCCATTGTGTATATATACATCTTCTTTATCCATTCATCCCTTGATGGACACCTAGGTTGCTTGCAAGTCTTGGCTATTGTCAATAATGCTGCAATAAACATAGGGGTCCATGTATCTTTATGCATTTGTGTTTTCAAGTTCTTTGGATAAATACCCAGCAGTGGATAGCTGGATCATACGGTAGATCTAGTCTCAATTTTCTGAGGATACTCCATACTGCTTTCCTTAGTGGCTGCACCAGTTTGCTCTCCCACCAGGAGTGTACAAGTGTTCCCTTCTCTCCACATCCTCTCTAACACTTGTTTCCTATCTTGTTAATTATAGCCATTCTGACCAGAGTAAGGTGATATCTCATTGTAGTTTTGATTTGCATTTCCCTGAAAGCTAATGATGTTGAGCATCTTTTCATATGCCTATTGGCCATTCGTATATCTTCTTTGGAGAAATCTCTGTTCAGATCTTTCACCCATTTTTTAATTGGGTTTTTGGTTTGTTGTTGAGATGTATGAGTTCTTTGTATATTTCTTTTCTAATTTTACTCTTTATTTTCCTCATCTTGGTTACGTCAATACCTTCACTTTATTTCCTCACACAAATTATAGTCTAACAAACATCATTTATAGCTGCCTTTATTTAATAAACATTTTCCGAAAATCTGTATTGAAACAACATACTTTTGTTAGGGGCACATGTGTATATGTTGTGGGTGTGTATGCACATCTGTGTGTCTTGGGCAGGGAGGAGGAGCTGGATATAAAGACATAAAAATTTGGTCCCAAATCTTTGCTTATTAACCTTGGCTCTATTCTGCATGACCTCTATACTTTTATTTCATAGGCAAGGTGCATAATTTCAATGGAGTTGGCAGAGCCCCTTTTCAAAGGCAGATTTATTGGGAAGCCAATGACACAAATATCAGGGCCTTTTCACTAGCACAGGCCCTTTTCATGGAAACTGCAGGCATTTACATTCATAATTAATTTTATGCAATAGCATTGCAGTTGCTGTATGCCCTCTGTATTCATGATTTTGTTTTCTTTTTTTATAAAGCGCCCCCTTCAAAGAAAATGCAAAAGCTTCAGAGACTTAAAAAACCTGCATCCATTCCCTGCCTCTATTTTTAGCAGTAGCTATTATTTACTGAGTGCTTCCTATGTGCCAGGCACTGTTCTGACTGACATGTATTTATGTCTATATATATCAGGATAGTCATCAGCCCATAATAATAGTTAAGAATTCTCAGTGTACTAGATGTACTGTGCAAAATGCTATCCAAACATCAATGCACTGAATTCTCATAGAAACCCTGTGAGGAGGTGGTATTGTTGTCCCCTTCTTACAGGTGAAGAAAGGGAAGCACAGGGAGATCAAGGAACTTGCCCAAAATCCTACAGCCAAGATCTGAAGGCAAGTATTCAGGCACCAAGTCTGCATACTGAACTATTACCCTGTATAGCTTCGGTCATAATTCAACCTCTCTCTGGTTTTTGATGATTGCAAGTCCAACAACAAGAAATGCCTTTCATTCCTTCAATATCTTACTTGAGACCTCACACAGAAATATCTTTGGGCAAGTAACACACTGACTTACATTTATGCACACAAATTTTGCCCATGTATAAAAATTAAGAGAGTGGAAAACTCAGTACCAAGAAAATGTAGAGTGGGGTAAAACATGAAAATACAAGCTTTGCCATCCTAATCATATTAAGTAGTTTTGGTCCTGAATGTTGAAAGCAGCAAGCTGTCAAGGTTAGCAAATATGGGAGCGAATCAGAGCTGTCATAAAACCACAAACTGTCCACCATAAAACACAAATTTATCATATTCTTCCAATTCTAGGCAATGCATTGCAAATATCAGCAGCTAATATTTAGCAGCTTAACTCCACAGTTATGGGCTTCCCTGTTCTTGGGAATAAAATATTTTAAATGGTCGTGAATACTATATACCACACCGTCTTATTAGCTTCATTTGTGTAAACTGCCATGCCGTTGTCTATTTTTAAACGTGTATGTGGGGTTTTTTTTTTGCCATAAGTCTAGTATCATTTACTTCTTAAATTTAGCTTCATTTCATATTTTACTTAGTGCTTTACTGAAATATTCATGTGTTCCTGTTCTCTGTTGTAAGGCAGCTCTTGCAATTCCAAAGGTCATGTGTAGCAACTGAGTGGAACAAAGGTTCCCAAATGCCTCCCATTGCCATTTTAAGCAGGTGTTGCTAGATAACTATATTCCCAGCCACCTCAGTGTGTCAGATTCAGGGAGATAAGTTTCTTAAGCTATAATAGAATTTTCATTGAGGCAATTTGTCTTCAATGCATGAGATGTGAAGTGCTCAGCTATCCTCAGATTTTGTCTGAGAAATCAAGGAAAGATACTGTCGAATAGTGGCTTTGACTATTTTGATCATAGGTACAAGTAATACAATGATAGTGTCATTTGGGGGTCCCATTTACATAAAACAAGTTTATAATTGATGTGCCACTTCGTGGTCACCAGAGGTAATGGACCTTTTAAGAACCTCTACTTAATAACAATAAAGTACCATTTTTACAAGATTTAATGTTGGAAGAATTAATGCACCTCACAGCCTGACCTTCACCTGCTCCTTTGATGGCAACTACTGTACTGTTTCATTCTGGAAGATTCTCCAGATTTAAAGTTGACATTACACAGTCAGCATTCTCAAATGTTTTTAATAAAATTCGGGTATTAGCTTGTGGACAGAGCAGGCTGTTTAGAATGCAGATAACACTTTATTTAATAAGGGAGGAATTTGCACCAAGATTTAGATAATGCCCAACCTCCAAAGCACCCACATAATTTGTATTGATATCCAGGTGCTAGAACGACTGTTAATGCATGACCATAACTGATCTGGGAGGCTATCCACCAGTAAAATGTCTTTTTTGTAAAATAAGTACGCAGTTAAGGAGTTAACAGCTACCACCTTCCCCAGCCCCCTCACAGTGATACATGCCACAATGAGATGCAGTAGGATGGTAAATATCCCGTTGCCCTGATCATGGACAGACACAACAAAACAAAGCACTGACATGCTCTTCTTAAATAGCAGGGTGTCAAAACTCTTCCTAGGCAAGTGTGAGTCGTTAACTCAAGCCTCCGTTACAAAATTGCATAATAGGGTCTAGTAGCCTGTGAAAGTGTTTTCCGACATATCAGCATCACAGGAGACCAGGCAAAGAGTCACCAAGTCATCTTGATTTGCCAAATAGAGTAAACAAACCTCCTTTGACTGGCAGATGCAGGAGAAACTATACTTTTCTATACTGGTTGGCAGAGTGTGAATTGAAGGGAAGCAAATATTAGGTTCAACAAAATAAACTGAGAATATTCAAGTTTATTTAACACTTTCCTGAAAAGTATAGGGGTATATAAGTCTAGGATGAAAGATAAGGCTTTAAAACTTGAGATAAAATATGAATAAAGGGGCCTAAATATGTAATTACTTGGGAAGAAGCATCTTTCCTGTGTGTGGTAATGCAGGTCCTCCTTCCGGAGAAGCTGACACAAAGACAGCATCAGACGGGCACAAGAGTTATTCGGGTGGTGGGGGTCAGGGGGAGACTACCTATGAAAGAAAACAAGAGAAAGCCAAAGGAGGCTGGGAGAACTATCCCACTATGATGCATGTCTGACTCCTTTGAAGGAGAGGGGAAGGGAGGGCGGAGAGGAAGCAGGCTTTGCACTGTAGTGCAAAAAGACAGTTTTGGTCAAGTTGATGGGGGAGTCCTTGAGCCAAAGTCCCCGTCAGAGGAATCCCACATCTCCCAGGAATGGGCCTGCCTTAGAACCCCTGCTGCACTCAGTCACTGGCTGGGATAAGCTCCTGGGAAGGGTGGCCTCGGCACCAAAGCCGTGATGGACAGAGTGTAGCATCCGGGGCCAGCATTCAATCACACTCCCTGAAGTAGGAGATGTGAGAGGGCGTTTTCATGACCGTCACAAATCATTTAATCAGTCACTATGCCTTCATGAGACTAACCATTTTAATAAAAGTCTGAGCTTCGATTGGGTAAATAAACATGAATGATTTTACTTCACACTTACCTCTCACAGATAAATGAAAATTACCATAGAAAGTTCAGCTAGAATAAACAAAAGATTTCAATTGACCATAAAAATAGAAAACCATCCTAATTAATCAGTCCCTTCAAATTTATTCCTTGTTTGCTGACATTAACTGCTTTTAACACATGTAAGCACACATTACTTTTAGGATCTCAGTTTGAAAAGAGAGCAGTGGCGTCGATTGAATAAAGCCAGTAGAGCACATCAATGACACTGCTCAGATAATCAAAACAAAGTTTCACAGGACAAGGGACAAAGGTAAACAGAAATTTATGGGATTATCATGTGGAATGTAAAATGTGTATGTCACTATCCTATGGGTTTTATGACGAGGGACAAAGATGAGCAAGAAAGACACCTACATATTAACCTAAGTATAACAGAGGAGCTCCATTTTGCTCTGATATTGCAAGCTGTCAAAGAGCTGGTTTGAGTTGATGACATCTGTGTGTACTGGTAGAAACCTGAATAAATGGACTGTTTACATGAAAAACAGCTGATCTTGGACATTCTTTTTCCTGAGTGCACAGAAAGTAGCTCTCACAATCCTAATAGGAGCTAAGTGACATGCATGGTGCACATAGTGATAGTTTAGGGCTTTCAAATGAACCTGCCCTCATGTTTTGCTACCTTATGCCATTGTGTGTATTTTCTGTGATATCCATAAATCTGGGCCAGTGGTTCAAGGGGCCTCTCTAACTGTGGTAACCACATGCTGTGTGGGAGACTGTCTTCCATGCGGAGGCATCTGAAGGTGGTTTAGTGCAGAGAGTAGCAGAGATAGAGGATTTATTCCCAATCTTTCTGAGTGATATTCGGGAACAAACTGTCATACCATGGACGCTAGTTGCCTGCCCTCAGTAAAATGAAGAGATTAGACTAGATAAATTTTTCAAACAGCTCCATAGAGCCCTAGGAATTTCCCAGTATACCTCATGGGACCACTCTGGAAAACGGAAAACTGAGATTGTGGGGCAGTGCTTATAAACAGTTTGCTGTTTTATATTTGCATTCCATAAAAGAGCTCATCTGAAGAAAAATCTTGAGGATTGAAAATAGGTGCATTATGTGATTTCTAAAGTCTCTGCAGTGAAACGATTCTAATCTTTTAATTAAACCTGTGAATAGTGAGAGATTTACAAAGCGTAGGGTGAGGCAACCCTAGAAAATAATTTTTCCACACCTGCAAGTTGTTGTGTTAAGTGTATCCAAACAGCAGAAGTTGATGAACAATACTTTTGTTCACATCCTGTTGTGCATCACATGGTATGGGAAGCTGATAAAAGGCCCCACAAAAGCTATCTTCATCCTAATGCCTGAAACCTGTGAATGCTACCTTACATGGAATAAAGGGATCTTTGCATATGTAATAAGGTTAAGGAGATTATCCTAGATTATCCAGGTGGGCCCCAAATGCAATAACATGTATCTTTGTAAGAGGGAGGCCGTGGGAGATCTGACACACAGAGAAGGTGGAACACAGATTTGAAGATGCTGGCATTGAAGATTGGAGTGATGTGGCCACAAGCCAAGGAATGCTGATAGGCATCAGAAGCTGGAAGAGGCAATGAACAGATTTTCCCTGGAGCCTTCAGAGAGAGCATGACCCTGCTGACACCTTGATCATCCCAGTGATAGTGATTTCATACTTCTGGCCTCCAGAACTGTCAAAGAAAAAATTTCTGTTGTTTTAAGCCACAAAGTTTGTGGTAATTTGTTACAGCAGCCAAAGAAATCTAATATACTTGGCGAAGGCTTTTTTCCCCCCAAAATCCTATTTTCCACCTTCTGAAAACAACACAGGTGAGCCACAAACAAAAGGAGATAATAGAGTTATGCAAGACCACCTGCAAAGACCAGTGAATTAGTCATCTGGAACACATTAACCACACATTTGTTGCAATCTCTAGTAACCCAAAAGAGAGAATTTTTTTTAAGTAAACATTTTATTGAGGTAAACGATATATACAGAAAAATAAAGAAATCCAGAACTAAATGAATTTTCATAAAGTAAACATGCTGTATAAGTCGCACCAGGAGAAATCCTCATCCCCCTTCTAGTCACTAACTCCCCCAAGGTAACCACTATCTTGACTTCTAAGAAACAACACATTCACATTCCCTTCTTTTGTACTTTACCTAAATGGAATCATACAACATATAGTCTTTTGGGTCTATCTCATTTCAGTTAACATTTCATTTTTGGCATTCTCCTATACTGTTGCATATAGTAGCAGGCCATTTATTCTTAATGCCATGTAAGATATTTATTCCTATCACTGTATGATTATACCACAGAGTACTTATCCACTAGTGGTCACTTGGATTGTTTCCACTTTTAAATTATTATGAATAGCACTGCTATGAATATTTTGGGGATCAAGTACCTATGCATTACTTTTGGGTGAACAGTGCCTGGGTTGAAAACGCTGGACCATAGCATACACATGTTTAGAATAGAGGATTTTATAAGAATAAAAATGTAATTTCAAAATCACCCCCATTTCATTATGCTGATATTATTCAATTATATTTCTATTATTTGACCTTAAAATTGTAGGTGAATTCTGAACAACCTAAGTCTTTTGATTAGATTTTCTTAAGAGAAACTGGCTAAACTCTGAAGTCAGGGTTTTATATTTATGTTTATCATATATTTTAAAGGTCACCTTAATGTAGTAAAATATTTTTAAAAATCGGAATTAAAAAAAAAAAAACCCAAACTTGGAACCTGACGCTTTTGAAGTTTCTCTTTCATATGATTTTCTAGGAGGAAGAACATCCTTAGTAAAGGTGACATGTTATCCCTAGAGAAGCATCTAAGGCATTCTGATAATCTTGCAACTTCTCATATAATCCAGAAGGATAGAAAACTACAGTGAAGTGCCTGTTCTCAGACTTGAATGGGTGCAAAAAGATGAAAATATAATTAATCCAATTGTGTTTCTTTGAGACATTTCCAACACTTCCAGCCAGCAGAACAATGGCGATTTTTTTTTCCCTTTCCAGCAGAAATAGATTCTTTTTTAAACATTCTACTTTGAATATAGTTTTTCTGTGGTTTTTTTTTTTTTTGGAATTGCCTTTCTCCTCCAACCAGGATAGTAAAGCTTTGAGCTCTGTATAGGCATGCATAAAAGATTTTATAAAACACAGAATATTAAAGTTGCAGACAAAAGAGCTAGGATTTAGACTATAATACTATCAGCTTGGGGCTGAAAGAATCAGAGGTCTAAAGGTTTACAGACTCAGAATGAAAGCACGTACAACACCTAGCTCTGAAAATTAGGTCACGTTAACAGAACCATTTGACTGCTCACTTTGCATGTGAAAGACCACTATTTGATGAAATATGACTATTTTAATGGAAGGCTTACGTCAGCAGTTATGAAAACAAGGACTGATACTGAAAATAGTCTCCTTTCCCTGTTGTCTTTGTCCTTCTAATTTTTCCCGATTGAGTTGGAATTTCTGTCTTTATCCTACACCTTACTTCTCACCCAGCAGCGGTCCCTAATTCAGAACTAATTTTTAAAGGTCAAACTAAAGTCTGGAAGCATCCCAAGAACCCATGATTATGCACCAGCATTGTTGAGTAGCTAAAGAGTACACAGCTTTTGGCTAGGCACAGTGGATTCTTTTTAAATAAACAGGTACAGTGAAGAAAAAAATAAAATAGATGAATCCACTAGATATAGAAGACCCAAATTAAACACAAAGAACTATTGATTTCTTTCTCTTGTAAAAGTACACAGCTGAGAAAAGATTATACAGTAAGTACTTTCCTAGTATTTAAAATGTAGTAGAAATAATTCATTCCATTAATCAACATTCATTAAGCAGGGCACTTTTGTAGCCATTGGGGATTCTGAACAAAGCAGACAAAAATTTTTACCCTCATGATGCTTACATTTTAAGAGAAGGGAGACAGACAATAAAAAATAAATGAATTATGTACCATATATCAGTGGTGATAAGAGTTAAGGGGGGTAGTCCGCAACTTTACATAGGTAGTCAAAAAAGGCCTCACTAAGCAGTGCACATGAGCAAATATCTGAAGGAGGTGACAGGGTGAGGGGGGTTGGGGGGGTGTTGGTGGGGCTAGCTGGGGAAAAGCACCCCAAGCAAAGGGAATAGCTAGTGCAGGCACTGACACAGGAAGAAGAGTGGTGTAACAGAGGAGCATTGTGCCATGGAGTGGAACAAGCAAGAAGGAAGCACTGGGAGACTGACAGCAGCAATGAGGAGCTAGATGATTGTACCCAGTACCTTGTGAGCAACTGTAGACAGATGGGATTTCACTCTTGGAGAGATAAGAGACCATTATGAGTAGGTGTTCAACAGAGGAAGATATCACCTAGTTTGTATTTGAAGGAATCGCACTAGCTGCTATGTTGAGAAAAACTGAAAGGGAGAAATGGTGAAAGGACAGAAAAGGGTTAGGAGGCTACTGAAATAAAACAGGTGAGAGATAAGGGGGCTTGGACCAAGATGTAGCAGCAGATGTGCTGAGAAGTGGTCAAATTATGGGTCTATTTTCAAAGCATAATGGACAGAATTCACTGATAGGCTAGAGCATACGAGAAAGAGGGAGTCAAGAGGAACCCTACTTTTGGCTTAAGCACCTAGAAGGATGGAATTACCATTGAGGAAGCTGGGAAGGGTCAGGTATGGGAAGGAAGGTAAGGAATTTGTTTGGGGTTGGCTAAGTGTGCTGTGCCTATTTAGACCAAAAGTAAAGATGTGGAGTAGACAGATGGATGTGTGAGTCTGGAATTCAGGGAAGAGGTCCAGGGTGGTGATGAAACTTTGGGAATCATCAGCATATAGTTGGTATTTAAAGCCATGGTACTGGAAGAGATGCCCAAGGCAGTGAGTATACACAGACAAGATGTCCAATAACTGAGCCCTGAAGCTCCATGATGTTTAATAGAATATAATTTATCTGGAACTCATGACAAGAAGTATTCCACAGAGGGTTTCAAAAAGATTCTGGATGAACTGATCCCTTAACACAAAATATTGCAAAGTACGATCATACACTGAGTGGTGACTTTAAAGAGATGCTTGCTAAAGTTCCTCCAAATGTTGTGTGATTTTTATGACTAGAAATGAAATCTTCCTTTATCCTCATAAAATTTTAACATATGAGTACTTGATATAAGTATGCAATAGAATCTGCTGGTTTATTTATATCTCATATATGAGGATCAATCTTTTATTGTTCAGATAATATGCCATAGTAAAAAATTTGCTGCTTAGATTTGAAATTTAAGCATGAATGTTTCAACAAAGTGCCATTAGATTCATGAGAATCAGTGATTTAAATATAAAAATGATATTAATACACCTGACCAAAGAAGATATACAGACAGAAAATAAGCATAATGAAAAGATGCTCCAAATCATATGTCATTAGGGAGATGCAAATTAAAACAATAAGATACTAATATACACCTATTGGAACGGCCAAAATCCAGAACACTGACAACATCAAATGCTGACGAGGATGTGGAACAACAAAGAACTCTCATTCATTGCTGGTGGGAATGAAAAATGGTACAGTTACTTTGGAAGACAATTTGGAGGTTTCTTACAGAAATAGATACATCTTACCATACAATCCATCAATCTCACTCCTTTGTATTTACCCAAAGGAATTATAAGCTTATGTCCACACAAAAACCTGAACACAGATGTTTATAGCAGCTTTATTCATAATTGCCAAAACTTGGAAACAACCAAGATGTCCTTTAGTAGGTGAATGGATAAATAAACTGTGGTACATCCAGACAATGAAATACTATTCAGTGCTAAAAAGAAATGAGTTACTAAGCCATGACAAGACATGGAGGAATGCTAAATGCATATTACCAAATCAAGGAAGCCAGTCTGAAAAGGCTACATACCATACGTTCCCAATGATATGGCATTCTGAAAAAGGCAAAACTATGGAGCTAATAAAAAGATCAGCGGTTTCTAGGGGTTGCGGGGGAGGGATGAATAGGCAGAACACAGAGGATTTTTAGGGAAGTGTGTATGATACGACAATGAATACTAGAATGGATATATGTCATTATACATTTGTCTAAACCCATACAATGTACAGCACTTAGAGTGAACCATAATGTAAACTATGAACTTTGGGTGGTTATGACATGACAATATAGGTTTATCAATTGTAAGAAATTTACCACTCCAGTGAGTGATGTTCATAATGGGAGAGACTATGCCTGTGTGGGGACAGAGAGTATAAGGGAACTCTCTGCACTTTCCTCTCAATTGTTGCAAATCTGAAACTGCTCTAAAAAAATGAAATCTTTTTTTGAAGGATATTAATTAGACCAAAAGTATCCTGTGTTACGTCAAATCAAATCCTGAGTTGATTTAACCAAGAGACAGTGAATATTCTCCCTTTAATCTGATATAGCTGGATATTTTGAGCCATGTGAGGAGAGATTGTACAAGATTGATGATTTTCATAAATGTTTGTCTTTTTAGCACATAAAATTAAAGTCAGGTGTGTCAAAATAATATTAAAAATTCAGAATTTCAGGAAAAATTCACTATTTAATACTATACATACATATCACTTTCAATATACCTTTGGTTTGGACTATACATATCTAGGTTTATGTGAACATTCTGTAACCTCTGTAACCCTGAGGAAAAATGTCTATCATACAAGACCCCACATTATTCCTCCTGCATAGACTCTAACTGATTCTTTACCTTTGGAATGCACTTATAACAACATTAACACCTTTTACCCCCACTTCCACCCTGGTTATCTTTGAAATTAAACTCACCAGAGAAGACTTCTGAAAGATTGTGATATTTCAACTGTCATGTACTCATCAATAGAACATCCTTTCTATCATTTCTTAGCATTCACTTTCAAAATTACTCAAGATATATATCAAAAACTTTACATGATGCCATAAGACAATTTCATTAAGAACTACATCTCTCTTTTCTCAAGGAACGCTATCTCTCAATCAGGTAACATGTTCTTTCCTCGTTGTAGCCAGTTTAAGCCACATTTTCAAATACAAAAATATTTGATCCTAAAAAATTTAAATAATCCATAAGAAAGTATTTACAGAGAAAATACTCTTTTTTAATTAAAGATTCTTCCTCATGAGACAGACTCATAGATAACTTTATGGAAGTCTATTAATCTCATATCTTCTTAGAGGAATTATAACAATACAGGGTAAGAAGTGACCACGTCATAAAATAAAACATGAATACCCACAACAGCTGACCCAGATCCTAAGTGAGCCTAGCCAAGACTAGGGGGTTTGCTGGTCTAGAATGACCTTACTCATGGCTGACAGTTGGCTAGCTATTGGCTGTGGTGAGTGAGCCACATGCCTCTCTCATCATCTGGTGGTGGCAGGGTTCCAAGAGAACAAGTGGAAGTATTCAAGGTCTCTTGAGGCCTAAGCTTAGAAATGGCATGATATCAATTTTACCGCATTCTATTCATCCAAGAAAATCACAAGGCCAGACACAATTCAAGAGGTAGGAAAGTAAATTCCACCTCTTGAAGGGAGGAAATGAAAAGACGCCACAGATGAGTGTGGATACAGGAAGGTGAAAAAGTTACTAAGGTTGGAGCAAGAAGGGAAGTTCTAGGAGATGAGGTCACAGAGCTAGGCAGGGAGAAGATAAATAGTGGAAGCCAGGAGACCGGTTAAGAGGCTATTGAAACAATCCAGTGAAGAAATCAAACCATTGATTTTCAAGTAGCAAACTCCCAATATACACTGCCTGACAAAAATTTCACTGTAACGAGCAAGCATCTGAAACTCAAATAAAGCGTGCCTTACCAAAACACTACTCTAAATATCTTGTGTTTTCACATCCTAATCCCCTTGTTCTTGCCACTAAGCAAAGTGTAGTTTTTTCCACAAGGCAAGATATGGAATAAAAAATTAAACTAATTAAAATTTGATTCTGCAGCAATTCCTACAATTCTCAATGTATATAATATGACTTTTAAACACCAAAGATATATACAAATTTGAGGTATTGTAACTGTTTTCAAAAAGTCAAAGATTCGGGTTATAAAAAATATTCACAATAAATGATTCACTAAACAGCCGATCTAGTGACAGGGAAATTAACCATTGAAATAACAACAGAAACATAACAAACTGCTCATAATGATGAAAGCAATACAATTGACAGCTAGCACATGCAGCAGCAACTTTACTTTAACGGATGGTTACATATAATTCCTTTACGGGTATAGACTATATGTCAAGGCCTCTACAAAAAATTTTATAAGACAAAAAAAATGTGTTACATAACGAATCCCCAGACCCTTAAAATTTAACAAGAATGTAGAAATTTTATTTCAACTTTATTCATAAACATAAGCCTTAGAATTATTTGAGCTAAAAAAAACGTTAAAAAAAGTTTATAACTTTTAACCCATGTCTTTATTCTTGCAATCTTTTCTGTCTATGATTCAGAAGTAATCTTGAGAGGTCATCATAAACACACCAGAATCTTTGAACAGAATCATACTTATACTGTACAAGGCAAAAAAAACCCAAAACAACAAGAAAAAGAGCCCTATTTTAAAATTTCGTGCAACAAAATTCTATAACTTACCTTGGAACCTTATCCCAATAATTCTCATTATGACCAAATTATTGGACTTACTCATTTTCTATCAACTCACACACCAAACTTTTATTAAGTGAGTAAAAGACATCAATTTTATAATACAGCAAATTTAATCCATGATTTCATTCATTCAGACACCAGTGACTGAGTGTCCACAAAGTGCAAAGCTCGATATGTATGGATTAAAAGTAACTGTCTTGTGTGATAACTAGGGGAAAGGAGAATGGAACATTTGCTGATTGTCTGCCATGTGTTCTGCTGTATTAGGGGGGCATTTTAACACCTCACAGGAACCACAGGAGGTTCAACAGTTTAAGTAATTTGCCCAAGCTCACAGCTAAAATGTGGCAGAGTCTGGATCAGAGTACAGAACTATCCAGTGTCAACACCTATACTTTCTCCACTGAACCATATTTTTAAATGCACATTGGATAGTTCATAAGATAGAGGTAATAAAAGTATTTTCAAATAACCTTTGAAACTATTTTTTACATTCACACCATAACACATACCTCACAGCTCTGGTTACTTCAGCTCCACACTTGCCAGGCCCCTCAAACAACATAAGCATAACATATTTATCCTTGAAGTGCGTAAACAGTCAAATATATGAGATTCCAAATTATGGTTAGAAAATCTTTAGAATATTTTTACTTATTGATAAATATTATGGGAGCACTGACAAACCAGAGTAAGCCATTAATGTTATACCATCAGCTGGGAAAGGTTTGGGAAATCAGATCATTACATTTCTCCCCACATTACCCACTTTTGAGTCCTATGGCTACCACAGCTCATTGGTATGTCTAGAACTTAGAATTTAGCTAAATCTGATCACTATACCATTGTACATTATTTTATTTCCATATTCATAAGAATTTCTATTGAAATGTTCAGTCAAACTTAAAAGTGTCTAAAGTCAAATAAATACAACTATTCAGTAATGCTTTTAACTCTGAAGTAATCCACAACTTGAACGGAGACAATGAAGACACTGAAATTGTTAAAGATTCAGTTTAAACGGAGACTGCAGCCAAGAAATCAAGAGAAGACTGAGACTTGCAAGGGCAGCAACAAAAGGAATAGGAAAGACCACCAAGCATAAGGAAGTGTCAGTAGAGACTAAGGCCAAGATTAGCCGCAGCCTCATATTTCCAATTACTATGTATGGTGTGAAAGCTGGACAATGAAAAGGGCTGACAGGAAAAAAATTGATTCATTTGAAATATGGTGTTGAAGGAGAGCTCTACAGATACCCTGGACTGCCAGAAAGACGAACAAGTGGGTCCTAGAGCAAATTAAGCCTGAACTATTGCTGGAGACAAAAATGACAAAACTGAGGCTGTCCTACTTTGGACAGATCAAGAAAAGGCAGCATTCTGTGGAAAAGACAATAATGCTGGGAAAAGTAGAAGGCCACAGGAAAAGAGAAAGACCAAATACAGGATGGATTAATTCCATAAAGGAAGCCAAATGCATGTGTCTACAGAAGCTAACTGAGTAGGACTGTTGAGGACTGGGTATTGTGGATATCACTCACTCATAGGGTCTCCAGGAGTCGGAGCTAACTTGACGGCATGTTACAATAACAAATCTACAAAGCAATCCTGGAAAAAATACACTACTCAGAAATGATACCAGACTTGGCCTTTTGACTGGGGTAGAAAAAATATGTGTTTCATCTGATATGTTTTAGACTACCTCTTACCAGGTTTTATTTGATATATTCCAAAATCACTCCCAAGACAATTCTGATGTGCACCAAAGGTAGAGAACCATGGCTTATATGATGATTGTCATTTCCTTCCTTTTTAATTTATATGAGAAATAAAGGATTTTGTGAGCATAAGGCTTTTCTCTGTTTATGAACCAATTTTAGGGAAGGTATTCTTAGTAATATTCTACAAAGATAAATATATGTATCATTTTTGCCTTGTTTTTCTTCTACTAACTTTATTTTTGCATTAAAAAGCTTTTGCTATTTGCTGTAAAATGTGCTTGTGTGCTTTCTAACTTTAAATCTGTAACATGTAATTCTTGGTGATCAGTTTAGTTTATGAGTTGTATTTTTTCTTATGCAAATTATCCTGTTAAGTTATGCATTATGGTATAGTACTTATAAGAGGTTTTCAATCTCCTAGTCATAAAAGGCTTTGTGGTGAGCATAATAAGTGTAAATGTATCTACTGGCAGACTATTGAATACTAAGTATCATATACTTTGCTACAATAAAAATTGGAAAAGACATTTTAAAAAGATTTATAGTTTCCCTTCAAGCATAGAATATTAGAATATTCAAATAGTTACATTTTGACAAACATTGACAATATTTTTCATATTATATTGAAAATTATTTTCCTCTGAAATCATCTGCTCACATTCCCGACTTAATATTCAGTATACGTAATGTTCTACTGAAGTAGATGTGTTCAGAAACAGGACTCCTGTACAAGAACACACACAAAATATATTTGCATTGTAGATTAGGCTCTACGCCTGTTGCCATTAAGAAGTTGATTTGGGGACATACCCTAAGTTTCCCCACAGCTCCTGTGACTTCTGTATCTGTCTTGTTCTAGCTTCCAGTGGTTTTAGTCTCTGTGCTGACCCCAGTGGGAAGTACAATTTGGACGCAGCAGCTTAAGTCTTCCTAAGACATGGAAAAAAGATGAAGTCCAAAGATACTGTACCTCATATTCAGAGAACTAATAAAGAAATATACATTTATTTATGATAAAGCAAACTAAATTCAGTTGAAGTGGTTTTCCCTCACACATACAAAAATAAGATTTCTAAACAGGATATTTTTTTAAATCCTTTAAAAGTTTTATTATTTAAAAAGTGTGTTTACTGGTGAAATTTGAATAAGGTCTGTATCGAGTTAACAGTACTGTCAATTTCCCAGTTTTGATAATGCATGATAGTTACGTAAAATATTATCATCAGAGAAAAATGAGTGAAGGGCACGGGGAACTCAAGTAGTTTTGCAACTTTTCTGAGTAGAATATTATTTCAAAATAATAAGTTTAAAAATGTTTTGTGAAATTTACTGCTATTAAAGTTGCTTTCAGACTTTCTACTGCTTTAGAATTCTATAAATCATTTGCAGATGATAAATAATCAGGGCTCCAATACACAATTATCACTTTGGTGCAAAAAGATGTTAACTAGCACTTCTTAATTTGTATGGTATCTTTTTCTTTTCTCTCAAAGCAACACTTATGAGCAAATGTTTCATAGTTTTAAACTCTACTATATTTTCTGAAACATGCTTTTACTTAATTGGTCTTTTCAGAGATTTATTTAATGGAGGTAACTGATGTCATCATTTCTTCCTCATATTTTCCTAATGAGTTAATTCCCTCAAACTCTCTTTGGATGAAAGACTTCCAATCTGAATTTCCCTTACAAGTTGTTGAAATATGCAATATAAAAAATTAATAAAATATCCCCCCATTTAAATAATAGTAAGTTAAATAAACATATACTATCACTTAATGTTTGCCATCTGTTGGTCATCATCACTACAGATTAATCTTGTCTCAATTTGATGTTTAGACATGGCTTGTAGCTCTGTCAACATGGGCTTGCTCAATGTCTTCAATACTGTATTTGTTCAATAAAAAATTTTATACACAATTTGATGTGTATAATCAAAAGTAGCTATTGTTTTAAAATATTATTTCAAAATTACATATTATTTATATTTTGCTTTACTATCTTGATAATACTTCACAGCAATATTTCAAGTTCATCTTAATAATAATGCAATGTATTTCATTAACTTTTAATAATTACGACACTATTATAATAATGTAAATATAAGAAAATATATGGGCATATTAACTTTACTTCCAAGCATATTTTCACTTAGATACAATCTATTCTGCCTACCACTGTCTAGTATATGTGTTAACATATAAAAATATTACATTTCAATTTTAGAAATATTATTGAAATTCAGTAAAATATTTATGACCTGAAATTTGCATTTACCAAAAAAATTCCACCTGGTTTGTACTGTTTCACTGTTTCAAACTTTAAGCATATATAAAAATTATAAGTGGTCACACAGAATAACAAGATGGAAGTAACTCAACTTCTTTTTCCTCACCTTTATAATCAATGGGCTAGCTTGGTTTATTTCAAATCTGTTTAAATGCAGGATTATGTAGTACTACAGGGACTGGGGACATGAACTCCATCTGAAGCAAGCTCTAGTGAGTTGAAACCTTTATAAATTTACTCTCAAAATGAACATATATTGCTGCGTGTGCATGTGTCACAAGTACAAGTGGGAGATCTGTGAATAAAGTTCTGAGTAGACTTCAATGTTCATTCAAGAATATAAGTAATAAATGCTAATTTGAAGATTACCACACCTTTTTGAACACTGATCACAACTGCAGCAATTACTTAGAATTTACAACAAAAATATTTTTTCAAGGAGGAGTAATTTATCACTGGCATTGTTTGGAATTGCCAGGTCATGGCAAATATAAAAAAAGGAAGCAGACAAAATTTGAGTTGGTTTTATTATAGCTTTTCATTGTTATACAAAAAATAGCACTCCCCTTTACTTCCTTTCCCAAGGTCCTTTCGCCCAGCCTTGGTACCCTATGGTATACTGAACCATATGCTCTTCCCTAAAAGGACCACACTCATTTCTCTTTCCTGCACCTTTGCTTTGTCTATTTTTTGTTTGAGGAACACTCATTCCTTTTACCTTCTTTTATTTCCAGCTATCAAAATCTGATTTCTCATCTTTGTTCAAGTTATTCAAATACTACAACCCAAGGATTCAATTCTGTGTAGTGTGATGGAAAGTATACTGGATAGGGAATTACAAGTACTAATTTCTAGTCCTTCCTGTCAAAAAAAATATACTCTATTGCTTACCAGATGTGCAAGCCCTCTGGGCCTCAGTTTCTAGAACTCTCAAATGAAGAGTTTACACTAGATGGATTCTAAGATCCCTTACAGTTTTTTGAAAACTGCAGTTCTATGATATGTCATCTATCCTGAAAATAGTTTTTCTTTATTTTCACATAGTAACTAATTAAATAATTAATTCTTCCTAAAGTGATTCCAGGACATTTGTTTCTGGTGGTGATGAAGAACTAACAACAGGAATCCATGAATATCTGATGATACACAACCTATAATTGGTGATTTGACGGAGACAACACCACCTAGGTAAATGTCAGATCGAGAAAGTCAGAGTAATATATGAAAGCTTCATTGGTGAGAGAGAGATTCAAACTAAATCAAAAAGAATAGCAGAGCTTGCAAGGAGCAAGAGATGGGACCTTAAAAAAGGAAGTGGTATGTGGTGTTAGTATCCCACCGAGGAGTGGGAGATGGAGGAATGGCAGTGGGCAGGGGTGCTGGAGAGGGCAATAAGGAAAGAAGGATCAAATGGTGGTGAAATGTACTCTTGGTAAACCAAAGGCCTAGTATTCAAAATAGGTCTCAAAAAGAAAAGTGACATGAGTTTTCCATTAACTGTGGTAGCACTCTGTGACAGAACAGTGCCGTATGATCCTTCACGCCTCTCCTGCCTCCACTGGGAAATATCACCCTGCTACCTATGAGTGGCAGGGCATGAAGACACAAAAGGAACATTTTGTATTTGTCCCTTGTCCCACCTGTAACACTCTAATCAATCATTTCAGCTGTTCCCAAACTACAATTTATTTCTTTTTAAACAAAAAGAGAAATGTTCTTAAAAACATTTAAAAATTGTTTACAGAATCATAAGTAGGCCTTTTGTTCCAACTTCATGCCCCTTTTGAAAACCTCTGGCCAGGACTTTGAAAATGGAGAGTGTCAGCCATCCTCTTTCCATCTCATGATTAAGAAGAGACATGGAAGCAGATCTAAAATACTGTCACACACAATAAGATGTAATCACACACCAAATTTCCATTCTCGTAAGTAAACTAACCTGAGTTCAGCTCGTAGTCTTATTAAATAAGAAGAAATTATTACCTATTCTTGTAACCCTATTCTCCACCCCCATGCCTGTCTCCCTCTTCCTTAGTCTCCTTTTTTTCAAGGAATCAATCACAGAAAAGATTCATTAAAGATAATAACATAATTTTCCCCTTGCTAACTTTTGGGTAAGATACTCTCAATCAGTAAAGCGGTCCAGAGCCCTAAGCGAAGTGAAAATGAAATGAGACGCCAGGCAAGCAGCCTTTGAATCATGACAGTAACAACTAATGGCGATGGTGGTGGTGGTGGTATTGATGATGATGATGATGATGGTGGTCACAGCAACCAAGCAGTGAAGGCGTGCCATGTGGTAAGTATAAAGTTTCCTAAGGATTTAGATCCCTCATTAAGAAACTTTCTTGAGTTCCCTTCCTGTAGATATGTGACCTTGGTGAAACATCAACTTCCTTTATCTGAAGCCTTACATCAGCTATGAAAATTAGTAATATAAAAATGAAACATAATTTATCCACTACATTGTAATACTTTGTACAGCACCAAATAAACCCTTTTCTTTCTAAACCAATTTAAATGGCCTATTTTCCTCTTAGTCCCTCAACTTCAAAGAAAGAAGTGAATTAATACACTGTAATTCAAGCAAATCATTTCAATTTTATTTATTTTTAATTTCTATTAATAGGAGTGTTTATAGGTGTGACACACACAGACATATATATGTGTGTGTATGATGTGTATATATATATACATATAAAAACTGGGAAGGCATTTTATAACTTTCAAGCCCTTTGGCATACTTCCTAGAAGTCTCAGTAATGACTATAGTTACTCTTAATTGCCTTCAACACACTTACATGAATGCTACATTCAGTTGAATAATTTCCTGGATTCCCTCTAATTAATCTGATAGCAGCTGTTTTAAGGCCTGTGCTGATTAACAGTTGCAAGACAGCTAAATGCCTAGTACAAGAAAAGCTCTCTGAAGCTTACGTATGTTCATCCACATAATTTTGTCTTTTAAGCATCAACATTTCAAAGAGGATCTTCTATTTTTAGTTAACTGTATTATTTGTTTATATAACTCAAATGGTTTCACCCTAACACACTGAAATATCATCTCAATATATTTACTAAATATCCTAATAGATATTATGGAAATTCAACATTGCAAAAAGTAAACATAAGAACAAGTTTTAAAGATTTAAAGAAAACAACAACTGAGGAGGTATTATAGTATGTATTTGTACTGGTTTCCTCGTCCCAGTACAGAAAATATAAATGAACTTTACAATACAAATGATATATTAAATAAAGCACTCATCTAAAGTAAGATGCTGCTAGGCAAACTTTTAAGGTCAAACTATAGATACTTGATATTTTACTCCATTTGTCCTACAAAAATGGCAATTTGATGCATCTCAGCCATATGTTCAGTTCAAATAACCACAACTGAATGGTATTTTCTGTAATTACCAATTTTAGGTTACATTTTGCCTGTCAGAAAATCAAAGCTCTGATTCTGCCATTCTTCCGTTAAAGCATTCAAAACGAGATCTCCTCAGATACTGCGGCCAGACTTCTTGGTCTGGCACAGTTTCCTCTCCATCCTGGTCTTTGGCCAATACAGATTATTCCTGCCTAATTCCCATTCCTTCAGCTCCCCCAGCAAGTGTCCTTCTTTCCTCGAGTTATGCTATTTCCTCACTCAGCCAGGAATAGACTATTGGAATCCTTCAAAGGAAAGCTTACAGCCACTTCCTCAAAAAGCTATGTCAAGATTCACAAACTCACATGCCTTTCCACAAGAAGCATAAGTAAGCTATCACGAGCTGGCTGCAGGCTTAAGGGAGATGGCTGATGGTCAGCTCTAGATCACCGCAGTGGGTGAGGTTTTCAGATATCATGACTGCATGGAATATGCCAGAAATCAAGAATTTAACGTGTGATATCCTGATTTTTAAGTGTTGGCAACAAACAGAATGTAAATTCCAAAAACTCTGGAGGTCAAACAGTATACATCTGCTGACTGGCCTCTGCCTCTCAACAGTCAGTTTGTGGCCTCTGCCTCATGTAATGCACTGAGGAACAAGTGACCTCTACGCAGTACATTCAGCTGATCTTTACATAGACTATCAGCGTGTGTATGTGTGTGCATATACATCCAGCTGGGGGCATATACATCTCACTGGTGTTTGGCATATAGCACAGTTCAATAAATGTTAACTATTAGGATGCAACAGGCATAGTATAATGCTTGACAATGCAAGAACTAAAATTCAAATCCTCACTTGGCCACTCACTAGGTGTGTGATCTTAGGCAAATTGCTTATCCTCTAAAATATGCAGTTTACTCATCAGAGTTAACATCATAATCTACCTAATTTGTAGAAATGTTGTGAGGAGTAAATGGGATAAAATGTGCAGCATCTAGGAAAGGGTCTAGCACGAGTGATCACTCAAACAAATGTTAACTGCCATTATTATTACCATTATCCTTATTAGATGTGTAGCGCACGTGTGTATACATATATTTTTTAAAACATAATACACACACATTTAACATGCTTTTACAGAATTATAAGTATGCCTTCTGTTCCCATTTCGTGCCTCTTTTGAGAAATGACAGCCAGGAGTTTTTTAAAAATACTCCCAAACATGAAACAACCCCCTCCCAAATTTCCATTCCAAGAGGATGAATTAAAAATAGCTATGTATTTATGTGGAAAAACTCAATGAATAAAAAAATAAAAATGAACGACTGACATACACAACAAGGATGAATTTCAAAAATATCACATTGAACAAAAGAAGCCAGACACAAAAGATTATCTACTGTATAATTCTATGTATATGAAGTTCAGTAATAGTCAAAATTAATTGACACCAACAGAAATCAGAACATAGGTTACCTTTGCTATGTAGGAATTGGCTGGAAGGGGCATGAGGGAAAGATGGGGAGTGACAGAAATGTAATCCCTTTATTAAGATGTGAGGTACACGTTTAATAAAACTGAAAAAGTCACTTAAGATCTACATTTCATAAAAAGAAAATTCCATCTCAATACAAGAATTTGAAAGGTGATTATTGCATTAAATACTTGTTGCATTTTCCTGAAAACACCATCTTAATATTACTATAAATGCATTTTTAAAATTATAAAATAATATCTGAACCCAAAAATACAAAAAATTCCTTAATCCCAATATACTATATAAAAGTTATCAGTAGAGTTTTAATTAGGGCCTATTTCTCCTTCATTAGTTGCTTACATGACCAATTGTTTTTTATGTCAATATGCTATCACTTATTAAGTTATATGCCACAGATGAACTCATGGAATATAGTTAAATCTTTAAAATTTTGAATGTACTGTGGGGATTGTGAAGTGGCTCAATGACATCTTAATATGTAGTAAATATAGGTGTTTGAAATTGGAATGAATTGGTACTGATCTAGAGGCATATACTGGAAGTTATTTTGAATACAAGAATAAAATTATAAGGTTTTCAATTTATTTTAATAATCTAAAATAGAGCGTAGAAAAAAATAAATTGGGTTGCTTTCTAAATAAAAGTAACTTACTGCAGTTTACTGTCATAAAACTCTATACTTTCCAAAAATATTTCTGATGTAGATTTGACTTTTCTCAAGTTCAGATGAACTTGGGAGATATTTCCAGATCGTCTATTTCTAGTTCATTTTTATTGAAAGACAACAGATGTTTAATTTTGGAAAAAAACAATTTTCATGACCAAATGAATAACTATCTTAACTGGATTCTGGAAAGGCACTTAGAAGAACTGCAATCTTCATGCTAAAATGTAATAAGTAGAAGAAAACAATCAGCAAATGTGGTTCTTCAAATAATTAAGTCCCAAACTTTTAAAATTACGTCAAGTACACCATAATGCATTGGAATTATTTTTTAAAAACTGAAAGCACTAATAGGTTTTTAAAATTAAATATGAAGTGGTGAAAAAATTGTTTGAAGTATTGCATTATAAAGAAAATAAAAATATACAAAAGAGAAACACCTCCAGAATGATTAGAATATCGATCTCTGTAAATCCACTGCTCCATGAAAGTAAAAAGAACACTGGAGAAAATTGTCAAAATCAACTTTTCCTGACATCTGGGAATTAACCAAAAGCTGACAACAATCTGGAGAGTCTTTATTCACAAAAAATAGCTGCACCTCAATAAGAATAGTGAACATCGTGTCATTTTAACTTTCTGTATTCCCATCCCCCTCTTCCCAGCTCTGTGTTACCCTTGAAAAAAACAGTAGCCTAGCAGCCAATGAAGGGGGAAGGCTGCGCTTGGAACTCCCCATAAAGCTCCATCTCACGGAGACTATCATTATTTGATCTGTCTCGCAGCTCCTTTAAAAAGCCCCATTCAAGGACTTCTCTTTACTTGACCTGACACAGAACTTGCTCAGTGAGGAAAGTGCCATCCCTAGAGTGTTTTGCAAAAATAACTAGCAGCAGTTGCTTAATATTTCAGCTTCAGGAGGTGGTGAAACAAGATGGGACAAACAAGAAGCTAGCCAAAACAAGGGAAAATGTGGGGAATAAGATGGCCATATGCAGCTTTGAAAAGCCGTGATATATTTCTGTGGAATTAGTAGGCCACATGCATGTGCAAGGTTGTTTGCACGCCCAGAAAACACCTAGGAATAGCACTAACCTCTCAGCTCTGGCTGACTTGGAGTTTCTGTACAAGCTGAAGAAAAGGCTAAGGCAGAGCTGTCAAATGCCAGACTGTTGAAGGTATGCTTCAACTCACAAGGAGAGAACCCCTGGGCAAAGGGTGGGAGACTTATTGGTTCAAGGAGCTTTTTAAAAAATTCTGTCCAAACACTGGCTGACCAATAAGCTAACCAAACAGAGACTTTAGTGGAATATTTGAAGAAATAATGGCTGAAAACTTCCAAATTTGATGCAAAACATTAACCTATATATCCAACAAATTCCAATGAAAATAAAGTCAAAGATATCCACACCTGGACACATGTTAGTAAAACTGCCAAAATTCAAGAACAAAGAGAGAATCTTGAAAGCTGTAAGTGAAAAATGACTATTACATACAAAGGAGTTTTAACAAGATTAACAGCTGATTTATCAGAAATCACAGGGGTCAGAAGGCAGTAAGAAAAAAATATTCAAAGTGCTGAAAGTAAAAGAAAGTCAACCAAGAATTCTATATCCAAGAAATCAATCCTTCAAAAATAAAAAACGGGCCAGCGCCATGGCCAAGTGGTTACGTTTGCGCACTCCGCTTCAGCAGCCTAGGCTTTCACCAGTTCAGATCCTGGGCGCGGACATGGCACCGCTCATCAGGCCATGTTGAGGTGGCATCCCACATGCCACAACTAGAAGGACCCACAACTAAAATATACAACTATGTACTGGGGGGATTTGGGGAGAAAAAGAAAAAAAAAAGATTGGCAACAGTTGTTAGCTCAGGTGCCAATCTTTTAAAAAAGAGAAATTAAAGCATTCCTAGATAAACAAAAACTGAAAGAACTTGACACTAACAGATCTACCCAACAAGAAATACTAAATTAAGTCCTTTGAGCTAAAATAAAAGGACAGTGGACAGTAACTCAAATCCACATGAGGAATTAAAGAGCATCATTAAAAGTAATCACATAGGTAAATATAATGGACAGTTTAAATGTATTTTTGTCATATTTTTCTTTCCCCATCTCATTTAAAAGAAAACTACATAAAGCAATAATTACAAAAATATGTTGATGGGTTCATAAGGTATAAAGAGGTAACTTGTATGACAACACAGCACAAAGAGTAATTCAACTTAAGTTGATATTAATCCAAGAAAGATTGTTTTAATATGTCAATTGTAATACCTATGTCAATCACTAAATACTCCAAAGCATATAACAGAATGGAAAATAACAGAAATATATAGAAATAATAGAAATGCTGAAATTCCCAATATGACACAAATGATTGAAATCGATTCAACAAAAAAACAGAAAATCTAAATGACCTATAACAAATGAAGACATTGAATTAGTAACTCAAAATTACCCACAAAGAAAATCTCAGGCCCACATGCTTCACTGGTAAAGTCCACCACATATTTAATGAAGAATTAAGACCAATCCTTCACATACATTTCCAAAAAATGGAAGAGGTTGAAACGCTTCTCATCTCGTTCTGATACCCTGGTTACCCTAAAACTAAAACCAGACAAAGAAATCCCCATAAATGAAAACTACTGATTAATATCCCTTATAAATATAGATGCAAACATCCTCAAGAAAATAATAGGAAATCAGATCCAGCAGGATATAAAAAGAGTTATACACCACCACCAACTGGGATATTTCCCAGGAAATCAAGGCTAGTTTAATATACAAAACTCAAGGCTGGTTTAATATACAAAAATCAATCAATGTAATACACCATATTATAGAATAAATGCCCAAAATCACATAACCACCCCAACTGATCAAGGAAAAAAACATTTTAAAAAATCCAATACTTTTCATGAAAAAATTCAATGATTTAGGAATAGAAGGGTACTACTTCAACCCAATAAAGGGCATCTACGAGAAGCCCAGAACTAACATCATATTAAATGGTAAAAGACTGGATCTTTTCTCCTTGATCAGAAATAGAACAAGAATTTCCACTCTTGCCATTTCTATTCAACATCATGACACAGATTCTAGCTAAACAAATTAGGCAAGAAAATGAAACAAAAGGCACCCAGAATGGAAAGGAATAAGTAAAACTATCATTATTTGCAGATGATATGATTTTTTTATAAAGAAAATCCTAAGATATCCTCACACACAGGGAAAACTATGAGAAATAATAAACAAGTTCAGCAAGGGTGCAAGATTCAAGATCAATATACAACAACCAATTTAAGTTCTATACACTTGCAATGAGCAAACTGAAAATGAAATAAAACAATTCTGTACAATAGCATCAAAAATAATAAAACACTTAGTAATAAACTTCACAAAATAAGTGTAAGACTTCTGCACTGAAAACCATAAAATACTGTTGAAAGAAACTGAAGAGGACTAAGTGAATGCAAAGATATCTCATGTTCATGGATCAAAAGATTTAACATTGTCAAGACGATAATACTTCCCAATTTAATTTACAGATTCAAAGCTATCCCTATCAAAATCCTAGCTTCCTTTTTTCACAGAAATTGACAAGCTGTGCCTCAAATTCATATGGAAATACAAGGGTCTAAAATAGCAAAAAAATCTTGAAAAGAAGAACGAAGTTGGAGGACTCACTTTCCAATTTCAAATTACTAGAAAGCTACAGTAACCAAGAGAGTGTGGTACTGGCGTAAGAAGAGGCATTCGGATCAATGGAATGGAACTAAGAGTCCTAGCATAAACTCTCAGATTATAGTTAACTGATTTTTGACAAGGGCACCAAGACAATTCAATGAGGGAAAGAAGAGTCTTTTCAACAAATGGTCCAGGGATAACTGGGTATCCACATGCAAAAGAACACAGTTGTAATCCTACTTCATGTCACATACAAAAGTTAGCTGCAAGTGGATCAAAGACATAAATGTAAAAGCTAAAACTATAAAACTCATAGTAGAAAACACAGGTATAAATCTTCAATACATTGGGTTAAGAAATGGTTTCTCACATATGGCAGAAAAAGGCATAAGTAACAAAAGAAAAAATAAATTGGGCATCATCAAAATTAAAATCTTATATTCTTCAAGGGACACCATCAAGAAAGTAAAAAGACAACCCACAGATTAAGTAAAAATATTTGCAAAGCACATTTCTGATAAGAGACTCCTATCTAGAACATACATAAAATTCTTTCGAGTCGACCCAATTAATTATGGGCAAAGTATTTGAAAAGACATTTCTTTGGAAGGAAGATAAACAAATAAGCACATGGAAGAGGCTTTTCATTTTAAATTATTTTATAATTCTGGAAACTGTTATATTAAAAATATTACTTGAAATGGAAGGAGCATCCATTAACAGTCAATATTTTGTTAGATATTTTCACTGTGACTGGAATTGATGTGTATATGGACTGATGTTCAGATACTAGGAACGTATTTACAGATGCTGGTTCACATTTAATTTCCTCACACTAAACGCTGACCTTGACTGATCTTCTCGTGTGAACTCATTGGCTGGCAGTCTGCAATGACTAATTCTAAGTCAATCTCTCACTTTAGAACAATGAAACAAGGATGCAACCCTAAGAGAAGCAAAATAATTAATATTAGTTAATGTACAAACCAATCTAAGATCTAGTCACAGGCCAAAACAGAAGAGTGAACTGGTGAAGATATGCAAACATCGGAAACTCTCAGGCCCTTTGAAAAATTATAGTGTCAAAGACAAACAAGCTATACACATAAAGGTGTTAGTACAGAAAGCAGTGAGAAGTACATGAAGAAAAATATATTTTATAGGTAGATTAAACTTTTGGAATTACTAAAACATACAACTGTTGCTTAAAATAATTCAACTCAATTAAGCTAACAGAAGAGATACTAAAATGTTAATGACATTCAATATTTGTAGGACAGCAAAACAACCCACATCTTAATTACTTCTCTAACGTCATCTTTGCTGTAAGTACTAATAAATGAATAAATTTTTTCAATACTGCTGACAGGAAAAATAATTAAATGTACAAATAGCTACCACATAAAATAAATTCTCTTCAAAGCCATTGTAGATGAAGGTATAATTTAATTCTTCAAATTTTAGAAAAAAGATCAAGACACTTGAGGGCTCTTTATATGAATGAAAAAATAAGCTAATCAAGTCAGAAGAAACCCATGTATAGCCTACATCAAAATCTCTTCATATTTCAAATTAAATGTGTTATTTGGAAATATTTTATTTTTGATCCCATCTGTGATATTTCATAATGAGTGAACACTCAGCTTAGTCCAGTATAGTCTTGATTAAACTAATGAATAGAAAGCCAACAAAGTTTCCTATATAAACTTCTATGTTTTCAGCTTATAAACCTAGTTAATGAGATTAATTCAGGTTTTTAGATAATATAAATATTTAGGAGTTTAAGAAAGTGGGGCTTATTTAAACAAAAATATGTAGCTAAATAAAATATTTATGCTCCAAATATATTTCTACTGAGTGTGACAATATGGTTCATGTAGAAATCTTCTTAGAAAGTGTCCTAATTAGCAATTTTTTATTTTTCACAAATAGCAACTCAACAGCCAATGTAAAAACTGCCTGTGTTCAAATAATTTCAACTTAATTATCCATACTGTTCTTCTCCAACATTTACCAAGATAGTTAATGATCTTCTCTGCAGATTTAGGACCACAGACCTGCTTGTTATAATTGGGCTGCCTCTCAAACCACCTGAATATGCAAAGAAACTTGTCATATGAAACGTCCCAGCTCTCTCGCCCTATCCCCACTGCTCTACTATTATGGTGAAGGTAAGCTTGTCTCCGATACTAACGGGGGGCTGAAATATACATGCCTACAATAGCAATATAGTATCTGGGGGCAGGAGTACTGTTGCTACCGGAAGAGGGTTAAAGAACCAGCTGAATTATCCCCCAAAGAATTTGGCTCCATAACCTTATGAATAGGTCCTGGTAACGTCAAAATTTTTAAATACGATGTAATTTTCCCATAAGGACACTCTGTGTCATTGAGGAATTGATTGCGTGCTAGGATCATCACAAAAGTCAGGATATCCTTCTCTGTTGCAAGGGGGTAGCAGGGGCTCAAAAACAGCTGTTCATCTTGAAAGTTAAGTCAACTTTAGAGTAAGTCTGGGAGGCTAAAAATGTGGATACTCCATATACTAACAGTGTAAGTCAATAAGGTATAATGTTTCACGTACAATGTTCATGTACAAAGTATATTATCAAATACACACACATTACACTGTATTTAAACAAATGTTCTCCAAATTAAAAGACCTTCACATGTTTTCTGTGCAACACCTATCTTACATATAGCCAGTGATCATTTATTAAATAGCAAATACTCTTGAGTTTTAAAAAATTAAGTACTATTCCTTCTGATCAAAAACAAAATCCCACAGTAACCACACATCACCTTTGACAGAATTTGTCCTGTAAATAGAAAGTTTCTTTTATTTGTCCATAGCTCCCTTCACACTATAGGTTTCCTGAGGGCAGAGAATTTGTTTATTTTGTTTACCTTTGTACCTCCAGAGGTGAGCACTGGTCTACAGTATCAATTCAACAAATAATTCTTACAAAATTAAATTCCTTTAAAGTTAAACTACATGAGAAAATAGAAATAAAAACTCCCATTTTAGCCTACCAATGGCTATTCTCAGAGTTTGCTCTAAGTTCACTAGTCTCGTATTTCCAAGTGAACTGCATCAACCCTACAGAGATAATCAAAATGAAATAAATTTTCTTTAATAATTGAATGGACATAACTAATCTATTTGTTGCATCTGACAAATCAAATCAGATTCTACTTTCTGAACATTGGATGTTCTTAAGCAAATACAGAATTTTGAAACCAATAAATTTAAGTAGTGATTTTCCTAACAGTTTAATATTGGTGATTTGTGTCTAAAATATTCAAATTCATTCTCCCTCAGCATTTATCTGGTTTTTATATTTCCATGATGGAACACAGTATTAGTACTCAGAGAAGCTGAAATTCAAATGTCATGCTATATTAATTGTACGTCACTCAATTCAGAGCCTTAGCAATTCAAATTATTTAAAAATAAGTACTTCTTGAAACATCTATAGGTTTACAGGAATGCAAATAAACCTTACTGAGTCATTGCTATTGTACTGTACATTGCTATTGTACACTAATACAATCAGTTATTCACTGCTTACTATCAGAAAGCCAACATGGTTATTCAAAAGTACACTTTCAATATCTGAGGCTTTATTTATTTGAATATATATCATATACTCAAATGTTAAGGATTCTTAAATATGCTGGTATGTGGTTTCAAATGAATTGGCACCACAATAATAACTTATCTTCTTGAATGTAAACAGTAAAGTGTCGTTCTTCAATAGTAGAAGGAAAAGTGACTGGCAGAGGTACTTATACAGTTTTGGGAGACTAATTTAGATATCTGTTGACACCACAAGAAATGGCATATTCCAAAATTTGCTTAGATATTCAACTGTGAAGGGCAGTTAATTTCCTTTCGACTAATACTGCAAGCATCGTGATAATACCACTATATTAAGCATCTTTATAGAAAGCTCTGCCATGGCAGAATGGCTATTGTGCCATTCTCCATCAATGGCAATGCCTAATCTGAATGCCCACAGAGAAGACTATCTTACAGCAGCATAGAACACTCATGCCTCTGAGGGAAACTTCATTTCTGATAAATATCAAATAAAAACCATTTTTAAAGAACTACATGCTAAAAGCTAGAGTTCTACAGTTGTGTAGTTGGAAAAGTCACATTGGAACGTATCCTCCTGGAAGCTTTAAGAAGTTAGCCATCTTGGCATACACATCTTTATATCCTTCATAATATTTGGCACAATGCTTCTCAGTTAATATGGATGTCATTAATGAATACACAAATAAAGTAAAGCTATGCTGCATAAAATACCCAGGATTATTTGATCTATTCAACCTAGCCATGACTGGTATTTCAAAAATAATTCAGAAGCGTCAGAAGATGTTTGCTAAAATAAGAAAAAAGTCTCCCAATGAAAAGCTTCAGGAGACAGTCCTTCAGGTATAGTTTACTGGCAGCTGAATCCTTCAACACATGTCATAAGTTAGTGTAGCTCTGTATCCTGTAATTTTAAATAAGATCATGGTAATGCTATTATTGAGTACTTTCTACGTACAAAATATGGGGGCAAGACTTAAGAGACACAAATCTGGGCAGGATGTGTTTTCTCTCCCCTAGGTGGTGGCAGGAGGATAGGATAGGATACTACACAGGTACGTAAGACACAAAGTAAAGGGAGATAATTTAGTCTTCCCTTTCAGAGTATGCCAATAGTCCACTTGATGAAATCGGGGGTCATACGATATTTTTTAAATGGAATCCACTCAAGAGGAAATATGAGCTTAAACTGAGGTGGTAAAATGAAGTAACTATAGATTTGAATAGTTTTGTAGATAATGAGTTTGCAATGCAAGAATTCAGGTATACTTCTGGAAGATAATTTACAATTTTTTAAAGAGGCAGAGAGTGTCCCTAAGATTAAAAAAACAAATACAGCTGAGATCTGATGGTGGAAACCTAAGTGGGGTAGGCATAAAAACAGCCCCTAAAGACACACATGTCCTAACTCTAGGAATCTGTGAGGTTTTACCTTATATGGCAAAAGGGACTTTGCATGTGTGATTAAGAATCTTGAGAGGGAAGGTTATCCTTGATTATTCTGGTGGTCCCAATGTGATCACAAGGGTCGTTAAAGAGGGAGACAAGAGGGTCAAAGTCAGAAAAAGGAGATGTGATCACAGAAGCAGAGCTTGGCAGGATGCACTTGGAAGACAGAAGAAGGGGCATGAGATGAGGCATGCAGACAGCCTCTAGATGCTGGAAAAGGCAAGGAAATGGATTCTCCCCGAAAGCTTCCAGAAAGAACATAGCTCTGCTGACACCTTGATTTTAGCCTAGAAGATCCATCTTGTGTTGTTTGAAGCCACTAAGTTTGTGATAATTTATTACAGCAGCAATAGTAGCAAATATACTAAGACTACCCACACTTAAGGAGTGGAAGGAGGAATTAAAGCCAAGGCGGGGGAAACTATCAGAAAAATCAGAAGGCAAGTTAGAGACAGAGGTGTTACAGTAGATATCATAATTGGGGAGCTGGCTAATAGTAGGAATGAGAGAGGAGAACAAGATCTGGGAAAATTAGTAAGTCTAAGGACTTCAACAGGCCACTGGCAATCTTTGAGTAAACAATCAAAGAAGTCGCATTCATCATCCAGTACTTTTTTTGGGTTACCACCTTTATTTCACAAATTAAATAAATGAGAGAATACCACGAGGACATCCTAGAAAGCAGCCAATGATGTCTAAACAAAGCCACCGAGATATAACTACTAGGGAAGAACACGGACATAGAGTTAGAGGACCAGCGAAATCTCAAGAGGTGGGCTGAGGAAAATAAAGCACAGTGAATGAGAAAATCCCTTTAAGGAAGTTCTTGATCACTCTTTCCAGCAGTAACTATGAACTGCTTGGAAATTCCTGGGTCAAAAGGGCAGTCTGGGGCAGTCCTGGCATGGATACAGCAGCTGAGTGCATGTCTGAGTTGGCTGTAAGTCAAAGACGCATTGTTAGAAAAGTAGCAGGAGTCAATGGAAGTAGTACTGGACCACAATGCTGGGCCCTGATGATAAGTCTTACCAGCTGACTATGACCTTGAACAAAGATGCAGTTGAACAGGGGGTTCTCTAAGGTCCTTTTAGTCCTCAGATCCTTTAAAATTGGTGGGAACTTTCACCTCCTCTTTCTCCCCCAACCATCTCCTGCAAGTCTTCCCCCTTCTAAATTAATACAATCTCCCCTGGCAACACCTCCCCCTCAAATAAAAGAGGAAACCTTGACCTAGGAGGGTAGAGGAGAAGAAATGTTTAAAGCTGAGTGCACTACGTGGAAGGAACTGCAGTACATACAACAGGAATGCGTCAGGAATAGGACAGGTGTTTTTTCCCCTCACATAACACTCTAACACAGGGGTTGGCAACTTTTTGCTATAAAGGCCCTAAGAGTAAATATTTTAGCATTTGTAGGCCACATAAGGTCCTTGTCGCATATTTTTTTTTCTATAACCCTTTAAAAAATGTAAAAACTGTTCTTAGCTCATGGGCTGCAAAAAAAACAGGTTATAGGCCAAATGTGGCTCACAGGCTATAGTTTGCTAACCTCTAGTCTGACAGGTCATTGTCAGTGTGTGTGTACTCAGAGAACAAACATAAAATTTAATATAAAGGTGGTTAAGAAAAACGTAGACAAAGTACTATGAAACTGCAGATGAATCTTTCTTAAGGGAGTGCTTCAGTGTGCATGATGAGGAGCTGTTTGAAAGAACTCTTCCTGTGTACAATTTGGTATCTTTAAAGCAAATCCTGTATCATCCCAAAAGAAACCAAATGGGTGGAGAGGGGGCAGAAGGAAGGAACAGAGCCAAACAATCACAGAAGAATAAAGCTGGAGACCTAATGCTATGCTATCAAAAACTCTGGCTCCAAAAAGGAACCATGCTTAAAGCATACCCTACATCTGTGCTTATTGGTTAAATAATAAATCTATTCATTTCTGTCATAATTTAAGCCAGTTTGATTTGCATTTTCTGTTTCTTTTGATCAAAAGCATGCTAACTGATACAATGTGAAAGAGATGCCTCCTTCCATCACTAAACCTCACCCAATTTCTGGCCCCCATCTCATGGCACATGTCATCTTCAGATGCACAACCCATCAATTACCTTAGCCCAAGGCCAAAGAAAGCCAGGAGTATGGTGAGGCTTAGAGATAAAGCAAGGCTGGGAAATATCTTGGTAACATTGCTTGCAAAGGGGAAAAAAATGTTTCATTTTGCCTATGCAAAATGTCTCAAGTCAAAATAACCCACATTACAATATACTGCTTAATCATACAGGTCTGGATTTCTGTGTACATTCATAACATTGCTTAGAAGGCATTAGTCTTTTGAGAAATTTCTATCTTTGGGAAACCTAAAGGACTTTGCAATCTTAGAGAATGGTATTGGAACTACAAGTTCTGTAGCAGGCTGACTAATGGCCTTTCAAATGTGCCCACTTCCTTATCCGCAGAACCTGTGAATGTTACAATTAATAGCTATTCTTCATTTAAAAAAATACAAAATATTCAGAAGAAAAACACCTCAAACAATAAGAAACACAATGGAACTGCTCTAACTTTTACATATATATATATGCACATGTATTAATCATATCTAAGTTACAATAAATACCTAATCTTTCCTGTTTAGATTATTTTTCATCGGGTTAAAATGTCTCAATTAGTCTCAAGTTGTTGTTTTTTAATTTTAAAACAGGGACTGGAGCTTTAGCCGTATTCCTTTTGTAAGGCTTTATCCACCACCTTTCTGTGCTTGACAGCTCTAAGTGTCACCTTTTTGTGCCAGATTACGTGTTGCCTATCGTCAACTCAGCATCGTCATGGCAGCTTTGTACTCTCCACTGTTTCACCAGGGGAAACCTGTAACTAAATGTTCTAGAATCTCTTTCCCTCCATGTCCCAGGGTTGTTTTGGCCAATTAGAGGCACCTGCATTTTATTTGGGGGTTGTAGAGAAGTACAGTCCATTAGTCTCCACAGCAGTTGAAACAATCAGAGGGCAGATGCGGAGTTTGTGGCGGCTCCTGAGTGGGCCCCTCCGGTGAATCACCTGCTTAAGTACATAGATAACCAGCAACGGCTTCCCTCCCATCCAACGTGCCGATTTCGTGAACTCAGACAGTAGCTTCCCTGACCTTTCTGTCTTCAGTCCTTCCAATGGCTGCACAGTCCTCTAATTCCCTGAGTTGAAACTCTTCCAACTTGCAAAACCTGGAGTGGCTTCGGCTTTCCAGACGAAACCTGACTAATACGCACATTTACTGTTTCTACTAGCCCTGTGAGATCATGTTTTGTTGCTATTTGAATAACAAAGCAGCTGGATCAAGCAGTGAGTGGTGTAATTCAATATTGCACTAGATGATATATATCACTAATACACGGTAAGGGGAAAACATAGAAACCAATTAGCTGCATACCATTAGGTAAGTCACTTCATCACCACAGACATCAGGTTCCTCAATTGTAAGGAAGGGGCAGGCAGAGTTTATCTCAAGGGTCATTTCCAGAATTAATAATTTAATTATGTATATATCAATGATATGCCAGTGACAAAATCCTCTGATCCCACGGGGGAATACACTATCCATTTGGGCAAAATAAAAATGCAATCCCAAAATGGTTTAATATTTTCATACGCTTTGTAGATTTTTGTTAAGTCATCATGTTTATACTGAGATTACACACGAGCATAATTTGACTAGGTAGTATTTTATCGGGTAAAGTATAGGCTATCCACTGATAAAGTACCTTAATTCCATTAAATGTATTTTCATTTCTAAATATAGAATATACACTACTATGTTAATGCATTAAGTCCAACAGTAAAAATAGAGAAGTTCTTCATTCATGGCAAGAAAAACCAAGAAATCAAAATTTAATTAAAGAGTCTAATTTAATCTTTCCCCTTCGTATAAATCAAATTTAATAAATCATTGCCACTGAATAATAATGCACAGCAATTATTAAGTGACCAAAATAGAAAAGAAAGCATATAGTTTTTACTGTTATGTATGCACATATAAATGAACGTATAAAACCTGATAATAGGTATATTTCATTTTGGCTCTGGAGTTATCATTAACAAGTAACCCTGCATCCTAGGTTTCTGGGGACAATTCTGATCTTATACAATTTTTTAAAATTTTCTAGGAAGATGATTCACTATTCATATAACTAAATGGGATTTTAAAAAATCTGTAAAACTTTCCTTAACATTTACAACTAAGAAAATCTCTCGTCAGCAATGTCCTATTTTTTATTACAAATATTTGGACTTCATAACAATATGTGTCTGGCTTAAACTTCACTTTAGTTTATCCTAAGATTGTTATATTTGTTTTAGCCAGTTTGCTTACACAGGCTTAGGGAAATCTTGATAATTTTACAACATATTCTAGAGGACATTTTTAGTTGTAATATACATTCTTTCTAAAATTTCCTTCATTAAAGAAAGAAAATATTAATCATCAGGAAGAAATGAATTAATGTGCTCCAAATAACATCCTATGTGCAACACATACACAAATTAAAATTATTAATTCTGGAAATGACCCTTGAAACATTTTGAATTACCTGATATATCAAGATTTTCAAAAAGAAATCTTTGGATTAACATATCCTAAGATTGCATGTGTTTGTATTTTCTCAAATCTATATTTCTTTAAGGGGATGCTTATTTTTATATTATAAAATCAGAGCAGTTTTAAGGTGATGAACATGTCCAGATTTACTTTCTCTGGGGCAGTGACCTGCAATTCTCAGGTAGGCGCAGATACAGGGGCGTGCTTCCACGGCTTTTGCAGAGCTCGTGGAGTTCTGGGGTAAAACCGCAAGGAAACAGGTGATACCACAACCCCAGCACTTAGTTTTAAAGTGCTTCCGCTGATCCCTTGATATAAACACAATAGGAACATTGTATGTACTCAGTCTTCAAAAATTTCAAAAACACTTGGTCTATAATTTCGCAGAGAGTACTAGAGAAATTAGAGAATACTGGGGAAGAAATGTGAAGCTCAGAAGCTAGCGGTCAGGCTCAAGACATCAGTCAGACTGTAAGACAGAAGAAATTTAGTCTTATTTAGCTCAGGAATTTAAATGCAAATCTTATAATCACTTAAAAATTCCATGAGACATTTGAAAGTTAATCTATTTTATATAGAGAATTTATGAGAACCACGTTATAAATCATTAGCTCTAAATCATATGAGAAACAATAAACCTCAACTAGGACTCAGAAACTGTCAGGCCTTAACCAACTGTCAGAGTCCAAGATAAAGGCACACTTGATGTCTCTGCGACCTTATATTCCCATATAAAACACAATTAATGTAATAGATAAAATAAAATTTTTTTTTCTGGGTGCTCATTTTTCGAAATTATTTTATAGAAATATGCCCATTCTTATTGCCAGTTTTACAATATAGAGTACTTGTTATTAACCAGTGTCTTTCTATGCCTATAATTTGGTTATGCTAACCAAAAAATCACACAAACTTAAGGTCACACATCCCTTTAAGTTCCGAAACTTTTGTCTGCCCAAATAATATTAATCACACTTTTTTAAAATGGAGATGTCTAAGGTTCCATGTCCAAAAACAAGCCTTCCCCAAATAGCAATCTTCTTGCCTTTAAAGTTTTCTAAATCCAAAATCATGCCTTCAAGTGAGTTCTAAACAGGTAAAAAGTTTTCTTTCACAAAAAGTCAACCTCCCCTCACGAACCCAATTTTAAGCTTCCTGGCATGACTAAGCTGCGCCTCTGGCTTCATGATTTATCTTCCTACCATTTGATTTGTAATTTAGGCGTCAGCAGTTGAAATCATGATCAAAAGTGAAAAGGTGCCTAGAGCTTTCAGGCATTCATGATAATTATGTACATTACTAAACTGCTCAATCATATCTAGACTAACAATCCTGTCACCATTTACAAGTCCAATGATCTTAAAACTCTCCCCACTGAAAGAGAAAATGGCTTGCCAGTAAATGACACGTCCATCATTCAGTTATATGTCAGTTCAACATTACAAAAGGTCATCTTCTAGAGGAGGCTTAGCAGAACCTCTCTGGTGAAAATTAATTATTCAGCCACCTGCCTAAATCCTAAGATAAAGTGACTAGTAATATGCATTTGGAAAACAAGTCACAACACTGGGACAAGGATATTCAAAACAGTACCAAAAGGGAACCCAAACCTTTTCCAGTTTGTGTATTCTGGTTTAAGACATGTCTCCTGTTTCACAGTAAATGTTTACTTTTCTTTATTTATCCTGTACTTAGTGTATGACTGGTACAATTGGTTTAGAGATGTCTCTAAGCACATTATGCATTATGTTGATTCTGCTAATAGTCTCCTGTTTGTGTTGTTCTGGGAGATTATGGCAACCTGTTGTTGTCTCAGCACGGTGGCTTCTGAACACTCTCCCCCTATCCATCATTTTGAAAGGTCTGCCTGATATATGGGTGACCCACTGCAAATAAACTGATATTGGGAGTTCATGGTTACTGACTTATAGGTCACAGTGCATGAACTCAGTATCTAAGGTCTTAGAAGTGATAGACTGGGAGAATATAAGATCATAAGAAAAACTTCATGTTTTTCTGTCTTCCTTACACATTGCTGTTTATAATACAGTTCTAGAAAGATCACTGAGAATATATAAAGAAAGAATGGTGATCTCTTTATCATCATCATGATTCCAAATAAGGTTTTAAGTTTCATAAGAGCTGTCTGATCAAATTCTATATATGTGTAACTGAATAAATGTCTCTACATTATCTTAGGTTTAGATATCAAATACTTTACACTGGGCTTTATAATGAAATTATTGTTACTGTTTATAATATAATGGCTAAGATTCATTCAGCACTGAACATGCAACAGATACTGTGCTAAATGCTTTACTTGTATTATCAACAATGCTGTGAGAGATGCACTATTATTGTTCTTACTTCACACAGAAGAACTGTGGACCATGGAGTCTAAGTAACTTTTCCAAAGCCTCATAACTAGCGGCAAAGTAAAGCTTGGAACTAGGTTTTCTTTTTTTTTTTTTTAAAGATTGGCACCTGAGCTAACATCTGTTGCCAATCTTCTTCTTCTTTTTTTTTTTATTCTTCTCCCCAAAGCCCCCCAGTACATAGTTGTAGATTCTAGTTGTGAGTGCCTCTGGTTGTGGCATGTGGGACAATGTCTCAGCATGGCCTGATGAGCAGTGCCATGTCCCGGCCCAGGATCCGAACTGGTGAAACCCTGGGCTGCCGAAGCAGAGTGCACGAACTTAACCACTCGGCCATGGGGCCGGGCCCTAAGTTTTCTTTTGAATTGAGAGCTCTAGGCTAATTTTGAAAAACATATTTGTCCTTGAATGCAATAGTTGTTTATTTTTTTTCTGTGTTTTCTATCACCCTTTAGCCCATCTATTGACTCCTCCATTCGATAATACCTTTCCTCTATTCAACACTCACATTCTCTTTTCTTTCCTTCCTATTAAAACTATCCTGGACATAAAGCATCACTCTTCCAAGAAGTATCTGCGTGTGATAGAGGGAGTAACTGTTTGGTCTGAAGAATAAAGGTGTAACAGTAGAACTCCAGTCATTGTTAAGCCCACATAACAGGCTACAATAAAAGGTGAGGAAGACTTTCTTGGAGTTCATTAAATGATATAAAGTAGGCCACAAAGACAAACCTAATATAATGTACCACCATACTGTTTCTTTGATAAGGTACTTGTGAACATCATTTCCAGTATCAGGAAAACACTGGAGGATTACATAACAAAAGATGGGGTCCAAGGAGAGGAAACTCTAGCTATTTGCTCTCGGCTTCATACCTATTTTGTTGGAAATTAACTCTGTAGACTGAAACTTGAACTCACAGAGACGATACATTTGAAAATTCAGTTGGAAAACTGTTATTCCCCTAATTTCAGGAACTTGGTTATAACTTGGTCTTAAATAAACATGAGATAAGGCAGGTCAGGATGGTGAGTGGAGATCAAGTCTATGGTTTATAGATAAAAGAATGGAAGTGAAGTCCTACGAGCAAATTCTGCCAAAGGATCCTGGATATCAGACCAAACTTTAAGATGTGTGCTACAGCTGCTGAGAGGCAGACTGCACGGGCTGAGAGATGCATGCAATCACTGGTGTTGGCCAAGAGGACACAGAAGGAATCATGGCTAAAGATTATGGTACATGAATCATCTTTCAAAGGCCTAGGGGTACATAGCAGGGCACAAGCAAAAGTCTGGTGCCAGTGCAAAGGATTCAGAACACAGATAAAGCAAAAAGAAATGGAGAGGATACAGACTAGGGCCTGACAACTGTGTCCATAGACCTGAGAGAACAACTGGTTTCAACAACCATTGCCAGGTGGAGTCTCTATTATTTCAAGAATGGGATGGTTTAACCTCTTTACTGGCTTCCACTCACTTTTGTGGTTTAAGTGAAATAGCATTTTGTGGCAACTTTACCCATTCCCACGAAGGATATAAGACTCTGCGGTAACTAGCAATTTCAGCTGAGGGCCAGTACCTCAAAGAAGACTTTCTGTGTAACAAAATGTCACGATAAGTTCTCTGTGCGATGTTTAAGTCCAGATCTAAGAGACTTCTTAAACACTATATCCACAAGAGGGGGTGAGGAGAAAAAAACAGAGAGAAAACTAACATTTTGATTATGTACCTATTTGTAACATGGGCCGAACTATGATCCTTATGTACTATAGCTCATTTAATCCTCGCTATCATAAGATGTTAGCACTATTAATCACAATTTACTCAAGGTGGAAACCAATGTTCCAAAATATTAAACTTTTTGTCCAGAGCCACATAGTGAAAAACTGGTAAAATCAACTTTTGGACTTGAAAATGGCAGAACCACTTCAAAAAATAAACAACAAAACAAAACCAAATAAACTCAACAACAACCAAAAAACCATGCTCCATGTAGCACCCTGGAAAAATGAAAACTTCCTCCATCCAACATCCAACTGAAAGGGACCTGATATCTGGTTTCACATTCTATATATAAAAGTTTGAAATTCTTCACTCCTGTCCATACAACAGGAAAAAGCTAGACAAGATGAAAATCAATGACTTTTCTTGGACCCATCAGAGAACTGAAGGAGCAGGGCGAACTGCCACCCTGAACTCTGCAGAGACAGGCACATATAGAGTCACAGCTGAGATACGATTACTTGGACCAGAAGCCAACGAAGCCATAAACTGATAGGACTTCAAATGCTAATCTTGACTAATGGCTGACAGCTAAGTATGGACTGAAATAAGAGTGAGAGACTTCTTGAGAGCCAGAGTCTTATATGGGCTCCCAAATTTCTATGGGCTTTATCTCCAGGAACTCAACAAGAAGGCTTACTGCGAAGACCCAAGAAAGATCTCATCACGGCTCTGACAGGGGTAGAGGAAGAGTAACCATTAGGAAACATGCCCAGATCCTTTTCCATAACAAAGGCCTACTCTCCAAGGAAAAGATTTTATGAGTCTTATCTGCAAATCCTGTCTCAACCATGAGTACAAAAAACAAAACAACCGACAGGAATTAGGGTTTCAAAGAAATATATTGGAAACACTGCAGCCAAGGAAGGGAGTAGCAGGCAGGAGAGGGAAAAAAATCTATGACACTAGAGAAACACTTGTGAAGATCACATCCTAGACAATAGACTCACTAAAAGCATGAGATTTAATCATAAGATTATAGAATGCTCTCCCTCTCCCATACCATACCTCGACTCCAACAAGGTCTAGTATAATAACAGTAGATTACAACTCAAAGAGCTGTAAGACAGACTTTCCCTGAAGAGGAGTACTTAGGGAAAACTACAGGCAAGAGAGGAAGCAAAAACAAGGGCACCAGAGGTATCTGGAGCCTTTGGCACCTATTAACTACACTTAATATTACACATACACCAACTACTAGCCAGATTAACATAAATCTACATACTAGAAGCCTATTTACCTCAATTCCTAGTACTGGACACAACATGTCTAGCTTTCACCAAAAATTTACAAGGCAAACCAAGAGGCAAGAAAAAACATTCTGAAGAGACAAAGCAACAATCTGAATGGGACTCAGATATGGCACAGATGTTGGAATTATCAGACAGGAAATTTAAAATAACTATGATTAATATGTTACGGTCTCTAAAGAAAAAAGGGAACAAAGGCAAGAGCATATGGGTAATGTAAGTACTGAGATATAAACTCTAAGAAATAATCAAATGGAAGTACTAAAAATAAAAAAAAACATTGTAACAGAAATGAAAAGTGCCTTTAAAAAGCTCATCAGTAGGCTTGACAAAGCCAAGGAAAGAATCACTGAACTTGAAGATAGGTCCACAGAAACTTCCCAAACTAAAATTCAAAGAGAAAAAATATGAAACAAACAAAACAGAACATCCAAGAACAAAGAGACAATTTCAAAACGGTAACAAGTAATTGAGTCAACAAAAGGAAAAGAGTGAATAGAACAGAATAAATATTTGAGGTAATAATGGCCAAAAATTATCCAAAATTGAATGAGAAATAAAGTCTTTCTCTGACAAACAAAACCTGAGTGACTTCATTGCAGCAGATCTTCCCTGTAAGCAATATTAAGTTTTTCAGGAAGAAGTAAAATGATATGGGTCAGAAACTTGGTTCCACATAAAGAAAGGAAGAGCATCAGAGACAGAACAAATGAAGGTAAAATATTTTTCTTCTTATTATTTGATCTGAACAGTTAAGTGTTTAAATTAATAATAGTAACATGTATTGGGTTATTATAACACCAGGATACGGGAAATAAATGACATTAATGTCACAAAGGATAGAAGGCAATAATTGGGAGTACTACATTATAAAGTACCAGCACTACACATGAAGAAAACATAGTGTTATCTGATGGTAGACTTAGGTTAGACAAAAATGTACATTTTAAACACTAGGGCAACAATTAAATTTTTTTGAAAAGAAGTATATAATTGGGATGCTAAGAGAGGAGGTAAAATGGATCATCATGTAAGTGCTCAATTAAAACAAGAAAAGGCAAAAAAAGAGGGGAAATGAAAAGAAAGAATGCAAAAAATAAAACAAATATGTGGATATTAATCGAACTACTGCAATAATCACATTAAATGTGAATAGTGTAAATACACCAATTAAAAATACAGATTGTTAGAGTGGATTTAACAAGTATATGTTGTCAACGAACAACCCACCTTAAACATGAAGACTCACATAGATTACAAGAACAGAGATAAAGAAAGATATACCTTGCTAACACTAATCAAAAGAAAGTTAAAGAGTTCCACTTCTGGGATGACAGTGTGAGGAGCTCTGTAGACCATTCCCTAGTGAACAAGGAAAACTGGTGAAACTATTTAAAAAAAAACATTTAAAGTATCTGGAAATTGTCCTAAAGGAATACAGCAAATAACGAAACATTTATTCAAGAAAATATACTAAAACTCAGTAGAAACAGCAAGAGTCAATGACATTTGAACGATGATCTGCTCCCTTCATCCCACAACTCCCCACTCCAGCTCAGCTGGAAAGAAGCTCCATTCCAGGTGTGTGTGGTTAAAAAGATAATCCTCCCTCCCTCCTCAGTTCCCAATCAAAGGTTACCATATCTCACTGGGAGAGGCAGTCTGCCAGCATTTCCCATTCCTTCCAATTCCAAGACGAAGAGCCTAAATTGCTTATTTTTACAACTGAGAAGTCGGGATAATCCTTTCTTCCACTCATCCCCTTCCCCTCATTGGACAGAAGCTCTACCCCAGGTGCAACAGATCAAAAATACTGGCATCCTGATCACCCTTGCCCTAGTTCTTTCATGGGACAGAGACGCCACACTGGGAGAGGCAAGGCAAGAAGATCAGAAACTACTGTGCTGCCCGGCACTTGGAAAGAAAGCTGGATTGTTATTTTCAAAATTTTAATGTATTAATTTCAGATAATGCAGACTTCAAAAGGTGGAAAATTATCAGTAATATAGAGGTACATTACTTAATGGTAAAGGGGTCAATTTCTCAAGAAGACATTACAATCCTAAACATATCTGCACCTAACAACAGAGCATCAAAACACAAGAGTCAAAAGCTGACAGAACTGAAAGGAAAAATAAACAAATGCACTATTATATTTGGAGATTTCAACATCCATTATGTCAGTAATTAGTAGATCAATGAGGCAGAAAACCAATAAGCGTCTATATAACCTGAATCACATTATCAATCACTACGGTCTCAGTGACATTATAGAATACGCCATCCAACAACAGTAGAACACACATTTGTCTCAAAGTCACATAGACCATTTATCAACATAAACCACATTCTGGGCAATAAAACACACCTTATCAAATTTAAAAAAATAGAAATCATTCAATGTATTATCTCAGACTATAATGGAATTAAACTAGAAATGAACAACAGAAAGGTAGCTGGAAAAATCATCAAATATTTTGAAATTAAATAACACATTTATAAATAATCCATGATCAAAGGCAAAGCCTCAAGAAAAATTTTAAAATATCCTGCTGAATGGCAATGAAAATACAACTTACCAAATTTGTGGGATGCAGAGAAAGCAGTGCTTAGAGGGAAATTAACAGCAATAAATGCATGTATTAGAAAAAGATCTAAAATCAATTGAAATGGACTTGAATTTTTAAATGAAAATTGCAATGAAGAAAAATGTCACCATTAATTTCATTGAAATTTATTGAATACCTTTTATATGCCAGGCATTGTTCTAGGTGCTGGGGATATAGGAGTGAACAGAAAAGGAAATCCCTGCTATAACCGAGCTTACATTCTAATGAGGACAGTCGAACATTAAACAAGTAAACAAGTAAAGAAAATGCCTTCAGAGGGCCATGATGTAAAGGAAATAGAACTGGGTAATGTGACAGGTGTTGAGGGGAAGGGCTAACACTTGATAGTGTGACTAGAGTAATTGTGCCTGAGGGTATGACATTCAACAGAAACTTTCATGGTGGTGTTATGACACTCTATGTATAGTATTAGCCTTAAGCCTCTCTTTCAAACTCTTGACGTATTTTTTATCTTAGGTAATATGTTTGTCTTTAATTTTTTTCATATTCCATTTTATAAATATATATCTACTATACACATTGAGGTTTATATATATTTAAATATATTCGCTTACGGCAAATTCTAAAAGCAGGCACTTCTATATTTGCCTAAGGAAATCTAAATATGTATGAAATTAAAGAAGAGATAAGTGCTTTTTTCAAGAGAAAAAAATTATTAGTGTTAGAGAGATATATTTTAACAACTTGAATTTGACATTTTAATTATAACAAGCAAAAAAACAGTCAAGACATATTCCAAATCTTTTATATTCAAGAGAAGTAAATGGTAAGGAACGAAAAATATGTAGTTAAGTTTGCCCAAAATTACATCCTTTGCAAAACCCAGAGTGTTGACACTTTAAAATTATTTATCAGAGAACGATGCCATGGCAAATCAATATAATTGGATTAAAAAAGCAAGGTTAAAATATGAATTTTCTGATTTCTGAAATTCAATTGGGTGCTTGCTTGAACAATCTATACATAATAGGCTGTTTCATTTTGTGTGCACAAAATATAAAAACTTAATAGGTGGGCACACAAGAAATTTCTTTATATATGAATTTTATTGGAATAGCTGTATTGTTGCTGATCTCTGTAATTCAAACATGTCACTTAGCCAACAATTACTTTTTTCCCTGGCACCCTGCAGAAGGAGTAATGCACAAAGATTGGTCTCTAACCTCAGCTGTGACCTTTCTTTATACCACATATAATTCTCCTAAACAGTTCATACAAAGAGAACCACACTGTCTCTGGTGGTCTAACCTAGCAGGCCACACAGCCAGCTGAACAACTTCAAGTAAGTTATTTCAATTCATATGAGGGAGTTATCCCAGATGACCTCTGACATTCTGGGCTTCAACATTATTTTGTTCAACAAATCCTTTAGAGAATTCTGAGTATGTTTCTGCTCCTCTCTCAAGGTGTGGTCATCTTAAGCCCTGCATATCTCAGCCTCTGCTTTCACAGGGAATGTCTGGTATCCACTGCATTTGGTACACATGTGAGTCTGAACGTATCACATATTACTAATCATCTCTAGGCTTAATTTATTCATTTCCAATTACTGTATCCAGTTCGACTTATTTTCCATTCGTCTCCTCAACTCAAGTAAACACGCCATGTCTTTGCTTCTCTGTTCTGTCATCCTGCCTTTATTTGACTATGGAGGTCTATCTGGAATCCTAATTTCCAGCCTACATCTTCCCATAGCCATCTAAATTCCAATTTTAACAATCCTCATATTGACAATACTGGCAGCAGTCTGTGCAACATGAATAGAATTTTGACCATCATTACCCCGTATTTTCTACTTCCTTGCCAGGATAATTACTGCTTTACAACTTGTCAAAGGTACACATTATTAATTACAATAGGCCACATCTTTCCTCTGAGCTTCATTATGATATTGGCAGTTTTATGATTCACCAGTACATACCACATTCTGGTCTTACTTTATATGCATCTTGTGATTAAGATGTATTTACATGAAATTTATTGAATTAAACTGAGACAGGGTTATCAGATTTTTTAAGTTGAGATAATTCCACCAGGTTAAACCTCTACCAAATGTAGTTTCAAATCACAATGTATCCGCATGGTACACTTGACTGGATATTATTTAACTTCTAAATCTAAATAAAGCAAGTTTATTTGGGCTTGAAGAAGTTGTCATTAGTGCTTATTACCTATACTTATGAAGAAGGCTGGTGATTAATTTCATAGTCTGAACATTTCTAATTTATGAGCTATGACCAGCTGATAGGAAAAAAGAGTAGTTTTTTGTTTTTGTTTTTTCCAAATGGCCATCTGTACCTATCAGAAATTTCACATCTAATTTCATTAGATGCAGGTGGCAGGAATAATTAACACAGCTCTTCATTACATAATAGATCTAATAGGACAGGGAGCATGAGGAATATGGGTTTACGAAATAAATTTCAATCAATTTGATGTTAACTAGTTTTTTTCCTAAAATAGTTTGAGCTCTATGCTTCCATTCTCTTCACTTTTCCTTCTGGCCTACATACTCACCTCAGGATATCTAGTAGTGCATATTAACCTCCACGAGCATATTATGTACAATAGAGGATTTAAATTTGCTGCAGTATAACACCAATATTGCAAAAAAGACTTTGAAGCTGGCTCCCCTGGTCTCTGCCTAGCCATTATTCCCTACTTTTCTCGCACATTCATTCATTGCTTTTCCTTACTAATAGTTGCATATATGTCCAAATCCAATGAGCACTACTCTATCTTCATCTTACTCCACTTCTCAGCTCTATTCAATACATTTAATTCCATGTTCTTGAATCACTCTGGGCTCCCATGACGTTACTCAATTTTTCTCCTATCTCACTTTTCTTGCATCTCAGTTCCCTCTACCAGCTCCTGAAATGCTGAAGCATTCTAGCGCTCCATCCTATGACCTCTGTTTTCTATATCTACTTATACTCAGCTTGAGTGATTTCATTCAGGCAAATGGTTTTAAGTACCATGTACATGCCAGTGACTCTTTCTATTTAGATATCCAGTCTAGACCTGTCCACTGAGCTACCTGCAGATTCCTTGAAAAACCTACGTGAATTTTGAATGGTCATCTCAAATTTAATATGTCTAAAACAAGAATCTCTCCCTCCCCTAACTGGCCCCACTATGAACCCAGTTGCTCCAAAATCTTAGAAGCCATCTCTGATTCCTTATATATTTTATATTCCTCATCCCCCACATCCAGTCCATCATCAAGTCTTATTTGGTTCTACTTCCATACTGTCATTCAAACCAGTCTTTCTCTCTCCATTTTCCACTTACCACCCTAAACCAGTAACTGTCCTCTCTTGCTAGGATGATCTCAATAGCCTCTTACTCCACAGCCAAATTAATCTTTAAAAAATGTGAATCAGATCTTATTCTTCCATTTACTAGATTCCAGTGGCTTGACATTACACTGAGAATAAAAGGTAAATTCCAAATCATGACCTACAGGGTCATAGCTAATTCTCCAACATTTTCTTCCACTTCACTCCTCCAATCACTGCTCTTCAGCCTTTGAAAACTCTACTGCTTGATTCACTGTATGATTCTCAGTCACTACCTGTCAGCCATAATGACCTTCTTTCTATTTCTTATATGTGTCGTGTTTGCTCCTACTGCGTGTTTTTGGCATTCACTATTCCTTCTACTTGGAATGAGCTTTTCCAAGATTCTTATATAACAGGCTCTTTATTGTAGTCAAGTCTCAACTCAAATGATATATCCTAAAAGAGACTTCTCCTGACCACCCTATCTGAAGTAGCTAGCTTTGCCAATCAGTATCATATGACCTTGTTTTATGTTATTCACAGCATGAAGTATTATGAAATTATCTTATTTATTTAAGCCCACTAGGCTATACTCTCCATGAGAAAAGCACCTATTATTTTATTCCCAGTGCCTACAACCGGCACGTAGCAGACAACTCAAAACATTACATGTTACATGGGTATTAAATGAAAAAAATTACTAGATCTTCTACTGTTTGAAGAAAAGAACTGCCACATATTTTCATAGCCCCCTGCAATGTTGTTAAACACACAACTCAGATGATCACTATAAAAGCAAATAGCTATAAGACTCTACTAAGAGTTTGTATAAACTGATACAAAATATTTACTCTCTTCATTTGCACGCCTCAAAATATTTTCCTCAAAAAAACTTCTTTAAAAAATTGTTCTCTCTATAATGATTTAATAGGTTATTCAAGAGCAAAAACAGAACCAACTAAAAGCACTCTACCCATTGATTCCCTAATGCTGAGGAAAAGCAACAATAGCAGAGAAATAAATCTCTTCCTCTTTCCAGAAATAGTACTAATTGCAAAAGATATTGTAACCTCTTTTGTGTTACAAAGTGGGGGACAAATTTAAAAGACCTCATATTTACAGGCTTCCAATGAATACTAAATTTTTTTTCAGAAAATATTTCATTTTTTCTCATTGAAAGCATATAGCTTACTTAATACCCATTGCAATTCAAGTATATTATATGAATATGTAACTATATAATAATATAAATATTTAAATTATCTGTATAAAATAGTAGAATATGCATTTACATTCATATTCAAGGAAAACGGATTCTCATTCACTCTTCATGTATTAATGCAAGTTCACTTCTGTTTTTTATGTTTGTAATTCCCAGAGATGTAGGCATCTAAATTAAATACAACCACAAGTTTGAATAGAAGTTTTAATAATTTCTCATTGAACACTAATTTACAGATGGTGTGGCATAACCACATGGCAACATGAAGTAATTAAGTGTTCTCATTTAAAAATAATCTCAAACAGCATCTAGATGTTTTCCTTAATTCAAAACATGTGGTAGTACCATCGTTTTTCCTAGTCTTGAACTTTTTCTCGAGGTTTCTTCACAACAGAAACATGTTTGGTTTAAGCCATGTTATCCATTGGCATATTCCATCCTCCTCTTCATAATTCCTACCTCATTCTGCTGTGAGGAAAACTGGTTTGATTTTATGACAAAATTGTGTAATGTCAAAGCATGGCACTGGACAAAGAAAGAAGTTAGAAGACACAAGTCTCTACTCTATCATCAAGTGTTACTCCCCACTCTGCCTCAGAAACTTTCCCAACCCTGCATTCTCAGCAGCCTCCTTCTTGGGACTCTTCTTCCCTTCCACCTAATGGAGAGATTTCCTCTGGAGTTGTCAGGCATCACCAGAAGATTTGTAGAGAAGATAATCTGACACACAACAGCTTTCCAGAAAACCTTCAAATCACATCCAAAAGGTGTCAATACGATTCTATTTTTCCCACTTACTAGGCTAAATATTATAACTACAAATCAAACTTAGGATAATAAGAGAACTAATGTACGCATCTAAAAAGTTTAAATATTCTTCCTCAATTATACTGAGCCTGATTTATTCAAGTTAGGATGATATGAAGTCTGCATGATGAGTTTCCAAGCTTCAGAGAAGTCTTATTTTTTAAGTCATGAAGAAACAGATTTGGGGAAACATAAACAACATAAAACTAAAACCAAAGAACGTAATCAAAAATTAAAATAACTGCACAAATTAAATTCATTATATGCAAGTTTTTATGTGAGGCATCAATTTAGTCAAGCATATGTTCTTGTCTAATTCAGAATATGTCAACAGTGTAATCACTCAGGTGGTGATCATAAGAAAGAAAATGCGATAAATACTATTCTGTACCTACCAGCTGTAATTCCGAACACAAACATTAAATTCAAACAGAATCCACACAAGGGGATACAAGGTCATCAACAGTTTACTAATCACATATTAAATAAAAAGAATGGATGTGGATTTAGGAACATTATGCAGAATTTGAGAAAGGTCTGTATGTAAATGTAAAGCCTGAACTTTATCACTGGAGAATAAGTAAGTTAAAATTGACAAAAATTTCCCTTAAAAATACTAGGTACTGAAAGGAAGGGTAGAGCAAACAAACAAATCTCCAAAAATAAAAAATAAACAAAAAACCCAAAGAAGCAAAATTATTGTTGTATCAACCCCATGCATGCTGCAGAATGAGACACTCTCCAATTAGCTTCTGTAGATTGTCTCATCTCAGACAATTAGAGCTAGCTGCACAAAAATTGTCTCATTCAGCACATGCTTTGAGAGGGTTTACAAGATCCCAATGGAGCTTCCAAACTTGCTTTGTTTTCCTAATTGAAAACTTAGAAGGTAATAACCTCCTCTCAATTCAGAGAAAGCCGGAAACCCTAGGATACAAAACAGTTTCCAAAGAAATTTAAAATAAAATCATGTATCATTAAAAATTGAACAAAACAAACCAAGCACGTCTCCCAAAGAAGCAAAAACATGCCTTTGAAACAAACAGTAAGTCACCACTGTTCATTGCAGAGCGGCATGTCAGTTACAGAGTGGCAGAATGAATGTGCAAGTTGCCAAATTGAACTAATTCATGTTCTGAATTAAAATAAAACACCCTCAATGTTGTAGGCCACTTCTATTCACCAGCATTCCCAGGGTTTGCTGTGATCTGTCTTGGGAGACATGGAGGCATTGAGCAGCTGCTTTGGCTCATGCCCCACTCCTGGCAGGCACCCTACCATGCAGGATTTCTTTCTTGCATCTAGTCCTCCTTCATGGAATGACCTACATATGCACACATGTGGCAAAAACTCCAATGATAAGAAGGAGAAAAAAGGTGCACAATTCCCATTACAATGAAGTAACTGAAAAGCTGCCCTTTCGAGAAAAAGAAGAAATGCCACCTCCAGATCCACTTCCCAGGAAAGCCTCAGTGCTTCTGGCATCAGCTGTTACAATTCCAGCAGGGAATTATCCACAATAACCCTGAATGGGCAGGTCATCCTGACAGCTAAAGATCACATTCCATTCTCCCTTTCCAGAGAAATGTAAACTCCAATAAAACTATTCATTTCATGTAAGTTAAATTCCTTCATTTGCTCATGTAACAATTGGTCACAGAATGCTATCTGCAAGGCTCTGGGTAAGGGCTTGTAGAGGTTATGAAGTGAAGCCATATGGAGATCATTCCTCAAGGAGCTTCCAGCATTGGAGAAGAGTTATGACACGCACATAAATCGCCATGGGAAAACACATAGTGCTGTGATGAGATTCATCAACGTGCTTAAATCCAGCAATCAAATACAAATATGTATTGAGCACTAATTATGCAATAACTCTTTTAAGCACAGAGATTCTAAAATACATATACATAAACATGTATAAGGTATTTTTACACTCAATGAGCTTATACTATTTAGTTGAGTAAATAAAACACAGATGTTAAAAAAATGCAGCAATCACATATCCTAATCATTTTTGAATCCTCAGCACCTGGCACATAGTGGTTCCTTGATAAATGTGTGTTTTGTGAATGAATAGCTAACTGTGAGTATATTTGTATGTAAGCATGTGTGTATGTGGGTGTATGTGTGTATATGCACGTTAAGTATCCATATACCATACGTTACACTATATTTTAAAAGAAACCTGACACCTCTAAAATGCCCCTCTGTGTTTGAAGTATTTTGCTGAAATTAGCAAAGGAAGACTCATTGATACAATCCTCCATTATAATCACACATGATGGAAGAAACTTGAAAGAACTCTGAGGAGGAAATACTCACTTTAGGAAGATGCTCTGTGTGAGAGATCTGCTATAAGAGAGGGATTTAGCTCCAAAACCAAGACTTTTATGTCAGATGTACAGTGGGCCAGTCTGAACCCAAACCACAAAACATACATCATACTGAAAACCTAAATATGTATTTGTCCAGGAAGAATGCAGACTAGAAATGCAACATTAGCTATTAATTCTCAACAGGATTTTAAATTTAATAAAAGCAACTGAAATCGCCTTCCACCTCGCCCTCTCTCCACTGTACAATCAGCCACTAGTTTTTATTAACTCTCTCTTCTACTAGCAATCAAACCCATTTCTTCCTTTATATTCCCAAAGCTATTGCCTCAATTCATGACTTTCTCGCCTGTACTATTGGCCTCATTTCCCACCCTCTGGTCTCAAAGCTCTTTCCAATCTACTTGGTCAGGCTACTCCTGCTCCATACCTGCTTAAAATGCTTCAGTGGTTCCTGATTTCCTACAAGATAATATTCACACTTCTTGTCACGTCATACAAAGCCCATTGTGAGATGTCTCCCATCTATCTTTTTCCACCTTTTTTCTACACATACTCCCTCTCCTCCTTTCACCCATATTGTGCCCAAATGTACAAGTATTCCAGCCACATCAAACTCTTTTATGGAAAAGCTACTCTAGTGTACTTCTGTGATACAGAATTACGGCCCCCCAAAGGTTTCCACATTCTAATTCCTGGAAGCTGTGAATATGTTACCTTGCATGGCAAAAGGGACTTTGCAGATGTGATTAAGGATCTTGAGATGGGGAGATTATTCTAGATTAACTGTATGTGCCCTATATGTAATTACAAGGATCCTTTTAAGAGGGAAGCCAGGAGAGTCAGAATCAGAGAAGGAGATGTGACAACGGAAGTAGAGGTCAGAGAAAGAGAGAGACAGAGTTTGGCAAATTCTATGCCACTGGATGTGAGTTCAGGAAGAGCCACAAGCCAAGGAATGTAAATGGCTTCTAGAAGCTGGAGAAGGCAAGGAAACAGATTCTCCCTTGGAGCCTCTGGGCGGAAGGCAGCCCTGCCGACACCTTGATTTTAGGAAGTCACTAAGTTTGTGGTAACTTTTACAGCAGCAACAGGAAACTAATACACTACATGAACTAATACAATACACAAGTGTGTGTCTCATATCACTTATTTTCTTGCACAATCTTTAATTACAGAGATGGTAGACTGTTCACCTTTTTAATCCTCCAGAGACTTCAGTCCAATTGCTTGTTTACAGTAAGCTTCATTTGAAAATATTTGCTCAATATAAAAGAGTAACTAGAACTGACTAGTGAATATGAAAGGGCAATGCCTATAGCACCATCAGTTCCAAATTTCTGACAGATACATGGGTTTTACAATATGAAAAAGCAGGCAGCTACAAAAATAAGCACTCCGTATGTTTCCAAAACAATAATCACCAAAGCTATGGGGAAACTGTATAAACAATTTTCAGAACACAATTCATGGATATGGAAAACAAAGAATGAAGTGATCAAAACTAACAAAGATAAATCATTTGTTTCTTTTACTTAAACATCCTATAATTTTGGTATATAAATAAGGAATCCAAAAGCCAAATCTCTACAAACAAATATCTAAACACTTTAACCTTTTTCATATCTAGTGTATAGCTGATGTCAGTCAATGTTATTGAGCACTTAGTACAGTAGGAATTCAATAAATGCTTGTTAACAATTGTATACAGAACCAATCACTTTGTCCTTTGGGAAAATGAAGGAACTCCCATATGGCATTAGGTCAGAAATGCAAAATACCCTGAAAGAAACTAATACAAATATAGCTGTACACATAATATATATAAGTACTCATAACTGGAAACGATGGAGATTGTCTTCAAAGTTTGGAAAGATTGTTAGTACATTAGTATTTGTGTGTGTGCTTATGTGTATTGTGTATATGTGTGTGTGTCTGTACATTATACGCCTTTTATTTGAAAAGATATTTATAATAGCTAAAGGCATTTGGAAATTTCTTTTTTAAAACAAAACATTGCCAACCAAGAATTTCCCTTCAACTTTGACCTCATGCTTTTTGGATATGCAAATAAGGGCAATTGCTTTTTGAAGGTAACTGCCCAGTGACTAGTACATTACATCAGCTTTACCCTAGGTTCCCCCACCTCATAATCTAGGCCCAGTCCTCTACACCAACAGGAAAACCAACACCGTTTAGTACAGATCCATTTTCACGTGTTTTTCACTTCCATATTTCTACCAGCATGTCTTCTTTATATTAGTAAACAAATGAAATATCTTTAATAGCTTTTTCTCCTTTGATAACTGAATCATTACAATGAAAAGACCTTAATGACAGCAATATATTCAAAGAAGGAATTTTTAAAATACTTTATAACATGAATGTACTTGTCTACTAATTGAACTGATACTACAGGGCTACAAATTGAAATAATGATTATATCGTGAAAAACATTTTTTCTGTCTCCTTAAAAAATCTCAACGAAAATTTCTATTATAAAAAATATAAAAAAAAAAAGGATCAGAAACCTATACATTTTTTTAAACCTAAGGTAATAAACTGGAGAAAATAAATGTTTGGAAACTATTAGGATAAAATTAAATAATTTCTGAACAATAACTCATTAGAAGTTTTCTTCCCATGTTTATTTTCTCCCTGCTTTCTGTGTTTATTACTGCATTTTCACCAACTCAGAAAAGCCACCAGATGGCACTGGAGAGCCCAATTACTTTATAATAAGAATGTATTTATAGGGAAAACTCAAAGAATCTTCTTTTCAAGTTGAAGTTGTTCTTTTTTCTGATATGAAAATACATTGAAGAAAAAATATTAATTTATCGGAGTATGGAAACTTTTTCCCATCACTGATAAGAATACTTTTCCTTTGTCATTCACAACATATTTATGTCATATGTGGAATACAAAGTAACTGGAATATGCTTTTAGAGATCAAAGTAGAATGCCAATGACAGAACTTTACTGAAATTAAGGTAGTGATATTAATTAGGAAATATTTTAGTACAGTTAGTAAAATATAAGTGATAATTGAATAGTGTTCAGGATACCCACAAGAGGCTTAATGACACTTTTCAAAGAAATGTTTATACATAACCCTCAGAGATTTTAAAACTTGGCAAAGTTATCCATTGTCATTGCCTTGAGGCAACATTTTCCATGCAAGGCAGCGCTCTAGATGTCTTAAGAGACTACAACTGTCCAAAAGGAAATTTGCCGTAAATAAGCAGCAATAGGCTAAAACACGGTTTAGTATTTTGAACTGCCAAACCTAATTTCACTTAGACACATCACCACCTGCAAGGAAAAGTACCTTATTTTCACTCTAGCTTTGTGGCTATATAGCATGTGCCTTTTAACAAGACTAAAAATCATATTGTTCTTCTTAATAAAACCTCTATTTCAAACTGATAACATGCTTTTCTCTGCGGTGTTAGGACAAACTGCATAACATAAAGTTAAATGTAGCCAACGATGGGCCTCAGGTACTCTGGCTACAAACTCTGGCCATCTAAATTTGTTTGATCAATTTGCAAATATGTAAAATATGTTACAGGAAAAAAGGTGTCACTTTATGTACTGAGTATGCATTGAGGATATTCAATAAATGCTTGGGAAATTAACAAAAGGATAAACTTCTATTTCTACTGATGATGTTGTAGTTCAAAACTTTTACTTTATCAAAAAGAAAACTGAGGTCCTGAAAGGTTCAGGGACTTGTCCCAATCAACGAGGCTTACTAGGGGCTAGACTGAAACCCAAGTGTCTTAATTTCCAATTCTATAGGTTTCATAATACTCCTCAGAACAACCTAAACTGCTTTTGGAAGAATAACTCTAAGCATGTGTTTTTAGTGATTAACACTGTAGACAAAAGTTGGCATGTCAATATTAGTTGTCTGTAGAAATGTTCTGCCAACTTACGATAGTCAACATGAGGATTAACCCTGGCAAATTTTAATACTCTTATAAGTCACCTTTCCCATCTGTTTGTATGAAATAAGGAAATGAAAATTGAATCAGTATTACTCTACCCTCACGAGATTAGTCTATGGCAAATATATTTCAAATCTAGATAAAAGAAATATTTTTCTTTTTGGTGAGGAAGATTGGCCAAAGCTAACATCTGTTTTCAATCTTCTTCTTTTTGCTCGAGGAAAATTCTCCCTGAGATAATATCTGTGCAGATCCTGCTCCACTTTGTATATGGGACACTGCCATACCATGGCTTGATGAGCAGTGTGTAGGTCCATGTCCAGGATCCAAACCTGCCAACCATGGCCCAACGAAGTGTAGTGCGCAAACCCAATCACTATGCCATTGGGCAAGCCCCAAAAGAATTTTTGATGAAGAAAATTTTCTCCTTTCTATAGTACAATTATTCTCATTATCATGAAAGACTAGGAGTTTTACATTTGTTTTACCTAAATAGAAAAAAATAATAAAAGCAGTATTTTCTAAGAGTTAAGCAAACTTTAAAAAATAAATAGCCTTTATAATATACTGGTTTTGTATAATATAGTTTTTTTAAAAAATCTGACAAGTTCTTTCAGATCTCAAGATGAGATCATCCTGGATTATCCAAATGGACCCTAAATCCAATGATAAGTGTCCTTATCAGAGAAAGGCAAAGGGAGATTAGAGACACAGAGAAGGCCATGTGAAGATGGAGGCAAAGACTGGAATGATGCAGATACAAACCAAGGAACACCTGAAGCCACCAGAAGCTGGAAGAGGCAAGAAAGTATTCTCCCAAAGAGCCTTCAGAGGGAATGTGGCCTTGCTGACACATTAATTTCAGACCTCTGGTCTCCAGAACTGTGAGAAAATAGATCTCTATTGTTTTAAGCCATCCAAGTTTGTGGCAATTTGTTCCTGTGGCCACAGGAGACTAATTCAATTCTAGATCAATAAATCCATCAGTTCAATAATCCAGTGATTGCCACAGCTCATACATTCCAAACTGAACTCATTCCATCTCCTCTCCCTGAAAAAACTGCCCCTTCCTCTCTCTGTAATTGGTAACAACATGAATATAACGTCTTCTCAAATTATTTCATAATCCGTCTCCAAACATTCACTTGATCTCATTTATTCTTCTTCAAAAACATGTTTTCAGTCCCTTTGACTGCTTTTCAGGCCCTTAGTGTAGCTGAATATGATTTTTATTGTGTCCCTGAATTGTTACTCTGGAATCCAACTATAATCTTTCCTACAGGGAGTATTATCTGTCCAAAAACAGATCTGACCATGCCACTCTCAGATGTGACCCTTTATAACTTGATTGTTTGTGTGTCTTTCCTTCTCTGTAAAGGCAGCTTTATTAATGGACTGGTACAATCATTGTGTAGCACTATTGCATATATATCAAGGAGTTTCACCTTTGTGGTGTATAACAGACACCATAATGAATATATCTGCCAAATCTGAGGCCCAAACTCGCAGACTGAATTCTCTACTAAAGGGATTTGCAAAGTAATTCAATATCTCAGCCAAAATTTTTTATTCTACAAGGTAAAATTCAAAATCCCTTGTAAGACATATGAAACTCTTCATACTCTATGCTCAATCTATTTTTTGGGCTTCATCTTAATCACTAAGACCTACCTACTGTTCTCTTTAAATAAGCAGTCCTTCCAAGTTTCTGTTCTTTGGGGATCTTTAATATGATTGATCGCATCGCAATCTCCTATTACAGAATTATTTTCTCCACCTCTTTTTTTCCAAACGTCCCACAACTAATCATCAAACGCAATGGATTCTAACTTTAAAGTTGGTCTCTCTATTGTCTCCCCTGTTCTCACTGCAGTCACTTTGAGTCAGGAAATTTTCATGTCAGACATCTTTGGTTGAAAGGAACACAGACTCCTTTAGGATACCTCAAGGAAAAAGCACTATTTTTGACAGTGTATCTGTACAGTGCAGGTGAATCTTAAAAGTTATCAATATCCTAAGCATCATTAGAGTCTGTTTCTTCTCTTTCTCCTTCCCTGCCTCCCTTCCTTCCACTTTCTCTGCCCTGTTTTCTTTTCCTTTTTCCTCTTTTTCTCCCAACTCCTTCTGTCTCTCTTTTTATTTTTATCATGGACCACAGATCACATAGTCCCTCCAGGAAAAATTTTCAACTTAATTGTTCTTATCTCCCCCATTCCCATCTAGCTCCTGACTAACCATCCTTTCTCTAATCTCTAGTCCAAACTCAACAATAAGTTTGATTGACTTAGCTAATTATCAGTTGTGGTAGGCAAAATAATGCACTCACCTCCCCAAAGGTGTCCACATCCTAATCCCCAGAACATATGACTATGTTACATTACATGACAAAAGGGCCTTGCAGATTTCATTAAATTAAGGATGGGGAAATTTTCCTGGATTATCTATGCAGGTCCAATGTAATCACAAGTGTCCTTATAACGGAAAGGAGGAGGCAGGAGTGTCAGAGAAGGAGATGTGACAACAGAAGCAGAGCTTGGAATAATGGGGGACCATGAGCCAAGAAATGCAGGCAGCCTCTAGAAGCTGGAAAAGGCACTCAACAGATTCTTCCCTAGAGCCTGCACCAAGAATGCAGCCCACCAACCTATTTCAGACATGTGACCTCGAGAACAGCAAGATGATAAACTTTTGTTGCTTTAAGCCACTAAATTTTCGGTAATTTGTTAAAGCAGCAATAGGATACTAATTCAACAGTGTCCTTAAGTTCCAAGCCACCTCATGGAACACCTTCATGCTTATAGTAGACTGCCCATGGATCAGGGGTTCATCCTTGGATCCAGCAATGGTCACCTCTGTGCTGTCCCTAGAATGAACATCACTTCCTTAACATGACTTAGAATGCCCACCATTGACTGGCTCCTCACTGCTGCTCTCTATCTCTCACTCCTGCCTTTAACTATATAGAAGAATATATCTTCTATCACCCACATGAGACACTGCTTTATTGATTAACTTGGAATATTCTCCTCACTGAAATCCCGTTCAACTTCTAAGACTCAACCATTTATCTTTTCCATGTAAATTCACCATAAACCAGGCCTCATCTGCAAAATTAATGTTAATCTATATGAACTCTATATAAAATTGTACTGACAACTAAAACTGAACAAGTTTATGATGAAATTCATAGGTATATCAGATGATTATTAATCAAAGATACTGGATACTTTTTTTATCAGATATAAGTTCCATTTGTTTGTTACACTTATTCCAATTAAAGACTTCATTTCATGAATATTAAAATTATTCTAGATCTATTTTCAAAATTTATTTTAATAATCAAGATAAATGGAAGATGGAGGATCTCTTACAAAAAAAAAAAACTTAAAGTGCATTTTTTTCACTTCAAAAAGTAAAGAAACAAAGCCTCAGAAGTTTGGTCTTGCAAGCTATCCCAAAGGAAAAAAAGGAGAAATGCTTCATATTTTTTGACATATTTGACAAACTAGGAATAAACACATGGTAACATAATAAAAGGCAGATGCTGGGGGACTAGGTTGTCTCTTAATCATGTGGAATTAGGTTCACTGACTTCCAGGAAAGCCTGCGAGAGCTGATGCACATAAATCACACTGGCATGAGATGGAAACACCCCACTACACTTTCTCATTCCTATTCAGTTAAACCTCACTTTCCTCACACAATAGCATAATTTCTTTTACTTAAAGAAATTCCAGAAATACCAAACACAAAGATGAGAACCTAAACTGTGTCTTTGACTATTCAGCTACCCTTATCTTTTATAAATTATTTGGGCTTGGAGTTATGAGTTTGGGGAAACCTCTTGAGAGATTTGCCTTCCTCTTGCTGTCAGGAAGAATAGCATCTAAATCATTGTACACAAGCAGGTGTCCATTGTCAAGTTCTAGAACAAAGAGAAGATCAACTCCCTGTGGTAACCCTTTTACTCTCTAATAGCTGGCTGCTTTAGGTAGTTCCTATATATCTTAAATATGATGTACACTTTGGTTTATGTAATATAGCCATTCCCTCTTCTCTATATGCCCTGATAATTGTGAATATATTTTTTTCCTATACTGAAGTCACTTGCTTATTTATCATGTATCAGTAATCATGAACTGCATCCTTTTGGTGTGGTCTGTATTGAACAATACCATTAAAACCAAAACGTCTGCATAATGACATTACTTTTTAAAAGCAGCAGTAAATGTAGTAAAATTCCAGTGCAGTAATATTTAAAGAATCATTTTCCTTTCCTTATAACAGATTTTGAATCACATTTCAAGCTCATGAAAACACTCATCATTTGCAAAGGTTCACTGTCTTCATATAAGCCCTTAGCATGTCTTAGATATTGCTTGTTCTGAGTTTCTATCTTTTGCTTCAGTAGTCTCATATTATACATTATACTAATTTCTATTTAAGAATACAAAGTTTTCCTTAAATGCCTCTATTTTATTTTACCTTTATTTTTCTAATACTGTATTGGTTTTGTAGAATCCTCACTGATATATCCCAGCCTGAACATTAAAGCCACTCGTTCATTCATTAATGTAAGCATTACTTCATTAAGACATTTCATTGAACCCTGACTCTGAAACACACACCATATTTAGCATTGTCAAAGTTATAAGCACACATAAATCATGGTTCTTGCGCTCACCATCTTATGTTCTAGAGAAGGATATGAGAGAAAAGAGAAACAGACAAAAAGTCTGGATCCCTTTCTCTTCCTTCATCTCTACATCCAGGTCCCTCTAGCTTCATTTCTTTTCAGTGTCCCAAACTCTTGGACCAAATCACAATTCACACTTTAGTTCCCTGAAAGTGCTCTACCCATATGTTGTACATAAAAGTCCTTCAACAGTTCACATTATTTCCCTGCCCCTGAATCCTATCCCCAATTCTCCTAGCTATACACAATTAAAAGAAATATTTAATAATAACCATTATTCACAAAGACCACACTATCCTCTTGGAATAAACTTATAAAGGCACAGCATTTCATGGACTTTAACCCTTCAAGCAAGGTAATGACAATATTTTTATAGCCAAAGAAGTTCTACAAAGACACAATGGGAATATTCAAAACAGATTATTTTACCTGCAGAAAAACACACTAATAAGAAGAAGGACAATGGAAGAGAAGAAGAGAGGAGGAGAGGCAGAAAGGAGGAGGAGAAGAGAAAAGGAGGGAGGGAGGGAAAGAAAGAAGTGGGGGAGGAAGGGATGTAGGAAAGAGAGAGAGAGAAACAGACGAACAAACCAACAAAAACATTAACCTAAGCGTTCCAAACTGGTTAAGATACAGACTCTCCAAGTAAGCATTTGCTTTACATATGGTTTTCATACAGAATTCTACAAATGACAGCAACTCAAATGTTTACTTACTGAATTACTACACTGCTTCACACACTTCAGGAGAATGAGTAATATTGATAGTCTTTGCCTCTTTCTTCAAGTGCTGCTTATGAAAACTAAAAACAAGGTATAAAATAGTTCCAAGAGAAAATCTTTTATGTAACAAAGGCTAAATATCTGCTTCCAGAGATAGAAAGGAGTTGATTCTAAACGTATGCAAAACTTCAGAACATCACCTGAGAGATCAGATTCAATCCTTGATTGTCATAATCATATACCTACCCAAAGTGATATTTAAAACAAAACATTATAAAGTTGAACTTTTAATATTTCAGTCAAGGATGTTATAATGGTATAACTGCCTTGTTATATTTAATTTGTTCCTTAAATTAATAGCAATGGGGGTGTAAGCCAATGTGATAAAAATAATACATCTCCAGCTTGTCTATGAAGAGCTCCTATTGCTTTCAAATTAGTTCTGTTAATGAGAAACAAATATCTACTTCTAATTTTTTGTAGAATGACCATACGTGTTTATCTAAAGTAAACACTATACACAATTAACATGCCATAAAAAATTTAACATTACTGTGTGCATTATAATCATATTTAACATGTTCTTGGTTATTAAAATATCTAGTTCTAGTTTACTAGTGGTCACAGTGAATTAAAAATATCATTTTAGTAAAAGACACATGAAAAGCATTGGGTTTTGAATCATGTGTACTGAACTCTCAAAAAGATTTCTAAAATTGAAAATAAAAAGCGAATTAAATGATAAGAAAGAACAAGGATAAGTAGCCCTCTTGGTTAATATGCGAGATCAAACATCAAAAATTGATTTTTATTTCCTGGCCTTGGTGCCTCTGGTTTTATAGGTTGGGCTGGGCATGAAGATTGAGCCATTAATCTTTTAAGGAGAAGATGCCAAGTGCACTCCTCTTCTAGTTGATCTATGGAGATCAGTAAGGACGCCCTTCAGTAAGCTACGTATCTGCTTCTCTCAACAAAGGTGCCACGGTAACAGACATCAGCCGAAATGAGTGCAAGCCATGAAAGTATATGGGTAAAGTAATATTATTTATTCCCAAATTGCAAACTTAACCAAAAGTCAAACAAACAAACTTACTTTCATCCAGTTTGGTCTTAACATAGATATTGGGGGAAGCTATCTTAATTCACACTATAAAAGTAACCAAATCAAACATGTGGCTAAACCTCAGGACCTGCCATGTTATTTTTACATTACGATGTGGAAAACACATTCAGTTTCGGAGGTATTAAGTAGCTATGTGACAACTATATTCATAAATAGAAGAGAACAAGATCTCAGAACTTTTGCCAAGCTTAGGGCACCATTTTATTATAACCCTCATAAAATAATTATATCATTAAAATGAAAAATTGAATTTAAGACAGGTCACTGAATTTTCTCAGGTCTCTAGAGCAGGAGATACGAATATTCCAACTGTCCCACATTTCTAGCTCTGCTCCCATGCTTCTCAAACATACAAAGTCAGTCCAAATTTAATCAAACTTTTTGTAGAATGGACCTGTCACCAACTATTTGATGATGGAGAAAAAAGTCACATTTGCATTTCGATAAATAAATCACAGATCTGACATACACAAAAAGAACTGAAAAAAATGATTTTTATGTAATCAAGTATAATAGCCAGAAAAATGAAGTTTTTAAGATTCCATCAATATTTCTACTTTGGATAGTTTCATTTTGTTATAATACTTATACAGATGAGTGTTTCTCTTCTGCGTGGCCAGTACCTCAAAGACCCATGTTAAGTACTTTTAATGTAAATTGCTGTTCTAGAAAATACTACCGTTGTAGAAACTATCAGCTTTCATCACAATTTACTCCCCCTTCTACCTACTCTAACTGTCATAGGTATGCTCAACTTTCCTTGCAAGTGGCAGACAAAGAAATCAAGATATCTGCTATTTGCCAGTAATCCATGCAAATTACAAAAGCCACTACATCATAATCCTCCCCTAAGGTTTTCTCTCATTTAAAAAGATCCACCAAGAGGAACAGATGAAATAATGTGTAAATATGGAAATACTATTTTTTCGCATTGCCTACAATCACATCAATGGCAGATACAGTAGCTATAAAACAAACAAAAAGTTCCAGAGCCAATAGGCTCAGTAGAATTCCTTATACTCTCAACCCTGCACCATCCCTTCGTCCACGCACAAAGTACTCCTCAATCCCTCTCCAGACTTTCTGGCAAGGTGGGCTCATGAGAGGCAGCTTGCTCTCTACTTCCATTGCACGTGGTCATTTTTATTATATAATCAATGTGAGTTTGAAGCCTCTTAACCTAAGGGAAGGAGAATGGTTGCTGCAGCCCCATCTCAGTACTTTCATTCTCTCTCCCTTCTGAATTCCAAAGATACTTTTGTTTGTGCAATTCTTGATATCACAACACTCTGCAGCCTCTCGCACATTATCTCCTCTTTTCCCCACTATCTCTCTAGAACTAGTAGATAACACAATTTAGTTCTATACACAATACATTTATTCCTCCATTATACCCAAAAGCTATAACTTCAGAAATCCTGTAAGCCAACATAAAATGTAAGTGTAGTAAGGCTTGGTATTATCAGTGACTTATTAAACAAGATACAACTTCACATCAACAACGTGGCATTTATTCAAATACCTCGTACATTTCACTAACTCCCAGTATCAACAGTCAAATGAAAAGCAAGATGCCTGATAACATGTAAAGTTTTCCGTAAGTTTCAACATTACTCTACTTAGCAGCTCCTTTCATATTACCATTCTACTTCACCTCTGTATTTCCTACTAAGATATTAGGATATTTCCCCATGATATTTTCTTTAAGAACTCTGTTGCTTTTCTTTAAATACTTACAAAATAATTCAGCAAATCAGCTGAAATACAACCCTAAAAAGAATCTGCCTTAAGCATTGCTGACATTGAAATAGTAACAGTAAAAGTCAACATGAAAAAAATCCACAATATTTCCATGCAAAAATTAAAATGACACTCTTTATAAAAGAATGCTGAAAATCATACTATAAAATGAAATCAAACTGCAACATTTTAGTATTGAATCCATTTCAATTCATAGTAACTAATGAAATGAGCTACATTTTTTCAACCTATTCCGACCTTTCTAATTCCTGAGTATGCTCCACTCATTTAAAGACATATCTACAATATTTCCACAACATGGATTCCTGTTAATTCTCAACCTCTCCACAAATGGCACATATGTAAATGTAGTACCATCACTTCAAGCCATAAAAATGAGAGAAAAGGAGGGAACACTGCTTACCAGAGCCTCTTTTGGTCACAACCTTCAAACTCTGAGTAAAAGTAGCATATAAGAGAATCAAGTGTGGAATCGGAGCTTTCATCTTCCAGCTCTTAAAGGCTGTTCCCTAAATCAAAGATAAACAGAAAAACATACATTTTAAAAAACATATAGCAATATTATAAGATTTTTGTTAGACTTTTGATCATGCACAATTGGTGCAATGAATTCCACAAAAGAAAAGAATGTCAACAGGATCTATATTCTATTTTCCCGTATGTTGTGGTTCCTAAATCAAATCAAAACCAGTAATGCCAAAATTATGTCTCTATAGTCCTCCTAAATGTTTTAAAATATGAGAGTCACTTAAGGTTTATAATTTCTCATTTAGAGGATCTAATTGTATTTAAATAAGTGGAAACAATCCCCTCAAAAGAACTATTTCACCAACAATTTATTTTTAATATGAATTACCAAACATTGACATTTTTTAATGTTCCGTGCTGCAACAGAACATGGTTTCATTCAGCATCATTCTTCCCAATTGAGAAGAAATCATAAATTCTATGCTTCTAAAGATTTAATTATAGTTTTCCAATTCTCTTTTAAAAACTCTAAAATATACTTCAAGAGAATTTTATGACTTTGTCTTTATTGAAAGAGAGTACACTGTCTATGAAAGCTACAGAAAGATACATCATTTTCAAAGGGATACTAGAAGGGACATTAACCTAGCGTTTGGATATCAAAAGGGGGAAATATTTCATATGAAATTAATTGAAATGAACATTGTCTTCCTCAGAAAATCATCCCTCTTTTATTTTCATATAAGACTGCAATAGTAGAGCTGAAAGACTGAATTTCAAAAAGTAGCAACACAGAACACAGTTCAAATAAATTGTCAATCCATGACAGCATGAGTTTCTTTGCAAGACAGTTGAGGACGGATCACACTCAGCTTTCAATCACTATGACTTTATTAAAGATGAGGAAGCTGAAATGGTGACTTGACAGTCACATTTTTTGCTCTCCTATAGCCTCAGATACCTCTGAATATTTTTAAATGACGAATTCATTTACATTAATACAAGTCTGTTAAAACACATTTTAATTCACAAAACATAATCAAAATCCATTCACTTACAGTAAAGTGTCACCATATCAACATTTTAATCAGAAAGTAGGTGAATTTTTAAAATAAGCATTGAGAATAAGATATTTTAACTCCAGCTCCTTTAAATGAAGATAGCCTGTTTCAGTTTTCTAACCAAGGACCTTGAGTTCACATAAAGACATAAATGAAACCTAGTTGAGAAAGCCAACTCATCAGATATATCTGAGAACCGCCACATTAAAGTGCAAGCCTGAGTCATGCATTCCTAAAAGCCGAATCCCATTTCCCAGCTACCGCACTAACTGGAGCTGCAGGAAATCTTCAAGTTGATATCTTCAGCCTTCAGGTTAGCAGTGAGAATCAGTTCCTCTCTCAGTGTGAGTTTAATCAGTGCTGCCCAAGAAACTCCAGGATCCAACTATACACTGCAAGACCTTCCCGCTTAACTATCTTATTACTTTACTCTTGTTCAAAATACTACTTTCTACTCATTTCATTTCTATAAGGCATACAGGCTAGTTTGCAATTCTATTTCTTTAAATTGGTTTGGAAAGCATCAATTTGGTAACATCAAGATCCTTAATTGAATCTCTTGAAACGTGTATTAGGGAAAACAAAAAAAGAATTACATAGCGTTTCACAGATTTAACATCTCAGTCAATCTACAATAATCTTCACAAACCTCTTTGAGGTAATTTATTGTATTTTACAATGAAAGACAGATCAAATATATCTAGTCATAGACATCCAAGTTTTGCTGTATTTGTTAATTAAAATTCTTACCCAGAAATCACAATGCAAACTATGTCTAAACATTTACGGAGGTTTCTCTTTTACTTTCTTATTGTTACATAGTAGCTCATACTATCAGTGACCTAATTTCAAGAACTTTCAATTTCTGGATGAACAGATCTGAAATTATTTGCCCTGCTTCCTGTTAAGAATGCCATTCACCACTTGGCTTCACATAAACCACTACTAAATCTTGTGTTAAATGAGTATATCGCAGTGGTCATAACCAATCAGTCTGCCTGGGTTCTTAACCCAGTTTTGCCACCTATTAGCTCTGTGATTTGGGCAAATAACATCTCCATGACTAGTTTTTTCATTTACAAAATATGTATTATTACATTACATATTGCATAGTGCCTAGATCAGCACTGGTACAGAGAACAAATCGAATAAATGAAAGCTGCTGCTGTTATTGTTTTTATTGCAGTTGATTTTTGTTGCCATTATTATTACTATTATTATTATTAAGACTATTATAGGCTCAACTCACATCCTCTCACCTGTGAAACTTTCTGTATATACCAGCTTTCCTTACATTCTATCTCATACTACTAGCTTATCTCTTTAATTATGTATCTTTCTATTTTATCAGACTTGAAGTCCCTCCAGGGTGAATGTGTGTTTTATTCATCTTTTTATATCCAATGCTCAATAAATGTTAGCTGAAAAAAGACTGAAAAAGAATGAAAGACTGAACGTGGCTGCTATTATATGCAGTTGAATTCTGGCATTCAAACTCATCATTTGATAAACACTTATTAAGCATATACTAGTTACAAGATGCCGTGCTATGATGCAGTGGGGACACAAAGAAATGTAATGCATTCTAATAAAGAAGACTCACAGACCAATAAAGGAGACAAATGCTTACCTACTTAATTAGACTGGCCCTATTGCCATATGGTGAGTATAATGTGCTGAGGGAATAGAGAGAGGAATCTATTAATTCTGCTCCAGGTTGGGTTTGGCGAAGTCATAGAAAAGGTCTTTCAGAAGAAGTAGCATTTCAGCTATGCCATAAAGGAAAGACTTTCTATGGAAAAGGGAATTCTGGGTCTAGGACAAAGGATGAGAGAAACTGTCAGTCTGTCAGACTAATGCCCACCCCTAAACATGCCCATGTTTGAATTCCTGGATCCTGTGAATACATCACCTTACATGGCAAAGGGACTTTGCAGATGTGGTTAAGAATTCTGAGATGGGAGATTATTATTTGGGTGAGCCCAAAGTAATCACAAGCAAGCTTATAAAAGGGCAGTAGAAGAATCAGATTCAGAGAGAGGAAATATAAAGATGAAAGCAAAGGTCAGAGATTGGAGTGTTGCACTTTGAAGATGGAGGAACAGGACATGTGCTAAGGAATGTTTGTGGCCTCTAGAAGCTGGAAAAGGCAAAGAAACCGATTCTCTCCTAGATACTCCAGAAGAAAACGCAGGCATGAAAACATCTTGATTTAGCCAAGTGAGCCCAATGCATTTTGGACTTCTGACCACCAGGACTGTAAGATTAAAAATGTGGGTTGTTTTAAACCACTAAGTTTGCCATAATTTATTACAGCAGCAATAGGAAACTATTACAGCAAGGGTGTGAAATGGCAAGTTTCAGGATTGAAGTGTAAATAGACCACGGGTTCAGGGCTGTACTGACAGAAGTTGAAGATGTCAATGTAGAACCGTTAATGCTAAGATAAGCTAGGGAAGAAGTTGCTTTTCCCTCATACTTCCTACAATGTTCTTCACTCATATCCTATCTAACTTCATCATCCAATAATATTTCACATGGCTTCACTTTCTTTACCTTTTTTCAATCATGAGAACAATATGTATATTGAATATGTTTCCTCAGAATACACATGATGACTCACTTGAGATTCTGACTCACCCCCCTTTCACACACTCCTAAGATTATTTGGAGTATAGACAACAAATAACCAATGTATGCTTACAGGTGAATAATCTGAACTGTTTTAGAAAGCATAGTTTGAAGGTGGAAAATCTAGTTAGCAGGCAGTGGTACAGGAAGACAAGGAAGAGAGGCAGCCTTAATGCAGTGAATACTGGGAGAACAGAAGAGATCTGGAAATAAATAGAGCTTAGTGATATTAAAGGAAATGACATGAAGAGGAAGCTTCGAAAGTGGCTCTGAGGCATATAGTCTGAGCAACTAGGTCTATTACGATATTATTTATCCATATATAGAAATAGAGAAGACATTCTGGGCAACGAGGGTGGAGAAATATCCAAAATTATATTTGGGGCATGCAGACTTTAAATTGCCTGTGGAATCTTCTATTAGAATTGTCTTATAGTTAATTAAAAATATTAGCCAGAAGCTTGGAAGAGAGATGGAAGATAACAACATTATAATTGTAGCTGAAGTTAAAGACATGGATTAGGATAAATTGGAAGAAAGTATAGAAAACAAAGAAAAGAAGGCTTACACTTTCAGCTCCAGAGCCTACAGATATTTATGATACAGACAAAGGGAATCAAAAAGGAGAAAGAATGAGAAAATCAGCCAGTAAAGGGAATGTGAATCAGGAAGGAGTTTGGTCAACGAAGCAAGCAAGGATATTTAAGGACAAAATCAGTAGAGCTTAAGTATTGTAAGGATAAAAAGAGAAACGCGCTTTAGAATTAAGAACTCTGGTGATATCGGCCAGTCTTTTAATTAGACAAATAGGGGCATAATCAGAAGCTTCATTTGCTTGTTTCTGAACGGTAGGATGTGGAGTCCATAGCTGAGAGTACAGAAGTAGAGGGATAACTATAGAGAATTGGGAATTGAGAATAGGGAAGACCAAGACTTATATATAAACTGCAGCAAAGAGAAGCAGAGCCAGAGGAAGGAGGTGAATCTAGAATGGAAGAGACATTAGTATGGGGAAGTTGGGACACCTCCTCTTGAGGGAAGAAGAGAAAGAAAGTACACATGGATGAACATTAAGGTAAGTTTGGACGTGAAATGGAGAGAAGCTGTACTCATTTGTTTTATTCCACTTATAAAGCAGAGAGAAATGGTTTTAGAATGAGAATGAACTGGATTTTAAGAGTCGTCTTGTACGTCAGGTTAGGCAAGCTACTTCATCTCTCTAAGTTCCAGTTTTCTCATCTACTAAGCACAGTCATAATTATGTGCCGTATTCATTTCATTTTAGTTTATTTTGGTTTTGACTTATTTTTTCCCAACATATCGAGGTAGTAAAAACCTACTTCAAAGTTTTACGACCTTTAAATAAAATAATTGTCTTTATGGTGTCTACCACAGTGCTTAACAATGGCATTTAATTGTAGACACATTAAAACACCAGCTCTTTTCCTACGTCTCCTTTCTCTCCACTCCTGGCTGGTATGTAATAATTAGTTATGCTCTAAAAATGATCCATTATATTTGATTTAAACCTTAAAGATTTACATTACTAAACTCAAGGTTATACCAATTATTTTTTCACTCTAATAAAAAAAATTAAAGTATCCATTTGTGTATGACACAGATAAAGTATTTAATCAAGTACACAATTTACACAAGGCAATGCATGTTACAATTGTACAAGAGATTCCCTATGGAGAGGATAAACAGAGGCTCTTCCAGACTTTGCAACTACAAGTTACTCAGAATGCACAATATTTAAAATTAGTCCTGGGGAAATTTGTTTTTTTTTTTTTTAAAGATTGGCACCTGAGCTAACAACTGTTACCAATCTTTTTTTTTTCCTGCTTTTTCTCCCCAAATCCCCCCAGTATACAGTTGTATATTTTAGTTGTGGGTCCTTCTAGTTGTGGCATGTGGGACACTGCCTCAACATGGCCTGACAAGCGGTGCCAAGTCCGCACCCAGGATCCGAACCTGCAAAACCCTGGGCCACCAAAGCGGAGTGCGCAAACCTAACCACTGGGCCACAGGGCTGGCTCCCGACACTTGTTTCTTATATCATGAACCTATGACAATTATCTGGAGGAAAATCAACCACTCAAAATTATGAATATATCTATACATTTATTTTTAAAGGTTTTTGAATGCCTACCATGTGTCAGATGCTGTTCTAAGTACTGAGGATACAAAATCATTAGGAAATGGTCATTGTGGCCAAGGATCACGTGGAAGAGAGACGTGAAAATCAGCGACTATAGCGAAGGGACAGATGTTACAAGAGAAGAATTTTCAAGTCTATGGAAAGTGCTTAGTGCTTCCTGGAGAGGTTGTGAAAACATTCTTAGATGAGGGTGACATTCGGGCTGACTTTGGACCAGGGTGGAAAGGACTTAAAAAGTGATGGGCCAAAGATTACAGGTAGAGAACAAAAGAGTACATGGTGCATTTGAAAAACCACTAGTGAAAATAAAAATACATACTTGACAATATATTCAGCACATACTGGAGAGTAGGGAAGGGTATATGCTTAGATCACCAAAAATAAGATTTAAGTCACTAGGATAATTTTTTACAAATTGGCCCAGGCACAATTCTTTTGTGTTTTTGTTTGTTTGTTTAATACAATCTGAACTAGAAGATCACTTATTCCTATAAAGCCTAGCTGACAAGGGAGTGTTAAGGTTCTAGATCTTATAACCAAGTTTCTATATCGATCTCCATAAATTAATTCATAATCTAACGAAAAGGCCAAGGTGTCAATAAAATCTTTAGTCATATGGTTCTTGACAGATTCTCCTACAAGGCGATGAAGAATATAATACTCAATAGTCAAATAACTCTGTCTAAAATGCACGTGTTCCTTATTTCAATATTGTCCTGAGAATTACACACCAGAGTAGTTTGCTGCAGAGCAACCTGGCATAAAATGCTATGGAATGTCCTGCAAACCAAAAGACTGGAGTAGTGGCTGCAGTTACTATGGAATAATTGGCACACCTACTAGATGGCAACAGTTGAGGCTGAAAACTTTAGAAGGATCCTGTAAGGAAAGGGCTTGCTCCATTCTTATGAAGTCTGGACCATATCCTTCAGCAGGTGGGAGGCCGATGGTGTTTAAGGAACTGAGTGTCATAACCAGCTTTGTATTATAAAGAATTGACCAAACTTCTACCTAATCTACTAAGAAAATAAGATCAATAATACAAATAAAATCACAAGTAAAAAAGAGGGTATAAAATATACAATAACATACAATAACATACAAATTAGAATATTTTGAATTATACTAAATTTGAAATTTTTACAGATTGGATGGTTTTCTGGGAACATAAATTACCAAAATTGACTAAATAAAAGAAAATATGAATCAAACAAAAGCCATTAAAAATGCTAAACACCATTAAAGTGCAAACTCCAAAAATTTTTGACTACAGAAAATAACACAGATGAATACATTCAAACTTTCAAGGAAGACAGTGTGTTACAAGGAACAGAAAATCATGGTTATGGCTGTAAAAACACAGAAAATCTTAAGAAACTGACAAAACAAATTATTAGAATATAAGGAATTTAATAAACTTTATAAAACTAGAATAACACTGGCAAGGGTAGTTAATGTTACCATTATTACTTAGCTTTTATCTAGAAGTCCTAGGCAGTGAAATGAACCAGGAAGTAAGAGTCATAGCTATAAATATAAAGATTAGTAAAAGGAAAATGCAAAATTTTTATTATTCATAGGTTATGGCTATAAACACATAAAAAACTTTATTCCATTATAAATGGAGAAAAATAATGTGCACCAAGATGGAAGTATTGACCACTTTGTCAATATTGACCAAAAAATGTCAATTTTTTCCAAACTGATATTATTCACTTCTAGTCAAAATCCAAATGGAATTTTTGTTTCTTAAAAAATTAAGCCTAAAATTTAAATGGAAGAATAAACAAGAGAGAAATTTAGAAAAAAGATGAGCAATTCGGTAGGACTTGCCCTGCAAGATACCAAAATGCATTTTCATTTCAGACCAGTTGAAGTAGAGTACAGCCACAAAAATGGGTAGACTTATCAATGAAAGATATATACAACACTGCACCAGATATGAGAATATATAAGAACAATGTATGGTAAAGGAAGCATATACCATTGAACAGAGAAATGAAATGTCTGTGATAATAAAAATTCTGAGATGGCTCCCAAGATTCCCACCCCTAGTGTTCCCACCCTGTAGAATCCCCTCCCTTTGCATGAGTGAAGACTACAAATATGACGGGATATCACTCCCATGATTAGGCTATGTTTATATGGCAAAAGTGAAGATGTTGTGTAGTTGTAAATAAATCAACTAATCAATTGATTTTAAGTTAATCAAAAGGACAACTACACTGGGTGGGCTGAGACTAATCAGGTGGCCCTTTAAAAGAGGGTCTAGAGGTCACAGATAGATGTCAGAGAAATAGGAAGCAGCAGAGATGCTCTCTTATTAGTCTTGAAGAATAAACTGCCATGTTGTGAAGAGAGCCACATGTCATGGAGTGGTGTGCAGCCTCTAGCAGCTAAGAGCTCAGTCCTACAACCATAAGGAAATGAATTCTGCCACCAACCACATGAACTTAGAAGAGGATCCCAAGTCTCAGATGAGAGTTCAGCCCAGCTGATACCTTGATTTCAGCTTTGTAAAACTCTGACTGCTGACCCACAGAAGTTGTGTGATAATACATTTGTGTGTAGCAGTTTTAAGCTGCTAGATTTTTGGCAATTTCTTACACAGCAATAGGTAACTAATAGAGGACTATTAAAATAAATTGTAGGGAATGCCTATAAGATGAAATATTCAGCCTTCACAAATTGTTGGGTTTTTTTGAGGAAGATTAGCCCTCAGCTAACATCCGCCACCAATCCTCCTCCTTTTGCTGCAGAAGATTGGCCCTGAGCTAACATCTGTGCCCATCTTCCTCTATCTTATATGTGGGACGCCTGCCACAGCATGGCTTGATAAGCAGTGCATAGGTCTTTGCCCAGGATCAGAAAGGGCAAACCCCAGGCTGCCAAAGCAGAGCATGCAAACTTAACCACTACACCACTGGGCCAGCCCTTCACAAATATTTTTGAAGTTAATCACTTGGAAAAATAGTCACAATAAAATATTAAGAGAGAAAAGCAGAATACAATGCTGTATAGAGAGCACGATTCTTATTATGAATAATATGAATATAGATGACAGAAAAGTAACTAGAAAAAACTACATCACAGTATATAATATGATGTTTGCAATCTAAGTAATTACACTGATTTTGGTTTTCCTCCATATCACTATATGTTTGCCCAATTTTTAATAAAAAATGAACATGAACTACTTTTCATAAGACTATATATGCTTTTGTATCATTTTAAAATTTCTATAGAAAAGGTTTTAAAGTTTTAAGTGTCCATCAATAGATGAACGGATAAAGAAAATGTGAGATACACACATAGGAATATTATTTAGCCTTAAAAAAGAAGGAAATCCTTTAATTTGTAACAACATGGATGGACCACGAGGACATTACACTAAGTGAAATAAGCTAGGCACAGAAATACAAATATTGCATGATATCACTTACATGTAGAATCTGAAAAAGTAAAACTCACAGAAGCAGAGAGCAAAATGATGGTTGCCAGAGGCTGGAGGTAGGGGAAATGAGGATAAATCGGTCAAACAGTACAAAGTTTCAGTTATGTAGGATGAATAAGTTCTGGAGATTTAATGTGCAGCATGGTGACTATAGTTAATAATGCCACATTGTATACATGAAATTTGCTAAAAGAGTAAATCTTAATCGTTCTCACCACACAAAAAATAATTATAGCTATGTAAAGTGATGGATATGTTAATTAACTTGACTGTGGTAACCATTCCACAATGTATGTATATCAAAGCATCATGTTGTACACCTTAAATATATACAATTTTATTTGTCAATTATATCCCAATAAAGCTGAAAAAATAAAGTTTTTATGGAATCAAATTATCTCAAATTTTTCAAGAACCTGAATGATTTACTATTATTTTAATTCTACAGTCTAAAACATACATTTCTCAATCCAAGAATCATTTGGATAAACCATATTGTGCCAAATATTTTTGTCACACTAACACAATTTTTGGTATGCTCAGTCATAAGATCCACTCTAACGGGTCACTAATAAAAACACTAACATAGCAATCAGGATCAAATTAAAATAGATTCTAGACAGACCGACACACATCCATACACATTTCCTGGTCTGTTTACAACACCCAATAAATTGTTCCAAGCAGATAATAGGCCCTAAATAGGTACTGATTGGATAATTGAAAGAATGAAATGTATACTGTGGAAGAGTTATTCCTATAAATGCATCCACATGATAGTACTTTAAGGCAATATTTGAGACTCCGGAATTAGCAGTAGAGATTACTGGATATCTTTTTGATGGAAAGTTGGAAGCTCTGGGGATTATCTGATCCTATGTGTGCACCTTTGTCTGTGGATATGCTATTTTACAACTCTGTAAAGATAAAGTGAACTTCTAGAAAGCTAATAGAAATGCAACTAATTCTTATCCATAGAAATGCAAATTATGTGTGTCTGGTGGGATCAACTGATTACTGTCGTCTATACAGACCAGTTGTGGTAAATCCATGACAAAATTCCTTTACTGCATATAAATTTGTGGTTCTTTGACACCTCTGTCAGTTGTAACATGTCTTCCAGTTCCTTCATTAATTAGTGAATTAAGTAAATCATTGACGTATTCACTTTATATCTTTATGAGTCATGACCTTTTCAAAAATTATGCTTTATAACTACATTCATTTATTACAATAAAGTTAGTCAATGAATTCTTTGAGAGGACAGTATTCTGTTAAGTTTAAAAAAGAAATTACAGCAAGTTACTTTTGGTTAGATTTTGTCTCCTAGTCAGTGCTTAGTATCATGGTGTTTTAACCAGAAACCATAGGCACAATATAAAGACACCTTCAAGTCAGTTAAATAAGAGATCAGTGAACTCGCAAAGAGGCAGAGAGAAATTCTATTTCCATAAAATTATCATCAACAAGAACTAAATCTATTTTGGGACACCAGGCCTTTCTCTCAGCTTTGGAAAGGAAAAGGAACTCCCCATCTTCATGGTGGTTGGGACGCAGTTTCATAGAAGAAGACCTCAATATCAAGGTCATTTGAAATTTATGCAATCATCCCTTACAAAGTGTAGAGTTGCTTAGGGTAACCAGCTATGGCTTAGAAAATCCTTGGCACTAGCTGATGCTTGCCTGCCAAGACAGACCTGAAGAAATATACAATGAAGGTGGTTAGGTGCATACACTCAGGAGTAAAACTGCCTGTGTTTGAAGCCCAGCTCAATTTCTTACCAGCTGAGCAAACTTGGACAAATTAATGATGCTTAATATCTCTATACGTCAATCCGCTCATCCGTAAAGTGGGCAGGGAATAGTCTCCACCTCAGAGGATTACTGCGAAAATCAAATGCAATAATGTATGATTAGCATTAAATATTGGTGCTTAGTTGGGTATGCATCACCCTTTATTTTTATAAGCCGCCGAACTTACAGGGCTATGCTGATAATTGTAGCCTTGACTGAATGTCCTATATGTAATAATCACAAACTTAAAGTACTGGGAATTATTTGGGAACTGGAAACACTACATCTGCTGCCAGAAAATTCTATAAAATTCAATACAACTCACACTTATTTAGTGACAGTAGAAAATCCAGTAAATGCATGAACGTGACTAGCTAAAATGGAAAGCGCACTGCACACAAGAATAGAGAGCATAAATAAAAACACTACATGGTTTCCATCTGCCACTTTTCTAATTCACCTTTCTTACACGTTTCGTATTCATCATGCCCTCCACTGTAATTCAACTGCAAAAGCTCATACCAAAGAAATTTTCGGGGTTCCAAAGTCAGCAGACTGGATGAGGCAAGTGACAAAGCCAGGGAGGAAAAGCAAACACATTCCATCATCACTCTTGTGGGCTGCAAACATGATCCTAGCTGAGTGGGTTTGCCCTCCTTTGTGAGTTCTTCCTGCCAACATATTTAAAGGATAGTTGGATAAACCTGACCCTTATCACATTTCTGTATGCTTAAAATTCAACATATTGAAGAAACTTACTGCAACTCTCAAGAAAAAGTGGCTTTATGTTAATTAGAACTCCAATATTTGATGTTTGTTATACGTGCAAAAAGTTTTTAAAATTTTTATTTTTCCAGTTAAACTCAATATACCTACAGCCATATCAACTTCCAAGGAGAGTAGGATAGTGGGAGAAGAGCCAAGGTAGGAAGTGCTCCTCAACCTCGGCTTCACCATGGGATCACTTAAGGGGGCTTTTAAAGAGAGTGATAATGACCCAGGTAATGCCCAAACTGCTGGCCAATGGACCACACTTTGAAAAGTAAAGGATCAGACAACAGTATCTTTTAGAGTTCCCTACAGCAGGGCTTCTCAAACCTGCTGCTATTAACATTTTAGGCCAGATAATTCTTCATTGTGGGGGGCTGTTCAGTGCATTGTAGGATGTTGAGCGGCAGCCATGGCCTCTATCCACTAGATGCCAGTAGTACCCTCCCCAAGTTGCCACAAGTAAAAATGTCTCCAGACATTGCCAAATGATCTGTGGCATGGCTGGTACCTCCATATCACAGATTTAATCACTAGTCAGAATTAGTTCTATCAGAGAGAAAAATCAGTTCTGAGGCCATGGCACAAAGCAAAACTGGTTATCTTTTGTAAAGGTGCTTAGTAGTCACCGTTAGTACTCTGAGAACATGACCGATGAAGCTGCCAGGAAAAAAATATATAATTATGTGTCATAGGTCAATAGAATCCTCTTATAAAGGAAACAAAAAACAATGATAAAGCTTTGTATGTGTTTTAAAATAAGTGTTAAAATTAAAAGACAGTGAATGCATTTGTGTGAGACACAGTAACAGCCCTCAAAGATATCCACATCCTAATGGCCAGAATTGTTGACTACGTTATCTTACATGGGAAAATGGACTTTGCAGCTGTGATTCATTTAAGGATCTTGACATGGGGAGATTATCCTGGATTCCCAGTGGGGCCCAATGTAATCACAAGGGTCTTTATAAGAGGGTGACAAGAATTTTAAAGTTAGGCCATGTGAGAATGGAAGCAGAGATTGGAGTGATGAAGTCAGGAGCCAAGGAATGTCAGCAACCACTAGGAGCTAGGAGACTAAAGGTACGGATTCTCCCCTGGAGGAACCAGCCCTGGTGACCCCCTAATTATAGCCCCGTAAAGCTCATTCACACTTCTAACCTTCAGAACTGAGAGAATAAATACATGTTCTTTTGAGCCACAAAGTTTGTAATATGTTACAGCAGTAATAAGAAGCTAGTACAACACTGAAGAAGCTAGAAACTTAAAAGGAATAATCTAGTTTATCACTAGAATTTGTAAAAAATTGTGGAAATTATTTATACATTCATATCTGATTCTGCACATTTTGTTTTCAATGTTTACTAATACAACAACTGGTAACCTTTCTTGAGCACTAACTTAGTGCCAGGCATGTATCTAAGTACACTTTGTTAATCCTTACAAATTTTCACTCAGGTAGATGCTATTGTTGCCTATACAAATTACCTTTGCCAAGGTCACACAGGTGGAAAATTAGTTTCCATGTCTTCCACTAATGATATTTTAAATAGTCAATAATTAGTGAAACAGAGTTAGTTCTGACATCTCTGATGCAAATACATCCATAAAAATACATACGATCCATATCCCATGACTCACCTACAGGCAGTGCCATTATTTCTTTGAACAGTGAATGCTTACAGAGCCTGTGCATGAACTGAAATTCTTTCCATGTGATATTTATGTGGTTTTCAACTAGGTGTTTGCTACAGTCACTCAACTCAAAGGTTTTCACTGTCTGAGGCTCCCGCTTCTTTATGGCAGGAGCTGCACTATCTCCTCAAAGAGAATATAAATTGCTTTATGCCTGTCTGATCTAGTTGCTCCTTAACTTCCCAGCACTTAGCATATATGTTGTTCTTGCTTTGGGTTCTTCTAAAAATTGAATTCTAAGATTGACTGTTCTTCCTACCACATCTAGAAACACTACACATTAATTCTTGCCACCTCCCCAAGTTCAGAAGATCAGAGGTAAATCAGAATTTGGTATTAACTACTTTCCAGAATCTATTTAGCAGTTCTACATACCATCTTGCTGAGGTCATAATGGATAAACTCCTTGACCAATATATGCCATGCACTATTCTAGATATTGGAGTATTGGAGACATAGGAAATAAGACAGTTCAAGACCCTTCCTTCATCAAGCTTACATTCTTGCTACACAAAAGCAAGACATGTAAGTAAGTAATATATTTCATTTAATGATAAATTTTGTGAGGAAAATGAAATAGTGCTAAGGGATAGAGAGTGATATGGTATAGAAGTTACTGTTTTAATTTCTCCAAGGTCTTTCCTATAACTTGGAACAAAAACATGAGGAGGAAGCAGTCACATGTGGATATGCAGGGTGGGAGGACATTCCAGGAAGAGGAATAGCACATGCAAAGACCATGAGACCAGAACAAGCTCAGTATAGTTGTCAATATGGTTGGAGGTGTTTGGACAAAGGGGAGAGTGGAACTATGTAAGGTAATAAGAACAGGCTGGGTCCAATTCATGCAGGGACTTGCATTTTATTTTATTCGTAGTGAAAAGTCATTCAGAGTTTAAAGAAAAAAACTGTTGTGGGTTAAATTGTGTCACTCCAAAAGATATGGTGAAGTCCTAACCCTGGGTACCTACATATGTGACCTTATTTGGGAATAGGGTCTTCGCAGATGTAACCAAGTTAAGATGAGGTCATACTGGATTAGGGTAGACCCTAACTCCAATTCCTGCTGCCCCTATGAGGAAAGACACACACTCACAGGGAGGAAGGCCTTGTGACAATGGAGGCAGAGGTTGGAGTGATGTGTCTACAAGCCAAGGAAAGCCAAGAATTATCGATAACCACAAGAAGCTAGGAAGAGGTGTAAAAGTATCATCTCCTAGAGACTGCAGAGAGAGAGCATGGCCCTGCCAACACCTTGATCTCGGACTTCTAGCCTCCAGAACTGTGAGAGAGTAAATTTCTGTTGTTCTACGCCACCAAGTTTGTGGTAACTTGTTGCTGCAGCCCTATGGAACTAGTACAGATACTAATAAGATAATATACATTATTGAAAAGTTTGCCTTGACTGCCATGTGAAGAATGGACTATACTGGAACAAAAATAGAAAAAAAGGATTACTAATTAGGTTGAATGCTAATGCAGTAGTTCAGACAATAATTGATATTGGCTTAGACTAGACAAAGGTAACGATGGAAAACCATCAGACTTGGTGTACAGTTTGGAAATAACGGCAGCAGGAGTTACCAATATATTGGGTATATTCAGTGAGTAAAAATGAAATCAAAGACCACTCCCAGGTTTTGCCAGAGAACAGAGGTGTACTGTGTTACCATTAACTGAGCTGGGGAAGGCTAGGGGACTAGCAAGTTTGGAGATTCAGGAGGACATGATCCTTTTTGGATAGTTTAATTTTGAGATGCCCATGAAATATCCAAGTTAATTTGATATATTAGTGTGATGGGCCTCTAATGATTCCTGCCTCTTGTTATTTATGACCTGTGTAATCCCCTACCTTTGAATGGGGGATGGTCCTAATGACCCTCTAATAAGTAAAAAGTGACGGGATGTCATTTCTGTGATTAAGTCACAAAAACTGATTTCCATTTTGCTGGAACTCTCTTACTATTCACTTTGATGACACCAGCTGCCATACTGTGAGCTGCCCTATGTAAAAGCCCATGTGGCAAGAAATTGAGGGTAGCCTCTGGCCAACAGCCAGAGAAAAACATGATCCAACGATTTTTAAGGAACTGAATCCTGCCAACAACCATTGAGTGAGCTTGGAAGCAGATCCTGCCCCAACCGGACCATGAGATGACTGCTGCCCCTGCCAAAACCTCGATCACAGTCTTGTGAGCCAGAAGACCCAGCTAAGCCATGACCAGATTCCTAACCCACAGAGACCATGAGAAATGTTTCATTTTAAGGCATTAAGGTTTTTTTTTATTGTGGTCATAATAGCTTATCACATAGTGAAATTTCAGTTGTACAATATTATTTTTTATATACCATATAAGTATGCCCCTTCACCCCTTGTGCCCACCCTCCACCTCCCTTTCCCTGGTAACCACTAATTTGTTCCCTTTGTCCGTAAGTTTGCTTATATTCAACATATGAGTGAAATCATATGGTGTTTATCTTTCTCTGCAAGACATTAAGCTTTGGGTAATTTTTTTAATGTAGCAAAAGATAACTAATACATATGGGAAGGATGTGGGAGAAATCTGAGCTGCAGACATATATTTAGGAGTCATCAACGTATAGATTTTACTTAAAGAGAGCTAGATGTGGTCACCTATGGAGGGCAGATAGAGAAGAGGGCTCATAATTGAGGCCTTAAACTATAAGTTAATGAGGCCAAAAAGAAAAATAGGAATCAGAAAAGCAAACCAGGAATTAAGAGGTAGGAGGAAAACCAGGAGAAACTATTTTGAGACTAAAGTTGTGGCAAACTGGGTCAAATTATGCAAAGGGGTCAGGTAAAATGAGAAGTTAGAACAGACCATTCGATGTGGTAACATAGCTTTCATTAGTAACCTTAACAGAGCCATTTTGTGAGGAATGAAAACCTCATTGGATTTGGCTAAGGGAAGAACGGAAGGTGAGAGAGCAAAGATACTGAATACTGCAAACTCTTAGAGAAGTGTTTCTGTGAAGCCAATAAGCCACAGCTCAAGGGAATGTCCTCCTTAAGATGTGTGAATAGAAGCTATATTTGTAGGCTCGTTCTTATGAGCCTATATGGAGAAATAAGTCGGTGATGTAGGACAGTCGACAATTAAAGGAACAGTCTTTGAGAGAGTAGTTGAAAACATAAATGTTGGGGTTGGCTTTAGATAGTAGCAGGCAGATTTCATCTACTCTAAATGGAGGGAAGAGTAGGCTGGTAAATTTGGTGATAGAAATGTGAGCTTGTTCTACTCCATCGCATCATTAAAACAAATTAAGTAGGAGGAAAGGTAAGCTGAGTGTTTCACAGCTGAGTGTGAAAGGTGTGGAAAGAGAGTAGGAGGTGTAAAGATAAAGGAGGACGAACAAAATAATATCTCAGAGCATGGTAAAGTGAACGTCCTAGAGAAGGAGAAGGATTGTGTAGCACTGGTGCTTGTCCACTGGGGATATGTGATCATAAAGATTAAGTCAGAAAGGTAGTAGATTTACTTCAGCAATGCTCAACAACTCGAGTGAAGGCAGGGAGCAGACAGATAGTTATACTTCAGTTTTGGAGTTGTTTCCAAGTCAGCATAATAGAAAAATAGAGAGGCAGGAGTTTTAAGAGTTTAACAGTTTGTAATAGCGTTGGACAATGAAACCGCACCAATAAATTGTTCATATATATCATGTCCATGCCAGAACCATATTTTTTTCTAATAATTTAGACATGACAATATAATATCATGCTAATTGAAAGCTAACTTGGTTCAAGTAGTCCCATAGAACAGTTTCATGATAATGATTAAGAAGCAGACACACATAATTTGACAGATTGAAAAGATCCAGTTCACTTTAGCTGCCTGTGTTTTAACTCCCTGGGTAATATATCCAATGTTTGCACTTAAGAAAAATGCTTTTGGGCATGATGGGGTCTAAATACTCTCACATTGCCTGCCTGGAAGCTAGTCTACTGTTCTCTCCATGTTAACTTCAATGCAAGCTATGGGCTTGACATTGCAATTTAACAGGATTTACAACTTGTTCTTGGAAAAATAGGCACAATTTTAAACTCCAGTAGATATTATTGCAATCATGCCAGCAGAAAACCTAATTCTGAGAAACCTATGGGCTTCAAGAAAAATAGATCAAAAAATAGTTTCTTACCAACATAATGCAAAGAACCATGTCATCAACTATTTACTAGACAATATATGTACCCAAAATGTTGTATGGAGTGACATGATGAAAAACCACATTGATATTATCATCCAAAATAGCAGGATCTCACTTCCCCTGTGGAGGGCATTTCTCAGTAGACTCCACCATCCCTCTGTTTTCCATCTACCAATAATGAAATGCTTTAAACCAAAGGGGTAGAAAGCCCTCTTAATCCACAGTTGTCAGTGCCACTAAGACCATTGTTTTTCACCTAGTATTTAACATTTATCTTATGCAACAGTTCTTTCTAAAAGGTAAACTATTTTTCATTAGCAATATTCGACCCTTCAGAACGTTTAATGGTATTATCCATGAACCTATATTAATTTGATTATTTTAAAATGAAATATATATTAACTGTTGCTTTTAAAATGTTATTTATTTAATAGAAAAGCCTTTCAAAACATCAAGTCTGAATACGAATGTTTAAAGGTGCCCTTGGAAGGCATTCCCAAGATCATTTTATCAACACAGGTTCCGCCTTTGCTCCTAGAAGTTCCTCCATTAAAAGATGACAGGTTTGGGAGAATTCCAAATCTCTGGTACTATGATATATGTGCTTTGTTCCATCCAATTCTTATTTTTCAGGCCACTTCACTTAAAAATTTAATTCATGGTGACTGACACTCCCACTGAAATTTGTCTGCAACTAATATATTCTAGCAGCTACTATCATGCATTCCTTCTTTTCTATTTGCTTATTTCGACTTTCTCCCCTAAAGACACTGCTTGTTAGAAATACGCTGGGTTGACTATTTTCCTGCCAAAATCTGCAGATTCTAATTAAATAACTCAGAGAAAAGCAGTCATAACAAAAAGCTAAATTACAAGGCCTTGGGAATGCAATTGTTTCCAGGTGGGGAAGGACAGTGGGGATGGTATAAACTTCCGTTGGCCTTTAGGAAGAGACAGAGTGGCATAATGAAAAGCCTGCTGCCCTTTGTGTCCTAATCCTGGGCTTGAGGCCCAGCTATGTTACTTCAGGGAAAGTAAGTTCATATCCAGCAACTGATTTTCTTTACAAGAACAGGAAACATAATGGCCTTGCCTATCTCAAAAGACTCTGTAATGTAAAGTATTACCCTTATTTCCTCTGTGCCTATCATGCATTCCACGTGTGGCATACCAACACTAGAAAATGACTGGAAAATACTATTTTGTATGTGCATCATCTCTCTGAATACTTCAACTGATTCCATGTATATTAACCCACTTTTCAACAGACATGAGACGGTATCCCCATTTATCCTCATATTGTAAATGGAGAAACTGAGGTCAAATAATTTATAATTAGATGACTTCCAAAAATAAGCAGATACACAGGACTGCCTTAAGAATCCAATTTAACGCATCTTTCACAAGAGTTCAGCCTTCAAAGATCAATAGCACTGATTCCTACCTAAATGTTGCTAGCTGGAGGTTTTTAAAAAGTAGGGCCACATGTCTAAATCACTATGCAAGGAAGCACCATATTTCTTTCCTTCTTTTTTTGAGGAAGATTAGCCCTAAGCTAACTGCTGCCAATCCTCTTTTCACTGAGGAAGACTGGGCTAACATCCATGCCCATCTTCCTCTACTTTATATGTGGGACGCCTACCACAGCGTGGCGTGCCAAGTGGTGGCACGTCTGCACCCGGGATCTGAACCGGCGAACCCCGGGCCGCCGAAGTGGAATGTGCACACTTAACCGCTGCGCCACCGGGCCAACCCCAAGCACCATATTTCTTAGAGCTAGAAAGCAATACCTGAACTTCCTTGCGTACGTTCATACATATAAGCAAAATTGCATTTAAAACCCATTGTAAATGTTGAAAGGATGTCACTTTAAGTCCAAAGAAAGATCATCCTTCAGTTGTGCTCCATAACTCCACTTTGTCTGGAGCGACAACATGTTCTTCCAAAAGTCCAATCATAACTCTATGATTTCAATTACACCAGCTGATACACCACCAGAGGCTGATGAAGCTTGAGACTGAGGACCTTTAAATTACACACGCCCCTTTTAAAGCCCTGTACTTAATTTTGTAGTCGTAATTTTTCATCCTTTTTTCTTATAGAGCGGCGCCAAAATTATATAAGCTGCAGGGCTCATCAACACTAGATTCTCCCTGGCTCACCCTATGTACTTAAGTTACTCACTATCATACTCCTTGTCAAGCTGACTAAACATTTTCCCTTTTCTAGAGACCCCAAACATTGAAAATATAATGAAACAACAAGCTTTTATCCCTCATTTGGTGAAGACAGTCCTTCTATGTGGATTACCAGATGGTAATTTACAGCACAGACCTTTGGAAAGGAGTGTTGATCTATGGAATAATGGGAGGAGCAGTAACTTGGCAGTTAAGAGACCTAGATTCAAGTCCAGAGTGCGCCACACCAACCACTAACATTAAGATCTTTGCAACGTCACTTACACTCTCTAGGCTTTCGTATCCTTGTCTTTGTGATGAAAAAATGGACAAGAGTATCACTGCAATTGCTTCTTGGACATCTACAATTGTATAATCTAGTTACATTCTTCAAAGTCATATCATTTTAGACTCAATCTCATACTGCAACAAAGAGATGCAATGGTAATAGGGAACTCTTTCTTCCTAATGCCTTCCTTACCCACCTACACTCAGGACCCTCAAACTGGGAAGTGTCCCCCAGAATGAGAACTTTGGTCTGCCTGCTTTATCAACTTGAAACACAAGAAGACATATTCACTGTGTCACATTAAGTTTCATCAAATGGTCAAACATAGTCTATGTGTATTACTTTAATTATGGGGATAAGAGCAAAGTTTCACACATAAATTATTTTCCATGTTTCCTTTCTTGTTCTCATGACAATGATATTCAATATATCCAAGTGCTATTAAATAATATTTACTCCTTAGATAGCTACCTCTAATATGGTACATCAATTTCATCCCTTCCTTATGTACATGTCATTCCTCCATAGAGAACTGGAACCTATTCCTCCGCTCCTCCTGAATCTGGGCTGCCCTTTTGGCTTATACGATCAGTAGAATGCAACAGAAATGACATTCTATGTTCCATGTTATGCAGCAGTAGATAACTAGAACATTTATCTTACTAAACCAAATGTCCTTTTTACTTTTTTTCCCTAAATCTATGTATACAATATAAATATGGGCTGTAATTCAACTCAGATCTTTATACCATCACTTCTTTTCATATCAGTTGTAAAGGAATGGGCTCTGCAGTATTTCACTTGACACTCAATGACCTCATTTAACATTGCAGCTTTTATTCTTTTTACTAGCTATGACTTTTTTTTATTCTTTCTTACTTTTTTCGCTTGTTTTTTAATATATCTTAGGGCTAACCTCTCAGTTTCAGTTATCCAACCAACAAGTGAATATACAATCGAATATACAATCTTTATACTCAAAGAAATAGCTGTTATAGTTAGACTGTCATATATAACAGAGAGCCGATTCAATAGGTTACAAAAACTTTATCTTAAAAGAAATGTTACATCGATTAGGAATTTCAATGAATTGATGATTTGACATACAGGCTGCAGTCATTTAATTCCTAATCACATTATAAAACTGATATTGACACTCTGGAATTGAAGGAAATAAACAAAACAAACACCACTTGTTTTTCATACAATTTCTCAGAAACACATTTTTACTCTATACGCTAATGTTAAATTAGAACAAAGGGAGCTTCCTTCACATAGCTCTTAGAATTCTTCATAAGGTTTATGACTGGGAAGCGCCGACAGCAGCACACAGTACCAATTCTCAGTGTCATAACTGTGCTTGGAAAGAGAGCCAGTTCCAAAATAACTACTATCCAAGCAGCAGATGTGTTTGTAGATCAACATATTGACTTTTGTATAACACAAAATAAAGATCAAAGTGCACAAAATCAATGTAATCAAGACGATGGAAATCAGGATTTTGTAGAACTAGACCTGTAGTTACAACTCCAACTAAACTGAGCTATATTTTCATGAACATAAAATCAGAGATGATAAATAAAAATCTACATCACATGTTTAACATTCATGAATTATTTAGGACACTCAAGAAATTAGAGCCTACTATGTCTTTTTAAATATGGAAAATAAAAATGCAGCAAGGGATTTATTCAACAACATTATGATCTTCTACATAACAGATATATTCTAAGTAAGCATATTTGCGTGACACTAACAATGAGCAATACTCTTTACTTAATTCAAGGTTAGTTACATGGAATCTAAATCCACAGACTTCCAGAAGAGCAAGGGTCTGCTTATGATCAGTGATCATTTTTTAGCTGTTTTGCATCGTAATCTAGATAACTTCTGAGTCACAAAGAATTTCATAGGTCATTGCATATAACCCATGCTTAGCTCTTGAATATATGTACACATGAGCGAGTGCACACACACACAAACACACACATATTCAGGCAAGATCCAGAAATATATCTCAGTCCTGAGTTTCTTCCATTATAACCTCTTCCTCAGGTAATTCAACTGAGAAGACACTGAAAACTTCATACAATTATTCATTTACTTTCATGCAATTATTCATTTATTTTTCTATGTCAGCCATCTCAGGTGCCATTTCAAAAACAGTGTCAAATTGAACCACTAATGATGGTGGATTTTTACGAAAGAGACCAGGCCATATCACTGATTAGACAGCCAATGCCAACGACATTGTTATACTAAAGTCAAGAACAGGCCATTTAAGCTTATTTGACCTAAGATCAATTGTAAAGGAAGTCTCAGTGATTGTAGCACTAATTTCTAATTGATTTGATTTATAGTTTTCTGGAAATTACTAGTATTTGGTTGCACAGAAATGCAGGTCCAGATTCTTGGACTCCTTCTCTCTTTAAACCTCTTTTATTTCTAAGTCCCTGTTTAGAGGATTGAGTCTCTCTAGAAACTACAGCTTTCTATAGCTTCTATTTGTGAAAAGGTAGAATACCTTTTTCCCTTGCCCCATCAGAGGGTCAATTTGGGAAAGAATCGCAAAGGGTCAGAGATCATTAAGATTTTTCATTACGAAGATTTCTACTGGGTACAAACATAGTACGTTATGGTTGTGAGATCTTCCCTTCCAAAGAAATATGTAGACACTTTCTCAAATGGGAATTTTGCCTACATACCAACTTGTGCTTTTCTTAACAGTTTGAAACACCTTTATTTCAATTTTCCTCAAGTATGCCAAAGAGGAAGATCGGGAAAAAGAGAAATTAATAAACTTGTCCATATGTTTTTCAAATTATATTCAATGGAACCCTGAAGTTCCAAAAAAATCTAGCTACTGGTCCACGGTATTTTTGAATATGAAGACAGCTTATACGAAATTTTGAAAATTTTACCATTTTAAGTCAGTGTAGGAATATTAATTTTCAAATATCCAAATTATGTTTTCATTTTCATCTTAGGAATGTACATACTATCCAAACAGCAAAGAAAAATACCAGAAAGTGGTACCAATTAAGTACTATCACCATTAGCTGTTTTTTTTTCCCATTTATTTTCTTATTTCACTGATGTTATTTTCTTCTATAACTTGAATCATTGCATCAAGTTATTTAAGATTTTCTTCATAAAGATCACTAATCAATATTTAATCAATCTTATGTAATTTATATATTTATAATTACTATAATTGTTAAAAACATTAGAAAGCTGTGAGTTAGAGAAAGGGGTCAGCAAATGACAGCCCATGGGCCAAATCTGGCCCACTACCTTTTTTGTAAGGCTCACAAGCAAAAACAACGGTTTTACATTGTTAAATAATTAGTTTAAAAAAAGAGAAGAAGAAGAAGAAGATTTTGTGACACATGAAAATTATATGAAATTCACATTTCACGTTCATAAATAAAGTTATACTGGAACACAGCCATGCTAAGGATGACTTTCTATTTGTTAATTAAAACAGCCATCTTGGTCCTTTAATACTATCTATACTTGTCTTCTAGATCAATAATTTTCAGAGAAAATGCAAATCATGAAAACAACATACATGTCCAATAGCTACATGACTGAGTTTCTTTTCATGAATTTGGATATCTGAAAGTTTAAGTGACTTACGAATGGCATAATCTTTAAGAGAAAGGTTTATTTATGCAATATTAGGTAGATAAATTACTAAGTATATTGACCAGCTCCTGAAGTGCCTGTAGTTAATAACTGAGGAGCATGTGGCACTCTTGAGAGCTACTAGACAAATCTTTTTTTTTTTTAACTCAACACCTCTATGGTAGTAATTTAAGGAGTAAGAGGATAACTTTTCTGATTTTTACCTTCAGATTAAATTATTCAGATTCAGATTAAATTATTTAGGACATGGTACTGAAAAGTCATTCTTTGAATAGATATTACGATTGAGAAGTTGACAGTTTTGTGCCTCAATAGGTTAGATCTTTACAAGAGTACATTTCTCTAGCCATGTCAAGCCACAAAGCTATCAGAAAACAAAATTGTTATAGATTATAATCCTTAATCTTCAATCTATAGAATAGTTCAGAGGACATAGTAGACACTCAAAATAACACAAAACAAACAACTTCCCCGACCCTCACCATGTCCTCCCCTTCCCCCTAAACTGAGGCATTCTATTTCCCTTAGGAACAAACTTCAGATTTCAACAACAGTCTCTCCAGCTCTGACAATACATATTCCTCCGCCTTCCTTAAGAATCAAAGCAAAAGTTCACTTTTAAAACTTCGGAGCTGCCTTTTTCTTCCTTGAAGTAGTACAGTGTCCAGTGGTTACTGAACTACGGATTCAGCCTCTCTGGGTTTGAATCCACTAGCAACTGGTGTGATCTGCTTAAGTCCACTAAGTCTCAAAATCCTGCGTAAAGTGGAGACAACAATAGAACCTACCTCAGAGGGGTGTTGGGAAGATTAAATGGGTTAACACAAGTATACAGAATAGTTTCTGGCACTTGGTAAACGTTCAGTATGTGTTAGCTGTTATTAGCATTTATTATTTTCTGAGGAGTCACAAAAAGTCTTCCTGAAATTGAAGCACTTGTGCAATGTCCCCATATCAGCTAAGCAAGAAAGTTCCATGTTTCTTGCTCTTCCCCAAGTTGTTGATACATATTCCTTCAGTAATGGCTTTCTTCTACCCATGTTCGCTTCTTAACATATAATCAATCTAAGAACTGTGTAGCTGTATTTGGTAGGGAGTCCTAACCCAATATCAACTCTCCTACCATAAAGAGAGAATATACTTCCCTTATTCGAGTGATTGCCGAGAAGGCAGGTGTATCTGGAACTTGGGATGGGAGATGAAGAGGTGGACTGCGGTAGAGGAGGAAATATTTTCTTCTTTGTCTCTTCTAAAAGAAAAAATTTCCCATTTGTGTCATTTTATTTATTTCAGCTGTATTAAACTATGTGCTTTGTTAAAACATCTGATATTTAAAGGGTAAACTGAAAATTAGTTACTTTAAAAGAAAACCAGGCTTTGCCTTTACTACTTTACTACTTTTAAGTATTAAATAAAATGATTTATTCATTATGTCACTTTAGGTCACTAAATATTCTCCTGAAGCAAGCATACCTTATCTCCAAAAATAATTACCCTATTAGAATCATCTACAAATGGAAAAGATACCCAAGTGTCATACTCTAAGTGTTAAGATCACACTATGGGCCCTACAGAGGATTCTACAGAAGGGCAAACTAACCTTATCAACTAGAAAGAGTGGCTACTGAACACTGGAGTGGACCAGTTTATGCAAGGATTTTCATAACGTGATTGATACGCACATGACTGAGGCATCAATGACTTGCACTGTCAAATCATTACCTTTCTAAAGTTTATTAAATTTTTAGGAAAAATAATAGTGGAATCAAATTTGACTTTGGAAATTAAATTATGCTAAAATTGCCAGCACAAGAGAAGTATCATGATGGACATGAGCTAAGTTTAGGTACATTAATACATTAAAAAATAGATCTTTTCTAGATTTTTTAAAATCATTCTAGCATAACCCCATAAGATGCTTGAGTGTTTCTGAGGATCTGAACCCTGAAAAAAATAAATCAGCTTTGTTGATATCTTGGTTATAGGCTTCCAGGTAAGAAGAGATTAGCAATTTTATTCTCTATTTATTTAAAGAAGTAAGGCTGCAATTATTGGCAGTTTTCACTGCTATATTTCATAAAAAGGAAATGTGGCTGGCAACCCATGTATTTGTTAATTATACTGACTAAGTGTCTTTCTTTCTATTAAGTAGATATTTTTCAAACTAACTTTAGAGAGCTTTTACCAGAATAGGAAAGGATGGGGTGAAATATGACTTGCATACCCTCTAGTAGAAATATAAGTTGGTATAAATTATCTGATAATAATAATTTAGCAACATTGCAGAGTTGCATCTTACTTGGGGGCTAAGCTTGAAAGTTGGTCAGGAAGGTGAAAATCAGGCATACTCAAAATTATCCTTGAGAAAGCATTTAAATTATCAAAAAAGTATTGCATACAGACTTGATAAGCAGAAGTCAGCCAGGTTTTCCTCTATCGTTGAACAGATTGCTATTTCTTTTGGTGGAGCACTAGATGAAATGGTTGGCACGTGTTTAGGATCCATGTTGTATAAAAAGAAAATCTAACTTTAATCACTAGAATGAAACTCAGCTAGGCACAGTCTCATACTACAAGAGGCATGCCAACAATGAGAACTGAGATAACACAAGACTAGAGGATCCTAGCTCATGCTGCTCCTTTCCAAGAGTTAAGGTCACTGACTTTGAGGTTAAGCGCAGGCGAGCTAATGAACTAGGTTTTACTATTCTCATTGTTATTATCTCTCTCTCACTCTCCTTCTCTGGTATTGCTTTCTTCATTTCCATTGTCTCTGATTATTTCTGATTAGACATCATTGAATTTGTATGAGAATATGAAAGATGTAGTTCCAATCCATGTATTAAAAGCCTTAAAGATGTACATGTGATTCGACAATATAATTTCAATTCTAGTAAATTATCCTGAAGAATAAAACCAATAAAAATTTCAACAATGCTTCATGCATAAGGACCATCATCATAGCATTAATTATAAGATAAAATGTTAGAAAAACCTAAATGTCCACCAATGCAGACAAGGCTAAATGAATTATGGGCTATTCATTTTATGACAATCATTGCTTTTTTCTGCCCAATAACTTTCCACTCTCTTCTTCTCATAACAGACTCTCATAGCTCATCCTTGGATTCATGCAATCTGGGCTATTTATCATATACCCCTGGCCACATAATTGGTCCAGGAATAAGCAAGTGACCCAAATGTCTAACAGAAGTCTTCCATGGAATTCCTTTAATTAGAGTTAGAAGGGAAAGTCTTTTCCTCCATGAAATATGAAGATATGAAGATGCTAGACTGGAGTTACTTATGTCCACATTCCCTGCTAAAACAGGAAAAACTTGTTTAAGAATTTGAAGCTGGCATGAAAAGTTAAGTCCAAAAAGAGTGACTATTGATCATGATGAAATCCCTTGTTTCTGTAATTCCTAAGGCCTCTTCCATAGTCTTTCCTCTGCTTTGGTTACATGAATCAAGCTGTATTCGCTCTATATTTTTGAAATCTAGTTTGAGTTTCAGGAAACTTCAAACAGAAACCTGATCAGCTACTAATATTTCATAGAGTCAAAAAAAAAACATTTTGAAGACTATTCTGAGACAAAAAAAATGATCATGGAAAACATAAAGCAAAATGCAGATAGATGCCAAGTGTCTGTGTGAACATGTGCACGTGTAAGTGGCTGTGTCGGGAAGAGACTCTATCAGGTTTAAACAGTGGCTGTCAATAAGGAGTAAGATTACAGATAATTTTCTCTTTTCTTCTTCAAATTAATCCTCTTCTTAATGCTATTTGGCCACCTGTACTTCTTTTGTCTTTTTCTCCATGGTTGTGTGTGCATGTTATGAAATTTTATTTCCTGCCCTTTTATTTCTATCCTGATTTAAATTTTTCAAACTGATTTGTAAAAGTTCACTACAGTCATGCACCACATAATGACATTTCGGTCAACAGACCACATATACAACAGTGGTCCCATAACATTAGCACCATATAGCGTAGATATATAGTAGGCTGTACCACCTAGGTTTGTGTAAGTCCTGTAGGGGAAGAGCAAATTTTCTTCCACCCTTCTAGGTTCTTCTAGCTGGTCGAAGAATTAAATTAACGTGAGACAGATTAACAGGAGAACAACAAACAAAAGTTTAATAACATGTAGACACGGGAGAAACCCAGGAAAACCACGTAACTTGCCAAAATGGCCAAAGCCCTCACCTTAAATACCATCCTCAGCTAGAAAGAAAAGAGGTTGGGGATGAGGAAAGTCAGGGACTTTAAAGGGAAGAAAGGCAATTTACAGGTAGCTGGAAAGGAGCAAACATTTGCTAAACAAGTGTCTGGCCACATAGAAACAGAAGAACACAGAGGGGAGTCCAACAATCCGGTTTTTCTAGGCTCCTCCCTGTTGACCATCTAATTCAAGTTATGCTAAGGTGATAGCCTACTGCTTTAGACAGGTTTTTTATCTGAATTCTTTTAGGCAGTTGGGGAAGTAACAAGAAAAACTTTGAAACTTTTGCTTCTTAAAAATAATCAGCTCAGGGCCAGCCCTGATGGCCTAGCGGTTAAAGTTCAGCACACTCTCCTTCGGCAGCCCGGGTTTGGTTCCCAGGCACAGAACCACACCACTTGTCTGTCAGCAGTCATGCTGTGGCAGCAGCTCACATAGAGGAACCAAAAGAACTTACAACTATACACAACTATGTATGGACTTTGGGGTGGCAGGGGAGGAAGAAAAAAGGAAGAAGACTGGCAACAGATGTTAACTTAAGGTGAATCTTCCTCTACAAAAAAATAAAGAAATAAATAATAAACCTAAAATAATCCTCATATTAAAGAGACACATTTTGGGGTGGCAAATTTTGTTCCCCTTCAGTACACTCTGATGTTTGCATAACAATGAAATTGCTTAACAAACCTTTCTCAGAACTTATCCCAATTGTTAAGTAACATATGACTGTATACGTTAAGAACATTAAATATTTGTTACTTTTCATTGCAATGATATTTCCATTTAGTTATTTTTTTCTGTTTTATGTTCTTAAGTTTGTACTATTATACTCTTTTTATATGCTCTTGCATCATTTAGAATATTCTCTTCCATTCATAGATCAACAATTGATGATCATATTGGATTTTCTTATACTTTCTTTACATTTAAATGTTTAATTTACCTGGAATTCATAATGATGTTAGATGCTATTCATAATAGTTACCATTTTTTAAGCATTACAATGTTAGGCATTATGCTAAACTGTTTGTTTACATATATTTTTTCATTTATTCTGACATCTACTTAAGAGTTG